>NC_134217.1:10116038-10721038 GCF_965140235.1 Caretta caretta | reverse complement strand
AACTATATGTCCTTTTGTATTTGTGAAAGTAGTCATTATAACTTTAATAAATAAACAATTTGAACGATGCCTGATAGTAAAGAAATATTACATCAGTGACCTAGTCTGTCTAGATTGTGACTGTGTATTGACTATCTCCATCACAAACACTGTTGCCACACAGCCAAGATTTGAGGTACCTGAGCAACCTTCTCTGATATCTACCTTACTCCATCAGACTTCTGGCCAAGAAGGACTTTATGCCAGGGCCAGCTGGTGTAGATTCATCAGTACTTCTAACCAGAGCCGATCCTAGACCAAATGGCGCCCTGCAAGAAGCATCATCGGCACCCCTTCCATTTGTTAAACTTTTGAATATCTTATTTTTTTTATTGCCTTTTTAGCCCATTCATGACTTTGCCTGATTTGCATGCATGATTTATCCCTCTCATATTAGACGATAAATTTGCACGCTAGGATCTGTAAATCTGTATTTATCTTGCCATATAAGCAAATAAAAATCATTTCCTCTAAGCTTATAAAACTATTTAATTTTAAGAATAACTGAAATGTACTAACATCAAGAAATTGAACTGTGCGCCAACATTGGGTGGACCAATATTAAATAGTGTTACAGTTAGAATATTAATCCTAGTCCTTTAGTTTAAAAGGTCTCTATTCTCGCCTTTGCTCTTGCAAACTGAAGCACAGTGTCAGAGAGCTCCAAAAACTGGCCAATGGCATTTTCAAATGATAAAATAGCAAGCCATGTCAGTTTCTCATTGGCCATCATCAATCAAAGATGTTTTAATGACCATGAGCTTTGAAAAGCTGTGCTCACCACACGACTGTGACGGCACCATGAGCAGAATCCTCAAAGCTATCCACGCACCAGAAAAAGATAATGTTCCTTTACTTGAATACCAGTCATCCTCATTGTCAACAAATCTTACTGTAAATGACATCTTTTCACTGTGACTAATGTTGGGAGTGCAGTCCATTATTACAGTGTATAGTACTTAGCTTTGCCAAGTCACATCAATATGTTATCAAGCATCTTCCTTGCCATAAGGTCAATCAATTCATTTTGAATTGTTTTGCTGCAGTAAGGGTCCATAGCTTCTTTATGAAGTACTTGACATTGGTACTATGTATGATGTTGTATTTCCCACGGAGCTCTGCCAAACGGAGGAAATTACCATTTTGTTCTGTGAACAACTTATCTGACAAGCCCCAGAAGCCAAATTATTATTTGCAAGGAAGAGGATAATTGAGATTAGATGCTTGAGCACGTTCCTCCGATGCTGGGTTTCTACATTAATAATGTACTGATTTTCTGCACCTATGCATTTATTCATCTTGAGCCTGGACTCTGCCTCCATCCATTTGGAGTAGGCCATAAAATGGCCAGGTGACTTTTCATGTTGCTTCAAAGCATCAGCTAAGTTATGTCAGTAATTGTACCCAGAAAGCGCAAGCAATGATTTGGCATTCTTGTCAAATATTTGACAACAAAAGCAGAACACTTTGATTTCAAGTAAACTAGCCAACACCAATTCAGTTTCTCACCATTTGTCAAGCACTCTTTTGCAGTGTGACTTTAAGAAGTTTCAGAGTAGCAGCCATGTTAGTCTATATCAGCAAAAAGAACAGGAGTACTTATGGCACCCTAGAGACTAACAAATTTATTTGAGCATAAGCTTTCGTGGACATAAGCTTTCGTGTCACTTCTACTCATTTATTGGAAATGTCATATCCCTGATTTTGCCTGGGCCATTCAAAATTGTATGATCAATATCTACAGAGTTTAGGATTGCCGCCCATAAAGCAAGATCTGATGTATCGATTTGTGGTGTGCAGTTTTTCTCACTGCTGTTTCTGTCATCATCTGAGGCTGATTCGTTTTTATTGTTTCTCTCCTTTTCATGTAAACCAGATTTTTCTTTGTCATTACTCTCTCCTTTTCATGTGAGCCACTTTCTTCTTTATCATCACTCTCCTTTATGCCGCCAGGAAAATTGGATGATTCTCCATCCTTTTCTCACATTTCCATTCCTTATCTTCAGGCAAACCTGTTAATTCCTTAGTAATAAGACTTCCATCATTTATGCTTTGCTGCTCAGTTTCTTCTGCATGATCACTACTGCCTAAAGCCTGGTCTATGTTGTTCTGTTTCAGATATTTTCCCATCAAATTTGCCCCTTGCTGCAAACTAGATTGCAGCTGAGCTTTTCACTTCTTATACTGAGCTCTTGAAGTCTTCTTTGGGGCATCTTTTATTTTTTACGGGGGGAAAACAGACAGTATTAGGGAGAGCAAAAGTCATTGTTCCACAGTCTTAGAAAGTCATCAGACATGAGGTGTTAAGCATGGCAAAAGACATAACAGTATTTCTTTTATATTGAGTAGATAAATATCTCTGGCATCTCATTAAATATGTCCTTATTAGTTCCTGCTTACACTCTTGAAGTTTTAAAACACAAGTACACTTTCACAATTACACAATAAAACAAGGTTCACAATATCGCAGCTGGGCTGTCACTTTGTTCTTATATCTCACTGACTGACTGGTGGTGCTCCATCCCTCATATACCCAGGAGGGCCTGGCTGATAACATTCTGGGAGATTTCAGGAAAATATAGCTGTCAGAAAGTCTGGAATGTTCCACAAGAATCTACAAAAGTCCAGAACATTCTAGGAGGTTAGTGAAAAAATGAATCCACATACGGAATACCTAAAATGTTTTACTTCAAATGTTCTATTTTCCCTTTTGTCATTAACAAAAAAAACACCCTGAGCCTGGCGTCCCCTCAAGCCTGGCACCCCATGCGGTCACCTGGGTTGCCTGCATCTAGCCACTAAAATCTACCAGTAACTTTCAGCTACAGTAGATACCAAAGAGAGAGTAGGCCTTAGTAAAGCCTACAAAATACAATGGGTGGAATTAGACACTAACACCAAGAAAATATAGGACATACAGCTCGCTGTTAGTTACAGTGGAAACAGAGATGTAACTCTGCTTTACAGATAATGTGTCAGTCTGCCCAACTGCACCTGTAAAAAACCCATTGGAGTAGTACTGGAGAAAAAAAGCATATTATAGTTGGTTGTGTCTTATGCCATTCCCGCTTAGAGTTTAAAGTATTGATTTTCTGAGAACTCAAACACAGGAAGTAGAGGAGTTACTCAAAGCGTAAGACTTAAGCACCAATAACAGCTTGAATTAACTAATATTTAGCGAGGCTAGATATGCATCACTTTCTCACAGCCAGAGTACTGAGACCTGTGAAGAGGGAGAAGCTAATTCTCTGAAAATACAGAATGTACTCTTTCTATCTAAAATATTGTAGCAGCCAGTCACTGAGTGTCTGTATTTCCTGTTTCTTATAGGACATGGTTTGGATGTTAATATACTGTACTGTTAGTTCTGTTGTCCTACTGAATGCAACAATTAGTTCCGACTAGTTTCCCACAATCCAGGTATAAGACAAAATTGAAGAAAAATGTCCAGGCAGGGGAACATTGCCTGTCTCGGCTGCCAGGTACATAATTTCTGGTATGAACAATAAGACTTCCACAGTTCCCAAATAATCCTGTAAGGTGGTGGTGTTTGCAGTGGTGGCAGTCCATCACAGTTTAATCATGGCGATACAACAGAAACTAATAATATAATTAGCTTCTCAAATCTTCAAAGACTCTACTTTGAGAAGTCTTAAAGCTGACTGATTCTATCATGCTTAAAAATTGGGGACGTGATAGTACTAAGGACTCTTTGCCTATACACCTCATTCCCGGATCCTGACCGCATGCTCATCAACGCATAGTGCCAAATGAATCCGTGGACTTCAATGAAATTACAGTAGGGATGCACGTGGGCCACTGCAGGATTCATTTCCCCCTATAATGTAACTTTCAGTTTCAGTATAATGTAAACTACAGTTTCAGTGCTGTAAAGTGGCAGTGTAGACAAGGTCTAAACTCATGACACTCTGCGAGTGACTAAAGGTCACATAACGTTGAGAATTTAAACAATTAGCAGAAAAGTGAAGCTGAACCACATTTAGTGGAAAAGGGCATTGTAAAGTTTTTATAAAAGAACTTGGATTTTCAGTATAGAGAACTATGGGTCCTTGGGTTGGAAAAGTAACATCCATTTGGTTTTAATGCCAAATGCTTTCTTCTTAGATATTATTTCAACACAAGGATCAGTAACTTTTCAGTACAAACCTCCCTTCCAGTAAGACTAGATAACCGGGTTGAGATTTCAGCATTTTATAGCTTTGTGAACTACATAAATCTGGACAGCCAAGTGCTCACAAACCCTACTTGAGCACACTCAACCTGAGTGAATAGGTGTGTGGTGACCTATTAGTTATTAGTTTGCATTCCATTCACTAATTAGTGAATGCAAACACCTGTGCACCTATCTAGTTGTGGGGTTTGTACATGCAAAAGGCAGTGCATGCAAATATTCTGATAAAATGGAGGCTAATTGAAAATTTGGCCTAAATTCTTGGTTGTCTTTTCCAGAAGTAGTTTAAAACCCACTTGTTAGAGAGGCTTGTTGCTTCATTTAAATATGCACAAAATGATTTTTTGTATATGCCTCTTACTAAGATATTTACACGTATGCTCTGTACAAAACCCTTTCTCTGAACAATTAATGTGGGACTGAAACTGTCAGTTAAACTTGTTTCCTTTCATATAATATGGCTTGAAAACCACCTTCTGCACCCTCTTTCCCTCAGCAGTTTTTAAATGGGTAATTATTTTTAAGATTTAAGGCTGGCTAACCCCTAGACTGTAATTTCCTTGACAATGCCACCTACTTGTCTATTGAGACATGGAATATTAAATCAAAATGACATTATTTAAAATCTCATGTGGAGGTTGTGCTTTAGTAGAATTCTGCAATCTTCCAACCTGAGTACATGCAGTCATCTGTGCCCAAATTTTTCATGGCTTTAGATCTGTTATTACAATGACTTGTTGGGAATCAAGGATTTTTAATTCTCTAATCAAAATTGAAAAGCTTTTTATGAAAGCTTCAGATTGTCATTACTTTTTCAGACTAGTATTTTTGTACCAGATGCAGTTGTAAGGAGATATTGCCAATGCTTCGTTTAAAGCTCTGTAAATACACCTAAGTTAAAAACAAATGAGGATTTTCATTGTTTAGAATTTGTCAGTACTTGTCAAATAAGCAGAATTCTTCTGTCTAAGTGAGGTGGTACAGCTGCTATTTTCTCAGATCATAGTTCACCAGCAACTGATATAGAAATATCTGTTTTGGTTTTGGACCTTAGGAGCAATATCTTGGCAGGCTGAAATATATATTGCAACAAAACCCAATCAAATAAAGGTTAACTAGAATGCTCTGCTTTCTTTTCTTATTCCACTATAAAGTGTTTTGGAACGCTGGGGAGGGCAGTCATGCCGCACTGCAAATGCAAAATTGTACTGCTTTGGTAGGCTTATTTTCGTAGTGTGTATACATTATAACTAAGTATTTTTTGCCATTTTTGCTCTTCTTCTAAACTATTACATGATCTCATAGGCGCCAACTCTGTGGGTGCTCCAAGGATGGAACACCCATGGGGAAAAATTAGTGAGTGCTCTGCACCCACTGGAAGCCAAGCTCCCTGCCCCACCTCGCGTCTGCCTCCTCCCCTGAGTGCACCGTGTCCCTGCTCCTCCGCCTACCTCCTAGCGCTTGCTGCCGCAAACAGCGGTGTGCTCAGGGGAGGAGGCAGGGAAGAGGCGAGGACATGGCGGGGATTTGGGGAAGGAGTCGGAATAGGGGCAGGGAGGGGGCAGAGTTGGGGTGGGGACATTGGGGAAGGGGTTGGAATGGGGGCAGGGCCGGGGGCAGAGGGGGGTCAAGCACCCACCAGCGTGAGTAGAAGTCAGCGCCTATGTATGATCTACCGGCATATAGTAAATTAAGATAAATTTTAGAAGGAATTACAAATACAATCTACATATGGACAGTCATTTAAATGTGGAATACTTTTGCATATTCTGGAATACAATTTTATTTCTTTCCATAACTGAGATGACTGAGAAGCTATTATTTGCAGTTGAGAAAAATGTTATCTAGCTAAACTCATGTGTAATATTTGCAAATGCCAGATGATTCAAGAGAAGTTAGTCTCAACTGTTCAAATGTGCTTTGATTCACTCTCATGCTGGATGTTTCATACAAAGAGAGGTGTGATGGGCTGGATCACAGAAACCCCTTTGGGACTGCCACTTGATGTGCCTAGACTACCTCTGAGCCCGTTTTCCCTGCCAGCTTGGGACTTCAGTACCTTGCCTTGTTTGAGCCAGACACGATTGCCTGCTGCAAACACAGATCCAAGTCTGAACCACGTCCTCCACAAGCTGCAAGATTAACTGAAAACAGTTTAAGAAGTGCTCCTGTCTCCAGCACTCAGATACCCAGCTCCCAATGGGGTCCAAACCCCAAATAAATCCACTGATAAATTGTTCACCCTCTATAACACTGAGAGAGAGATATGCACAGCTGTTTCCCCCTCTCCCCAGTATTAATACTTACTCTGGGTTAATTAATAAGTAAAAAGTGATTTTATTAAATACAAAAAGTAGGATTTAAGTGGTTCCAAGTAATAACAGACAGAACAAAGTAAATTACCAAATAGACTTAGACTTACGTGTTTTATTTTAATACAGTAGGAAACTAAATCCAGGTAAATCTCACCCTCAGAGATGTTCCAATAAGCTTCTCTGACAGACTAACCTCCTTCTAGTCTGGGTCCAGCAATCACTCACACCCCCATAGTTACTGTCCTTTGTTCCAGTTTCTTTCAGGCATCCTTTGGGGTGGAGAGGCTATCTCTTGAGCTAGCTGAAGACAAAATGGAGGGGTTTTCCAAGGGCTTATATAGCCTCCCTCTTGTGGGTAGAAACCCCCCCGTCTCTCCCTGTGTAGAATTACAGCTACTAGGTGGAGTTTGAGTCACATGAGGAAGTCACATGTCCATATATGACTTAGTTCTTTACAGGCTGATGCCATGTTAGCCCAAACGTTCCCAGGAAACCTCAGATGTGGATTGGTGTCTATCAAGGTCCATTGTTGGCCAAGTACTCCCAATTACTTGAATAACCCCTTCACACTGTGTTGACCAAAGCTGCCTTAGGTGCTTTCTACAGCAAACACTTTAAATACAAGCATAGAGCCAATGCTCATAACTTCAGATATAACAAAATACGTGCATGCAAATGGGATGAATACATTCAGTAGAACATAACCTTTGCAAAGAAACGTTACATGGAATATGTAGCATAAAGCATATTCCAGTTATGTCATATTTAAATTCATAAGCATACTTTTATAAAGCATTATGGGGTGCAATGTCACAAGAGGTTCTATTCTGGAAAACTCTTTATTACATTAAAAAGCTCTAATGAAAGAATGGTCTGCCTGTAAAGCCAAGAACTGAGAAGATGAGAAATGCAAAATTACGGTTGATCACTGCCTCATTCAGTTAACAGGACTGACTGTATTCTGCAAATCAATCAGGGCTACATAGTGGCTGAGGCTGTTTTAAGATGCTCATCTGCTGCAGAAATTGAAGGTTGTGTAGTGAATGAGACACAGGTGATCATAGGAAGAGAAGTGATGATCTTGTGGTTGAGGCAATTGACTGTCATCCTGGGGAACTGGATTCTATCCATGTAGTTAGGTTGCACAAGGAGACTGAGTTAAGAAGCAGCCCTAGTTCTAGCATTTCCTAACTGTTGAGTGTTTGAGTTTGTAACTGTGTTCTTAACCTAGTTTCTTTTTAAAAACATAGGAAATCAGATAAAACATCTCACACAAAATATATCCTGTGGAACCAAATTGACCCCATGTGGGTTGTCAACAGGGTTGGAAACTTTAGGTCCACAGCACAGACCTGTCTGTGACACTGGCAGACCAAGTGCCAGCTTATGTCACAGTCCCCATATCTCGACTGAACACTGACAAATGCATAGCTGTAAGTGGATTCCTTCCATCAACTGAGTTTGCAGCTCAGAGTACATAGCAGGAGGGGGATTAAAAAAAACCCTAACGAGAAATAACAGATTATCTTTATGCTGCTTGGACTCGGGGCGGGGGGGGGGGCGGTTAGGTGTGAGCAAGAGATCCTTAGCTGCTTAGTCTGAGTTAGTCTGAGTTATTCCATGTAACAAGAAGGGTTTCTTCAGGTATGTTGGCAACAAGAAGAAAGCCAAGGAAAGTGTGGGCCCCTTACTGAATGAGGGAGGCAACCTAGTGACAGAGGATGTGGAAAAAGCTAATGTACTCACTGCTTTTTTTGCCTCTGTTTTCACTAACAAGGTCAGCTCCCAGACTGCTGCGCTGGGCATCGCAAAATGGGGAAGAGATGGCCAGCCCTCTGTGGAGATAGAGGTGGTTAGGGACTATTTAGAAAAGCTGGACGTGCACAAGTCCATGGGGCCGGACGAGTTGCATCCGAGAGTGCTGAAGGAATTGGCGGCTGTGATTGCAGAGCCATTGGCCATTATCTTTGAAAACTCGTGGCGAACGGGGAAAGTCCCGGATGACTGGAAAAAGGCTAATGTAGTGCCAATCTTTAAAAAAGGGAAGAAGGAGGATCCTGGGAACTACAGGCCCGTCAGCCTCACCTCAGTCCCTGGAAAAATCCTGGAGCAGGTCCTCAAAGAATCAATCCTGAAGCACTTGCATGAGAGGAAAGTGATCAGGAACAGCCAGCATGGATTCACCAAGGGAAGGTCATGCCTGACTAATCTAATCGCCTTTTATGATGAGATTACTGGTTCTGTGGATGAAGGGAAAGCAGTGGATGTATTGTTTCTTGACTTTAGCAAAGCTTTTGACACGGTCTCCCACAGTATTCTTGTCAGCAAGTTAAGGAAGTATGGGCTGGATGAATGCACTTTAAGGTGGGTAGAAAGCTGGCTAGATTGTCGGGCTCAACGGGTAGTGATCAATGGCTCCATGTCTAGTTGGCAGCCGGTATCAAGTGGAGTTCCCCAAGGGTCGGTCCTGGGGCCGGTTTTGTTCAATATCTTCATAAATGATCTGGAGGATGGTGTGGATTGCACTCTCAGCAAATTTGCGGATGATACTAAACTGGGAGGAGTGGTAGATACGCTGGAGGGGAGGGATAGGATACAGAAGGACCTAGACAAATTGGAGGATTGGGCCAAAAGAAATCTGATGAGGTTCAATAAGGATAAGTGCAGGGTCCTGCACTTAGGACGGAAGAACCCAATGCACAGCTACAGACTAGGGACCGAATGGCTAGGCAGCAGTTCTGCGGAAAAGGACCTAGGAGTGACAGTGAACGAGAAGCTGGATATGAGTCAGCAGTGTGCCCTTGTTGCCAAGAAGGCCAATGGCATTTTGGGATGTATAAGTAGGGGCATAGCGAGCAGATCGAGGGACGTGATCGTTCCCCTCTATTCGACATTGTTGAGGCCTCATCTGGAGTACTGTGTCCAGTTTTGGGCCCCACACTTCAAGAAGGATGTGGCTAAATTGGAGAGAGTCCAGCGAAGGGCAACAAAAATGATTAGGGGTCTGGAACACATGAGTTATGAGGAGAGGCTGAGGGAGCTGGGATTGTTTAGCCTGCAGAAGAGAAGAATGAGGGGGGATTTGATAGCTGCTTTCAACTACCTGAAAGGGGGTTCCAAAGAGGATGGCTCTAGACTGTTCTCAATGGTATCAGATGACAGAACGAGGAGTAATGGTCTCAAGTTGCAGTGGGGGAGGTTTAGATTGGATATTCGGAAAAACTTTTTCACTAAGAGGGTGGTGAAACACTGGAATGCGTTACCTAGGGAGGTGGTAGAATCTCCTTCCTTAGAGGTTTTTAAGGTCAGGCTTGACAAAGCCCTGGCTGGGATGATTTAACTGGGAATTGGTCCTGCTTTGAGCAGGGGGTTGGACTAGATGACCTTCTGGGGTCCCTTCCAACCCTGATATTCTATGATTCTATGAGTTAGCCCTAAAGGACAGATAGAGCTTGCTTATCCTAGAAGTGTCTAGTATCTTTTGAAACGGAAGATAGTAACTTATTTGTGTGTGTGTATATATGTGTGTGTGTGTGTGTGTATCTTTATCTGCTTTAATCTTGTAAATAAATTTAATTTCCTTTTCCTATTTAATACATCTTTATATAGTTTTATTATAGGATTGGCTACAAACGTGTCTTTGGTGTGAGATCTAAGGTGCAACTGACTTGAGTTAAATGACTCGTCCTTTGGCACTGGGAGTAACCTGAATATTGCTGTGATTCTTGGTGTAAAGGTCTATCTATCACAAAGGTATGTTGACCTAGGTGGTGAGATAGATCAGCGTACTCTAAGAAACTATCGTTGACTCCATGATTAGGCTGTTTTAGCACCTGAGAATCATAGAATCATAGAATATCAGGGTTGGAAGGGACCCCAGAAGGTCATCTAGTCCAACCCCCTGCTCAAAGCAGGACCAATTCCCAGTTAAATCATCCCAGCCAGGGCTTTACCTACACTTTAGAATTGGCTGGTGAAATTTAAGTATAGAATTCACAACCAATTTGGGGTTTGTGCTCTGGTTCCTAACAGTCTACCCTGAAGTTGGTATTAATGCCTTTGAGTCACTACAGGCAGAGTTATGCTATCGTGTGATGAAGTAATGGGTAGAAGTAGCAAGTTGTCATCCCCTTTATATCAACCGCTAGTGGGGACAAGAGATGCTATGGCAGGACATTTCCCAGCTATATACTAGACAACAGAGAAATGTTAAGATTCAAGAATTCTGTGTTCCTTTCTAAGTTCTGGAGGAGTTGGTGGTCTAGGGGTTAGACCTTTCTACCCTCATCCCCTCAACAGAAGTAGGATTGGATCAAGACTTAAATTCCCATATACTGTTTCCTGAAGCCCCTAGCTTCCTCCCCCAACATGCTATAAAAACTCTAGGGCCCTAGTTTTTAGTGAGGGAGGGGGGTTGCCCTTGGGGCTCCAGGCTTCAGCTGCTGGGCTGGTGAAGGGAGCTTAGGGCTTCTGCTCTGCAGGGAGGCAGGGCTCTGGGCTGCAGCTATGGGGAGGAGGTTCTCAGGGCTTTAGGACCATGGGAAAGGGGTATGCTGGGGCTTGGCGCTTCAGCCCCATGGGGTGCACCAGGGCTCCCTCTGAGTTTGAAATATTTATCAGAGCTCCACTCCAGAGAGCTCTGGATGAATTTAAGCCCAGGATTGGACTCAATATAGAAGAAGAGGAGGACAGGGAAATGTATCCATAGTTTGACCAGGGGTCACGATCTTCTTATCTGTGTTTCTAATTCAGCATTTGCACTAATATCTGATACTGTGGTTCAGAAACAGCCAATGAATTAACAAACTATCCTCTGCAACGTGATAATCATTAAAGTTATGAGATTGAACTAAATGTCTCATATTTGATTTAAACAGTAATGGGGTTATCAATTTCCTGTGTGCAATAAAAGGATAGCCTGCAACCCAATCATGAAATATTAAAAGATCAATAGCTCTCGGGGAGAGGAATTGGAAAAAGGCAGGGACAATTGTACAATCACCATTAAGGAAGGAGAAGATTAGCAGCCCAACACTGTAGCGTAACAGGAGCTCAACAGCAAGTAACCATCAAATAAACAGATTATTGGTAGGGGCTAACACTGGGAAAAACTTTCTTCGTGAAATCTGAGAACAGCAGAAACTCACCTGGATTTGGCTTTCATTATACATGTCAAGTATGGCCAGGTTTACCAGTTCTTTCTGATGTCAGCAAGCCTGGGACAAGTGTCATGCAAATCTGGACTGAACTATGGTTTCAAGGGAAAACCAGGAGAAATTCCTTTGAGGGTGAAAGAGGGGGAAGGGCAGAGAACAAAGAAGGTAGTTAAAATTTGGCTTGGAGGGAGAGCAATGGAACTTTTTTTTTTTTTTTTTTTTAAAGCACAACCTCTGACATACTGGCTGGGTTGAGTGGGAAGGGGAAGAAGATGGTACTTCTTCATGGGCAAAGTGATCTTCATAGCAATTCAAAAAGGCAGCACCTGACTTAATGATGGTCTATCTAGAGTTGGCTAGCAGCTGCTAGTGTGGTGAATTTAAATTATAAGAAGAGTTATGAGCAGAAAAGGGTGAGGAGCAGGCTCTCTGTGTTATAAATTAATGAAGGAATGAGTATTTACCTTTCCTTCACAGCATAGCAAAGCCATTTACAGAACATACTCGCTGTATATGCTATCACAAACACAGGGTCCCTACTCTAAGGGGCATGCAATCCAAGGTCCTAATCAGTGCGCTCTAAATGGGTGTCTCTCTGTGCTGGACGGATCACTGTTGATACAGGGATTTGTCTGTTGAAGCTCATTGCAGGATTAGGGACCTGTCCTTTATTTGTGAAAGTAATCCTCTGGGATAACATACATGGTAATACAGTTGGACTATAATAAAATATTGGCAAAATCCTTTAGAAATGTACCTCTGTAAATAATGCAGGAAGAAAACATGTCGTCATGCTCCCTCCTCTTGTTCAAATCATAGGTACAATTCAGATGTAGAGCCATGAAAAACCTTTATTGTACATGGCTAATAACTGCTTTATTAATCTCAGGAGAGAAAAATGTTTTGTTCTTGGCTACAAAGAATTTTTTAAAGGGTGGAAAAAAACCCAAGCCACTCTGCTCAAATTTACATGATAACCTTAGAGGCGCTATGTCACATTTTAATACTCTCATTTTACCTTGCAATATTATTTCAGGGTTGTCTTTTATAAGATGTATCATGCTGGAAACCAGAATCTAAATATATCAGATAACTTAATGGAAACCTTGTTGATATTATGTCATCCCTTCAGTGAGGAAGCTTACTGGTGATAACACCCCCAAGCAATTTCTGCTAGGATTGTTTGTGAAAAAGAATTTTTATTCCAGGAAATCATCAGAAAGAACACTTAAAAATGTAGGGATTAATTCCAAACCCACTGAAGTCAGTGGAAAGACTCCCTTTGACTTCAGTGCTTTGAATCAGGCCCTCACAGTGCCCCATTCTGCAAAGCTGTTGGATCTTCAAGAGCTCCTTCCAGGCTTAGAATGTCTGGTCACATACATACACAGATGCATCCTGAAAAAAACAATCGTATCAATTTCTGACTGTTGAGGTGCCTGGTAGAATTAATAACACATGGCTGACATGATACAGCCTAACAGTAATTTCACAGCTGTTACGATGCATCATTCATGACAGGCAGTAATGGAGATATGTGCCACGATACCCTGCAACTGCCCCCAGGTCAATCCCTTAGTGTGAAACCATCCAGGTGTTAGTAATACCTGGAGTGTGTCTCAAAAGCCACAACTGTAAAAATATGTACCTGTCTTTAGCTGTTAAGCACTTTGCTGTTTTCCTGTTTTTATAAAAAATGCCAAAATGTGCCAGAGTGATTACAAAACTGCTGCTAAGTTTCAAAGCTTCTTCACTTTGTCACGTAACTTCCATTAAAATCAATGAGGTTCATGTTGGTAAAACCCAGAAGGCCAAATTTTCAGGAAGCCTCCCCCCATGTTAAGTTAAATGTTGGCACATATTTGTGCATACAGTGTGTATGTGTAGAAATATGTGTGCAGAAAGTTTGAGGGTACACCTTTGCATACTTACTCAGAGAATACTCTTTTATAAAGTAGCCTATTTTATTCATGATATATACATTTTACAGCTGAGAAACAAATCTGAATGGGGGGGGGGGTTGGTGTATTTTTGTCTCATTCTAACACAAAAAAACCTCATACTGCTTTTAAACACACTTCAAATTTCTTCTCTTCCATTCTCTTTTGCAATGCAGCTTGCATGTGAGAAACACAAGATATTGGCCATTGCTACTACTTTTTGCGTGGCTCTGTAAGGCACAAAAGGCTAGATGAGCTGGCCCAATCAGCCCACTGAGGATTCCCTTACTTTGGGAGAATCCTTGACTGTAGTAGAGCCTTTTATAATTGGCCTTTATCACCCCTCTCTTCATTGCCCCAACTTAGTTTTGTGGCTGGGGAAACAGGACATGCTGAAATGCTGCTGCTTTCTGGTGATTCCCCAGCTGGCCTTGCAGACCCATAAGGGATTGTTCACCTCTGTGCATTAGTTTTCCCCATCTGTAAATGTGGATAGTAGCTGCCTATATCATAGGAGTGTTGTGCTTTTTAAATTTGTGAAGATAACACTTAGGTAGCATTTATTACTGTAACTTTTATCATATTTTATCCTGTCACTGTATATTTGACACTGACCTGAGCAAAAAGCATCAGGGACGGTATTTTGCTTTCTCTCCTCCTCTTCTCTCACCTCACATTAAATTTAAAGTGTAGTATTTGAATGTTGGGGCCACGAAGAGAATCAATATAATCTGTCCCCAATCCGTTTATAAAGAGACTGCTCAAACTTTTTCCTTTTACAACAGAAAAGGAATTTAAACCCTATTTACGTTAATTTCCATGTCATGTGTGTTAAACATTTTCCTCCAAAAGATGGACATTTATGTCGGGTATCATTAGGTGACATCATTTTAAAGCCACTAATATCACAGGCAACTCAAGAGCGGTCACTCTGATCATGAAATGTAAGAACATGTCATTTTGGGCTCCTCACAGACACTGCAATTAATTTTAAAAATTTATATTCTGTTGCCCTTTAAGGGTGAGATAAAGAATACTGTTTGAAACTTAATGAGTTCTTGGCTAGAAATCTTTGGAAATGTATATTTTTAACAGAGGTAATTTTGTCAGAAGGTTGGCGAGAAAAAGAGTGGTTGCTGCCTCTTTATGCCTCCAAGTAAGGTGAAAATTGCATTTTCATTATGTTCCTTTTGGTAGTAGAGGTGCATGGTGAAACTATTGTGGAGGAGGCTCTCAAAACCAGCATGAGGGCTTGATGCTTTTTTAATGTGCATGTCAGACTCAGATCAGTCTTCTTGGTTTCAGTATGCAGAAGGGATATGCTACTTCTGACTCCAGCCCAACAAGGAAGTTATACTCTTGTTTAGATATAGCACAGAGAATCTTTAAGCATTAGTATGTTTTTCACTTGGCAATTGTAACAAATTAAATCTTGAATTGAGACATGATTGAGCCTTAAACACATTTAAGGGCAGATATTGTTTTCTAATGGTCAAAACACAGGACCTAGGTTATGTATTCCTGATTTTTCCCCACACTCACTGTGTTACCTTGGGTAATTTGCTTAAATTTTCTGGGACCTTTTCCCCGTCTGCAAAATGGGAATACTACTTTGCAATCTTTTCATGAAAAAGCATTTTAAGTTGAGTACTATTATTATATTCTGTATGCCAGGCAATAATTTTTTTTGCCTATGTATCCTACTTGTTTTTGAGTTATTGGAAAGGCACAAAATGAGGTGGATTTAGAAGAGAAGAGAGACACCTTTTTTAAATGCTATCTGATTATTTATTACAACTCCTATTTCTTCTAGTTACAATCCTAAATATATTCCTTGTTAACTAATTTAAGAGGCTCTTCTTTTATTAGCATCACACACTGGCAGTATTTTGCTGATTTATATTGGGGACGGGGGTCTATGAATTAGCATATTTATTTCTTTATCTGAAAGGGTGATGTTGAATGCTGATGCATATCATTTGTACAGTTCATGTATCACTTTAAGTGATTGTGACCTACCCAGGGTACAATCCAGACTAATGAGTAGCTGTGTCACTCCTGTCCTCTGACCTGGGGTGCTCTTTACACTGCTTTGCTGCTGTAGCCTCTAGCCTGGACACCTTACAGACAGCCTCCAGCATGCAAGTCACTCCCAGCTATGATTGTAAGTGTGTTGCAACCAATCAACCACACCTTGACTTTTACCAGCCTTGGTTATATTGCAGGGTAACCCCAACGCACACCCAGTCCTATATTTTTCCTTAAGGAAATGTATGTCCTGTGCTACCCAGCCTTCTCCTGGACAATACAAATGTATATAAAGTCTGTCATTTGATTATTAGAAATGATATGCACACATCTTGTTACCAAAAATGGTGTTTTCCAGATACTTCGATTTAAAAACAATGGATTAGGTAAATCAATAAAACAAGTTTATTAATTACAGAGAGAGAGATTTTAATTGAATACAAGTAATGAGGCATAAAAGTGAGAAATGATTGTAAGAAAAATAAAGATAAAATGCAACTGGTGCCTAATTTAACAAACTATGCTAAATTCAAGGCAAAGTTTTTCTCATCACATGCTCTCAGCAGTCTTACTAGCTGAACATCTTAGGCCAAGACCCCTTCTCCAGTTCAATGGCAGCTTTCTTTGTTCCTTCTAGCGTAGTGAATCGATGGACAGAAAGAGAAAGAGGAGGGGTACCTGTGGGTGTCTTTCCCCTTCTTTTTGTAGTCCTGTCTCCACTTTGAGAAGCAATTTCCAGCTGGGAACAAAACAACAGGCAGTCTGTGTGGAAGGGAATTTGCCCTTGCTGTTTCTTTTCTAAGATGTGGATTTTATGCCCCTGCCCCCTTTCCTACTAAAGACTGCCCACTTAGCAAGTAATGGTCCATCAGGTGTCAGCTTGCCCTTTGACTCTGAGGAACTGGTTTGGCCACTTCCCAGGTGTCTTTGGAAAACATACTTTTAGTCATGATCTCAGTTTATGTTTATAACTTTGGTATAACTCTCTTGGGTTTGCAAGTGCTTCCTTGGTGATCTTCTTTCTTGTCTATCTGTAAATAGTTATATTAAACTACAACTAGAGCTATATATGTTAGTTTACTTTGGGGGTTTCCCCCCCCCATAACTTCTTTCCCAGGACTGGGGCCTGCCTCTGTCTCAGGGCTTCAGGTCGTGTGGCTCGTGCCTGAAGCCCATGCCCAAAAGGGACCCACACGATTCCTATCTCAAGTGCCTGGGGGAAAGTCACCAGCCAACAGGTGCAGAATCTGCAGGGACTGTACCCCCAGAACTAAAAAGGAGCGGAACTCTTGGCTGAAACTCCTCCTCTCAGAGTCAGCCCTTCGCCCCCAGACAGCGCTGGACCTGGCACCAGGAACTTCAGCGCACAGTGCCCCGGCCTCGGTGTGCGAGGCTTCTGTCCCAGGTAGAGCTATCACTGCACATCAGCGTCGGAGAGCTCCGAGCGTTGAGACTAGCTTGCCAGACATTTCAGGCCTGTCTTCATGGCAAATGTGTTTCAGTGTTGATGGACACCACCACAGCGGCATTCCATATAAACAAACAGGGTGGTGCTTGCTCCTCTCCCAAGAAGCCCTCAAACTGTGGGACTTTTGCATTGCCCACTTGATACAGTTAGAGGTGTCATACCTGCCGGGCTCACCAAACGAACTAGCTGATCACCTCAGCAGGTCCTTTCATGGCTACAAACGATCTCTCTGCTCAGACATTGTCAGCAATATCTTCCAGAAGTGGGCCCTCTCCAGATAGATCTGTTTGTGACACGGAGTGACAGGAAGTGCCAGCAGTTCTGCTCCTTCCTGAATCACAGTCCCGGCTTCATCTCAGACGCCTTTCTCCTCTTGTGGTCAGGAAGACTACTGTAGGTATTCCCACCCTTCTCTCTCATCCATAAAGTCTTCCTTAAGGTCTGGCAAGACAAGGCATCGCTTATTGTCATAGCACTAGTGTGGCCCTGCCAACACTGGTTCCCCACGATGTTAGACCTCTTGGTGGACACGGCCATGTCCTTGCCCGTGATTCCGAACCTCATCACATAGGACCACAGCTGCCTCCAGCATCCCAATCTGGAGTCTCTACATCTCACAGCCTGGAAACTCCATGACTGAACTTGTTAGCACTCCAGTGCTCCGATTCGATTAGGGAGGTTCTTCTGGGCAGTTAAAAACCCTCCACTCATGCCACTTATCTGGCCAAGTGTAAACAGTTCTCTGTTTGGCCCTCTCAGATGGAAAACCTTCCACTCCAATCCTCAATCCCCTTTATACTGAACTATTTACTCTACTTAAAGCAACAGGGGCTGGCGGTCCCTTCAATTAAGGTGCACCTGGTTGCTATTTACGCTTTCCACCCAGGTGCGGCAGGACGGTAGTATTTACTAACCCCATAGTTGGATGCTTCCTTAAGGGGCTAGACAGACAGGTGCGGCAACCGATCCCCCATGGGACCTCAACCTGGTCCTCTCCAGGCTCATGGAACCCCCACTTCGAGCCTCTAGAAACCTGCTCTTTGCTCTGCCTCTCTTGGAAGGTGGCTTTTCCTAGGGTCATAACTTCGGCCAGAAGGGTGTCTGAACTCAAAGCGTTAACTTCTGAGCCCCCTTATATAGTTTTCTATAAGGACAAGGTGCAGTTGCGGCCGCACCCAGCCTTTCTCCCCAAAGTAGCTTTGCAGTTCCATGCAAATCAGGACATTTTCCTGCCAGTGGTTTTCCTGAAACCGCATGCCAATGACAGGGAGCGTATGCCCCATTCCCTGGATATTAGATGTGCATTGGCTTTTTACATTGAGCATACAAAGCTGTTTAGAAAGTCGATGCAACTCTTCGCCATCACTGGAAAAAAATTAAAGGGCTTCCTATCTCATCCCAACAAATTTCTTCTTGGATCATGGTCCGCATCAGGACGTGCTATGGACTGGCAAAGATTCCAGCCCCAGCGTTGACAGCGCACTCCACCAGAGCATGGGCTTCATCTGCAGCATTTCTGGCACAGGTCCCCATTCAGGACATCTGCAGGGTGGTGACATGGTCATCTTTCCATACCTTTACATCACACTACGCCACCACACAGCAGGCTAGGGATGATGCTGCATTTGGTAGAGCAGTGCTTCAGTCTGCAACGTGGTGAATTCTGACCTCTCCTCCGGGGAATTGCTTGGGAGGCGCCTACTTGGAATTGACATGAGCAATCACTTGAAGAAAGAACGGTTACCTACTTTTTGTAACTGTTATTCTTCGAGAGGTGTTGCTCATGTCCATTCCAAGATTCACCCACCTCCCCTCCATTGGCGTGTCCAGCAAGAAGGAAAAGAAGAGGCAGTGGGTTGGCAGGGACCATGAAGGCACCATTCCAGGGGGCTCCACAGCCAACCCGATGGGTACAGCTAGGGGAAAAACCTTCCGACTATTTTGCACGCGGTGCGCACACAAGCAACACATCTCGAAGAACAACTGGTCCAGTGTCTTAACCGTAAAACCTTATGTTCCTCCTAGAGAGTTAAGTCCTGATTCTGGAAAGAGTTGGGCCTTGATGGGCAGGTACTTCCATTTGGAACGATAGGTGGGTGTAACCCTTTGCAGACTGGGGTCTTAAATTTATTATTGTAAAATGCTTGAAAATACTTTTTCTATATAAAGGCATATAGATAATTTTTGTATTCATTATGGTATTTTTATTAACAACGTAATTCTGTGTTTTTTGCCTTAATAAAATAAACAGATATATTTGAGAAACAATGTTAGTAACATTCTTCCTCTTGGCAACCATGCCTATTTGTAACCAAAGAAGTGAAAATTTGTTAAGAGCAAATATAACTTCCCCATTATAAACACTTACATAAGGTATAAGCAGTGAGGAATCCTTTTTTCATCCACTTTTTTTAAGTAGTCATCTGGCCAGGCAGCAGAGACTTTAATTGAATTTTAATAAAAAGCACTGGTGGGAGTACACCAAAATCATCCTTTTTTATTTCTTGGGAAGATTGCCCAAATCTTATCACCTATTGGGGAAACTTCTCCTAGAGAGAAGTAACAGAGCTAATGTATTTCTAGGAAATCTCTGCCTTGTTTGTCATTTTTAGTAGGAAGGCTGCACTAGCTGCTGGCTGTAAAATTAATCCAGATTATTTCTCTGTCTTAGTCTTAAAGATATTTTGAGTGTTTTCCATATATGGAAAAAGCCTGTAGAAGGATGCACAAAAGGCATCCTCCTTTCCCCTTTGATCTATTACACAGGCAGCATCAGTTTTGCATGTTTTTAATGGGAAGTGCAAGAATTGCCTGGTGGTGGGAGAGCTCAGTTTCTTCATTTCCCCTCCTTCAGCAACAGTATGTCCTGCCACTCAACCACCTTCTTCTGTAGCTCCTCCCCATTTCAGCCCATTTCTACTTAAAGAAAAGCTTACTTTACTGCAGTCACTCCTAGCCCTGGGACTTTAGCTGCCAAAAGAGACACTATGTCCATAGGACTGGCTCTGTTGGCACGACTGTTTTATTTGTCCTTCCACAGAGAGCCAGACAATGAATGGAGACTTTGTATAACCTTATTCCTCACAGAAGTTGAATGATTATATCCTAATGTAGTTTTCCCAGGGGGCTGTTGCAAAGCTTTTTTCACATTTATCACAGTTCTGAACATGGATTAGTCATAGCTGATTCCTCTTCACTCAAAAATGAACAAACTCAGGAGAAGTTGCTGTGAGAGTATTCCTCTCTGCGGCTGCTGTGCATTAACACCTATAAGTAGATGTACACATCCCATCTTCACTGTTGGCCTGCCTGTGATGAGTGAACCTTCAAATGGCCATAGGCTTGGTTCATGGGTATTTCAGATTCGTATTTGAACTGTCTGGTCTCCAGAAGCCAGTTGAATGACCATATTGTCTGGGATGTCCCATTTCTCCTGAGTAGGTCTCCTTTTCAGACAGCCCACTTACCCTAATTCAAGTTAAGCATAATGGGATAAAGTTTGTAGGTGACCAGATCTATCCTTCCATTACTCCTTCAAGATTAGCAGTTTTCCCAGTAAAGTGTGGAGTGTTCCCTTTGGCAAACGTTGTCTTTGCCTTGTGTTCAAATGAAGTGATTAGACACTGCTTTTAATGCCTAACTTGGGCATCCAGATATGAAAATTGGGTTATTTGGAACGGAAAATGGTAGTTAATTATCTACCTACGAGGAATTTAGCCTTTTGCTCTCAGTAGTTCTGAAATGCATGAGCACAAAAGAGTCTCAGCTCAATGTATTCTCATCAATGCTAGTACAGTTACATAACTAAAGCCCAGCACATCAAGCTGAAAGTCTAGTATGAAGACAAATGGTTGTGCCCTTTCCATTGCTAGACAAAATGTATCTTTTATAGCAAAAAAGGCCATATTTTGTGCAATTTAATTAGTTATTTTGCTAGTAAAACATGCCTATTATTGTTATACAAGCAATTTTCTTGCAAAGCATGGTGGTGTATTTTAGACTTAAATTTGGCACCAGATTATTTTTTCCTTTCAGGAAACTAAAGCAGTCTACTTAACTAGTGTTAGTACTATAGCTTTTAAGATTCAAGTCTTAGTTTGGATTGAATGGTAACATATTTGGCAGCAGCTCTTAAGATATTAATTGCATACTTAAGAAGAGTTATCTGAAGAGCTCTTTTTTTTTTTTTAAACGAGTAAGTAAAATATAAGTGTTTGCATTTTTACCATCATCATAGTAGAAAAAAGTGTAGATTTTGTTCCTGGGCTGGGAAATTTTCATGGCAGTGTTGAAAATTTGAATTATTATCTGTAAAGTACCTATGACAAAAGTATGCAGGTACAATAAAATAATTACAATACTGAACACAGTAGACTTGATTTACATTCAAAATCATGTCCTGAATGAAAGCTTGCATGGCCTAAAGCATCAATAAACAAAATATAGTGGGGTGGGGTGGGGAGGAACAGTCCAAATCCTGACTAATTATTGAAAACATGAAAGAGGATTTGAACCTTGCCAAACTCAGGATTAGACACTTGGGAGCAAATGGGAGCTCCAGAGGTCAGGCACCAGAATGACATATTCTAGATACTAACAGCCACGTTGGCCCAGTGAAACATCACTTCAAATGGGTTTTGTGGTGGGTTGCACAAAGAACAAGTGAGTGCATGACTTGGTCCCTCTACACTGAAATGCATTAATTTTTAAGAGCCTGTGAGGAGGATTTCCATGAGTGATAAATGGCAGACAATTTCTGTTGGCTTCTTAACTAACATGCTTGCAAGTTTACACAGTGGAGTAGTTATGGTTTCATTAAGAGAGCCACAGTGTTGCACTAACAAGATGAAAAGGGAAGAAAAATACATGGGTCAGCTAGAGGTGGTGTTACTTTTCCCAGTACTCACAAGCCAATCTTATACTTTACGTGACTCTCCTTGTCTCAACCGAAGTAACAAGTAAGAGCCTTAAGGGAACAGTCAGACCTGTATCTTCCATATTGCACTTGCAGACTATTGCTTTCCAGCTGTCTGCTAATTTCAGCTGCTAGACTTAGGTGTGAGAAAACATGGTTACATGCATCTATTTGACTATCGGGTTTTTATGATCTATATTTTTATATGGCTTTTTAGTGGAATATGTTTGTATGTATTAAAAGCCTGGAATGCACTAAAAGCAAACAGACTGTTTTACCCACCAGTCTGTTTCTCCCACCAATTGCGTTCAAAACAGTGATCTTTTGTCCTGTGTGAATGACTAAGGGCTTGTCTTCAAGGTGGGGTAATATGTTCTTTGGGCATGTGATTTCTAAAGTGCACGAATGTGTTGCGCATTAATTCGTCAGTGTAGACCCTGGTGGTGTGTGCTAAAGGTTCCCTAGATCTAGTGCACTTTAATATAATGCTGTTTCAAATAGCACTATGTTAAAGCACACCAGCAGGGTCTACTTGCACCAGTGAATCCACAACATATTAGTGCTCTTGAGAAATCACACCTCTATAGTTCAGCATTACCCCACCATCTAAACAAGCCCTAACTCTGCAGCGTCTCCCTTAGATGAATTAAGTGGACTTTAGTAATGGATCTACTCCCTTGTAGTGCTTTTAGCAAATGTCTTTTCAATTTTCTAGCTACTTTTCTGGAACAGGAGAGACCCTGGTAATGAAAAGACATATCTTGGGCCCTACCAAATTCTCGGCCACTAAAAACGTGTCACGGACCGTGAAATGTGGTTTTCCCCCCTGTGAAATCTGGTCTTTTGTGCTTTTACCCTATATTATACAGATTTCACAGGTGAGACCAGTCTTTCTCAAATTGGGAATCCTGACCCAAAAAGGGAGTTGAAGCGGGGTTGTAAGGTTATTTTACGGGGATTGTGGGCTTGCTACCCTTACTTCTCCACTGCCTTCAGAGCTGGGTGACTGGAAAGCTGTTGCCCGGGTACCCAGCTCTGAAGGCAGTGCCCCGCCAGCAGCAGTGCAGAGGTAAGGATGGCAATACCATACCAGGCCACCCTTACTTCTGCGCTGCTGCCTTCAGAGCTGGGCAGCTGGAGCGTGACGGCTGCTGATCTGAGGGCCCAGCTCTATAGGCAGCAGCACAGAGGTAAGGGTGGCGATGGCAGTACCATACCAGGCCATCCTTCCTTCTGCGCTGCTGTTGGCAATGGCTCTGCCTTCAGAGCTGGGCTCCCGGCCAGCAGCTGCCGCTCTCCAGCTGCCCAGCTCGGAAGGCGGCGCCGCCACCGGCAGTCGCACAGAAGTAAGCGTAGCAGTATTGTAACCCTCCCACAATAACCGTGTGACCTCCACCCCCAATTCCTTTTTCCATCAGGACCCCTACAATTACACTACCCTGAAATTTCAGATTTAAATAGCTGAAATCATGAAATTTATTATTTTTTAAATCCTGTGATGATGAAATTTACCAAAATGGACGGTATCTCGACATATCTCATGCCCTGGAACTGTTATTTCAGCTTATTATTATAAGTTTATTTTTAAAGACTGTTTAAATGAAAAACTTTGATAAAGCTTTTCTCTGATATGTGAACAGTTTAACTACAGTAGTTGCATAGTGTTACTAAATGTTTTTCTTTGTTCGGACTTTCATACAAGTTGGCATATGTCCGAATCACCTGCAGTGACATTAAATGGGAACTGTATGTGGAATGTGTATGTAAAAAGCGGAACCATTAATGTATTAAAGAGGGTGCTTTTTCTTGTAAATTGCAACACTAAAAGATCCAGTGCTCTAGAGAGGGATTCTTTGGTTTGTCTCCAAGCCTGTAGAAGACTTGAAACTTTAAGGAGAGGAAATACTGAGAATGTTTCTCCTGGGAAATAAACTGCATTATCTAGCACTGAGCTACATGTGTAGAATATACACTCTTTATTTGAGAAGTTCCAGGAGGGGTGGTGGTGGTGGAACAATTTCACATAGAGTATACAAAGTTCAATGTTATTGTCTGGCGAACATCCCACTAAAGAACCTGGAAAACATCAGAAGTCTTGTTACTTAGGCTGGAATTTCTTCTGCTGTATAACTGTGAATGTACTAGGTATAGTATCGTGCATGCTATGTACCTCCTTAGCCTGTAAGGTTCTGTATACTGTAGGGCTCAGATCCACAACCCTTAGTTATCGTAGATAGATACTGTAGGATAGTAATCTCATCAAACCCAACAGGATTACTAAGCATGAGTAGGGGTTACAGAATTGGGGCCTTAGATATGACTCTGCAGAAGATAGTTATAGTGTTGCTTCTGTTAAAGTCAATGGAAATCTTACTGCTGACTTTACTGAGAGCACGATTAGGGCCAATGTGTACATTTCTACCCTTTATAAATGTACATGGATCTAGAATGTCATTGCAAGATCTTTTAAATCAGACCTTAGTGAGGCACTCGTCGTTTTCCAGCATTCCCACCCCCACAATGTGTCCCACTTGAGGTCCAAACTGCTTATATTAGAGATACAGAGGGGCAGTGGCTACTATTCTAGCCTATAGGCTAAAGTAGAGTAACTCCTCACTAATGTCAGGGTGTCCCCCTCCCCCTGCTCCTGCACCCCGCTTACCCCTTCTCTGTAGAGCAGGGTGGGGACAAGACAGGGCTCAGGACAGAGGGAACTTGCTGGCCACAGCTTCTGTCTCAACTTCCTGATCTACTTAAAAAGGCAATGTACTTAAAGTGGTGTCAGCATACTTAAAGGAATAATGTGCATCTTTCTCTCTCACACAGGGTGTTTGTTTCTGTCTCTGTCTGCCACGCTGTCTCCCCTCCCTCCATTCATGCTGCCTTGTAGAGTGTGAGGCTACATTAACAACAATGTGTTATCCCTTGAGGGCTCAGCCAAGTGCTAGTTTGTCAGTTATCAGTAAGGCATTCCCTGGGAAATATCCCACCTTCTTCCACCCTCTGACTTCACCACCTCAACCAAGCTTCACAATCATCATTGCTGTGTACAGTGTTAAACTGTTTGTTTAAAACTTATTGTGTATGTTTTACATACACAATAAGTACATATGTATGTATGTAGTTTTTTGTCTAGTGAAAAAAATTTCCATGGAACCTAACCCCCACCATTTACATTAATTCTTATGGGGAAATTGGATTTGTTTAACATTGTTTTGCTAAAAGTCGCATTTTTCAGGGACATAACTACGTTAAGCGAGAAGTTACGGTAGTAGCTGCTGAGAGGCTGTGCTCTAGCCTCACTGCCTTCCCATGGATTTGAGTTGGTGGATTTTATTTTTCAAACGCCTACAGAGAGGCTGCAGGCAGAGATGAATTTTACTCTGTTATTTAACTAGAGGATGCATTGCTAAAATACTTCAGTATTCACGGTGTACAAGTCAGTTTAAAATATTAATAATTAATGTTTATTATAATAGTGCCTAAGGGCCAACCAAGAATGGGGCTGCTGGTGCACAGAGTAGGAGACCGTCCCTGCCCTAAAGAGCTTACAATCTAAATAGACATGACAGACCTGGGTTGGTGAGGGGTAGAATACACCAGCAGAGTGAACAGTGGGTTGACAACAAATGTCATGTTAGTGCAATGATTTCTTTCTTGTTGGTAGGTTTAGTTAGGAGGGCATCAGCTAAATGGAAAGAACAGGGAAAGGAAGAGGGGACATTGAAAGGAAGAGGAAAAAAGGGTAAGAGGAGTGATGGAGAGGTGAAGAGACTGTGGGGAAGAGGGAGGGTTGGAGCAAATAGCCAATCAGCACAGGGCAGAGAAAGTCCAGTCAGAACTCTAGAAAGATTTCCAAAGGTCCCTTCCTTGGCTACTTTTGCCCCGACTGAGTCCTGGCTGGTTCCTCTTTGCAGCTTTCTTGCAAGCCTATGTGTGTGGGGAGTGGGGTTGGAGGGGAGATACAACCTGGGTCCTAATGCCTCCAGAATTGGAAATAAATACCTTACATCTCCTGGCATTT
The DNA here is from genome assembly GCF_965140235.1 of Caretta caretta. Taxonomy (NCBI): domain Eukaryota; kingdom Metazoa; phylum Chordata; order Testudines; family Cheloniidae; genus Caretta; species Caretta caretta. The sequence goes on along the minus strand of NC_134217.1, from coordinate 10,694,961 downwards.
ATTGATCACTAATCATATGTAATCCCTTTAATTAAGGAAGAATAACTTATCATCCTCCCATTACTAGAAAGGTGCTCTGTCTTTGTTCAACCTATACCTCTTGATTGTCTTTTCATACACCTGTACTGTCATTCTCTTGTATTTAAGTTTCTTCCACTTGCTGTAGAAAAGTCCCTCCAGATTTTTCCAGTGGCTTAATGAGACATAATAATCTGAACATCTTGAACCATTTTCAGCCTTATAAGGGCAAAGAGAGATGATGTTCCCTCTCTATCCACTCCCATTCAGGAGTGTTTTTAATTTTAACCCTTTGAACTGTAGTGGCAAAATTCAAAACCTCTTCCCATATACCGTTGGCCCTAGAGCATATCCATTACTGGCAAAATCCTGTTTGTGAGAGCAATGGGATGTGAATAGGGGAACATTCATTGGCCCAACAGATGTGACAATTTATTTTCTCTGCCCATTTGACAAGGAAACTTTTTCTTTTGCAACCAATTTGTTGTATGTGCACATTCAGATTTAAAAAGTAGGATTTTTTTGTTTAAAATTTCATCTTTATCCATATACATTTCACTGTAGTTTGATACTTAGAAAGTTTAGGCTGTTAAAATACTATATTTTATGCTTGTTTACTTATTGGTAATTGGAGAAAACTAAATTTTATTTTGTTTGTGGCTCATGAATGAATCATTACATCCCATTTAAATTGGAGGACATGTAAATATTAGGAGACTGTTTTGAAAAATTGTGCTTATAGAATTGTGTATTCAAAAATGCTCATGCAATGTAGATGCCTCATTCTTGTGTAGTTACTACAATTGTATTTATATGCCAGATTAGTTTTTGTTGCGTGGTTGTCATAAACATGCATACAATTTATATAGGCTAACTTGCATATCTAATATCGGAACAATAGAGTAGTCTAACACTCAGATAAGTTACTATAGCGTGTATGAGTAATTGATGCAACTGCTGTATCCATCTTCATAAGAAATCTTACATAATGTAAATCTAATTTCAGGTGAAGAAATTTTCAGATACACATATACAGAAGCAGCAAGGATTGAATGAAAATCTGAAACAGAAAGAACCAACTATACACATTCTTTTCCAGGTATGTTACTTTTGCTTTTATAATTGAACCTTAACTTAAAGTTTGATGACCCAAGTTTGGAAACAATTTGTTAGTTTACTAATGGCATGGTATTTCTTTGTTATAATCCTAAAAATACTAGAAGAATTGCACTCTTGCTTTAGTCTTAAGTAAACAAAACAAAAACTGGCTAAGAACCTGTATTCTAGCAGATATTCTGTACGAGTACTATATATTAATTTCCATATTTCCTGTCCACCTGGCACTTTGTTCAGTTGCATGCAATGGCACTCTGATTAATTATTTGTGTTTAGGGTGGTACCAGCCAAGATCAGAGCCACGTTTCTCTAGGCACTATACATACATAGTAAAAGATAGTCGCTGCCCCTAAGAGTTTACAAAGGGTGGAAGAAGGTAAGTGTTTGTTTTGCCAGTTAGAGGGGATATAATTTTTTAGAATGGAATTAATATACAAGCATGGATGACTCTTCTATTTCCAGTAGTATTGTTTAGTTTCTGTAATTTGTCATTTTATTGCTGATAAACATAATTTAGAAGCATGGGAAAATAGCACTTTGTGAAACCCATTAACACATACGGCAGGGTGGATTAAGCAGAGGAATGTAGACAGGACTGAAGTTCATCAACATCAGCTCTTCAAACCTAGGAAGTTGAGTCTGTGATGTACACTCAGAGATGAAGATAGCTCCATGCCCTACAGAAAGGTGGATGGATGCCCAGGGTTGTTGCTAATGTACCATGGCTGAGACCATGACCAAAGTTAGTGATCAGTTCAGTCATATGAGTGGGAACAAGACCTAATGTCAAACCCCCAGTTATCCTTTTGATGCTGTTGATATCTAAAGCCAGTCACATTTGAAATTGGTTCCTGTGAAGATTTCAGATGAAACACTTTTACCGGAGAATTTGTTTTGATTCGAGATATTTGTTTGAAAAATTTGTTTCAAGTTGAAATTTTCATTTCAGTCTTCAAAAATGAAAATTTCAGTTTTCAGATTTGTGATATTCTCTGTCCCCACTGTCCCTTACTTTTACTTTAAATTAAACTACACTGCAGTAATTTTGAAGCATTCAAATGAAACTCTGCTTTGTGCAGAACAGAGTCAGCCTGTGGCTCTCACCTTCACAGGAGGTCCCTGAAACAAACATTGTGGCTGGATTTTTAAATGAGCTATATAACTTTGACCATTAGTAACACCTACAGCTATACAAGCTAAGAGATAAGAGTAACCACATTTCATGATTCAAAGCCTGGCATGATTTTTTATCACTTGAGAATGTGGGGATTAGGAAGGAATTTCTCATATGCAGAATTGGGGTTGTTGACAATTTGTTTTGGGTTTTTTTGGAGTGGGGGAAAGAGGGACAGTTACTTTTCTCTTCAGTATCTGATACTGAACACTATTGGAAGAAGCGGAATGCTGAATTGCCTGCACCAGTAGATCTGTTCTAGGTTCCTTTGGTATAACTGTCACTGTTTATTTGCAATACAATACACAGTGCCTAAATTCCCTGCATACCAAATATATCTTATTGTGTAATGTTTATTTTGTTTATACAATAATGACGATTTTAGCATACAGTTTATTTATAAAACGGTACTGCTGCAACTGCCTTGATTACAGTGAAAATAGTTACAACAGTCTCCTCAATCTTTATGGATGAGGACTCAGGCTTTATTGCCCATTTATCAAGCACCTACTAAAAGGCACCGACTGTATCATACCAGTAAATAACATCCTCTGTAGATGTTCTCAGAACTCACAAAGAGGAATTGCTTGGGTCATTTCATAGATACCATTTACATGCCTTTATTTGCAGCAAGAGGATAGCTTCGGTGCTGAGGGTCTGCTCCTAAAACATTAGGCCTGCTTGGATTATCATTTTTTCAAATTACTTTACATATAATGTTGAGAGCCATTCAGTAATAGATGCTTAATCCATCTCTAAATTAATGAACAGCAAAAACTGGATTCAGGATGGACTAGCATGTCAGGTTTCAAGCTGCTTTCTTGAAAGGCCTTCTTGTATTGGAGATAACAATGATAACTATGTCAGTTTTTTTTATCTTGGATTTCCACCGCAGCACGTCAATACGTGACCTGTGAGACTATCCAGTTCCTTTCAGTTTCTAGCCACAGGTTTAAAATGATTTTAGTCACACATTTGTTCTGCATTTTAACAGCTATATCAAAAATTAAAGGAAGTTGAATAGTAAATTTTCTTACACTGGAAGTATTGTTGAACTGCTTCTACTTTAGATGCCCTAAATGAAATAATCCCAAAACCACACTGCTCTCTAGTTACACCTCAAATAGGAATCCACTAACTCTTCTATTTTCCAGGTTAAATAATACTACTCTTTAATATATGATGAGAGATTGCAAAGGACACTATAGGCTTGATTGTGCAAGGTCTCAAGTACATAAAAAAATAAGAATGGCCATATTGGGTTAGATCAATGGTCCATCTAATCCAGTATCCTGTCTTCCGACAGTGGCCATTGCCAGATGCTTTAGAGGGAATGAACAGAACAGGGCACTTTATCGAGTAATCTGTCCCTAGGTTTGCCAGGCATCCAGTTTTCAACCGGAACACCCGGTTGAAAAGGGACCCTGGTGGCTCTGCTCAGCACAGCTGACCAGGCCACTAAAAGTCCGGCTGGCCACAGCTTCTGGCTCCACATGGCTCCTAGAAGCGGCTGGCATGTCCCACCAGCTCCTGGGTGCAAGGGCGGTCAGGGGGGCAGCTCCCCGCTCTGCCCCTGCCCATGGTGCAGGCGCTGCCCCAAGTGCCAGCTCCACAGCTCCCATTGGCTGGGAACTGCGGCCAGTGGGAACTGTGGGGGCGTTGCCTACAGACGGGGTAGTACACGGAGACCCCCTGGTCCTGGCCCCCCTGGGCCTAGGAGCCAGAGGGACATGTCATTGCTTCCAGGGAGCTGCCCTGAGGCAAGCGCCATTGGGAACCTGTGCCCTGCACCCCCTTCCACACCCCAAACCCCTGCCCCAGCCCTGAGCCTCCTCCTGCACCCAAACTCCCTCCCAGAGCCCGTGCTCCGCACCCCCTCCTGCATCCTAACCCCCTCCCACACTCCAAACTCCGTGGCCCCAGCCCGGAGCCCTTTCCGGCACCCCCAACCCCTTATCTCTGGCTCCACCCCAGAGCCTTCACCCCTAGCTGGACCCCCCACTCCCTCCCACATTCCAACCCCCTGCCCCAGACCAGTGAAAAAGAGCAAGTGAGTAAGGGTGGAGGAGAGTGAGCGACCGAAAGAGGGGGAATGGAGTGGGGGGGGGGGGCTCAGAAAAGGTGTAGGGGCAGGGCCTCCGGGGTGGGACAGAGCAAGAGTGTTCAGTTTTCTGCAATCAGAAAGTTGGCAACCCTATCCATCCCCTGTCATATGGTTCCAGCTTCTGGCAGTAAGAAGTTTAGTGACACCTAGAGCATGGGGTTGTATCCCTGACCATCTTGGCTAATAATCATTAATGGACCTATCCTCTATGATTGTATCTATTTATTTTTTGAACACAGTTATATTTTTGGCCTTCACAATATCCCTTGGCAATGAGTTCCACAGTTTTGGCTGTGATTTATGTAAAGAAGTGCTTCCATATGCTTGTTTTAAACTTGCTGCCTATAAATTTTCATTGTGTGGCCCCTGGTTCTTGTGTTATGTAAAGAGGTAAATAACACCTCCTTATTCACTTTCTCCATACCATTCTTGATTTTGTAGACCTCTATCATGTCCCCCCTTAGTCATCTCTTTTCTAAACTAAACAGTCCCAATCTTTTTAATTTCTCCTCATACAGACTCTGTTCCATATCATTTTTGCTGTCCTTTTCTATATTTTTTCCAATTCTAATATCTTTGTTGAGGTGGGGCAAACAGTGTATTCAAGGTGTGGGTTTAACATGGGTTTATAGGATGGCATTAAGATACTTTCTGTCTTATTATCTATCCCTTTCCTAATGGTTCCGAGGATTCTGTTAGCTTTTTTGACTGCTGCTGCACATTGAGCAGATGTTTTTAGAGGACTATCCACAATGAGTCTAAGATTTCTTTCTAGAGTGGTGACGGCTAATTTAGACCCCATCATTTTGTGTGTGTTGTTGGGATTATGTTTTCCAGGGTGCATTTCTTTGCATTTATCTGAATTGAATTTCATCTGCCATTTTGTTTCCCAGTCACCCAGTTTTGTGAGATCTGTTTATAACTCTTTGCAGTCAGTTTTGGACTTAACTATTCTGAGTAATTTTGTGTCTGCAAACCATGTCACCTCACTGTTTACCCGTTTTTCCGGGTCATCTCTGAATATGTTCAACAGCGCTGGTCCCTCAACTTCCATTGAAATACATTGCAAGTAAATGTACTCGGCACTAGAGCCGGTCAGGAAATTTTTGATAAACCTTTTTCTGTTTGAAAAATACGGTACATTGAAACCAAAACTTTTACCGAGAAAGGACTGGTTTTGACAAATTTCCCATTTCAATTTTTTTTAAAAGTTTTGCAATTGTCAGACTCTTCATTATGGCATTTTCAGAACAAAGTTAATTTTTTTTCCAGTTTGAAATGACTTTATTTTAAAATTTAAGATAATTTATAATAAAAAAAATAAAATAATTTAAAACCAAACTGGAATGTTTCATAATTATCAAAATGAAACATTTTGGTAGAGCCAAACTGAATTTTTTTTTTTCAGTTTGCGAACGTTTTTGAGATTTTTTTTGACTTTCTGTTCCAATTTAGGATGGGGGAAACTTTTCCTGTCCTGGAAAAATTTGAGATTTTGAAAACTTTTTTTCTGCCTAGCGTCTCAATAGATTCAGCACTGTGCAGATTTGAATCCTACTTAGATTAGAAGCCGTTTTGTACAACACCTACCACAATGGGGTCCCGGTGCGTGATTGGGGCTCTTAGGCACTACAGTAATTCAAATAATACATAATGATACAAAAGCTAGACCGAAATAGATGTTCGACTGACTGGTTACAGTTACAGCAAGGACTGGGTTCCAACCACCATAAGAGATTCCTGCACCACTTTAGCATACCAAAGGCTTGCTGCGTGTAATTTTATAATTAGAATGCCTAGAAGGCCCAGGTGTGTTTTGAATCCCAGTTGTTCTGGACACTGTACAAACATAGTAAGGCAGTCCTTGCCCCAAAGAGATTACACTTTGAGGAGACAAGTCACACAAAAGGAGGGAGGGGAAATAGAAGTGCAGAAGGAGGAAGTGACTTGCCCACGGTCACACAGCAGGCCAGTGGCAGAGCCAGGGATAGACTCTATATCTCCTGAATGCCAGTCTAAGGCCCTATCGGTAGAGGGACTACAATGCCTCTAGATGAGTCATTGCAAGGAATCAAATGGACAAAAATTACACTTTCACACATGCTTTATATCTTTCTCTGTTGCCATCTATAATATTCTGCTGCATGCGCTGAGAATTCTCTCCTCACTTCATTGCTTTTTTTTTTTTTTTGAATGCAGGTTCTTTTTTTCCTCTCTCCTTAGTTTCTATGTTTTTGATACGTTTTTGTGGTTGACAAAGATGCTTTTGCCACATTTTACTTTTGAGATTTTATTTCCTGGTTTTGCCTAAGGATAGTTTCCATTTTATAGTTTTTTTTTCCTCCCCACTTCTTTTTTCTTGGTTTTGTGCTCTTCTTCTTAGTCCACTTTTTAATATTGTTTTGGTTTGTTTCTTCCAGGGCCTAATTAATCAATTAGCTTAGGGTCGAATCATTCAGACATAGGTGCCCGTGCCCTGGCCCTGGCCCTGTCTTAATCTCCAGGGCTCATCACCCTGTGGCAAAGTATTTATTGGGATAGTGTAATACTTAAAAATGTCCCCTGCAATTAGCCTTTTAATTTCAATATTGTGTAGAAGAGACCTCACCTGACTATTGTTAAGCCAAAATTGATATTGCCATATGAATGTGGGTATTGCAGTGCAAGTTCTACATGGTTTATAGAGCACTTTAGTATACTTTGTGCAGACCTTCTTATTTGACACTTTTCATATCCTACTGGGAAGATTTGGCTGAACACATTTTTGCATTCAGAGTTTACTGGTCAGTGTCTTTCTTTTCTCTCCACCCAACTTCAAAAAGAAAAAAACATCAGAATCTACATTTGGTATAATGACCATATATTTTATTTCTGTGACTTCTCTGGCACTTGTCCTGAGTTTTAGACAACACCATACATTTAACAGACAACTGGAAAAACTCCGGAATGGAAGTTTTGTTTTGAAAATCTTAACCTTTCAATTACTGTCCCTATTCTACTTATGCTACATTGATGACATCTTCATCATCTGGACCCGTGGAAAAGAAGCCCTTGAGGAATTCCACGATGATTTCAACAATTTCCATCCCACCATCAATCTCAGCCTGGACCAGTCCACACAAGAGATCCACTTCCTGGACACTATAGTGCTAATAAGCTATGGTCAAATAAACGCCACCCTATTCCGGAAACCTACTGACCACTATACTTACCTACATGCCTCCAGCTTTCATCCAGACCACATTACAAGATCCATTGTCTACAGCCAAGCTCTAAGATACAACCACATTTGCTCCAATCCCTCAGACAGAGACAAACACCTACAAGATCTCTATCAAGCATTCTTAAATCTACTGTACCCACCTGCTGAAGTGAAGAAACAGATTGACAGAGCCAGAAGAATACCCAGAAGTCACCTACTCCAGGACAGATGAACAAAGAAAATAACAGATACCACTAGCCATCACCTTCAGCCCCCAACTAAAACCTCTCCAGTGCATCATCAAGGATCTACAACCTATCCTGAAGGACGATCCCTCACTCTCACAGATCTTGGGGGACAGGCCAGTCCTCGCTTAAAGACAGCCTCCCAACTTGAAGCAAATACTCACCAGCAACCATACACCACACGACAAAAACACTAACCCAGGAACCCATCCTTGCAATAAAGCCTGTTGCCAACTCTGCCCACATATCTATTCAAGGGACACCATCATAGGACCTAATCATATCAGCCACACCATCAGAGGCTCATTCACCTACACATCTACCAATGTGATATATGCCAGCAATGCCCCTCTGCCATGTACATTGGCCAAACCTGACAATCTCTACGCAAAAGAATAAGTGGACACAAATCAGATGTCAAGAATTATAACATTCAAAAACCAGTTGGAGAACACTTCAGCCTCCCTGGTCACTCAATTTCAGACATAAACGTCACAGTTCTCCAAAAAAAAACCTTCAAAAACAGACTCCAGTGAGAAACTGCAGAATTGGAATTAATTTGCAAACTGGGCACCATTAACTTAGGCTTGAATAAAGACTGGGAGTGGATGGGTCATTACACAAAGTAAAAACTATTTCCCCATGCTAATTTTCCCCCTACTGTTACTCACACCTTCTTGTCAACTGTTTGAAATGGACTATCCTGATTATCACTACAAAAGTTTTTTTCTCCTGCTGATAATAGCCCACCTTAATTGATTAGTCTCATTACAGTTGGTATGGCAACACCCATTTTTTCATGTTCTCTGTGTGTGTATATATATCTTCCCACTGTATTTTCCACTGCATGCATCCGATGAAGTGGGTTTCAGCCCACGAAAGCTTATGGCCAAATAAATTTGTTAGTCTCTAAGGTGCCACAAGTACTCCTTGGTTCTTTTTGACCCTTCTTTGTATGTCTTTTTGGAGCCTACGATGTTCTAGATGTTACTGCAAATAATTTAATTAAGTTATCATGAGTTTCCTTTCAGTACCATAATTAGATTTTTAATTCTGAGGCTATTTGTGTAGATGGATGGAAAATTTAACGTTTGTGGGTCTATCCACTGCATTTGCAACCCCCCCATTTATACATATAGATACAGGTTTTTTTCTGTTTAGGAGGTATTTGCCTGCAAATATTGTGTGCACAGTTAAAATAGCTCAGCCATCCTCATAGCCAAACTTTAAAATTGCACCTGCAAGTTTTGCTTTCATAGGGCTGAATCCAATTCCTATAGAAGTCACCAGGAAGATTCCTGCCCACTCTGTGCCAGTTGTCTACGCTGTCTCATAGAATCCCCGTAAAGGAGTGCTGTCGCAAAAGTAAAAACTTTTGTCCTCTGGTTCAGAGGGATTGCAATATATGTATCAGGGCCCTCCAGAGGCAGGCTGCTCTGCGCTCAACTTTGGAGCTGCGCTGATGAGGCACCTAGTGCTTTTACTTTGGTGCGGAGCGAACCCCCAGCACTGGGTTCCTCCCGGCACTGATCCCCATTGCCAGTGCTGAAGAAGAAACCTAAGAAGATGGCACCAAGCAAGCCCAACCAAGCTTATGCCCACTCTGGACCCACAAAAGGGCTCAACCCCAGAGAGTTTCTTCCCCCGAAAGGACCCACCACCGACTCCAGGGAGCAGTAAAGGGCCCAAGCCAACAGTGCTTTCGACACCCTCCCAGTTCCTGTTCACTGGCGGCAATGGTGACCTGCCAGACCCAAGCCTCGACAGCCCTGCCCTGGTCACCGGAAGGGGACAACATCTTGGGCTTGGAGGCGCAGTTCAGCTCTTTGCCCAGACAGCAACACAATTGGGCTCCAGAGGGCACATCTACGGCATCAGTGCCATCCTAGCAGCAAGGCCAGTGGCCGACCCAATGGCCTTATTGGAATGCCTGGGGAGTTCCCATCATGCCGTTGCCGCGCTCCCACGAGTCCTCAGTCACCGAACCAGATACAGGATGAAGGCAGTACTGATGGTACCGGACTCGATGCAGGATGCTCCGGTAGCCATCACGGGTGAGGAGCCACTAGCCACCCCTAGGCCGCCCTCTCTGGTGTGGGAGGACACCACCAGCCCTCCGCTGGTAGTCCAATCCTCCTCCTCCTCTCTGGACAAGTCGATGGCGGGCCCCTCGAGAGCTAGCCCGCCGGACGATTTTAGGGAGCATCAGGTGCTGCTCCGCAGGGTGGCTTCCAAGTTGGGCCTCAAGGCAGAGGAGATGGAGGAGCAGATGGACACATTGTTTAATTTGTTATCAGCATCCACCCTGGCCCACATCGCACTCCTGGTGCGGTCCTGAACATTGCCAAAAACATCTGGCAAACCCCGTCCTCCATCCTGCCCACTTCCAAGAGGGCAGAAAAGAAGTACTTCGTTCCCATGAAAGGGTTTGAGTACTTGTACACCCACCAGGATAGTTGGTCATGTCGGCAGCCAACAAGAGGGATAAACAGGGGCCCACCTCTTCCACGCCTAAGAATAAAGAGGCCAAAAGGGTGAATTTCTTCAGTTGAAAAATTTATTCTACAGCTAGCCTCCAGTTTTGGATGGCGAACCACCAGGCCTTCTTGGGTCACTATAACTTTAACTTGTGGGACTCTCTCCTGAAGGTCAAGGACTCCATGTCCCAGGAGTCCCCAACTCTGGTGGTGGAGGGGACTGTGGCAGCTTGGTGCTCCCTCCAAATGCCCTGGGATGTGGCTGATTCAGATGCCTGAGTGGTCACCTCGGCGTTGGCCATGCGGCACGGTTCCTAGCTCCAGACCGCCAGCCTGTCCCAGGAGATGCAAGCCTCTATTCAGGACCTCCCGTTTGGCAGTGTCAGCCTTTTTTCCGACCAAACGGATGCTCGTCTGCATAGCCTGAAAGACACACGGGTGACCCTCTACTTTCTGGGGATGCACACACCTCAGACATTGAGACAGCTGTTTCAGGTTCCCCTGCCACCTCGACAGTGGCAGCCTCGGCAGGCACCTGCAAGGAAAAGGAATGTAGGGCTTAGTCACTGCCGCCCTTCATCGTCCCAGTTTCCTGCACAGCCTCGCCTGGCAAAGCACCAAGGGGGCCAGAAGTGCTTATTTTGAGGACGCATTCGGGAGTGATGCACCAGCCAAAAGTCCGGAACCTTCCCACCTTTTCCTCAACCACCTTTTTTCCCTACCTCTGAGCCTGGTTGCGGGTTACATCGGACTGTTGGGTCCCAGACATAGTGGCTTGGGTTTTTACCCAGCAATTTTTGGCTGCCCCTCGCTCCTGCCTCCCCATTTCCCCATCCTTCTTCAGGGATCCTTTTCACAACCAACTCCTCATTCAGAAGGTCGAATAGCTCCTGGGCTTGGGGACTGGGGAAGGAGGTTCCTTGGGATATGGAGGGAAGAGGATTCTTGCTACTTCCTAATCCTGAAGACAAAGCCTGGATCTCAGACCCATTCTGGACCTGCATAGCCTGAACAAGTCTCTCAAGAACAAGTTGAAGTTCTGTACGGTCTCCCTGGCCTCCATCATCCTATCCCTGGATCCAGGGAACTGGTACGCCACTCTTGACTTAAAGGACTCTTATTTTCATGTCTCCATATCCCCGGGACACAGGCATTTCCTGCACTTCATAGTGGCCAGGCACCTCTTCTAGTTCACAGCGCCACCCTTTGTCCTGTCTTTGGCCTCCAGAGTGTTCACGAAATGTGTGGTACTAGTGGCGGCTTACCTGAGATGTCGAGGGGTCCAGGTCTTTCTGTATCTCAATGACTGGCTCATCAAGGGCAGGTCTCTGGGGAAGGTGTGCAGGAGCCTTGATCTGATGTGGTCCACCTGCGTGACCTGGGCCTGTTGTTAAACACAGAAAAGTCCATGTTAATGCCAGTCCAATGCATAGAGTTCATTGGAGTGGTCCTCAACTCCATGTGGGCCAGGGCTTTCCTTCAGGAAGCGTGTTTTCAGGCCATGTCAAATTTAATCTCCCACATAAAGAGCCAGCTCGCCCTGGCCCACATGTGCCTGCAATTGATGGGCCACATGCACATATGTGGTCAGCTACGCCCATCTTCATCTGTGGCCTCTGCAAGCGTGGCTAGGCTCGGTCTACACCTCCAGCAGGCATCCACAGGACTGAGTGGTCACAGTGCTGAACCATGTCCTCCTGTCTCTGGATTGATGGCGGGATCCCAGGTCGGTGCTGCAGGGAGTCCCCTTTGTGATCCCATCTCCATTGATCACCCTGGTCTTGGATGCATCTGTCAAGGTTCCTCCCCCACTCTGAACTCTAGGGTACAGATGTGGGGACCTGCATGAAAAACCTCCTAAGCTTATCTTTACCAGCTTAGGTCAAAACTTCCCCAAGGTACAAAATATTACACCCGTTATCCTTGGAATGGCCGCTACCACCACCAAACTAATACTGGTTACTGGGGAAGAGCTGTTTGGACGCGTCTTTCCCCCCAAAATACTTCCCAAAACCTTGCACCCCACTTCCTGGACAAGGTTTGGTAAAAAGCCTCACCAATTTGTCTAGGTGACTACAGACCCAGACCCTTGGATCTTAAGAACAATGAACAATCCTCCCAACACTTGCACCCCCCCTCTCCTGGGAAATGTTGGATAAAAAGCCTCACCAATTTGCATAGGTGACCACAGACCCAAACCCTTGGATCTGAGAACAATGAAAAAGCATTCAGTTTTTTACAAGAAGACTTTTAATAAAAAATAGAAGTAAATAGAAATAAAGAAATCCCCCCTGTAAAATCAGGATGGTAGATATCTTACAGGGTAATTAGATTCAAAAACATAGAGAACCCCTCTAGGCAAAACCTTAAGTTACAAAAAAGATGCACAGACAGAAATAGTTATTCTATTCAGCACAATGCTTTTCTCAGCCATTTAAAGGAATCATAATCTAACACATACCTAGCTAGATTACTTACTAAAAGTTCTAAGACTCCATTCCTGTTCTGTCTCTGGCAAGAGCAGCACACAGACAGACACAAACCCTTTGTTTCTCTCCCTCCTCCCAGCTTTTGAAAGTATCTTGTCTCCTCATTGGTCATTTTGGTCAGGTGCCAGCGAGGTTACCTTTAGCTTCTTAACCCTTTACAGGTGAGAGGAGCTTTCCCCTGGCCAGGAGGGATTTCAAAGGGGTTTACCCTTCCCTTTATATTTATGACAGCATCAGATCTGGGTTGGGGAGCCCATCTGGGCGAGCTCAGCACCCAGGACCGGCCGCTGGCTCCACAATGATCTTGCCTTTCATATCAATGTCAGGGAGCTCAAAGCGGTTCGCCTAGCCTGCCAGGCCTTCTTCACCCACCTGAAAGGCAAGGTGGTGGAGGGCCTCACAGATAATACCGCTGCGATGTATTACATGAACAAGCATGGCGGTGCCAGGTCTTCAGCCCTTTGTCAGGAAGCACTCAGCCTCTGGGACTTTTGTGTGCAACATGCCATTCATCTGGTAGCATCCTGGCAGATCGCCTCAGCGGGACCTTCTCGTCTCGCCATGAATGGTCGCTCCATCAGGAGGTGATCAGCCTAATCTTCCACAGATTGGGGACTCCCCAGGTGGACCTGTTCGCTTCCAGGCAGAACAGAGAGTGCCGCATGTTCTGTTCTCTGCAGGGCAGGGACAAGGGCTCCCTGTCGGACACCTTCCTGATTCCGTGGTTGGGAGCACTGATGTACGCCTTCCCACCAGTGCCGTTAATCCACAGAGTCCAGCTCAAGGTGAAGCAAGACAAAAAGCAACGATCATCCTCATAGCCCCAGCGTGGCTTTGTCAACACTGGTTCGACATGTTGCTGAGTCTTCCGGGAGCCACCCCGCTGCAGCTGCCTCTTCAGTCGGATTCACTGTCCTAGAGCCATGGCAATCTGCTGCGTCTGAACCTGGCAGCGCTGCACTTAACAGGCTGGCTACTGCGTGGCTGAGTGGGGACGAAAGGTGGTGTTCTGCTGCTTTGCAGCAGGTTCTGCTGGGTAACAGGAAACCCTCCATCGGGGCACCTATGTGGCAAAGTGGTAGTGGTTCATGTGTTGGGCCTTGGATCATCACGTTCATGCAGAAGAGGCCCCACTGCAAGGCATCCTGGACTATTTGCTCCATCTTAAGCTCCAGGGCCTGTGACTATCCTCAGTCAAGGTTCACCTGGCGGCCATTTCAGCGTTCCACCCTCTGTTCCAAGGCAGGTCAGTCTTCGCCCATCCAATGATGGTTTGGTTCCTGAAAGATCTGGAGCACCTTTATCCACATATCCGGGACCCGGACCCCCTTTGTGACCTGAATCTTGTGCTGTCAAGGCTCATGCCCTATCGAGCCCTTGGCCTCCTTCTCCCTTCTGCTTCTCTCCTGGAAGGTCGCCTTCTTGGTTGCTATAACTTCGGCCCATAGGATGTCTGAAATCAGGGTGCTCACATCGAAACCGCCTTATATGGTCTTCTATGAGGACAAGGTCCAGCTGTGCCCACACCCAGTCTTTCTGCCAAAGGTCGTCTCCCAGTTCCGTACTAGTCAAGACATATAGCTACCGGTCCTGTGTCTAAAGCCTCATGCAACAGATGAGGATCACAGGCTGCATACCCTAGGCGTCAGGTGGGCACTGGCCTCCTACATAGAATGAACAAAGCCATTCCGTAAGTCTATGCAGTTGTTTGTTGCTGTCGCAGACAGGATGAAGGGTTGTCCAGTGTCTTTCCAGAGAATCTCGTCCTGGATTACGGCCTGCATCCGCTACTGTTACGAGCTGGCAAAGGTGCCCCCGCCGACGATTGTGACTGCTCATTCAACTAGGGCGCAGGCATGCTTGGGTGTTGATCCAATAAATCTGTCGAGCCGCAACCTAGTCATCCATCCCCACATTTGCTTTGCATCATGCCCTGACCTAGCAAGCTCAGTTTTGGCACAGCGGTGCTCCAGTTCGCAAGTCTGAACTCTGAGCCCACCACCGAGGATTCTGCTTATGAGTCACCTAGAATGGAATTGACATGAGCAAGCACTTGAAGAAGACAAACCAGTTACCCACCTTTCGTAACTATCCTCCTTCGAGATGTGCTGCTCATGTCTATTCCATTACCCGCCCTCCTACCCCTCCATCAGAGTTGTCGGGAAGAAGGAACAGAGAGGGTGTAGATTCGGCAGTGCCTGATATACCGCGGCACCCCAGAGAGCGCCACAGCCGGCCCTACAGATACCACTATGGCAAAAGTCTCCGATGTCCATGCAGATGGGCGCACACATACCTAGAATGGAATGGACTTGAGCAACACGTCTCGAACTACAGTTACAAAAGGTGAGTAACCGTTTTTTCCTCTGTGGCAGCATATCCTCCTGCCTTGTGTGGTGAATGCAGAATTTGCACGTAGAAGTTTACCCTTTACACGTGGATCTTTTGGGGCACAGTCTGGCCCTAATATAAAATTAATGTTTTATTAAATGTGCACCTGGAAAAACCTTCATTTAAAGAATGACCAAGCCCTTTCACTCATACCTGCAGACTTAAGAAATAGCAGTAGAGATTATCATATTTTTATTTATGTATACAAGAAAAGTTGAATCGTTGTCTCTAACGGCCTGTGAAGAGAAAAGTATGTCTCTTTTTATGGGTGGCTGCTTCTGAACAAGGTAGCTGGGGGAATTCAATAGGAAGTACCCATTGTCTTACCTTTCTTGTGCTATAGGCTCATTAAACTCGTCAGATGATGACTGTAAGGCTAGCTAGCATTCAGATGTACGGTTCATGATGATGTGGTAATGTTAATAAAATCTTCATACATGAGTTTGGAGTGACTGCATAACTCACAAGGGGTAAAGCCAGTTATTCATCCCAAATAAGTGCCAATAATCTGTATAACATAGATAGCTTTGCATCTTGTTGATGCCATATTTTACAGTAAAATTCTGAAGTATTTCTGAACTAGTTTTAATAGATCCTATTGTTCATTCACCTCCATTTCCAAAGCCAGATTTACTTAGGACCATGAGTCCAACTGTGCAGGCTTGAGAGGAAGAGAATCTGTGTTATGTACTGCTAACTAACTGCACCCAGGATGTGAAGAAAGTGGGAGTGGCTCTCTAGAGAGGGAACTAGAAGCTAGGACACAGGAGGTGCTGGAGGGAAATGTTAGGTGATAGGTATAACCCTGAAGCATAGGGTTGCCAGGTGTCTGTTTTTTGACTGGGAAGTCTGGTTGAAAAGGAGATATGGCAGTGTGCCGTCAGCCAGAGACAATGCATAGGAGGGGCTTGCGGGGTCAAGTGTACCCCCCCAAGATTGGCTTGCCGGGGGCGGGGAAGGAGAGGGGCTCTGTCCTTCTCTCCCTGTGCCTTCTGGCACATTCAGGCACTCTCCTTGGCAGCTGTGCGCAGGACGGAACTGCTTCTGCCTGAAAGAACCTGGCTAGGGGGTAGCAGAGGCCCAGGGACAGGGACTGAGCATGCAGGGAAGAGGCGGGTAACGACTCTGGCTCGCTTGGTCCCTGTCCCTGTCAGCAGGGCCCAGGCAGGGGGCGGCCTTATGCTGCCCTAGCTACTAGGGGTAGGGGTCGAGTGAGCGGGAGCCCCTCCCCGCGGCATGTTTCTAGTTCACTCGGTCCCATCCCTGGCACCTGGGCCTCAGGGGAAAGAGGAAAGGGAGGAGGCGGTGCCTCGGAGGCAAGAGGAAAGGGAGGAGGCAGTGCCTCGGAGGCAAGAGGCAGGGCAGGGGTGTCCAGTTTTCTGCAATTAGAAAATTGGCATCCCTACTACAGCAGCCCCTTTAACTTGTTAGTTCTACTTACTCTCCTCCATGCACAGTTGCTGTCTGAGAGGCATGCTTCCTCCAGCATGCCTTTCTAGGGCTGGCCCTTTAAATTTGACAGAGACAGTCGGCTGTGACTCCAAAGTGGCAATTTTGTAGTTAGGATCTGCTTGCCGTATCCTTCTTTTCCAGCTTGTAAGTACCTGTTGTGCTTTTCCCTGGCTTTCCCTTTTTTATTGCTGAGGAGGACATAGCATGGGGACAGCTGAGCTCGGGGAACCAGGTTAGTCTGGTGTTTGTTAGAATTTGTCACATACCAGTAAAGCTATATGCCAGGAAGAGGGATGAGTTTGGATTTAAACTCAGGGGCTGTGTGCTCTGTTGTGGACATGGTCATCCCATTCACATTTCTTACTAGAGGTAGGATTTGCAGACATTCCCTGCACAAAGGAACACTGGCAGG
Organism: Caretta caretta; assembly: GCF_965140235.1. Taxonomy (NCBI): domain Eukaryota; kingdom Metazoa; phylum Chordata; order Testudines; family Cheloniidae; genus Caretta; species Caretta caretta. The sequence continues at coordinate 10,677,881 of NC_134217.1, read as the reverse complement.
CAGAACAACAGCTGCAGTAGCAGTAAAAAGAGACTTTATTCTCACAGTAGCACACAAGGGTTTTAGTTGTAGTTTATGAAAGAGTAACAAGCCCAGGTTGCAGCTCCACAGGAATTGCAACAAGTCCAAAATTTTGGTGGGGGAAAGAATTATTTTTGTGGCAAGTTGTTTGTGTGTGTTGGGTTTTTTGTTCGTTTTTTTTTTTTTTTTTTTAAGACGATGGCTGCTGGGAAGCTGCTCAGAGGTGTGAAATGTTAGTAGTTGGGGCAGAAATGGATGACTATATAGAGTGTAGATGATTCAGTCAAAAGTGCAAGATAAATGTAGTGTAACACACTGGGCTAATCACTGCCACATAAGAAATGTGAAGGCCAAGACTATAACAGAGTTCAAATAAGAAATAAGTTCATGGAGGCTAGGTCCATCAATGGCTATTAGCGAGGATGGGCAGGAATGGTGTCCCTAGCCTCTGTTTGCCAGAAGCTGGGAATGGGCAACAGGGGGATGGATCACTTGATGATGATCTGTTCTGTTCATTCGATCTGGGGCACCTGGCATTGGCCACTGTTGGAAGACAGGATACTGGGCTAGGTGGACATTTTGTCTGACCCAGTATGGCCATTCTTATGTTCTTAAATCACAGAACCGTGAGAAGTTACTTTTAGAATGTATTTTCACTACTTTGCTAAAGCCCTACTTGATGTGATAGACATGCTGGTGAATTCGGGCTTGGTAACTTAATTAATGGCAACTCTGTCATGTCATGGAAGAGATTAGGCAAAAGCAGATACACAGGAATCACTTTAGAGTATAATAGATATTTAAAAATTGCATTTTTTAAAAAATGGTGTTTAAGGAGCAGGTCAGTATTAGTCCAGGTGATATTTTACTGGTAAAGGGAGGGGGAATTAATTTTATAACGTTGCCTACAAGATTTTTATTCACAATGCAAATATAGGCAGTACAGATTGAGAAGCAGAGTGCTATAGTTGTAGATATTAAAAGTATGTGGCACATTTTTATTCATCTTAATTGTTAGCTCAGCTTAAAGTGTCATAAAATATGACCTTTTTCAATTCAGATGATAGCAAGCCTCTTTTATGGAGCTTACCACTTCTCATGCCTAGCTCAGTGACAATGTTTTCTGATTATACCCATTTAAAGTGAAAATCCTTCTGAGTTTCTGTGACTAGAAAGTATGGATTGTTTGAGCCATTGGTGAGACACATTTAGAACGTACATTATTTATTTTTGTTACTGTTTTTGGTACCAAAATTTTATGCTGAACTAGTCTTTTCAATATGAGATAGCTGCTTGGAAATATTCTTTTCCATTCTTATTTACAATGTCTTGCTAGATAATAAAGGGGTTGTTATCCATGGCTGGCCTGGCAGTCTAATAGCAGCCTGATGCAGAGAAACAAATCTTTGGGTCATGAGCACAGCTCAAGCTCGAGAAGTGGAAGCATTTCAAAGGTGGTATGCTCAGCACCTAAGAGGAAGAGAAGAGAGCACTTATATGCTGCTGTATGGTGACTTGACTGTCTTTGGTCCGAGCATTGGCTTGCCCAGGAAGGAATCACGTCTCTCTCTTCTTCTTTGACTGTTACAAAACCCTAACATGGGATATAGGATATGTTGGAAGCACAGCATTAGAAAAGAGGGAGAGAAATTATTTCAGGAGACCACAGAGGGTATAAATTCAGAAGGCTGACAAATTTAAGGTAGATGGAACACATAGTTCAGACAACAGTTAACAAAATGAATAAAGAGCTACAAGAACTGATTAAAGAAGAAGATTAACAGTACTAATGTGTCTAGCTTGGAGGACAGCAGCAGATCCTTTGAGCTATATTAACTACTAAAAATAAATTCTCTACTAGGAAGTCTCAGTAGCTTCCAAATATTGACAGATGGTGCAGTACTCTAATAGTTTGCCAAGTACAAGGAACAAATTGGATTATTAATACAAACCTGGAGGTCCACTAATGTAAATGATTTGTCTTTACTTCTGAATGATTTCATATGCAACACACTGTAAGAGTCTTGCTGTTCTCTTGTTATGCAAAACACGAACAAATAAAAATGTGATTAGTTCAGCCGCCATTCAGTTTTCAGGTAGAATAATCAGTCCATATTCTGTTGAATCAAAAAGGTGATTTAAGTTTTTGTTTGTTTGTTTTACACAAAAGACTCTTCCTTCCTCTCATTGTTAATATTATGTTACTGGTTTATATCATTGAACACTTCCTTATGTGATGCAATGTAACTCAAGTAATGGATGTAGTAAATAAAAGGGGTTTTGCATCTCCCTAAGTGGGAAATACATTTAGATTCCCCAAATTTAAAAAGACATTAGATAAGTTTAATGATTTTATTCTGAAAGCAAGTATAATTAAGTGCACTGCTGATGCAGTCCACAGAATACTAAGATAGAGTTCTTAGTTTTAGTGTTTAGAATTTAGGTGAAATCCTCAGTGAGAGATATTAAGAAAACAATTTTCAAACACTGTGCAAATGTCCCTATAAATTGGGTGTTATCATGAGTCTTTTTTTCTGGCTAGCAGTAGCCCCATGCACAGCCCCTCCTTTTCCCAATCCATTTCACACCTTGCAGAAATCATTTATGTAATGTGAATATAGATAAACAGGCAGGGCCGCATTGTAGTGAGTAGAAAGATTCCCATTACCTTCAGTTTGCTTTGAATCAGGTCCACAGCCTTCTCCCCTAAACCCAGAATACCCCTTTGACTACGTGCATGGAGGATCCACAGAGCAGCCTCTTGGCTGCTGTTATAGGGAGTGAAAGTTGAAGTAAACACCTGCCACTCCATATTTACCCTCTTATCTGTAAGTTTTCTGACACAATAACCTGCAAGAAATTGGAACCTGAATGGGACAATTTGAAGAGCTAGAGGTTACTTTGTTTCATTCCTTCCTTCCTATCTTTTAAATTATCCATTCCGGAACTGAGGTATATTAATGGAATATTTGGGTGAACTTCCACAGTATGTGGCTGTAAACTAAAAGTTTCAGCCTCCTGTTAAGTTGTCATATTACAGTGCACTAAATATATTGAACCATCAGAAGGAAGATGAACATGCCTTTAAAAAACAACAACACTATTCTTAGCAAGTAGCTGAATTATTCTAAAACTCAGATCCAATTGATCATTCATCCATAACAGTTAAAAATGGATTTATACTAGAGGTCCCTGGTTCATCTCGTTTTTTTCCCCTGCATGGGTGCTCACCAGGGATCCTAGTTTTCCCTGATAAAAAACTCAAAGGTCTCCGATTAAAAAAACCCTATAAAAATCCGTGGTTTTCTGCAATGAAAATGAAATGCTGAACTTTAGTTTCCCTAGCCACAATATATATAGGTATCAGTTGAACACAGTCTTTTATTGATTATAATTTTTAAGCAAGTTTTGAAGCCTACTATCAACATGAAATTTCTCCTTGTCAAACTCAGTGACACAGTCTTTGGGGTGATTTTTAAAGTTTTCAGCATCTTTTCATAAGTTTAATTATGTCTGGAGACTGAAGTGAAATTTGAGATGCATTAAAATGCGAACCCCTATGATGCCATTGAGTAATCTCTATACGCTGGAAGCAGTTTATTGAGGTATGTTTAGCTATGTAAATTTAAAGCGCATTCAAAAATAAGCCACAAGATGATGGGGAAGTTGCATGCATTGAATAAGTGACACTGGTACTTTTAGTAAAATTTAGTTAATAGTTAATATATATATTTTAATTTTTTCCACAAAATTTAAAAACTGAAGAGTCTCTGTAAAAATGCAAAATCCACATTTTTCTGTCGCGGATGGATTTCTAGGATCCCTGGTGTTCACCAATGGTTTTGCAGTTGCACATAGCCTGAGATTCAATTTATTATGTTGAGACCATTTGACAGAGACAGTGCATTTTTAGGGATTTATTTGCGTGGTAGTAACAATATTCAGATAGGCTCCCACCCAAAGCACAAATCAAAAGTAGTATGCTGTATTCCTTCCTGTTCATGCATCATTACCAGTAATCTTAACCAAAAAAGTGTATCAAATTAATTCAGATTAGATGAGATGATGCATGAGCCAGAGTGAACGTAGCTTTACATGCAGATTCCAGGTAGAGTTTGGAGTGGAAAAAAATCTTATCTTAAGGAAATTTGGTATGGAGTTTGAAAGGCTGTAAGCATGGTGCTCTAAGAAGCCTTCCACCCCCTCCCCCAACTCCCGCTTAGATTACAACTACCTTATAGTATTCTGTCATATATGCCCTAGATTGGGACTAAGGAATAGATTTGGTCAGAAAATGGTGAACGTCTTTCACATAAAATTTTTACCTCTTTTTGACAATTTGTCAGTTTCAAACGATTTTTTTTACTAGCTCTATAAACTTTAAAAAAGGCAATTGTTTTGAAGATTTGTGCTTTTTTTCAACAAAATTTCAAAAATTCTGACTAGTTTTTGTACAGAAAGACTGACATGCATTCAGAAGCTCATAATTGTGACAGCTAACCAGTATATTCCTTAGAATTTATTGTATTGCTTTGTCTGTTTCTCCCTATCTCAGCTGCTTTCCATCTAAAGTAACTCAGCCAATTTTGCTGTCAGTTACACTGGTGCAAGTCTAGAATATTGCCTTTGATTTAATTGACACTTCTGGTGGTGTGAATCTAGAGCAAAATTTGCCCTGCTGATTTCCCCTGCCTCCCCAAGTCTTCCTGCTTTTGCTCTGTTGCTCATTTGTTTTTAAAGACAAGCAGGTCGTGACTTCTTCACTGTTTGAATGCAGAGAACCAGGCTGTGGAAATGAACAGCTCTCTCCGCTCTGTTGCGTCTGACCTTTTAGAAGCTGAGGCCCCAGTTGCCTGATCCAGACAGCTGAGGAAATATTTCCAATAGAATAAGCAAATGGTTCATTAATAATTCAAATTGCATGAGTTAAGACAGCCAGCCCATTTGTTATTCAGTGTTTGAATTAGTATAATCTTATTTCCTTTTATTTCCTGTGCTGCCTTTATTAAATCCTGTCTCGTCATTGCATGTGATTAGGTCATATCATGAAATAATCAAAACAGTTAGTGTGCTTCTTAACAACATGTTATGTTCATTCTGCGAGTGACGACTGGACTGAATGGATACAAGTGGAAATTTATATAAATAACTGAAATGCTTCTAAATAGCTTACAGCCATAAATCACTTTGTGCTGTGATCCCAAGCGGAGCTCAAACTAACTGCAAATTTAGACCAACCTAGTACTTCAGCAGGAGACTTACAAGAGACAGCTATCAGAAGGGTAGCAGTGTTAGTCTGGATCTGTAAAAGCAGCAGAGTCCTGTGGCACCTTATAGACGTATTGGAGCATAAGCTTTCGTGGGTGAATACCCACTTCGTCGGATACATGTAATGGAAATTTTCAGAGGCAGGTATAAATATGCAAGCAAGAATCAAGTGGGGATAACGAGGTCAGTTCAATCAGGGAGGATGAGGCCCTCTTCTAGCAGTTGAGGTGTGAACACCAAGGGAGGAGAAACTGCTTTTGTCGTTGGCCGGCCATTCACAGTCTTTGTTTAATCCTGAGCTGATGGTGTCAAATTTGCAAATGAACTGAAGCTCAGCTGTTTCTCTTTGAAGTCTGGTCCTGAAGTTTTTTTGCTGCAGGATGGCTACCTTTAAATCTGCTATTGTGTGTCCAGGGAGATTGAAGTGTTCTCCTACAGGTTTTTGTATATTGACATTCCTAATGTCTGATTTGTGTCCATTTATCCTTTTACGTAGGGACTGTCCAGTTTGGCCAATGTACATAGCAGAGGGGCATTGCTGGCATATGATGGTGTATATTACATTGGACATGCAGGTGAATGAACTAGTGATGGTGTGGCTGATCTGGTTAGGTTTTGTGATGGTGTTGCTGATGTAGATATGTGGGCAGAGTTGGCATCGAGGTTTGTTGCATGGATTGGTTCCTGAGTTAGAGTTACTATGGTGTGGTATATAGTTGCTGGTGAGAATATGCTTCAGGTTGGTGGGTTGTCTGTGGGTGAGACAACTAGGTGCTGCAGAATGAATTAATAAACTGCCATGTTTTTAGTCAATTTAAGAAACTAAAATCCTGGAAGCTTGTGGTCAATAGAGATACTGTGCTATTGCATTCTTCACAAGACTAAGGGCATTAACTATTGTACCCTGACCAGATTTCTTCCCAGGTAATTACACTCTCCATCTCTGTAGCGTCATCTGCATACAGAATTCTTTAGTTCTGACCATATGCTGTTCAATGTTGTTCTGAGTTCTATTCTGTCTACTATTCTACTGAGTTTTTTAAATGCGCCTAATTCTGTAGTATCTGAGCACCTGTTAAACAGCTGCTGCATTTCAGTTCCAAAAATTATTTGGGAGGAGAGGTGCTATGCACAGGGAAAGGTTGGGGTTTTTTTTCGTAGCTGTAAGATAGATGGTACTGCACGAGGAAGGTGAGAATGCAGAACTCAGCTCTATGTTAAAATACAGATATTCAGTTCCCAAATAAAATACATCTAGGTTTCCAAATGATATGAAAAACCTATGATGGTCATGATATGGAGATTTATGCTTCTATTCCATATTAAAAAGTGTGCATAGCTGTGTAATGCAATCCTGCATTTCCTGATTGGTTCCAGCCTTTATAAATTAACCATGAGCCACAAGCCTAAGGCTGATACCCAGAGATTATTGCAAATAAATTGGAGACAGTGTGAATATGCTTGAATCTGAGTGAATTTTTTTAAATGGGTTCTGTAGACTTATAGATCAGCTTATGTTTAAATTTGCCTACAATGCTTTCACTGCTTTCCATGAACAAATTTGGATGATGAACTGTCCCAAAATGCATTTGAAGGATTTTCATTTGCAGCTAACCTCTGCACATGTTAAGTATTAAGAGTCACTTATCACTATTTTATTTTTATCAAGACTGAAACGTACTGATGTTTTTTGTTTTGTAACATGATCAACAATGTGGGACAGTACCAACGTTACGAGCCAGGAGAACAATATGCAACCCACCCTTATAAGAATCCAGATGATAGAAATAAAATTGCACCATGTATTGCTGTAGGATCTAAATATACTAGTCATTCCTGTGCTCCACTGTTTTACTCAGGAATGTCTTAAAGTTCTTGTTATAGAGGAAATTCATTCTTTCCAATGGCAAAACAAAGATGACCACATGGTTACATTCCTCACAGTGTAGTAAAAATATAACTTTGATAATTATCAATTCTATTTCTGCCTGTCATTTAATTATTAGGCATGAGTAGAGTAGTATATGTGACCGGGATTCCATTCTCAGAATAAAGTGAGCAGTTTAGTAGTATTCAGCTTCAAACAATGAAATATTTTGACCTAACATCCACCTGGTCCCCAGTGATTTCGCAAAAACGTTCTGAACACTCACAGGGGGAGAGGGTAGGGAGGGTTGGACTTTCATTGGTGGGATGACGTTAGCCCAGAGCAGTTATGAAACAAAATGGTCACAGGGTTGAGAAGTCTGGGATGATTACTTGAAATCAGCCAAGTTAGACAAATTAATTCAGAGTAGTAGCCGTGTTAGTACGAGGAATACTTGTGGCACCTTAGAAACTAACAAGTTTATTTGGGTATAAGCTTACGTGGGCTAAAACCCAAGTCATTGGATGCATGCAGTGGAAAATACTCTGTGTGTGTGTGTGTGTGTGTATACACACACACACAGAGAACATGAAAAATGGGTGTTGCCTTACCAACTATAAAGAGACTAATCAATTAAGGTGGGCTATTATCAGCAGGAGAAAAAAACCTTCTGTAGTGCTAATCAGGATGGCCCATTTCAAACAGTTGACAAGAAGGTGTGAGTAACAGTAGGGGGAAAATTAGCATGGGGAAATAGTTTTTACTTTGTGTAATGACCCATCCACTCCCAGTCTTTATTCAAGCCTAAGTTAATGGTGCCCAGTTTGCAAATTAATTCCAATTCTGCAGTTTCTCACTGGAGTCTGTTTTTGAAGGTTTTTTGTTGGAGAATTGCGACTTTTAGGTCTGAAATTGAGTGACCAGGGAGGTTGAAGTGTTCTCCGACTGGTTTTTGAATGTTATAATTCTTGATGTCTGATTTGTGTCCATTTATTCTTTTGCATAGAGATTGTCAGGTTTGGCCAATGTACATGGCAGAGGAGCATTGCTGGCACATGATGGCATATATCACATTGGTAGATGTGCAGGTGAACAAGCCTCTGATGGTGTGGCTGATGTGATTAGGTCCTATGATGGTGTCCCCTGAATAGATATGTGGACAGAGTTGGCAACGGGCTTTGTTGCAAGGATAGGTTCCTGGGTTAGTGTTTTTGTTGTGTGGTGTATGGTTGCTGGTGAATATTTGCTTCAGGTTGGGGGGCTGTCTGTAAGCGAGGATTGGCCTGTCTCTCAAGATCTGGTGAGGGATCGTCCTTCAGGATAGGTTGGTCCTTGATGATGCACTGGAGAGGTTTTAGTTGGGGGCTGAAGGTGACAGCTAGTGATGTTCTGTTACTTTCTTTGTTCACCTGTCCTGGAGTAGGTAACTTCTGGGTACTCTTCTGGCTCTGTCAATCTGTTTCTTCACTTCCGCAGGTGGGTATTGTAGTTTTAAGAATGCTTGATAGAGATCTTGTAGGTGTTTGTCTCTGAGGGATTGGAGCAAATGCAGTTGTATCTTAGAGCTTGGCTGTAGACAATGCATTGTGTGATGTGGTCAAAAACAGACTCCAGTGAGAAACTGCAGAATTGGAATTGGAATTAATTAATAGCCCACCTTAATTGATTAGTCTCATTTCAGTTGATATGGTAACACACATTTTTTCGTGTTCTCTGTGTATATATATCTTCCTACTGTATTTTCCACAGTGACGTGGGTTTTAGCCCACAAAAGCTTATGCCCAAATAAATTTGTTAGTCTCTAAGGTGTGTGACAGGGTCGGGCCAGATGGCTACAGGAGAGTGATAGAAGGCAGATATATTAGCCCCAGGTTAAGCAGGTCCCTTTTCCCTGGGTGAGGTAACAGTGGCAGTTCCAGAATAATCAGGAACATGCTGGAACCAATTAAGGCAGACAGGCTAATTAGGACACCTGGAGCCAATTAAGAAGCTGCTAGAATCAATTAAGGCAGGCTTATCAGGGCACCTGGTTTAAAAAGGACCTCACTTCAGTCAGTGAGGGGTGCGCAAGGAGCTGAGAGTAAGAGGACATGCTGCTGGAGGACTGAGGTGTACAAACACTATCTGGCATCAGGAGGAAGGTCCTGTGGTAAGGATACAGAAGGTGGTGGGAGGAAGCCATGGGGAAGTAGCCCAGGGAATTGTAACTGTCACACAAGCATTATACAAAATACTGTAGACAGCTGTGATCCACAGGGCCCTGGACTGGAACCCAGAGTAGAGGGTGGGCCCGGGCTCCCCCATCCCCCCAACTCCCTATTGGATACGGGAGGAGTTGACCTGGACTGTGGGTCCCACCAGAGGGGAAAGTCCCTGGCCTGTCCCCCAACCCACTAGGTGGATCAGCAGAGACTGTGGGGATTGTTCTCCTTCCTTTTCCCCATGCTGGCCAGTGATGGGGTTAGGGCTGCCATGAATCTCTGAGGCAAGCAAATCCGCCAATAAGCGCAAGACCCACCAAGGCAGAGGAGGAACTTTGTCACAGGTGCCACAAGTACTCCTTGTTTTTTGACAAATTAATTCAACTCATTACCTTAGCGTTCCACAACAAAGGTTTCCTGGGAAAGAATGCCTAGGATTTAATTTGTGCTGCTGCCAAGAATAGAAATAGTGTGTGGGCAACCAATAAAGGGAAATAAACAGAACACTTCTGAAATAGATGTGATTTAAAAACTAGAGAAACATCTCTTTGCATTAATCTGAGGAATGAATGACTCTCTTTGAAAGACCAAATTACAATGTAAGGAATAGATTTGGCAGTACGAATAATTCAGAGTGAGCGGGGGAAAATCCATAAACCATCAAGCTAAGTTCTGCAAGCAGAGGGATGATCCTAGTTGTACTGCAATAATGCATCACTTACTATAGTTGCCCAGGGTATAGTTTCAGTTGATGCATTTTCTAACTACTGTAGAAATGCCAGGATATTATAAAAGCGTCTCAAATGGTTTGATTGAAAAGGTAATGCATTATGTTAAAGTTCAGTAAAGTCATTGGATACTGTAGTAGTTATTGTTAGCGCCAATATAGTGATGTTTAATTTCAAGGTGTTTTTATAAGTGTTAATTAGTTAATCTTCATAACAGCTGTCAGGTACTGTAGGTAAACAGAACTGGGTCAAGTTTATCTGTGATGTACATTTACAAATGGGGAAAACAGAGCAGTGACGGCAAATAGGTAAATTGTGTTAGAGATGGGATTACAATCCAGTGATCCTGGTTCCCAATCCTTTTTCTCTTCCCTGATATACAAAGACATGCTTAATTACGCTGCAGGTCATGTTTCCACATGAATATCCTGGATATAACTTGAAGAACGACTCCTTTGTCTTTCGTTAAAAACAAAAACAATTTGCATATTAACTGTATCACTATGTATGAAACCAGATCCTAATGTGGTTATTATAAAATAACTTTGGGGCAAATTCTGCTCTGTTTGAAAACAACCTAAGTGATTTACTTTAAATAAACTGGTTTTAAAACAAAGAAATAGTAGCTTTTTAGGAATTTAATATTAATGGATTAAATTCTGATCTCTGTCACACTTCTGCATTTCCACTAAAGTCACTGGATTTGAGTGGGAGCAAGAGTAGAATTTGGCCCATTTCTCTTTCTTTTGAGGTTTGGGACCCTTTTGGTTGTGTAGGAATCAGGCCCCATTTAGTCTTAACACATTACTGTCCAATGACATTCTAATTCTTCTGAAAGATTTTTATTTCATTTAAGTGTGTGACCCATTTAAATTCCAAGTGAAAGATTATAAACCACCCTTTCTGACTTACATTTTTAACTTCCCTGACCTTTTAAAAATATTCTGTTGTTGTTAGGCTACCATAGCTACAGAAGCCAAGACCTTTCCTTTGATACTGAATTGCTTTCATTATTCATATTTTAATTACATTGATCTGGCTTCTACATACTTGTCATTCAAATTTGCTTTTCAGTTAGAGGAGAATGACTAAGGAAAAACCTTTGTCTGCTATGTATGCTGTGTAAGTCGTGACCTTTGAGTTCAGTATTCATTTTTATGGGGTTCATAAATAGTCTTTGTCACCAAAAATACCATCTTATACCTATTACTAAACAGCTATCAAATAAATAAAATGTTGGTCTACAGTAGGACCTTCCTTTGGTCCCACGTTGTATTTTATATTGTCTCATGACGGTTGTAATCTACTTGGGGGTCAGGACTATGTCTTTCATCTGTGTCATGCTTTCTTCTGTACCAGCCCTCAAGCATGAAACAATTTTCCAAACTCACTCATAAAATTACTACCCTGTCCTCCTTCAAATCCCTTCACAGTGATGCATGTGGGAAAGTACCACCTGATAACAGCCAGCCAGCTGACAAGTCAGGATTACTGATAAATACCAATATTTCTTGTTTGTTTATATCTTAAAACTAAAAAACCCAACAACATAACTGAATTTGAGTAAAAATTAGGTTACTGTATACACAGGGCTCAATACTTCAAGTTGCTGAGCACTCTGGCCCTGATCTAGCAAAGCACATACTTAAACACGTGAAAAGTCTCATTGGGATCATACATATCGGATACGTATGATTGGGATCAATGGGACTACTCATACTTAAAGTTAAATATATGCTTCACTGGATGGGGGTCAGACTCTTTAGTACCTTGTAGGACAGAGTCTGTAGTTTATAATACATTTATCATTTTCACCTTCTATTGAAGATAACAGAATAGAATACAAAATACATTAGACTAAGTTATATGAGATCATATCTGGACTACTATAGAGCACCGATATTATTCATCTCACTAGTAAAGTTCCTTCTCTACACTTAAATTTCACACTTAAAAATATATATCCAAAGTGTGTGAGCAAAACTCAGATAGGAGTTAATTTAAATATTGGGGAAATTGTGCATTCAGTTACACAGTAACTTGTGATTTTCGTAGACTTTCATGGGTATAACAGAAGAATTTATCTCAGACCCTTCTGTCGTGCCCAAAATCCTGAAAACTGAGGATATACTTAGAAAACAGATATATTTAGAGCAAATTAAATAGTCACTTTGCCGATAGATTAGTGGGCAGAACCATTAGGGACCAAATTTTTTCTCGGTTATACAGGAGTAAATCCATTGGGTCCAATGCTCAGGCCTGCCTGACATTTGGCTGGTCTTATGTGATACAGCCTTAGAGTAAGCCAGAATTGCCAGCCTCTTGAAAGGCTCTGGCATTTTCTACACCAGAGGTTGTGAAATTCAGTGGTTGAGAACCAGCTGTTCCCGCTCTGTACCACTGGAGGATTTACACACACACACACACCAGGGGACTCCTCTGGTGGCCACTTTTGTCAGGTTCAAACTATCTTCAGGCCTGGGGGTAGGGGGTACACCTCCTAGGGAGGTGGAGGAGTTTTTCCTAGCAATGGGAAGAGAGGGAGAGGATAGACAGTCTTGGGGGCTCCTTTAGACAACTGATAAATACATTCTCCTTTGAAAAGTGTGATGCAATAAAGCCATTTGAGACAATGGTCATGTATTTCACAATCTGGTATGTAAGGAGCATGTGTCAGAAAGGAAAAGGGAGGTAACCAAGGATCTTTTTTTTCACTCATACTACCTGTTTCTTAGCACATTACTAACTTCTCTTTTTTCATATGGTTTCTCTGTACTGAAATGTTATGTTCTTGCGTTGCAGACCTACAGCATGTGAGGTAGTATAACCCAGTTGGCTGTTACACAGTTTAAGCTATGAGGCGTTTTTATTAATCCAGGTTTCAGAGTAACAGCCGTGTTAGTCTGTATTCGCAAAAAGAAAAGGAGTACTTGTGGCACCTTAGAGACTAACCAATTTATTTGAGCATGAGCTTTTGTGAGCTACAGCTCACTTCATCGGATGCATACCGATGAAGTGAGCTGTAGCTCACGAAAGCTCATGCTCAGATAAATTGGTTAGTCTCTAAGGTGCCACAAGTACTCTTTTCTTTTTATTAATCCAGTTACCCTCAGTGTGTTAGTACTTATGTGGAAATGGCAGCTTCAGCCCTCCCTCCCTCCCTCCCAAAGTGTGATATGGTAATTGCTGTTAGACTTAATCAGATAAACAGTTGTCTTGGGGTGATACAGAAGATCGGTGAAGCCCCCTCTAGGTAACTATGTTCAGATTAAGAAAAGGAGTACTTTAGGAGGCACCTTAGAGACTAACCAATTTATTTGAGCATAAGCTTTCATGAGCTACAGCTCACTTCATCGGATGCATACTGTGGAAAGTGTAGAAGATCTTTTTATACACACAAAGCATGAAAAAATACCTCCCCCCTCCCCACTCTCCTGCTGGTAATAGCTTATCTAAAATGATCACTCTCCTTACAATGTGTATGATAATCAAGGTGGGCCATTTCCAGCACAAATCCAGGGTTTAACAAGAACATCTGGGGAGGAAGGGGTAGGAAAAAACAAGGGGAAATAGGTTACCTTGCATAATGACTTAGCCACTCCCAGTCTCTATTCAAGCCTAAGTTAATTGTATCCAATTTGCAAATGAATTCCAATTCAACAGTTTCTCGCTGGAATCTGGATTTGAAGTTTTTTTGTTGTAATATCGCAACTTTCATGTCTGTAATCGCGTGACCAGAGAGATTGAAGTGTTCTCCGACTGGTTTATGAATGTTATAATTCTTGACATCTGATTTGTGTCTATTTATTCTTTTATGTAGAGACTGTCCAGTTTGACCAATGTACATGGCAGAGGGGCATTGCTGGCACATGATGGCATGTATCACATTGGTGGATGTGCAGGTGAACAAGCCTCTGATAGTGTGGCTGATGTTATTAGGCCCTGTGATGGTGTCCCCTGAATAGATATGTGGGCACAGTTGGCAACGGGCTTTGTTGCAAGGATAGGTTCCTGGGTTAGTGGTTCTGTTGTGTGGTATGTGGTTGTTGGTGAGTATTTGCTTCAGGTTGGGGGGCTGTCTGTAGGCAAGGACTGGCCTGTCTCCCAAGATTTGTGAGTGTGTTGGGTCATCCTTCAGGATGGGTTGTAGATCCTTAATAATGCGTTGGAGGGGTTTTAGTTGGGGGCTGAAGGTGACGGCTAGAGCCGTTCTGTTATTTTCTTTGTTAGGCCTGTCCTGTAGTAGGTAACTTCTGGGAACTCTTCTGGCTCTATCAATCTGTTTCTTCACTTCCGCAGGTGGGTCTTGTAGTTGTAAGAATGCTTGACAGAGATCTTGTAGGTGTTTGTCTCTGTCTGAGGGGTTGGAGCAAATGCGGTTGTATCGCAAGGTAACCTATTTCCCCTTGTTTTTTCCTACTCCCCCCCCCCCCCCCACGTTCTTGTTAAACCCTGGATTTGTGCTGGAAATGGCCCACTTTGATTATCATACACATTGTAAGGAGAGTGATCACTTTAGATAAGCTATTACCAGCAGGAGAGTGGGGTGGGGGGAGGTATTTTTTCATGCTTTGTGTGTATAAAAAGATCTTCTACACTTTCCACAGTATGCATCCGATGAAGTGAGCTGTAGCTCACGAAAGCTTATGCTCAAATAAATTGGTTAGTCTCTAAGGTGCCACAAGTACTCCTTTTCTTTTTGCGAATACAGACTAACACGGCTGTTACTCTGAAACCTATGTTCAGATTGACTAAAAGGCTTTGATATCCGAATTCTCTCCAGCTACTGTGTCAAGCAGAATAACAACCAACCATGTATGATTTTTTCCAGACCAATCTGTCCCTCTTCATCCAGGTTTTGTTTGAATTGCTCTACAATCTGAGGCCAGTTGTGCTTGTGTTGCTCCCTCCTGCCGAGTTAGCTGCAGCTTTAAATAAACCTCCTCCCCCCACACCAACCAGTGCTATCAATCAGTATTTTCCTAATCCTGAAGCTAACAGAAAACAGTCATATGGCTGTTAATGGGGGGGAGCCATAGAACCTGCAGTTACCATGGTAACACTGTTCCCTGGGGTGTTACCAAGCAGAGATGAATGCTGTGAAATTAAGCTCTGCTCAGTAGATAGGGGGGTACCTTTCCATGGGGTGGGGTGGGATGAGGAGTGAGTTACACTAAATCCCCAGGTAGATTATATACTGCAACTGGCATATTAGTGTTCTACATTAACTCTCTTTCTGTCATTCTCTGCACCCCACTCACATGCTTCAGTGCCTTAGCTCCATATAGCATGAGGGAGCTCTGCATCTTAAGGCACAGGCGAGAGAAATCCATCTTCCATGTAAGATATTACAAGATGTATGTGTAAAAAAGGGGGAGAGTGAATTTTGACTCTAATCTTATCTGCAACCCAGTCATCCTGACAAGTAGTCAAGTACCTGAAGTCAAATCCTACCCTCATTTACTGTGCACTCACACAGCCCCATTAGTAGTAGTTGCAAAAGGGATAAGTGAGGCCTTACATAGTGGAACTGCCTTTGTTCTGCAGCTATCAGGGACCTTTTGTACTGTGGCAGAACTTACTCCAAAGTGCACTTGTATTTTTGATGTGGGGAGTGTGTGTGTGTAAGACAGACCCATAAATGTACACAGTGCTATGTATTAGGTAACTTCTTATTTATTAGTTGTATTACTATAGTGCCTAGGAGCCCTAGTCATGGACCGGGACCCCCGGTACAGTCCCTGCCACAAAGAGTTTACAATCTGAGAATAAGACAAGACACAGCAGCCTGACAGTGCCAAACAACTAACAGATTTCCGCTTCAGAGATAAGTCTTAAGTAGTGGTCCTCAAACTTATTTGATCGGGGCTCCTCTTCTTTGTGCCTAGTTGTTTATACCCCCCCTCCCACAAGTACATATACTGCCACTCAGCTCTGAAGGCAGAGCAGAGAGCAGCGGCTGCTGGCTGGGTGTCCAGCTCTGAAGGCAGTGGCATGTCAGCAGCAGCATAGAAGTAAGAGTGGCAATGTGAAAAGTGATATTCATCAATATCACTTTTCACAGCATATTTAGGGCCCCATTGCCACCCTGACTTCTGCACTCCCGGTGAGGAATTGTGGGGAGAGGGGAAGGGCTCTGGCTGTCCCCTTTATCCCCACTTCCCGGGTATGCACAGCTCTTCTGCACGAGCCCCAGTCACCCAGGGCTGACAGCCAGACCACTTTAAAAAAAAAAAAAGGCACACAGCCTGTACCTCCCTTGGGATGAATCAAGTGATCCATCTCATAGTTTAAGAACCGCTGGTCTAAAGGAATAAGTAGCTACACTATAGTATGTCATGTTACAATGCAGAAGACGCACAACCACATCTAAGAGACCATGAAGGGTACCATTCCACACAGCAACTAATAGGTTTCTCATTAATATATGGGGAATGATATGAAAAAAGAATTGTTTTTAAACTGAGGAATGTTTGTTTTCTTGTAAAATAGAAACAGAATAAAAAGAGGATATTTGGGTTTCAAAAGTGTAGACTTATGTCCTCTCCCGCTTAGTCGTAAAATACATGCAGGTTTCACCCTACTCTACAGTCAGAGCTTCACAAACAAAACAGTTTGACCCATCCATGGGCTAGATTAGACCTGTAAGGCACATCCCAGAGTGAGATAAAGTGCAGAGCTCCTCTGCACAGGGCAGTATCAGGAAAGCGGAAGTCCTCTCTGCGCACCCTCCAAAATCCCAACATGCCAGGTATGCACATCCAGTACTAAACACTCCTCGGGGCACAGCCTGCTTCCTGTTGCACACTGTTCCTTCTTGCCGTCTGCATAAAGAAAGGGTTGGACAATTGCATGGCTTTCTCCCTGCTCCCTTTGGGTGCCTTAACAGTCTGCTCTTTACTGAGTTCAGGGACTGCAATTCTTTGACAGCTAAGCAGACACTGCAAGGGATAGGGAGGCCTCCTTTTTCCTCTCCCAACTATCATACCCTTGCGTAAGGGCTGGGCAGAATCTGGTTCAGAATAAGAGGCTGGTTACTCATGAGTAGACCTTGTACAAGTAATGGTGATTTTTATGGCCATCATATACACTAATTGGAACTATAGTTGTGTCTTTGGTGGATATGGGCAGGGGAGAGGGAGGAGCTGGGGTTGGAGAGGATGCATGCTAAATACAGATACAATCATTTATACGTACTATATATGCCAGGGTTGCTTACTTGAACTTTCCTGGAAAAACGGAGACTGGTTATGTAAGTGGAAATTCTGTGTTTTTTTGCTGATGCTTTTTCAATCATTTTAGAAATTGCATTGTTTAATGTAAAACCTGGGTTGGAAGACATCCATGAAGACTGAAAGCTTCATAAAGCCCAGGCAGCTGCAAAATTTACTAGTCTTTGTTAGATTAAGTAGAAGTGTCTTTGGCGAAATAACAGCTAATTAAAAACCTCTAAATTACAATAGTTTTACCTCTGTTAGACTGATTTTACTTCAGAGCCATAAAACAATGGAGGTTTCAGAGTAGCAGCCGTGTTAGTCTGTATCCGCAAAAACAATGGAGTAGAATGAATACTAAATACATTTAAATAGTGTCCTTCATGAGATTTTTTTTTCTGGAACATGACACTCAAATGCTATTCAGTACAGCAACAAAGAATCATGTCTTTAATTTACATTTAAAAGTAAAAATGCAGCCAAATTGTCAGATCCAAGCTAAAAGCTAATTAAACTAATTTTGAGTTTACTGTGGATATTAGCCGCGTGGACATAAGAACAGCCATACTGGGTCAGACCAAAGGTCCATCTAGCCCAGTATCTTGTCTTCTTCCAACAGTAGACAATGGCAGGTGCCCCAGAGGGAATGAACAGAACAGATAATCATCAGGTGATCCATCCCCCTGTTGCCCATTCCCAGCTTTTGGCAAACAGAGGCTAGGGACACCATCCATGTCCATCCTGGCTAATAGCCATTGATGAACCTATCCTCCATGAACATATCTAGTTCTTTTTTGAACTCTGTTATAGTCTTGGCTTCACAACATCCCCTGGCAAGGAGTTCCACAGATTGACTGTGCGTTGTATGAAAAAATACTTCCTTTTGTTTGTTTTAAACCTGCTGCCTATTAAGAATTCAAAGGACTTATTGAACTTAAACATGGAACAAATCAAAGAGCTGTTTTGCCATTGGACATACATCACTGGCTAGAAAGTTAAGATGGCTAAAGGTCTGGAACATGGATTAGACCCACTGGAGGCAGTTGACTATATTGTAGCTATAAGGAGTTTAAATTTGACCTTACTATCACACAGATAAGTGTTATAAATAATAATCTAGTCAAAAATTATAAAGGACAGCAGCTCCATTGTCAAGTCTTTCTTGTTAGGCACTGGTTTTGCCTGGATGTATCATTTAGATGTGACAGAAGGAAGTCTTTCATATTCCAGAGAGAACCTTCAAAAGGTAAATCTAATCCCCAGGTACTTTCTCAGTAGGGCTGAGAGGGGGGAATAGATACTGAAATTCTGACTGGGAGTCGTTGTGTAACAGATTACATTGTTAATACAGAGTTTAAATATATACATACATGGAGATGGTATACAGGTGATAAATCAGAAAGCCATGTGATACATTTATTTGTCATGCACTTTTGACTGGCTCACCTGCCCTCTGCCCACTGAAGTATTTCCCTGTGACCTATTTTAATATATGAAGAGCCTGAGAATCTACCAGTGTTGTTTTGTTTTAGTCAGCCTCCAAAATGTTTGCTCCAAATGTTTCTACCCCAAAAATATGAAAATACTCCAGAATCAGAAGTAGCTCAGGCCCAGGATTGGCAATTAGAGCTGAGCAAATATTCGATAGGTTTAGTTTGGTGGCCAAACCAAAAGCCATGAAGAAAGGGTGGAAAGTAGATATCCTTTTGAACTGAAACGGATTTGTTTTTGTTTTTCTCAACAAAATAAAAAAAACCACCCAAAATTAGTTCAGGTCAAACAAAGCCTTTTTCATGTTGGTTCCTTCATATTTAATTTCAGAAATGTAACTTTCATTTTTGCTTTCAGGGTGGATTGTATGTATGTTTGTGAATTTTGCATATGCTTTTGGCAAATAAACAGTTCCAATGCCCTGAAAGATGCGTTTTTCAGAGAATTTACAATTTTCCAAAAATATTTCACCCAGTTCTGAGTGCTAGGCCAGTGACAGGTTTTCTAGACCCAAAGTGTCATGATTTTAAAGTTCAATATCTTGTGACCCTAGAAGGATAGAAACAGGAACTTTATGCCATTGGGTTGTAGAGATGTACCCCTTTCCAACAGAAGCCAGCACTCACTTCTAGCCCTGGAAGGGTCTGAGATGTTGGACTTTATATTACATTACTATGTATAAAAAGCTATCTGGTATCATTTTTAGAGGTTCAAAAATGTCATTTTTTCCTCCATATCTGATCCCTGCACAGCTGGAGTCTTTGTTAAGCTTGGTGTCTTAGTTACCAACAGATGGATACAAAAATAGTCCTAAATTTAAAAAAAAAAGAAAATTGAAAATACATCATCAGAATACATGATGATGTGGTATGATATGTAAGTATGACTGGTAATAACTCACATATGGCTTTGCCACTTGAGAATAGTGCTCCTAACCCAGACACACTAATCAAATTTTCATACTACATCATCATATAGTCTTTTTAGCATATGAATGCCATTTAAGATGAATTTGTCTTAGCGTGCACTCCTAAAGCCGGCATTATGATGATGTTAGTGCAGAGCAGCTGTGATACAGTGCAAAGTGATCTTGACACATGAGTGGGTCATCTCACTCATGGGATAGCACCATTTGCTTCATTAACACTACTTATGTAAGAAAGGCAGGATTTAGCCAGGGCTTTGTAATATAAGTTGCAATTCTTCAGGATGAAAAGTGAAATTTACATATGTAATAGAATGATTTAGCCACTGAAGCTTGAGAACTATACACCTGACTTGCAAAACATTTTGTAAGCCACAAACCTTCATAATAAAGGTTTATTAACACTGCTGAGATAATAATTTGGAGTAATAACTTACTCAACAAAGTTTGCCTTTTTTCCTGTTCATGGAATTTCCTTGAACAGATCAAATTTCCCAAAATTATTTACAAATTTAATTTATTGTGGCTAGCTACTTGAAATCATGAGATTTGAGCTGTTGGTTGTTCGTCATTGGTCACAACGCATTTTTTCCTTTCCTTCATTGAATGAGCATAACTCTTACAATCAGATTTCTAGGGCAAAGCTTGATAAATTTCTTTTTTCCTAGATACTTTTAGCATACACCTTATCTGAGTTTTGAACTTGTGGAGCTCATCATAAATGTTTGATATACTGTGGGCACCAGGGATTGAATAATGACCACCCATACTATACTTCTTACCGTAAGCATTTACCATTATGAAGATGTCAGTGACTAAGCAGCATTGTGGCACAGTTGTCTCTGAGAGACTAGAAGTTGTAAGTTCTAATCTTATTGGTGTCTTAGAATCCCTCTGTTGTCATAGATAGCTCATATTCTCCAAGAGCTGAATATTATTAGTAGGCCAAATACTGTAGTCAATACTAAGATGAAACTGCCATTGAAGGCAATGGAATAACAATATATTCATAGTTTTCAAGGCCAGAAGGAACCATTGTGATCATCTACTTTGACCTTATATATAACGTGGGCCAAAGAACTTGCCTGAAATAATTCCTAGACATTGTCAGTGATAGAGAATACATGGCGACCCTTAGTAAATTGTTCCAGTTGTTGATTACTCTCACCATTAAAACTTTTCACCTCCTTTTCTATCTGAATTTGTCTAGCTTTAACTTCCAGCCATTGGATAATGTTATACCTTTATCTGCTAGGTTGAAGAACCCATTATTAAATATTTGTTCCCCATATAGATAATTATGGACTGTAATAAAGTCACCCCTTAACTGTCTCATTGTTAAGATAAATAAATTGAACTCTTGTAAGTCATATTTTCTATCCTTTAATCATTCTCCTGGCTCTTCTCTAAACTCTCTCCAATTTATGTACATCCTTCTTGAATTGTGGGCACCAGAACTGGACACAGTATTCCAGCAGTGGTTGCACCAGTGCCAAATATAGAGATAAAACAACCTCTCTACTCTGAATCAAGATTGCCTTGTTTGTGCATCCCAAGATTGCATTGTCTCTTTTCACCATAGCATTATACTGGGAGTTCATGATCAGCTGGTTATCCACTATGATCCCCAAAACTTTTTCAGTCACTGCTTCCCAGAATAGAGTCCCCCATCCTGTAAGTATGACCTATATTCTTTGTTCCTAGATGTGCACATATAAAGGTAGCCATATTAAAACACACATTGTTTACTTGCACCTAGTTTACCAAGCAGTCCAGATCACTCTGAATCAGTGCACTCCTCCAATGTTTGTGTCATCTGCAAACTTTATCAGTGTTTTTTTCTTTCAGATCATTGATAAAACTGTTAAATAACATAGGACCAAGAACTGATCTCTGAGGGATCCCACTGGAAAAAAAATCTGACAGTATTTTATTGTAGACCTGCTAGTGCTACATAATACTCATAGGTTTCAGAGTAACAGCCGTGTTAGTCTGTCTTCGCAAAAAGAAAAGGAGTACTTTAGGAGGCACCTTAGAGACTAACCAATTTATTTGAGCATGAGCTTTCGTGAGCTACAGCTCACTTCATCGGATGCATACTGTGGAAAGTGTAGAAGATTTTTTATACACACAAAGCATGAAAAAATACCTCCTCCCACCCCACTCTCCTGCTGGTAATAGCTTATCTAAAGTGATCACTCTCCTTACAATGTGTATGATAATCAAGTTGGGCCATTTCCAGCACAAATCCAGGTTTTCTCACCCACCCCCCCCACACACACAAACCCACTCTCCTGCTGGTAATAGCTTATCTAAAGTGACCACTCTCCTTACAATGTATATGATAATCAAAGTGGGCCATTTCCAGCACAAATCCAGGGTTTAACAAGAACGTGGGGGGGGGGGAAGTAGGAAAAAACAAGGGGAAATAGGTTACCTTGCGATGAACCACATTTGCTCCAACCCCTCAGACAGAGACAAACACCTACAAGATCTCTATCAAGCATTCTTACAACTACAATACCCACCTGCGGAAGTGAAGAAACAGATTGATAGAGCCAGAAGAGTTCCCAGAAGTCACCTACTACAGGACAGGCCTAACAAAGAAAATAACAGAACGGCACTAGCCGTCACCTTCAGCCCCCAACTAAAACCCCTCCAACGCATTATTAAGGATCTACAACCCATCCTGAAGGATGACCCAACCACACACACAAACACACACAAACCAGCTGGTTTTTGGAGGGGGGTGAGGGAGTGAGAGAACCTGGATTTGTGCAGGAAATGGCCCACCTTGATTATCACACACATTATGAAGAGAGTGGTCACTTTGGATGGGCTATTACCAGCAGGAGAGTGAGTTTGTGTGTGGGGGGGGGCGGAGGGTGAGAGAACCTGGATTTGTGCTGGAAATGTCCCAACTTGATGATCACTTTAGATAAGCTATTACTAGCAGGACAGTGGGGTGGGAGGAAGTATTGTTTCATGGTCTCTGTGTGTATATAATGTCTTCTGCAGTTTCCACGGTATGCATCCGATGAAGTGAGCTGTAGCTCACGAAAGCTCATGCTCAAATAAATTGGTTAGTCTCTAAGGTGCCACAAGTACTCCTTTTCTTTTTGATAATACTCATAGTTTGTCATCCTTACTGACATTTATGACGTTACTCAGAACGTGCTGGATTTTTGTTTTTTTAAGTCCCTTGTTCTTGCTGTCAATGTAGGGGAATAAAATGTTTTAACAAATTTAAGTATCATTTAAAAAAACTTATAAATTGACACCCTATGAAGTGTGGTATGCCTGGCTAAGCAAGAGCTAGATAGTATGGAAACCAGTTGACATGGGGCATGACAGCAAGGTTAAGGCAACATACAATATATATGTCTGTTCCCCAAGATTAAACTTCAAAAATTTCATCCTCTAAGCAGTAATAAGCATGTCTGTGGCTAACACAAAGCCTTTAATCCTGAACTAGCACAAACCAAGCTAAACACACTTTAATCTTACACCATGCATTGTTCAGGCAGAACAAATGAAAATCTGATTTAAGAGGTAACTCTATTCACTCCATCTGCCTCCTACTAAACAGGAAATGAACTTTGTATTCTGATACATAAGTGAAGCTCTGCCCCGAATTAAAACGCATCAGATTGCCTGAATGTGGAAATTAACCACCTGATTGAAAGTGCACCTTATAAATATTAACTCTGGCTGCATTCTAAAAATAGAAGGCATATTAAAACATCAAGCGTAATAAACATATGGCCTCTCCTTAGCACTCGTTACTCTTTATCCACTCCATTTTCTGCTGGGATGTTGCAGGAGAAACCTGTCATTTGACCTTTCCCTCAGTGGATTAATTTGTTGAATAAGGAGCAGAGTCTGGAGTTTACAGCTGGATCCAGTAGGGTGCTGGATTGAATGTTACTAAAATAGCCTTGATTTGTGAAGAAATAGAGGGGTAGAAAATTGACACTCAGGAAGGGGCTATGATTGCACTGGATGTTGATGCTGATCTAATACAAACATTAGGGATTTGAGTTAAAGATGTTAAGAATAGCATTATGCTGTGGTTGGTCTGATTTCAGAGGCAACCATTTGAATGTTTATGCCAGTGCTGCAGAGCTCTGTGACTAGAGCTTTCCAAGATGATAGTAAGGTCTGACAAGCTTCCTGAAATAGCTCTAGAATTTCACTTTGAAATTCTTTTCATCATTTCACCCCAGCTAATTACCACTTAGACTCAGAGAGAGTTTAAATTACACCATATTATGGGGAATTTATGAAAATCTGCCAACAAAGGTTCTCCTAACATGATCATAACTACAATTGATAAACATTAATTACTTGTTGCTGGAAGTCTCTAAAGATATTTCCCGAGTAGGTCTCAATGCAAGCTCTGTTTCTTGGAGGAGAGAGACGCTTCTGCCATTTGGAAAATTGTCTACTTCTGCCAGTGGATCATGCTGGCTGTCAAACAAAGAAACAAACAACTCCCTCCCCCCAAAAAACCAGCCAAATAAAAATTCCCTTAAAACAAATAAATAAACCCACCATGAGTGTTTTCTAAGTCTTGTTTGTAGTGGTGGCAAGGTAATGTGATACTTGTTCCCATTTGAAAGTTTTGTTTTTTAATGTCTCTGGTGATATTTTATTGTGGTAACATTAATTGTCAGAGCACCTTGAAGTCTTATAGGTCTGTGTTTTAGTATTTATAACTAAATAAATACAGTTATATATACTAGCAGTGAAAAATACAAATACAGTGTAGCATATTCTAAGGTAAAATGTGGACTTCTAATACCAGCTCAGGTTGTTTCTATCAACACAGGTTAGTAAACTATTCTATACCCGCTAGTACTGGTGACAATGTCATTTTTACATGCTAATATAAGGGTAATATTTTTGAGTATTCACTATAAGACTACCATTAAATTCAACAGGTATTGTACATAGTTGTTATATATTTAATACTGTTGATCAAAATATTTACTAGTAGTCAAAGTTGAAAATGGACAATTAAAAAGAGATGTAAGCAAAGGAAAAATGTGTTTTGGAAGAAAGATGGAGAGCTGAAGAGGGGGAGATGCAGGAATGATGCTCTATGTGATGGCAGCTGTAGAAAAGGCTTTCGCATGTCAACATAGGTGAGATTGCATGAAAGGAGTGATTGAAGAAGGGAGTAAAGAGAAATAAGATCTGTGGAGTAAATGGTGTTAGACCACTATTTTGCATAAAGTTTCTTTAAAATCAATAAAATATTGGAATACATGTGCTGTAGTTTTCTAAAAGTTGCATTTTAAAAAAGCAAGACAAAATGTGATTTGGAAAGTCCATCCCAGTATTCAAATTCCCACCTGCGTATATTTAGACTGTAAGTTTTTTTGGGCTGGGCCTGCCTCTTGCTATGTGTTTGTATAGTGTCTGAACTGTAATATTTCACCCCTATTGTCTATATTTCAATGCCAGCTTGCATTCCAATAATACTCCGAATGAGGTGTTCTTGTAAAGATTCTCACCCTCACTGCTGGATGCTGAAAGCTCTTGATCAATTTAGCTTAGAAATCTGAGTTCTTGCCAAAGCCACCCAGCATGTGAAACATTTAGCTATCTGATTTGGTCTATAAATCACTGAAAAGGAGGTGAATGAGTCTACAAATGTTTAATGATTTCTATTGAACAGATGAGCAGGAATTTATATATAGTACGTAAAATTTCCTATCTCCACAGCGCTATTTGTTTTCAAAGCCATGTGAATAATACAGGTATCTCAGTAGGAAACTGCATATTTCTGTAGCAGTCAATTTCAGAAACAAAAGTACATTTTCTCTGTCATTAGACATCTCCCTATGGCATACAGCCTCTATCTAGTACGTTTTTGTGTTCTTAAATTTCTTTGGTATGTCTTTCCAGTGTCCCTTCTCATCTGAATGCTTCTGATGACAACAGCAGTATATATTGGTGATGACAGGAAAGATCATTACTATAGTATATCTACCACATAGTTTGCTACTCAACTTGCATTGTCTGTTCGAACCAGACCTTTCTTTGCACAAAAACCTGTGTTCTCCCATTCATTTCATGATCCAGTTCAAATTTGCCTTCCATGATTGTAAAATATTCCATAAATTTGCTTCAGTCTTGTGACAGACTGACCTGTATTACCCTGGGCAAGCTTTATGGAATTAAGATTAAATTTAAACCTTACTGAATAAGTTTTAACATCTTTGGAGTTCATTGTATTAAAAGTGCCATTGCATGTGTGTTATTGTGGAAATGTGTGTACTTCCATAGGAGAACAGCAGAGGGTATTAGGCAAATTCACTAGGTAGTAACATCTTCAGAGAAGCCAAGCTCCTCCTTCCTCCCACACTGCCCTGATTGGTATGCATATACTAATTCAAATTGGATTCTCCAGGGAGAGACAGACAATGAAAGGGGTTTTGGATAAATAGCTTGGCTTTAAACTGCCTCATGGACTTCTTTTTGATCCAGCAAATGGACAAGACACCTGGTCCGCAGAGGACTCGAATCCTTAGGGTAGGGTTGGAAAGACTGGGTACTGGTTTTGGGATGAACCCGTGATGAACGGGTAACCACAAGGAATCTCCCTTGGACGAAGGGTTGACAGACTGGTCCTGTCAGAATCCATGTTAGGGTTGGGGTTAATTCTTGTAAGCCTGTGGGTTCTTTTATTGTTTAATGTGTTGTCTCTACTGATTTTTACCTTAAGAATAAAATAGGCTTGATAGAAGAAACTGCATGGTTCTGAAAAATTTACCAATTGCAACTACACCTACATCTATGAAATCACATCTGTTAACTATCTCTTAAGAGAGAGCCAGCAGGTGTCCTGGCAACTTGACTGTGCTGGGAAATACACAGTGAAGGTATTCAATTGGAAATACCCCAGTCAGAAGAGAGAGGAATTTGTGTCTCCATCCAGGCAACAGCTGGAGAGCTGGAAGTCTGACGTTTGGGTGCACTTTCTGGACTACTGAGGAAAAATACAAATGCAGTTGCCCTGAACTGTGACAAGTCTATTTTGCCTTTTTTGTATTTCTTTACTTGACTCTCAACATTAGTCTTTTCTGTACCTTCATGGTCCCATTAAATATGGTGAGACAACTTTTTTGTCTGCCTTTCCTGCCACTTGGAGCATCCTTTTCCAGCTTAGCTCTTTTCGAATCTCATCGGAACACTTATCTTTTCTTCCTTGTCTGCACCTTCTAATTTCTGTTTTCACCTGCTATTATTTATTGTTAGAGTTCAGCAAAGAGTACAGGAAAAATTCTATGATAATCCATTTGAATACTAATTTCATTTAGTCCCCCTGCATGACTCTCTGGATTCCCTTTTCTGCAAATGTTCAAGAGGGCAAGCTTCACCGCATAAGTACTGGGGGGGCTTTAAATTCAACTATCCACTAAAAATGAAATTATAAAAATTCATAAGGATAAAGTATCTGAAATTTAGACTTTGCACTACGTTGGTAAATTCCATCAGTCAAAGAATGAAAATCGTGCTATGTGATGCATGTGGCTTACCAACATTGAGCAAATTCTGAATATTTTAATGACCTTTTTCATAAACAGTTCTTATTGGGGAAAAAGTATTCAAAGAATCAAATAAATTAATTTCAAGATCTGCTCACGAACCTCTAGCAAACAGGGAAAAGAGACTACTCATCTCAATTTATTCAAAATTGTTACAGCATGAGATGCTTTTCCCTTCAGCATTCTTTTCTGTTGTCAAATTGCAAAGGGACTTCCTCACTAGTCAAATGAAAGCCTCTTAAAACTTAAATTTGAGGCTCAATCTTACATATAGATCTTGTAAAGGATATATGTTATGCTAAAAAAGTCTCTGCAAAGCATCTCCCTATAGTATGCCGAGTCCCAGTACTTCTTGGACAGACAAACAAACATGCTTTAAGACAAATCCGCAATGTTTGTTCAATAAAAACAATACATTACCTTTCATCTTTTTCCTTAAGTTAAATTGAAATAAAGAATTAATGAACAATATTAGATTTTATTTGCTGACTAAGAGAATTAATGTTTCAAAATTTCACAAGGTTATCTAATTTAGTGGAAGTCAATTCAGTTCCTATTGCAAATAATTAGACTAATAAGAACATAAGTACAGCCATACTGGGTCAGGCCAGTGGTCCATCTAGCTCAGTATCCTGTCTTCTGACAGTGGCCAATGCCAGGTGCTTCAGAGGGAATGAACATAAAAGGTGATCATTGAGTGATCCATCCCCTGTCATCCACTCTCAGCTTCTTGTGTTATGTGAAGAGGTAAATAACACTTACTTTCTCCACACCATTCTTGATTTTATAGACCTCTATCCTATCCCCCCTTAGTCATCTCTTTTCTAAACTAAACAGTCTCATTCTTTTTAATCTCTTCTTATATGGACTCTGTCCATACCCCTATCATTTCTGTTGCCCTTTTCTGAATTTTTCCCAATTCCAATATCTTTTTGGAGGTGGAGTGACCAGAACTGCGCACTGTATTCAAGATGTATTCATACATCATGCAGATTTTTTCTGTGAAGATTTAACTTCTGTGTACAACTTTTGCACATTAGAGAGAAGAAGATAGGTTCACAAATGTGTGTAGTGTGGTATAGAACTTTATCTGTTAGACTTCTGTCACCTTGTCTGCACTGAAAATGTCTAGGTGACAATGATATGAAGCCTGTGCCTTGTATGCATTGCTGCTAGCCCTGGTGATGCTGTACAAGTGCT
The DNA here is from genome assembly GCF_965140235.1 of Caretta caretta. Lineage (NCBI taxonomy): Eukaryota > Metazoa > Chordata > Testudines > Cheloniidae > Caretta > Caretta caretta. Next base: position 10,649,410 of record NC_134217.1, on the reverse strand, counting down.
AGAGCAATGGAGAGAATATTTGAGACAGCCGGTTAGATTGCACTCACTCTGTGGGAAAGAGCAGTTATGCCTGCAGTGTGGATTTGCCCTGATCACAGCGATTGCTGTAGCAGCAGTAGTGCAAACTCCTAGTTTAGAGAGGGTACGCAGCTGTAATCCGTGATCTGACGTGGTGCAGCTTGTCCTGGTTTCAGGTAGTCATAGCAGTACATAGTCGTTTAAAGAATAAGAGAAGGAGCAGATTGTCCACAAACACTAAATGTGCTTGAGAATGGTGCTTAGGCCCATTTCTCAGCTATCAGAAATCAGTCTAGAAGGAGTCAATTTTAATGAGTCAGAAAGGAACAGTAGAGGGAAAATTATCAGTGAAAAGAGAGGAAGGAGTAGAAAATAAACGCTGTTGCTTCATGGATAAAGGGATTCAGAGAGAAATCCTTTTGATTTCCAAACAAAAATTTAAAGGAAATGTCTGATTTAGTACAGCGGTTCTCAGACTGTGGGTTGGGACCCCAAACTGGGTCATGACCTCTTTTGAATGGGGTTGCCAGGGCTGGCTTAGACTTGCTGGGGCCTGGGGCTGAAGCCCAAGCCCCACTGCCCAGGACCAAAGCCAAAGCTTCAGCCCTGGGCCCCCTGTCCTGGGCAGTGGGGCTTGGGCTTCAGCCCCAGGCCACAGCAAGTCTAAGCCTGTCCCCACCCCCAAGGGCAGTGGGGCTTGGGCAAGCTCAGACTTCGGTCCCCCCCTCCTGGGGTTGTGAAGTAATTTTTGTTGCCAGAAGGGGTTCGCAGTGCAATTAAGTTTGAGAACCCCTGATTTAGTATAATATTAGGGTAAATCAGGAAATTAACAGGACTATTATTATCTGAATCAGGGGTGGGGGTGTGTGTGAGCATGATGGTGAGTAAGATTATTACTTATACTGCTCAGGGAAGAATAATAGATATAAATTGGCTACCTGAGCAGGGCTAGTTACTTTAAGGTGAATGACAGAAATAATATTAAAAATTTTATTATAGGAGACTGTTATGACCCTTCAGGACAGCATGAAAAGAAAAGGCAAAGATTTGGTATGATAAGGGATATCTGCGAACAGGCCAAGACACTGATCATAGCCTATTTGGACATTGACTGGAATTATAATTTCAAAACAACAATGGAAATATGCTTCCCTTTTTTAAAAGAATCACTGCAGAGTCTCCTTCTTTTCAGAGGAGGGTCTAACAGCTTCCTAGCAGAAAGACAGTTATACATTTACCTTAGGAAATGAGCCAATATAAGATATATAAAAGACACAAAATAGTGTGAACCTCAGTGATTTGATCATTTGATATTGTAATTAGAAGTGAGATTAGGGCAGGCTCAGGAAGTAACTGAACAAATATAGTGGACTAACTTTGGAAGGAAAATGAAATTATGTATAGACAACTGATTGGAATCCACTGGAGAAAGGAGAGATATGTATAGAACAGTTCTTTATGAAAGAGATAAAGGCATGGATTCTGTTATACTCTGAGAAGAAAGCTTGCAAATTGCTTCCTTGAAATAATGACATACAAAATCTGTTATCCCAGAGATCCTGTTAGGAGTATACTTTCTTGTAAGATTGTACTGTTCCATTAGGAATGACTGAGGGAAAATGTAACAGGAGTTAAGTTTACTTAGTATCTAAAGGAGAGAGCCACTTGGATGATATCCCTGAATATTTTTTTTTCAGCCACTAAATCTGGGAGACTCCACCCTTTCATGAACTGAAGTAGAGGGAGGTGTTGCTTTCCCACATCACATAGTTCCCCGGTCGTTTTGCCCCCTACCCCTCTCTGCTGTTCCATGAAAAAGAAGCTGGAGCTAGTTACTTTTAAGGCACTCTGGAGAGGGTGCTTGCCCTTCAAAGTACAACTAGCACTCTGTGATTATGGAGCCTAACCAGGCTGCAGAGATGTAGGTCAGCTATCTACCTGAAGAGTGCTAAAATCAGGATTTACCCATCTTTCAAATACAGAAATAATGAGTTCAGTAGTTGTGGGCGAAGCCTGGAGAGTTTAAATGAGAAATGTTTATGGAAATTCTTGGAAGGAGAGTGATGGGAATCAGCCAGCACTGCTACAAGAAACTAAATATCATGAATCAATATCTTATTGGCTATTACAGCTAGAGTAGATACAATGAAAACCTTCTTCTCTTGACTGTTCAGACACCATTTAAGCCTGAGTAATGATGAATATGTTGCCATATTTGGCTCATTTTTTATTTACCAAATAAACTGAGATTTTATACAAGAGCGAAAGCTCACTTCAGTGATGTTGGAAGGCTAAGTCTGCCGAGATGCCACAGAGAAGTGAGGGTTATGCCACTTGTATAACCTGTATCCTTTCCCAGGAAAGGCAGGTATTATTATCCGCTGAATTCCATTGGGGATTCCACTGGGAAGGCCAGGTGTAAATTTCTATTGAGGCTGCATAGGAATTCTGCAGGTAGAGGGTTCACTTTAATCAGTATCAGCTCGTCACATCCACTCCAGCCAACACCAACCACATTGGACTGGCACTCTGTGTTCCTCTGATACAGGGCAGGTTGCTGCCTGCTTATCATCTCTCCTTAATAGACTTTCCACTTATGTAGACTCAAGTGAATCTGGGTTCATCACTTTTAAAAATACATTATTTCCCTCCTTTTTTTGCCCCAGGACATCCTTAGAAACGGTGGATATGAAGACTCGATTTAATCATAGTTTTCTACATAAAAGTGCATTCTTGTTGGTTGTTATAACCATAATACATATTCTTCACAACTCCGAGATAGATGTAGGTTTCATTTTTTGAAGGTACACACTATACATTTGTAAACAGTGATTTATTTTGAAAACTTTTCAGATTAGTTTTAGGGCTATATCAGAAAATGAATGATTGTTTGGTTATTTCATTTACCAAAGGTAATTGAAGCAAATATTTATGAAGTCATTGGGAGGTGAACTATCTCCAGTTCAACAGGTTAATCATTAATATTTGGAGGATTTTCTTGCCATGCTGTATTAGGAGGAGAACTTCACTAGACAGACATTTAAATTGTTTTATTTAACTAAAACAACAATATTAAGTATTCTGGATTTTTTTCTTCAACAGCAAACATAATATTTTAACAAAACAAGCATATGTCCTTCGCTTCTCACATTTATCTCCAGACTTCTTCTCCTTGTCCAGATCTATTCCGCCCCCAAAATCTTCTATTCATTGAACTTTTTGAAACTTTGCACTTTTAGAGAGAGGTAAGGGATTGTCTCTGTGTACACAAATTTGCAGAGGGACAATAGAGTTGAAATCTGTTATTTCTTACCTCTATATATTATTTATTTATTTAAAAACATTTTAGCTGTTAACAAACATGTTATCTCTGGAGACACAAATCCACAGTTTGAGAACTGCAAAACAAACTAAGCATCTCTGATGGTATCTTCTAGACTGAACACTGAGTCCCACTGGGTAGATAGAAAGATTAACCTAAATAATCTATACAGAAGCCTGTGGAACCCCATAAGATTGGGTCCCTAATCCATGAACTATTGGAATTCATTTACAAAACTCTTCTTAAACATTACATGAATATATTATCTCATACTATAGAATTAGAATTTATAATCCCTATTCCATGATGAGATATCTTTGAGCTATAATGTATCTTAATTAAAACTATCTTTATATAAAATGCTTTTTGAGGAAAAAACTTATAAAAAAATCTGTTTTAAATAAAAAAAATCCAATTTTTTTTTAAATTGATTTTTATCCACCCTGTTAGAAATGAGATCATTCAATCTCAGTATATTTTTTGCTTGGTGAAATAGTGCAAATTAATAAAATAGCTGAGTTTTGAAGTACCTGAGATGAGGGACCATTCTGAGATCACGTGTAAGGAAGAGGCAAAGATATGAAAATGGATTACAACTCTGAAATCCTGTGGTTAGGTAAAAGAGAGCATAGAGTATCTCAGAGCACAGAAAAATGATGATATACGAGCATCGTGGTTTTTGTTGTTGTTTTTTAAAGGGAAGACAGCAGCAATGTGATAATCTTACATTTTTATTCTGCAGTGTTCAGGTATGCTGCAAGGAGCTGTTGTCATAAAGCAGATTAATTTACTACCACAAAAAGAAGCACAGTATTATACACTTACTAGGCTTTTTCTGTTTGCAAGATATTCACCTTTGTCTGTTTATGGGCTTCTTAATTATATGCAAAATCTGTTCATTGTAATCAAGAAAAACTTTGAGAAATATGGCATGCTTTCCATTAAATGACCGATGGGAGTGTAACAGCAGCTGCAAGAATCATTATAAAAACATTGCTGTAATTTGGCATATGTATACTTCAGTCACTATGAATGAAATATTTCTTTCTGAAGATAAGATTTTCTATATAGTCCATCTGATTAGGCTTTGGCCTGGTCTACACTACGAGTTTAGGTTGAATTTAGCAGTGTTATCTCGATTTAACCCTGCACCCATCCACACAATGAAGCCTTTTTTTTTTTACTTAAAGGGCTCTTAAAATCTATTTCTTTACTCCACCCCTGACGAGGGGATTAGCACTGAAATCAACCTTGCCGGGTCGAATTTGGGGTACTGTGGACGCAATTCGATGGTACTGGCCTCCAGGAGCTATCCCAGAGTACTCAGTTGTGACCGCTCTGGACAGCATTCTCAACTCAGATGCACTGGCCAGGTATACAGGAAAAGGCCCATGAACTTTTGAATTTAATTTCCTGTTTGGTCAGCGTGGCGAGCTCACCTGCACAGGTCACCATGCAGAGCTCATCATCACAGGAGACCATGCAGTCCCAGAATCGCCAAAGAGCTCCAGCATGGACAGAACAGGAGGTACGGGATCTGATCGCTGTATGGGGAGATGAATCCATGCTGGCAGAACTCCGTTCCAAAAGACGAAATGCCAAAATATTTGAAAAAATCTCCAGTGGCATGAAGGACAGAGGCTATAACAGGGACTCGCAGCAGTGCTGCATGAAAATTCAAGGAGCTCAGGCAAGCCTACCAAAAAACCAGAGAGGCAAACGGCCATTCCTGTTCAGAGCCCCAGACTTGCCGCTTCTATGATGAGCTGCATGCCATTCTAGGGGGTGCAGCCACCACTACCCCAGCCCTGTGCTTTGACTCCATCCAAGGAGTGGGAGGCAACATGGAAGTGGGTTTTGGGGGCGAGGAAGATAGCTCACATCACGGAAGCGGAGAAACTGGTTTCCCCAAAGCCAGGATCTGTTTATCACCCTGGACCTGGACCCAGGGCTCCCGGACCCTGAAGGCAGAGAAGGGACCTCTGGTGAGTGTACCTTTGTAAATGTTATACATGGTTTAAAAGCAAGCGTGTTTGATGATTAATTTGCCCTGGCATTCGCGGCCAGTACAGCTACTGGAAAAGCCTGTTAACGTGTCTGGGGATGGAGCAGAAATCCTCCAGGGACCTCTCCATAAAACTCTCCTGGATGTACTCCCAAAGCCTTTGCAAAAGGTTTCTGGGGAGGGCAGCCTTATTCCATCCTCCATGGTAGGACACTTTACCACGCCAGGCCAGTAGCACGTAGTCGGGAATCATTGGAGAACAAAGCATTGCAGCGTATGGTCCCGGTGTTTGCTGGCATTCAAACAACATCCGTTCTTTATCTCTCTGTGTTACCTTCAGGAGAGTGATATCATTCATGGTCACCTGATTGAAATAGGGTGGTTTTAGTAAGTGGACATTCAGAGGTACCCGTTCCTGCTGGGCTGTTTGCCTGTGGCTGAACAGAAATCTTCCCCGCTGTTAGCCATGCGGTGCGGGGGAGGGGTGAAGCCATCATCCCAGAGAATTGGGTGTGTGTGTGGGGGGGGAGGGTAAGTTGGGTTTCTGCTGCACGTGAACCCGGAAACCGCAGCCCCTCCTTTTAAATTGCCAACCCATTTTTAATGGGCAACCCAATGGCTACTTCGTATGGGAAATGAGGGCGCTGCTGTTTGAAGCCATTCCCACATGTTATGAAGGTTAAAGAAGCCAAAAGACTATGGCTTACCATGGCTGCCTGCAAGCCGAATTCTGCTGCCTGGCCCTGCGTGAGTGATCTCTGACACCAAACGGGCATACCCTCAATAAGAGGCAGAATGCGATCTTGTAATGAAAGCACATGTGCTATGTAACGTTAACAGCAAGGTTTACCGTGAAAGAGTGTACCCATTGTTCTATAAAATGTCTTTTTAACTACCACTGTCCCATTTTTTTCCCCCCTCCACCAGCTGCATATGTTTCTCCTTCCCGGAGGCTAGCGAAGATTAGAAGGCGAAAAAAACTCTGGAGCACCCATGGGGAAAATTTGGTGGGTGCAGAGCACCAACCAGCAGCTCCCTGCCCCACCCGGCCCCAGCTCACCTCCACTCTGCCTCTGAACGTGCCGCTCCGCTCTGCTTCTCCACCCCCCCAGCTTCCCACGAATCAGCTGTTCGTGCGGGAAGCCGGGGAGCGTTGAGAAGCAGGTGGCAGCTTTGTGCTCAGGCCCAGGGAGGCAGGGGCGGAGCAGAGGTGAGCTGGGGCGGAGGAGCGCGAGGAGGGCCTCCCGCGCCACAGCACTCCCCGGCCCAGCTCGCCTCCGCCTACCTGGGCCTGAGCGCGAAGCCACCGCCTGCTTCTCAGCCCTCCCCGGCTTCCCGTGCGAACAGCTGATTCGCGGGAAGCCTGGGGTAGGGGGCGGAGAAGCAGGGCAGGGTGGCGCATTCATGGGAGGAGGCGGAGGCGGTGCGGAGGTGAGTTGGGGCCAGGCTGGGAGCTGCCGGTGGGGGCTCCAGCCCCAGAGCACCAACGGAGTTGGTGCCTAAGACGCCACTTTTGATGTGATCAGTGGGGGGAGTGGCTGCTCCCTCTGCTGCCCCCCAGCTATGCTACCCCGCCCCTAGGAGCCAGAGGGACCTGCTGGATGCTTCCTGGGAGCTGCCCCTTGTAAGCACCCCTGGGACTCCCCACCTTGTCCCCCAGCAGGTCCCTCTGGCTCCTAGGGGCAGGGTGGGGTGGGCACCCACTACGGTGGCCCATGAGACCCTCCTGCCCGGTTCTGGGGGCAGACGGGATGGGAGTGGATGGGGTAGCGGTTCTGGGTGGAGGGGCGTCAAGGAACACGGGGTTGGATGGGGCAGGAGTCCCGGGGGGCGGAGGTGGGGCAGGACCCCGTCGTGAGGTGAAGAGGGAACCGGTTGTTAAGATTTTGGCAGCTCGTCACTGCTTCCAGCCCTACATTTCTATGATTCTATTATTCTGTGAAACTCTAGATTTCAAAGAGAATGCCAAACTTTTGATATACAAACTACACAGAGCTCTAGCAAAAAGACAAGTTGGAAGCGTCTGCATGCCTTTTTATTACTACTATTGTATTCCTCCGGTAGTTCTAGAACAGTGGTTTTCAACCTTTTTTTCGTTGTGAACACCCCTAAAAGTTTTCAAATGGAGGTGCAGATGCCTTTGGAAATCTTAGACATAGTCGGTGGCCCCCCAGGGGTCCGCGGACCACAGGTTGAAAACCATAGTTCTAGAAGCAGGCTAGATTATTGATGAGCAAGGACATATGGTTTGTGTAGTACAGGCTATCATTTCATTAGAACTGCATATTTTAAAATTAAGATTCTCATGAAAAATAATGGTTTAAATGAAGGGAAATCTCTTGTTAAACTTGAATATTCTAAAACACATGGAATTCTTCCATCCCTAAGTTGGTAACTAATTCGGATAAATCAAATACATAAGTTTTACTAAACTCTGATCAATTTAATTCTTAGTCATGGGGTTTATTCATACAGGTTTGCCTGAACAGAATAGCCCTTGAGCACAACACATTTCTTTCTAGGTACAGTGTCTTCACGTAGCTGATAACTCTGTGCAAGCTCCTTTCTTCTCAAGGCCTTCAGGAGTCTGATATGCAGAGGAGTTCAAGTGGGGACTTGGGCAACATTGCTTCAGTGTGTGCTGCGCATCTGTCTCCTTGCTCAGGAATCTGAAAATGGACTCATGATTCTAAATGGTGGATTTCAGACATGCTGTTTCCTGTTAGATCTTTGAATATCCATTCTGCAGTTGTACCCTACAATGGTCTCTGTCTTCGTTCTGCTCATGGCAAGGAGACAACATCTTATTGTGTTCCAGAATACAGTGCTTGTATATAAATTCAAATGTGTATGCATGGATTTAAAACATCTTATGACAAACAGTTGTCACTTGGAATAATGTGACCTTTTCCATTAGCAGAATCCCTTAAAGTGCTTCTTGGTAATTGTATTTTCAAGTACTTTGAGTCACTTAATGTAACAGATCCCAGTCCTGAATTCTAAAGAGTGATGCTCTTACCCCACCTTACTGAGTTATATAAAAGCAATTTGGTTACACTCTCACCTGAAATTCCATCCTGGACCAGTTTCTGAGCTTCACTTTGATCTACTGTCTTGTCAGCAACCCTTCTTTTCCTTTTGCTGTAACTTTGTGTGTGCGCGCGTGCTCTCTCTCCCTGTATCCCTCACCGCACCCCTGACTGATTTTAATAGCTTTAACAGATTGCAGATTTCTTACAGCTATGAGTTCTCCACAAGATCACATGGTAGATAAGTTGTGCTTTTCTTGCCAAAGCTCCTAGGTTTGATCTCCACTAACTGGCGTGATCTTCTCTGTATTCAGTACAGTTCTTTACAAATGCTCTTTAGGAATGAGGCATGTCCCCCCAGTTATTTAATTCCATTGATACTATTGAATTAGGTCAGCTCTGTCCAAAAGGAGGATTTCATAGTGTCGTTGTCGTTATTACATTCTGGAGCAGTTATGTTCTTTGAGATTTTTGGGGCAAAATGAAGATTTAACTTTGAACTGCTGGTTTATAAAGAGATAAAAAAAAAATCCCACCTCAGATATTTTGCTTATATTGGGGAGTATTTCACTCTTAATTCCTCCAAGAAAGTGAATAAATCTATGTCGGTGTTTTTGCAGTAGTGGAGCATAGCACTGATTTGTAATGCTAGGAAAAAGAGCAATAAGAACTGCAAGACTTCTTTGTCTGCTTCCTTTCCTAATTAAAGGGGAGATTTTCAAAGGCGCAAAGAGTTCGTGTGTGCCTAACTGCCCTTTGTTCCTTGGAAAATCCCTCTCCTATCTTTTTAGGGCTTGTCTACACTGTCAATTAACAGTGCTGCAATTTTCTCTCTCAGAGCATGTGTAAAAACACCCCCCAGCGCAGCAAGTTGCAGCGCTGTAAAGCGCCAGAGTAAACAGTGCCCCAGTGCTGGGAGCTATGCCCCTTGTTGTGGTGCGCCGCGACCATACAAGGCACGTTAAAGGTCATTCAAAAGATTTTTCCTCTCATTTGAACAGGTTTTTCTTTTAATCAGTTTTACAGTTGTAGTTCAAACCTTTGTAATCTAACTTGCAGTCACGTAGCAATAAAACTGCACTCTCCCAAATGTGTTGTTCATAATATAGGCAACCACAATGCCTATTGAAATAACAGGTCTTAAATTTGGTTCTCCACTTGTGAGGTAACTCCCTTCCCTTCCCTTCATGTGTCAGTATATTTATCTCTGCATCTGTAACTTTCACTCCATGCATCTGAAGAAGTGAGGTTTTTACCCACGAAAGTTTATGCTCAAATAAATCTGTTAGTCTTTGAGGTGCCACCGGACTCCTTGTTGTTTTTGTGGATACAGATTAACACGGCTACCCCCTGATACTTGTGGAAAGGATGAGTCTTGTGAACGAAAACTGAAAAATGCTACCTAAAAATGGCAGAGCATTATAACTCATTGTTGACTATTAAATAAATGTGTTAGCTTTCCTAATACTCATCTTCATGGCTCCAGTCTGCAACAAAAATGAAGGCTTTGTTAGCTTATTGCTAGTTATAAAACATGTTGGCTTAGGTTCAGGTCCCACTGACGTAAATTCTTTTTGCTGTTGACTTCATTGTAACTGTATTTGCTCTAGACTTCAGTTTTGTCAGAGGTATCTAGATTCAAGTTCTTTTCTATACTAACATTTCTATCACCAATAACTAACTACTGTGAATAATTAAAATACTATATGCTTATTCCTTGGATGTAGAAGCTCAACTCCTTGTCAATCAGTCAACTATATACATTGTGACAAAGTTCCTCCTCTGCCTTGGTGGGTCCTGCGCTTATTGGTGGATTTGCTCGCCTCAGAGGTTCACGGCAGCCCTCAGTTTGGCCACTTTCGTGGCTCAAATCTGCCGTTCACTCAGTTGGCCTCATCACTGGCCAGCATGGGGAAAGGAAGAAGAACAATCCCTGCAGTCTCTGCTGATCCACCTAGTGGATCATGGAACAGACCAGAGACCTTCCCCTCTGGTGGAACCCACCATCCAGTTCAACTCCTCCAGTATCAAGCAGGGAGTTGGGGGGATGGGGGGAACCCGGGCCCGCCCTCTACTCCAGGTTCCAGCTCAGGGCCCTGTGGATTGCAGTTGTCTACAATGGCTCCTGTAACAGCAGCGTGACAGCTACAACTCCCTGGGCGACTTCCCCATGGCCTCCTCCCAACACCTTCTTTATTCTCACCACAGAACCTTCCTCCTGATGTCTAATAATGCTTGCACTTCTCAGTCTTCCAGTAGTACACCTTCTCACTCTCAGCTCCTCGCACACACACCACAAACTGAAGTGAGCTCCTTTTTAAACCCAGGTGCCCTGATTAGCCTGCCTTAATTGATTCTAGCAGCTTCTTGATTGGCTACAGGTGTTCTAATCAGCCTGTCTGCCTTAATTGTTTCCAGAAAGTTCCTGATTGCTCTGGAACCTTCCGTTACCTTACCCAGGGAAAATGGACCTACTTAACCTGGGGCTAATATATCTGCCTTCTGTCACTCTCCTGTAGCCATCTGGTAAATAGGCCTAATGGCCTGTGATGGGATGTTAGATGGGGTGGGATCTGAGTTACCCAGGAAAGAATTTTCTGTAGTATCTGGCTGGTGAATCTTGCCCATATGCTCAGGGTTTAGCTGATCGCCATATTTGGGGTCGGGAAGGAATTTTCCTCCAGGGCAGATTGGAAGAGGCCCTGGAGGTTTTTTGCCTTCCTCTGTTGCCTGGGGCACAGGTCACTTGCTGGAGGATTCTCTGCTCCTTGAAGTCTTTAAACCATGATTTGAGGACTTCAATAGCTCAGACATAGGTGAGGTTTTTCGCAGGAGTGGGGGGTGAGATTCTGTGGCCTGCGTTGTGCAGGAGGTCAGACTAGAGGATCATAATGGTCTCTTCTGACCTTAGTGTCTATGAATCTGGCCCGACCCTGTCACAATATATATCCAGTAACATCTAGAGGCCCCAATTAGATCAGGACTCCATTTTAGTGGATACTGTATAGACATGTAGTAAGATAGTCCCTGCTCCAAAGAGTTGAAAATGTTAGTTTAAGAAAAGCCTTAACAAGCAGGTGAAACAAAGAGGGTTGTGATGGACCAGTCATGGTAATAGTATTATTAGGGTGCTTTTCCTGGTTTTGTTGTTTGCCGAACACACATCCATGAGCAGATAAATTTCAATAATAATTTAAATACCATCACCTCAGAAAATATTCTGTTTTCATAGATAGGAATATTTTTATTTTATGATCCCAATACTGCTCCTACAACTCCTATGAAGAAATGTGATGCATTCATCCTTTGTTGCTCAGTGGCTGGCATTAGTTTCCTTATTTTCAGTTAATGCCACAATATATATTTAAAATTAATAGCTACTTTGCTGCAAAAGCAAAATCCTATTGATGGAGCTGAATTTTTCTTATCTACACAAATTACCCCTGAATGATACAGTCTGTGATTCTGCATGCCATGTGGCACCAGCCTATAGTACTTGTCGTTGCCCCCCTCCCCGGTAGACATTTCACTTCCCCGACCCGTAGTAGACAATAGATGTTTTCTGGTTTGCTGATGAACTGCAAGGAGATAAAGTATTCCACCATTTTAGTTGTGTTGAGTCTGACTGAAAAAACTGAAGTGTAATGAATTGTGTGGCTTTTTTCTTTGCAAATTATAGGAAAAGAGAAGGCTAGTACAAATGAGAGAATAGGGTTTAGAAGTCTGGCTTTTGCACAGTTGGAGGTTTTTTGCAATTTACTTGTTTGCAGCTCCATCTGCTTCAGAAAGCAATAATGAGCCACTAGTTGGCATACTGGCTGATTAGAAACCTCTGCCAATTTAGAGAGGATTGATGGATTACTGATGTGTGACTGTTCAAAAGCACACCTCTCCCTGCCATTGCAAATTAGAAGGGATCTCTCATTTCAGCATATAAATTACCTTATCCTCTTAGAGACAGATTTACACTTACAGTGAGATGTTCTAGGAATATAAATATTCATCACATGTTATATTTGAGGTTCTGTTTTCAATGGTTGAGTGCAAACAGCATCTTTTGCTCTGGCAAAGACACTTCATATGTTACCCTAGTAGACACTGATCTGCATAATATTATGCAAGTGAAGGTGTGATTGTAACATAGGAAGATGTGTGCTACCTTTAATTTGGTGAGCATGGGTAAATAAGCACATGTAGATGTGATGGTATGGCTTCAGCATGAGCTAGCTGCCTTAGTACAAGCTGTCTCGGGAACCTTGTGTGCCTGCTGAGATGGCTAGCTCATGCTGGAGCCCAGGCAGCTGTATCTACACTACTACTGTCACCTGTACTAGCTAGATTAAAGCTATAATCCCCCTCTCACTTGCAGCATAGACATACCCTTAGAGTAGCTGGTCTTTCAGGGGGAGATTTTCAGAGGCACAAAGAGCAGTTAAATGCCCAATTCCTATATAAAGTCAATAGAAGTCGGGTGCCTAACTCCCATTTGTGCCTTTGAAACTCTCCTGTCCCGTTTCCCCCCCACCCCCCCTTTCCAAATGGTCAGGTGAAAATTCTTAATAGTATATTTTGACGTTTCTTTATATACTGTTTTAGAAGGATCCAGAATGGACCTGTCTCCAGATCTATGAGAAATTTCTCTCACTCCCCTTTGGGATCATTGCACAGTAGAATTACCCCTGCTGATTCCAGAGCTGCTGTGATGAATATTTAAGCATGACATTCTGTGCACTGGAGAGAAAAGACTGTATGAAGAGAACACTGCTGCAGCCTTTTATTTTTTTTCTTCTCTGTCTCTGCTATTATTTTTTGTGGTAAATTAAAGTGTGTGTGTGTGTGTGTGTGTGTGTATACACGTACGTATGTATATATGTGTCTATGTATACATGTATATGTGTGTGTATGTATATGTATATATGTGTGTGTATCTATATATATATATATAATAAAATAAAATACTCTGCATTGCATGAATGAAAGCACTCCTCTATAGAGCCATTAGCACCAAACAGAGGGAAGACAAGCAGTGTTAGGTAGGCAGACCAGAACCAAGAAAAAGCCCCCAATTCTTTCCTGCTATTATTAAGCTGCTGTATAATCACATAACAGGTTTACCAGCCAATATTAATATATGCAAATATAGAATTTAAAGTTTATGCACATCTACACACTCATTAATTCACACAGACAAAATCTTAGTGGAAAAGTCAAGCAGGCATGTACAGTACAAATGAACAACTCACATAAAGACTAAGACTCCGATCCTCCACGTTGCTCTGCCTGAGCGGGTTCCCAGAGCCTATGCTAAACCCTGTTAATTTTATCAGGGCTCAGCATGGGTCTGCCCATATGGAACAAACTTGAAAGATTGGGGCCTATGGACAAATTCTTCTCTGAGATAATCTAGCTCCCATTGAGTCTATTCTAACCTAATCTGAAGGAGGAATCTGGCCCACAGGAAAAAATACAGCATTATCAATTGTAATGTGGGCCATGGTCTGCACTTAGTTACAGTGTGCAGCCCCACTGAGGTGCACAAACTGCACAAGTGTAATAGCATGTAGAACTGGGCCCATTGTGTTTAAATAATGTGAAGTATGGGATTCAGGGTTGGGCATTTATCATAGCCACACTCTTCAAATACATTGATGTGGTTTGCAGAAGTGCTAATATTTAGTAATTTACCATCTGGTTAACTACTAAGCATTTCTCATTACTTTGTGATTCCACCCCTGCACATACATGATTTTTTATAAGAAGAAATACCTGGATTGTAAGATATTTGAGGTAGGGATTGTCTGTTTATTCTGTGTTTGTACAGCGCTTAGCGCAATGGCATCATGGTCCATGACTGGTGCTCCTAGAGTGCTACAATAATAAAACAATTAAAAGGAGGTGGGGAGAAACAGATAAGTAAGCCTCCAGTGCCAGCAGCACTGTATGAATGGAAGACAGCTGTGTTTAATACTTTTAGTGGGCCAGATTCTGAAGTCCATGGTCTCGCTCTTGTTTTATGTTGTTGTGTGTGTCCCTGCTATGTGTGTACTTTACTACGAAATCAACAACAGTGCAGTTACCAGAGAAACCTACCTGTGAGGTGATCACATGTACCCAAGACAGAGAAAAGCCAGCTAACCTACTCACAGCAAATAGGTTAGACACTCTCTTTATTTTTTTGCAACACTTTCAAGGTAATTACCTAGACTACAATTTAAAAACAAACATTTCTTGTCAGCTTGGCTGACTTTTCCTCACGTACTGATATTTCACAAGCAAAACTGGAGATGATTCTTGTTTTGTAAAACCTGTGTCAGATGGCTCTTGGTTTTATAAAATCCAAATAAGAGGTGATCCAGATTTTATTTATACAATTCTGCAAAGTTTAGCTAGTGACAGAGTTGGATAAATGGTCTTGGCCTATCTATAGATACACAAGAGTTTGAGCAACTTCTTCCTTTTTTAAAGAAAATAAAGCTATAAAAATTGAAGGAAAAACGTGTAATTAGTGTAAAAAGAAGTAATGTGGTTGTGAAACACTAGAAGTGTGTATCATGCAGTTAATATCCATGCAATATGTCACCAAAATATTGATACTTATTGATTAAAGCCCCATTAGTAAATCATGTAGCTGGCTCTTCTAAAAGCAAAGAGCATTTCTACTTGCCTAGACAAGACCTGTCTTCGTCTGAGAACCCTGCTTGAGCCAGTGTAATCCCTTCAGATTTGTAATGCTGCTTCAAAAATAGTGCATGGAGCCCCACTGGTCCTGCAGTCTTTGTACACCCAACACTTCTGTGGGCATAAACGGTGGGACTGGGTCCAGATCATGCTCTCCAGAGCCACACTTGAAAGCATTTGTGTTCTTCCATGACCAGTGCATTGCCAAGTTTTATGGCAGTTTTGATTATATCAGGGGTGGGCAAACTACGGCCTGCGGGCCGGATCTGGCCCCTCAGGGCTTTGGATCTGGCACCCCCGTGGCGCTGTGGGCCCTGCTCTGCTCCGGGAAGTGGCAGGCACCACATACCTGCAGCCCTTGGGGGAGAAGGGGCAGAGGACTGAGCGCGCTGCCCTTGCTTGTGGGTACCTCCCCCGAAGCTCCCATTGGTTGGGAACGGGGAACTCCTCCCCCGAAGCTCCCATTGGTCAGGAACGGGGAACTCCTCCCCCGAAGCTCCCATTGGCTGGGAATGGGGAACTGCAGCCAATGGGAGCTTCAGGAGAGGTACCCACAGGCAAGGGCAGCCCGCTCAGTCCTCTGCTGCTCCTCCTCCCCCAGGGGCTGCAGGAACGTGGTGCTGTCCGCTTCCCAGAGCGGCGTGGGGCCAGGGTCAGGGCAGGCAGGCAGGGAGCCTGCCCTGACCCCAGTGCGCGCTGCTGCCACCCCTGAGCAACTCCAGGTAAGCTGGGCCAGAGCCCGCACGCTGAATCCCTCCTATACCCCGCACCCCAACTCCCTGCTCTGAGCCCCCTGCTGCGCCTTGCACCCCTCCTGTACCCCAATCCCCTGCCCTGAGTCTCCTCCCACACTATGCACCCCCTCCTGCACCCCAACCCCCTTTCCTGAGCCCCCTCGTAACCCTGCACCCCTCTTCTGCCCCAACCCTTTGCCCTGAACCCCTTCCTGCACACTGCACTCCCTCCCACACCCCAACCCCCTGCCTCAGCCCTACATTTATGGCCCTGCATGCAATTTCCCCACCCAGATGTGGCCCTCGGGCCAAAAAGTTTGCCCACCCCTGGATTATATGGTGCTAGGTTTGTAAACACTTAGGTTATCTGCTGGTTTATTTTCTGCATAGCCTGTATTCTTGGAATAGCTTTCAGGCATCCTTAGATAATGTAATTTTTCTTGGAACTACAAATACAGTGTTCTAAACCAACATACTTGCAACTTGCCAGTTAATCTCTTCCTGGTCAGCTCACAAAGGTGCTTCTATTGGTGTATTCTATTGCAGAGAAGATGTCAGAGCTCAAAGGGTGAAAACCACAATGCCAGATGGCTCTCTGCTCTGCATTATTAAAATTATCTCTTATTTTTGCATAACAGCATTTACATGAGATGAGCCACCAAACATGAACCATTGACGATGATTTCTTCCAGATTGTTGCTTCTTTTTATCGCATGTTGCTGTCTGTACAAGCACAGTGCACAGCACCTGCATTTTGAAAACATTGAAACTAAAGATAACTTTAATGCTCATTGACATGCACAGAGTGAAATGAATTCAGTGGTAGAAAACAGGGGATTGTCACAAAAGAAAAGATACAGGTAAAAGCCTACCAAATCCACTCTGTGAATAACAAATACAAATGTGGAGGAAAGAGGAAAGAGGAAAGCAAACCGTGATCATATTTCAGTAAGTTAAGAGTTATGATGAAATTGAACTGGATTTGAGTCTGCTGATTTTCTGTCCATCTTCCCCGCCATTTCTCCCACTCTGTTACACAGTAGTTATGCTATACCTCATGGAAAGACATATCTGTTATGTCCTTGTGGCCTTTGTGATTTACAGATTCCTCATGTTGTTGGAATTCCCTCCGAGACTCCTTTCCACTCAGCTTCTGAGAGCTTAGTTTGACTCCAGTCTCATTACTCAGGTTCCTTTATTTGGCATACACTAAAGCTAAACTTAGTTGATCAGTCTCAAGCATAGGGAGTGTATAGGAAGTACCATACATCAAAAGTTACACAGAAAACCTCTTCCTTTATATAAATTTACACATTATGTTGTCTTTACTGTACATTGCATCACACATTTTGGGATTGGCTTGGTTACTTTGTTTGAACCACTCCTTGGACAGCTTGCTCAATCCACTCACTGTCCATGCACGACTTACTGTTTACCTCATCTTACATTCTAGGCTTATCTTGTCTATTGTAAATGGTTCACTGGGTGTACCCACTTATCTTAGCTAGTATGGACGTTGTGTCTCTTAGCTTACCGACTGTGACATCATCTGATTAAAGTATGACCATGCAAACCATTGTTGCTCCCACTGTTATATAATTGCAACAAATCTTATACAAAGTGTGACACATGGCCAGAAAGGGTTAAGCAGCTTGCAGGCTAAATGACCCAAAGTCAACCTTTAGTGACATGTTAGAAAAGTATGTGAATGTAATTAGGGCCACTCCATGGTAGATAGGCTAGAACTTTGAAATATAAATCTATATTGTTAGAAATCAGAGGTGATGCTAATTGTATGTGTGTACTCCTATCTTGTTAAATGTTCGCCATGTAAATAGACAGTTCCTGTCTGTCACTATAGCTATTGATTCAGAGATCAAAAGGGAATATTAACATTTAGATGAATCTTGGGTGAAATAATGTGATCATCTATATATCTCTTTAAAGTTTGTGATAGACTGCCTAATGGATAAATTGATTTATGTTAATTTGTGTAGCTAGTTACTGATGATGCTTAGGAAATAGATCTACTTCGTCTCCATAATTGTCTATTGTTCGCCGAAGGACTCTGAGCTGTCAAAGAAGACCTGAAACTGTATAAAAACCCGTTTGGTCCTAATCCTTTTTATCTCAGACCTGCTTAATGCTTCATGCAGGGGAAGCTTAAGTCAAAAGGTTGAGATCTTCAGTCCTGACTGAATGTCCCTGAGAATGGACATTGGACTATACCCTATAAACTAATTCTGAAAGAACTTTCTGCAACTACAAAGCTGACCATCTCTACTATGAATTTGATCTCAAACACTGTACTCAGATCTGTATGTATACTGATCTTTTAACCAATACACTCTCTCTCTCTCTTTTTTTTTTTAATTTAGTTTAGTTAGTGAGAATTGGCTGCAAGCATGTATTTGGGTAAAATCTGGAATATTCATTAACCTGGAAGTTAATGTGTCCAATCCGTTGGAATTGGTAGAACTTTTCTATATGATGAATAAGATTTTCAGTGACCCTCATCATATTTAACTTGGGTATCTGGGTGGAGGCCTAAGACTGGCTTACTTTAAGGGAACGGTATTGTTGGCTTCTGGGTAACCAATGAGGTATTATAGAAGCTTTTTTGTGCTGGCTTGGTAAATCTAAGTATTGGAATGTCCACCAGCTTTGGGGATTGTCTGCCCCATTCTTTGCAGTTCACCCTAATTGAGTGTCCTCAGTTGGCTCCCCTGGGCCTCCGGTCACACCAACCCATTTACCTATCTTGGTTAGCACAGACATTCTGTTTCCAGCCTGCTGATCCATTTACCTGCCTAATCCTCTGTCTCTCAAGAAATGAATCCTTACTCACATCTAATTACTCCTCTTAAGCCAGACCTGCATATGTTAGAAAATATCATCCTCATCCAAAAAAGAAGGTTTAGGTGGTTGGGCATGTACACCATATAGAAGATGGGAGACCTAGTAAGCAAGTATTTGAATTGCCTTGTCTTCCTTGAATGCTCCTTTAGTATCTCAATTGTCCAGTGGCCCCACTGGTTGTTTCCTTCTTCTGATGTGCTCTTCTCTGACTGCTATTTTTCTCTGGATAAATAAATAAAATGGTGTTTTGAAGAAGCT
Organism: Caretta caretta; assembly: GCF_965140235.1. NCBI lineage: Eukaryota > Metazoa > Chordata > Testudines > Cheloniidae > Caretta > Caretta caretta. The sequence continues at coordinate 10,630,507 of NC_134217.1, read as the reverse complement.
GTTTTGAGTCACTGCATTTACCTGCTGGTAAATGAATTCCAAAGGGAATTCTTTTGCAGGTGCTAAACCCAGTTAGGACTGCTGAGGAATCACATTTGGTGAGGCTGTAACTCAGGATCCGGTCTGTCAGTGGGTGAATCACAGGATTCTAACCAGGGACAGGAAAAGGCAGGGGACTGCATTCTGCAGAGACCAGTGAGGAGTCAAAGGTGCAAATTATCCTGTAACTGTGGCACAAGGCTTAGATGACAAAATATGGAAGATACTATCTAACAGCAGCTGTAACATTTGGCTTTCTGACAGCATTTGCAGATGTTTTCTTTGGCAATTTTATAATTACTTCTTGTAATGTAGTTCTTGTTATGTAGTTTTCTGAATTATTCCAATCTCACTTTCCCATATTCTCATTTTTAGTCTTTGGAACTGACACCTTTTGACCTATTTATAATGCAATCCCTTCCCCATTCCTTGGAGGAGGCTATGTGTGGCTTTGTTGTGGCATACTGCATGTGGACATTTAGGTATGTCCAGTGCTCCTAAACCAGGCTTTCTTGTTGTGTTTTGTTTTTTAAATCTAATAGAAAAGTGTTTTGGTGGCTGGCCAAATGACCATAACATTACTGGGATAAACAGTATATGAGATATGCAGTACATTTGAATGCCATAAGAACGGCCATACTGGGTCAGATCAAAAGTCCATCTAGCCCAGTATCCTGTCTTCTGACAGTGGCCAATGCCAGGTGCAACAGAGGAAATGAACTGAGCAGGTAATTATCGAGTGATCCATCCCCTGTTGCCCATTTCCAGCTTCTGGCAAACAGAGGCTAGGGACACCATCACTGCCCATCCTGGCTAATAGCCGTTGATGGACCTATCCTCTATGAATTTATCTAGTTCTTTTTTTGAATCCTGTTATAGTCTTGGTCTTCACAACATCCTTTGGCAATGAGTTCCACAGGTTGACTGTGCCTTGTGTGAAATACTTCCTTTGTGTTTGTTTTAAACCTACTGCCTATTAATTTCATTTGGTGGCCCCAAGTTCTTATATTATGGGAACAAGTAAATAACTTTTCCTTATTTACTTTCTCCACACCAGTCATGATTTTATAGACCTCTATCATATCCCCCCTTAGTCGTCTCTTTTCCAAGCTGAAAAGTCCCAATTTTATTACTCTCTCCTCATACAGAAGCTGTTCCACACCCCGATCATTTTTGTTTCCCTTTTCTGAACTTTTTCCAATTCCAATATATCTTTTTTTTGAGATGGGGCAACCACATCTGCATGCAGTATTCAAGATGTGGGCATATCATGGATTTATACAGAAGCAATATGATATTTTCTGTCTTATTCTCTATCCCTTTCTTAATGATTCCCAACATTCTGTTCACTTTTGTGACTGCCACTGCACATTGAGTAGATGTTTTCAGAGAACTATCCATAATAACTCCAAGATCTCTTTCTTGAGTGGTAACAGCTAATTTAGACCCCATCATTTTATATGTATAGTGGGGATTATGTTTTCCAATGTGCATTTATCAACATTGAATTTCATCTGCCATTTTGTTGCCCAGTCACCCAGTTTTGAGAGATCCTTTTGTAGCTCTTTGCAGTCTGCTTTGGACTTTAAGTATCTTGAGCAGTTTTGTATCATCTGCAAATTTTGCCACCTCACTGTTTACCCCTTTCTCCAGATCATTTATGAATATGCTGAATAGGACTCAGCTCAATACAGACCCCTGGGGGACACCACTATTTACCTCTCTCCAGGCTGAAAACCGACCATTTATTCCTATCCTTTGTTTCCTATCTTTTAACCAGTTATCAGTCCATGAGAGGACCTTCCCTCTTATCCCATGACAGCTTACTTTGCTTAGGAACCTTTAGTGAGGGACCTTGCTCGTTGACCCCCTCAAAGAATTCTAGTAGATTGGTGAGGCATGATTTCCTTTTACAAAAACCATGCTGACTCTTCCCCAACAAATTATGTTCATCTTTGTGTCTGAAAATTCTGTTCTTTACTATAGTTTCAACCAGTTTGCCTGGTACTGAAGTCAGGCTTACTGGCCTGTAAGAATCACCTCTGAAGCCCTTTTTAAAAACTGGCCTCACATTAGCTATTCTACAGTCATTTGGTACAGAAGCTGATTTAAATAGTAACCACAGTTAGTAGTTCTGCAGTTTTACATTTGAGTTCCCTCAGAACTCTTCAGTGAATACCATCTGGTCTTGGTGACTTATTACTGTTTAATTTATCAATTTGTTCCAAAACCACCTCCAATGACACCTCAATCTGGGACAGTTCCTCAGATTTGTCACCTAAAAAGAATGGCTCAGGTTTGGGAATCTCCTTCACATCCTCAGCCATGAAGGCCGATGCAAAGAATTCATTTAATTTCTCCGCAATGGCCTTACCATCCTTGGGTTCTCCGTTAGCATCTCCATCGTCCAACGGCCACAGTGGTTGTTTGGCAGGCTTCCTGCTTCTGATGAACTTAAAATTTTTTTTGTTATTACTTTTTGAGTCTTTGGCTAGCTGTTCTTCAAATTATTTTTTGGCCTTCCTAATTATATTTTTACACTTCATTTGCCAGAGTTTATTCTCCTTTCTATTTTCTTCACTAGGATTTAACCTTCACTTTTTAAAGGATGCCTTTTAGCCTCTCACTGCTTCTTTTACTTTATTGTTTAGCCACAGTGGCACTTTTTTGGTTCTCTTACTATGTTTTTTATTTGGAGTATACATTTAAATTGGTGTCTTTAAAAAGTTTCCCTGCAGCTTGCAGAGATTTCTCTTTTGGCACTGTATCTTATAATTTCTGTTTAACTAATTTCCTCGTTTTTGTGTAGTTCCCTTTTCTGAAATTAAGTGCTACCATGTTGGGCTGCTGTGGTGTTTTCCCCGCCACAGCGATGTTAAATTTAATTATATTATGGTCACTATTACCAAGTGGTCCAGCTATATTCATCTCTTGCACCAGATCCTGTGCGCCACTTAGGACCAAATCAAGAATTGCCTCTCCTCTTGTGGGTTCCAGGACTAGCTGCTCCAAGAATCAGTCATTTAAGGTGTCAAGAAACTTTATCTATGCATCCCATCCTGAGGTGACGTACTCAGTCAATATGGGGATAGTTGAAATTCCTCATTATTCATTTATTTATTTATTTATTTATTTATTTTTATAGCCTCTCTAATCTCCCTGAGCATTTCACAGTCACTATCACCATCCTGGTCAGGTGGTTGGTAGTATATCCCTACTGCTGTATTCTTATTATTCAAACATGGAATTACTATCCATAGAGATTCCATGGTACAGTTGGTTCATTTAAGATTATTACTGCATTTGATTCTACGCTTTCTTTCACATACAGTGCCACTCCCCCACCGGCATGACCTGTTCTGTCCTTCCGATATATTTTGTACCCTGATATTACCGTGTCACATTGATTATTCTCATTCCACCAATTTTCTGTGGTGCCTCTTATATCAATAGCCTCATTTAATATGAGGCACTCTAGTTCACCTATCTTATTATTTAGACTTCTAGCATTTGTATATTAAACACTCTAAAAACTTGCCATTGTCAGCCAGTGAATGCCTAAGTGTGAAATCCCTCCCTGAGGGCGTTAGTCTGAATTAAGAAGTATGTAGGCCTTGTGCTGGCCCTCTGTATAGGGGTGAGATTTGGCACCCAGTCAAGAGCCTGGGGAATGGGGCGAACTATTTACAAACCACCAACACAATGGAAGCCTTTGCATTTATTTGAGTGGGCATTGGATCGGATCCAGAGATAAAATTACTCTGTCACTTGGGAACCCAACGTGTTTCTTGGGGGTTAAAACTTTATTACAATAAATTTTAATCTGTAGGATGGAGTAATGTGCTACTCACCATGAGTTTAGGTGGCAGAACTGGATGCTAAAGGACAGACATGACTGACAAATAAGATTGTAATATACATGAGGAAAGCACAAGGTTAAGATAGGACATAGATTATGGGAACATGATGACATGGTTAGTGGGTTAGGGATACATCATCTAGGTGGTTCCAGAAAGCTTTCTTTAAGTGTAAACAATTTGCAAAGTAACAGTAAAAGAAATAGCTGGGGAAAATTTTCTTGCATCTCTCTAGGTGAAGTCTTTCAGTTGCAAAGGATTTGAAGGGGTAAAGTCTAAATTCTTGCTTTTTCATTTGCAAGACTGGAAGATTGAGAATAGATTTGGACAGAGGGGAAAAGGAAATGTTTTGATAGAAGGTCTGAGGGGGCTTACAAGAAACTGATTGTGGTATTAAAGACTGTTTTATTTTTTTTTATTATTATTATTATTTTGCTTTTACGTATTTACTTTTAATCCATAAAGGCTGTGTGACGCCATTCTTTTCCAGATGTAAAGTGGAAATATTGAAACCTAACTACATTTGCTAAGTACTTTGAGATCTCTAGATGAAAGATGCTATTTAAATACAAAGTATTGTTGTTGTTGTTGTTATTTAAATTGGGGCTCTTATTTTCTATGCAATAATATCTAGTTGATTCAAATCCCTTTAATCTGAGACGCCCTTTCTTCTCAGTTTTCATTTGTCAGCTGGTTTGAATCACTCATCTGGTCATTCCCCAGTGATCTTAAATCCATGTTATTTCTAATTGTTTTTGTTTGCTAGAATATTTTGACTATCCTGGCTTTGTTAGTATTTATATTAAAAAGCTGTTTGTTTGTACACATCAGGTTAAACTTGTATCAGTGGAGTTGCACTACTGTAAAAGCAGTGTAACCGAGAAGAGAATTAGGCATATTGCATCTAGTATTTTTCCCAGTTATTCAGTGGAACACACACCTTTATTTTAGCAAATTAACCTCAAAAGTCCAGGTGAATTACTGCATGACTTTAGCAAAGCTTTTGATATGGTCTCCCACAGAATTCTTGCCAGTAAGTTTAAAACGTATGGATTGGATGAATGGACTATAAGGTGGATAGAAAGCTGGCTAGATCGTTGGGCTCAACAGGTAGTGATCAACTGCTCAATGTCTAGTTGGTAGCTGGTATCAAGCGGTACCCCAGGGGTCGGCCCTTGGGCCGGTTTTGTTCAACATCTTCATTAATGATCTGGATGATGGGATGGATTGCACCCTCAGCAAGTTTTTGGATGACATTAAGCTGGGGGGAGAGGTAGATACGGTGGAGGGTAGGGATAGGGTCCACAGTGACCTAGACAAATTGGAGGATTGGCCAAAAGAAATTTGATAGGTTCAACAAAGACAAGTGCAGAATCCTGCACTTAGGATAGAAGAATCCCATGCACTGCTACAGGCTGGGAACCGACTGGCTAAGAAGCAGTTATGCAGAAAAGGTCTCTGGGATTACAGTGGACGAGAAGCTGGATATGAGTCAACAGTGTGCCCTTGTTGCAAAGAAGGCTAACGGCATATTTGGCTGCATTAGTAGGAGCATTGCCAGTAGATCAAGGGAAGTGATTATTCCCTTCTATTCGGCACTGGGCAAATATATAAGCTCCTCAGGAGGAACAGCAGCTCAGTCTGCTCTACCTCACTTCAGGGCTTGGAACTCTCTCCTGCCTAATGTGGTAAGACTCCCTGAGCCTGCTCCAGCTTTGCTCTTGTTCCCGCTCTTGTTCCCACTCTGTTCCTAGTCCTGCTCCAGCCTTGCTCTCATTCCAGTCTCGCTCCAACTCCATTGTGGACTCCTGATACTGGCTCTGACCCCTGACTCTGACCACTGGGACTGACAGCCATGGCTTCGACCTCAAGGCCTGATCATCCCCATCATAGTTTCTGACAATGGGAAGCTTCTGTCTGAGGTACCTGAAAGGTTGTGCCCTTCACTAGGAAATCTAAGCAAAATTCTCATGGCTGCTATCACTGGTCCAACAACACTGGAATAGTACTGGTGGGAGCCCAAGTATTAACAAAACTGTAGCACCTTCCTGCAGCTTAACTACCTGGTAATGAAACCCAGTCAAGAGTCGGTTGAATTGACCCAGAGCTTTTCCCATTATGTCAGTTAAACTGCTGAGGAGCCTTGCACTAGGCAACTGGCAGTGCAGCTGAATGGATTGTAGCACAAGTAAGAATTTTTAGTGGTGGTACTGTAGTGGTACTGTAAACCATGGTGCAATGATTGGTTTGTCTATCAACTGAAAATTGTATGTTAATTGCAGGGGCTTTTGTAGCCATCTTGTTTCAGTTGATGAAATCACCCAACTGAGATGAGCCTAAAACGTAGACAAACTTCCTGAGACCAACATCTCATTCTCAGTGTGACTGCAGTGGAGATACCTGACTGTAACCCTCCCAATAATACTCTCTATCCACCACTGAGAAAATCAATTAAAGATATTATGACTGTCTATTACACTGTTTCCAGTCAGAAAGCCACTGTGTTGGGCAAATGCTTGTTCCTGATGGGTAAGTACAAAGTCCTGCGTTGTTTTTTGTTTTATTCCTGTTTTGGCTGAACAAGTTAAAATACAATAGAATCAAATTGGTTTTGTTTGCACAGCATTCACAATAAAGGTAAGACAAGTCCCTTTACAAGGAATGATTTAGATGACATGTGGTGCAATGTGACAGCCAACTGCATATGCACTCAGCATTACTTCACTACTTAGACCCATGTTATCTATGCAACTGCATAGGGACCTCCCTGCCCAGGTATCCCATGTACATATGCCTGACTTGCCAGTAGGGGGACTGGTTACAAGTGAGGCTGGAGATAGGTAAGGGTTGCACACACAGCTTTTGACATTGGGACATTTTATTTTATTGAGAGAAGGAAAGCTGACCAGGGGCAGCAACCTTCTGCAGTAAGATGTGACTGAGTTAAGTCACATTTAATGGCAGCTATTCGTGACTTGAAACAGGAGAGTAGAGGCTGTAGGTTTATTCCGTGTTCTTTTCAAAACATGTCTTGTGACCTTTAGTTTTCTTGGAGAGTGTCTTCTGGAGGTCTCCTATGGAGGGGCTCAGATTCTATGGTGATGGGAAAAGAAGAAATGCAAAGAAAAGAAAAGTAAAGCAGAAAGAAACAGTGAATCACTGGAAATCCACTTGGACCTCTTCACATTGAAGTCCTTGTATTGGCAAAGAGGGGTTTCATAAGGACTTCAGGGTTTGGGGCTCCAATGTGGCACCTGAACCCCCTCTAAAGCTGTGCTCCAGAGCTCAGTCTTAAAATGTGGCATGAAACAAGCTCCTTTATTCCCGTCTCTGTTTTTTCTTTGCTGCATTAGGATTGGTGCTGCTGCAGATTATCACAGTCAGTTAATAATAAAGAGTTTCAATCCAAAAAGAGAGAGCATGCACCAGTGAATTACATAACTGACAGTCGCATCACGGTTGCTGATCTGACACCACATAACAATAATGTATGATGGCTAGAGGTACCCCTCCATGCTCATGTTCTTTAGCTGCTGTATATTGCTGGTAACTCAGCTAGGGAACCACAGAGAAAATGCATCTGCTGACCTTCAGTGAGTGCTTTGGTCCCCACGCTGAGATACTAGTTGAAGCAGATGGGGTAGAGCAGCATCAGTTTGTAAGAATATCCAAGGGAGGATGGATTTTCACAGACATTTCAAAGTCTGGGAGGCATGAGAGTAGGCTTTCCAGCTCTGTTTCAAGTTTCCAGGCATGAGCATGCATGCGATTCATGAAGGCATATCCTGTCTGCTCTCTTCTGCCAGCTGGCTCTGTTATTGTGAGCCTGCAGTGTGCTGAAATGGACAACAGTCCTGCCCATAAACACAGGATCCTCACAGATTTCAATGGGAAGCCCACGGGGTATTGACACATACAATAATCTAGTGCTGAAGCTCAGGATTCCTGTAAATTTCAGTATTCTACCAGCTCAAATTGAGTGAGAATAGCAGTTAAAGCAGGAATACCATACAGGATCCATGCACACTGTAAAATGTATGCCCAAAAAATCATGAAGCCTAACTCCCTGACATTGGTGCTTTTGCCCACCAAGAATCAGGGATTGTTTTCATTTTGGTGGGGTGACAGCACTGTGGCACAGAAGGAATGTTTTTTTTTTCTAATGTAATTATCTGGAGTGAGGGGTAGAGGGTGAGAGCGATCCATTTTCTGTCTGTGAAATTTGACAGTATATTTAAAATGTTTAAATGTAGGCTGTATCTCTAGCCTGGAGGGCAGGAGAACAGGCTTTTAGGGGTTTTTCTGAGAGTCTGACGAAGGGAAGGTTTTTTATTTTTTTATTTAAATGTTTTTGTTAAGTAAACTGGACAAAAATTGTGTGTGTGGGTGGAGTTTAAAGAAAGAGAGGATTCTGCTTTTCCTCCAGCCTTTGCAGTTCCCCACTAATGTTTAGATAAGTGGAAAGAGAGTGACTGAAACTCCTCTGTCACCCAGTAGCTAAGAAGGAGAGAAAGCTCTTTGGATGACTTGTAAACTTCATGCTTCAGACCGTGCACTAATCTGCTACTGAACTTCCACTGATGTTCGTGGGAGCTGCACTTTCAGACTGAGGGCACTGTATAGCTCATGAGCTCTGCATCTGTGCTAACACAATGATTCTTCACTTATAGTAAATAAATAGATAAATAACTTATGGTTGTAGATTTGTCACAACATCTCACTAGTATTTGCATTTCCCCAGTGAATCTCCTCAGTAACAACACAATCGAGGAATCAACCCTATAAAACAGTCTGAGCAACATACGGTAAATAATTATGACAGGAATAAGCATTTATTCATAATAACCAGCAAACATGTATACTAAACGTTCAGATATTTAAATTAAAATTCAAGTGAAGCCCAACTACCATTAACTAATTTCTTGGAAATAATCATTGCTCAAGTGCATATTGAACTTTTTCACCTGCCCATTATAGGAATGTGTCTAAATGCTGCTCCTCAGTTGAGATGTTAATATTCAGGTCATGTCACAAGAGCGGAAAGACCAAATATATATATATAAAATGAAATAGGTTAATGATCATTTTCAACCTTAACAGAAAGGGAATGCAGTATCTTTGGTGTATACAACAGATGCTTCTATACAAGAGACAAGAGTCAAAGAAGGGAATAGAAGAGATTCAGGATTTCTGGGGATAATGCACAATAACTGGTTGATCAGTAAACTAGTTACCCAAAGGTTACATAACTGACTTATTTCACAACACAGAGGCTATGATTTTCATAGCAGCGTGGAAGATACTCATCTTTCATTACTTTTTTAACTCAGGTGAAACTTCTCCAGTCCAGACATAAAATCCCTGGCTGAGATTTTCATATTAAAGCATCAACTCGGATTCCAATGTCACTGTTTGAAATCAAGAAAACAGTTAAACTCTCAGCACCTCTCAGCTTCTTCATTTCAGACCCAGCCTTCAAAATCAAATGATGCTCCCAGAAAGTTTTCCCTGAGGTTGTCACAGTTCCAACAGATGATCTGTCTGGTATGTTGTGATTCCTGGGAAAGCTCAAGTGTTTTGCTTCAGACAGAGAGCCGCTCTTTCATAAACAACTAGAGAGTTCAACCTAAGGGTGATTGAAAAGCAAATGCATGTTTTAAAATATCAGCACTTGTACCAAAACACAGATTTACCTAGAGACACTGACAGTTTATACTTGGCGGATAATGCATGCACCATGATAAGGGATCTTATTAATATTAAATACCTGTTTAATTAGCACTAATGTGACTGGGAAGCTCGTTATGAATATTTAAAACTTATGCGGGGGGGGAGTGGCACTATATGTGAAAGAAAATGTAGAATCAAATGAAATAAAAATCTTAAATGAATCCACATGTTCCATAGAATCTCTATGGATAGTAATTTCATGCTCTAATAAGAATATAACAGTAGGGATCTATTATCGGCCACCTGACCAGGACAGTGATAGTGACGATGAAATGCTAAGGGAGATTAGAGAGGCTATCAAGATAAAAAACTCAATAATAGTGGGGGATTTCAGTTATCTCCATATTGACTGGGTACATGTCACCTCAGGACGAAATGCAGAGACAACATTTCTCGATACCTTAAATGACTGCTTCTTGGAGCAGCTGGTACAGGAACCCACAAGGGGAGAGGCAACTCTCAATCTAGTCCTGAGTGGAGCACAGGATCTGGTCCAAGACGTGACTATAACAGGACCGCTTGGAAATAGTGACCATAATATAATAACATTTGACATTCCTTTGGTGGGAAGAACACCTTAACAGCTCAACACTGTGGCATTTAATTTCAGAAAGGGGAACTGTGCAAAAATGAGGAGGTTAGTTAAACAGAAATTAAAAGGTACAGTGACGAGAGTGAAATCCCTGCAAGCTGCATGGACACTTTTCAAAGACACTATAACAGAGGCTCAACTTAAATGTATACCCCAAATTAAAAAACACAGTAAAAGAATTAAAAAAGAGCCTCAGTGGCTTAACAACCATGTAAAAGAAGCAGTGAGAGATAAAAAGGCATCTTTTAAAAAGTGGAAGTCAGATCCTAGTGAGGTAAATAGAAAGGAGCTTAAACACTGCCAAATTAAATGTAAAAATGTAATAAGAAAAGCGAAAAAGGAGTTTGAAGAACAGCTAGCCAAAAACTCAAAAGGTAATAACAAAATGTTGTTTAAGTACATCAGAAGCAGGAAGCCTGCTAAACAGCCAGTGGAATCCCTGGACCATTGAGATACAAAAGGAGCACTTAAAGACAATAAAGTCATCGCGGAGAAACTAAATTCTTTGCTTCAGTCTTCATGACTGAGGATGTTAGGAAGATTCCCAAACCTGAGTCGTCTTTTGTAGGTGACAAATCTGAGGAATTGTCACAGATTGAAGTGACACTAGAGGAGGTTTTGGAATTAATTGAGAAACTTAACAGTAACAAGTCACCGGTACCAGATGGCATTCACCCAAGAGTTCTGAAAGTACTCAAATGTGAAATTGCGGAACTATTAACTACGGTTTGTAACCTATCCTTTATATCAGCTACTGTACCCAATGACTGGAAGATAGCTAATGTAACACCAATATTTAAGAAGGGCTCTAGAGGTGATCCTGGCAATTACAGACAGGTAAGTCTAACATCAGTACCGGGCAAATTAGTTGAAACAATAGTAAAGAATAAAATTGTCAGACACATAGAAGAACGTAAATTGTTGCAGAAAAGTCAACATGGTTTCTGTAAAGGGAGATCATGTCTTACTAATCTATTAGAGTTCTTTGAGGGGGTCAACAAACATGTGGACAAGGGGGATCCAGTGGACATAGTGTACTTAGATTTCCAGAAAGCCTTTGAGAAGGTCCCTCACCAAAGGCTCTTACGTAAATTAATTTGTCATGGGATAAGAGGGAAGATCTTTTTGTGGATTGAGAACTGATTAAAAGACAGGGAACAAAGGGTAGGAATAAATGGTAAATTTTCAGAATGGAGAGGGATAACTAGTGGTGTTCCCCAAGGGTCAGTCCTAGGACCAATCCTATTCAACCTATTCATAAATGATCTGGAGAAAGGGGTAAACAGCGAGGTGGCAAAGTTCGCAGATGATACTAAACTGCTCAAGATAGTTAAGACCAAAGCAGACTGTGAAGAACTTCAAAAAGATCTCACAAAACTAAATGATTGGGCAACAAAATGGCAAATGAAATTTAATGTGGATAAATGTAAAGTAATGCACATTGGAAAAAATAACCCCAATTATACATACAGTATGATGGGGGTAATTTAGCTACAACTAATCAGGAGAAAGATCTTGGAGTCATCATGGAGAGTTCTCTGAAGACGTCCACGCAGTGTGCAGCGGCAGTCAAAAAAGCAAACAGGATGTTAGGAATCATTAAAAAAGGGATAGCAAATAAGATGAAGAATATCTTATTGCCCTTATATAAATCCATGGTACACCCACATCTTGAATACTTCATACAGTTGTGGTCCCTTCATCTCAAAAAAGATATACTGGCATTAGAAAAGGTTCAGAAAAGGGCAACTAAAATGATTAGGGGTTTGGAACGGTTCCCATATGAGGAGAGATTAAAGGGGCTAGGACTTTTCAGCTTGGAAAAGAGGAGACTAAGGGGGGATACAATAGAGGTATATAAAATCATGAGTGGTGTGGAGAAAGTGAATAAGGAAAAGTTATTTACTTGTTCCCATAATAGAAGAACTAGGAGCCACCAAATGAAATTAATGGGTAGCAGGTTTAAAACAAATAAAAGGAAGTTCTTCACTCAATGAACAGTCTAGTCAACCTGTGGAACTTCTTGCCTGAGGAGGTTGTGAAGGCTAGGACTATAACAGGGTTTAAAAGAGAGCTGGATAAATTCATGGAGGCTAAGTCCATTAATGGCTATTAGCCAGGATGGGTAAGGAATGGTGTCCCTAGCCTCTGTTTGTCAGAGGGTGGAGATGGCTGGCAAGAGAGAGATCACTAGATCATTACCTGTTAGGTTCACTCCCTCTGAGGCACCTGGCATTGGCCACTATCGGTAGACAGGATACTGGGCTGGATGGACCTTTGGTCTGACCCAGTATGGCCATTCTTATGTTCTTATGTTATGTTATGTGATAGCAAGTAAGAATACAATTAAAAAAATTCCCAAGAATGCATTACAAAAAAAGTACTTCAATATTGGCAAATTGCTGTTTAGTTTTACTTATGATGTATTAGTAAATTAACTATTACAGGTTTTGTAGAAGTAAGAAAGGCTTAGTCATAGACCTCAGTAGAGCCCTCTTCTAAATCTTTGCTGTGAAATGGGGAGAGACAACCACCAATATTGCAGCTTACTGAAGAATTGACAAAGAAGTTTCTATTGTAATATGTAGCTGGGGAGCCTTTATGTATATTATGATTTATCCACAAGATTATTCTCCTTTTTAACCACCCCCTTCAGCAATTATTTAAAGGTTGGGGCACCTAAATCCTCTGCTTAACCAGATACATCATGTTCTGCAGCATTTTAAGCTTTCTCAGCTTGCCACATCAGTGTGTCTTTAGGATGAAGTCAAAAGTTCACATGGATTTGTGAATCTACTCTGGCATATGCAGCTACTACAGTTGCAGTCAGTATGCTGGATATTAGCATGCCTTAATACCCTGTTTTTATGTTCAAATGCCTTATTTCAATTCAAAGATAGGGGGATAAATGTGCACAGAAAATAGTGCAAAAATGTGCAGTCATTGGGCCCATAGATGTATGCCAATAAGCTGTAGTGTATTTTGGTTTCTGTGATGTGGGGACTCATGTACTGGGAAATGGGCTGAGATCACCAACTTAGTTCACATGGACTTCTGAACACTCATTTGAGGGTGACTATTTTTATCATCTTTTACTCATAATATTGCATATTGAAACCTCAATATTTCAAGGTGTCTACTGATTTTCATAGATTACAAGGACAGAAGGGACCATTGTAATCATCCTATATAACATAGGTTATCAAACTTCCCCAAAATAATTCCTAGACTCTAGAGCATATCTTTGGTGGGGGGAGGGCTCAGTTTTTGGATGCTCAGCTTAAGATGCCTTAAGTGGCCTGATCTTCAGAAAGTGCTGAGCACACACTTTCTGAAGGGCGAGGTGTTCAAGTTCTTGTAGGTGTGTGTGCATCCCATGCACAGGTCACAGAGAGGTTTCCTAGCAGTGGTTCTGCCCACAGCAGAGGTCCTCAAACTCCAAAGTAAGAGTATTAAGGGCAGAACTGTGCCAGTCCTCTTTCAGTTTCTTCTTGACTTGCAAACTGCATGCCATCATCTGTGGTTGGAACTTTTATGTTCCCTGAGAACATAAACTTTTCATATACTCTAAAAATCTTTATTTTATTTCAAGAACTTTTTGTTCTGTTTTGTTTTGTTTTCCCCAGGCAGCAGGGTCTCTGGGTCCTGCCCAGTACTGGAAGAGCCTATGCCAAGGTCCCCAGGTTTTAAACCATGCTCAGGCTGCAGAAACCCTGTGCTTGACAGTGACCCTCATTTATGCTGTCTCAAGTGCTTAGGTAAGGGTCACATTAGAGATGGGTGCTGTATTTGTCCTGCTTTCAAGACCAGGACAAAGGAGATGAGGGAGGAGAGTCTCCATTATGTCCTCATGGAGGCTACCCTTAGACTGGCATTGGAACCCCTATGGTGGTCGAAGGGTAGTTCTTTGACTCCATCCTGAAGTGCTTCCCCAGTTTTGCCTGCATACAAGGCCCATAGGAGATCTGCTTCTTCAGAACAGTCTTCTCGGAGGCCCAAAACTTCAGATCAGGCCAGGGAACAGAAACATAAGAAGAATTTGGCATCAGTTTCTTCAAAGTCCAGAACCCAGGATTCCTCTCTAGAAGATCATTCTGGTACCACAGTTCCTCAGTACCAGCTCACATGGAGAGACCTGAGTATCGACTCCAGTGCCCTCCCAGGGACCATCAAGACTGGTTACCCGCCGGCAATGGAGCAGTCATCTTTGCTCGCTGCGGAACAGAAGCTCATGTCTGTACCAATTATGCTAAAGGCTTATATCACAGCCAGGGACTTGTTAAGCCTGTTGGTACTGTTGTCACCATTGCTTCAGGTCAAAGTCCATTATCTGGCACAAGTGCAACTGCTGAGACTGTTGGCACCAGTACACTCCATTTTGGGGCTATCAGCTTTGGTCTCTGTACTGTCTCCTTCCACCTCTTCTGGTTCAGTACTGGATCCCCCACACTGCACATTCCTGGTAGCCAGGAGGCTGTCCATGCTTTCCCTGATACTGCATCCCCAATGCAGATTTAGATCTCGGTCACCAAGGACCTCTCCGAGTACTGTGCCACTTTGGCTCAGGATACTCTGATTCTTCATCGGACTGTGAGGTAGCCTCTTAGGTATCTCAGTGCTCAGAGTCCAGCACTTTCTGCCAATCCCGTTCCTACATGTATTGGCCTGGGTTGGAGAAGACTTCAGCCAGCAATTGGGACACTTGACCAGACATGCCTTGGGGGATGCCTCCAGCATCCGGATCTAGATCACCCATACCTTATATGGAGCTTTCCCAAGGGAGAGCTTTCTCCTGACAGTATCAAGAGAACTGTGATGGTTGGTACCAATCAGCCTTCAGATTCCGATGCTCAGGACTCACTGCAGACTGCCCTGGTGCTGCAGGAACAGCCTCAGGAGAAATCTTTACCTTTCCTTCAGGCATCCTCCTCATCAACTGATGAGGCTCTGGTACCAGAGGCATCATCCTCAGTTCCTGATGACTTCAAGACATATCAGGAGCTCCTCAGAAAAATGATAGCATCTCTGGGATTCAAGTGGAGGAAAAAACCTACAAACTGATTGACATTCTCCATCCCCCTGTGGAAGGAAAAGCCCTGCCTATCAGCAAGGCCATTATGCAGCCAGCCAAAATACTCTGGCAACCCTCTTCTTCCATTCCACCTGTTGACAGACAAATGAAACATAAATACCAGATTCTATCCCATGGGTCTGAGCAGTTCTATATACATCCCACACCTGGGTCACTAGTAGTGGCCACAGTGAAGGAGAAGAGCTGGCAGGGACAGGCTAAGGCTACTCCCAAAGACAAAGATGCCAAAAAGCTCAACCTGTTTGGTAGAAAAATTTATTCTGCAGCGAGTTTACATTGCCAATCACCATTCTCCATTGTTGCGGGTTGACTTCTTTAACTGGGAGACAATATTTCAGTTTGTGAGCAAGCTGCCAGAAGGTTTCAGAGAATAATTTTAATCACTCATTGCTGAGGGCCACCTCATCTCTCAGTCAGGCCTACAGGTTTCTTTGGATGTGGCAGATTCTGCAGCTAGGGCAATGGATGAGTATGGGATTCCTATGGGGGTGCAACACAACTGAGGCATGTGCATTGTTCTCATCAAAACAGATGTGGTGTTGCACACGCTGAAAGACTTGAGAGTGGTTTTGAAATACTTGGGCCTTTACCCTCTGGTGATGAAGAGGACAAAATATTGTTCTCAATACCAACCTAGTCAGTAGTATTACACCTTACATCAGGCCATCCAATCTAAGAGAAGACAAAAGTACCAGATGGAGATCAAGGACTTCTGCTTTCTTGGTCTCTTCATCTTGGTATCCCAAGGCCTTGAAGCAGCTGATTTGACTCTTGTGTCAAGAACAGCATACTCCCTTGAGCTGGATCTTACTGGCCCTTCCCCACCTTTCCAAGACAGGTTTTCCTATTTCCCGGAAACTGCCCTTCCATCACCTCAGACAACTGGGCGCTAAGCATAGTGGAATCAGTATATACACTATATTTTATTTCTCTCTCTCCCAGGTCCTCCTCAGGCAAATCTGTACTAAGACAAAAAATGCTGACCCTATGTTCTTTGGGAGCCATAGAAGAGGTACTCTTCTACACCGAGGCAGGGACTTCTAATCCTGTTATTTTCTAATACCCAAAGCCAGGAGAAGTGTCAAACCCATCCTAGACCTTTGGAATCTCAACAAATACAAGAAAGGTTCTATATGGTAGCCCTGGCTACGATTATCTCCTCCCTGGATCCAGGATATAAGCACACTGCCCTTGGCTTACAGGATACCTCCTTCCATGTGGCAATCCTTCCTGGCCACAGAAAGTTTCTGAGGATTGTCACAGGAGACAACCATTATCAGTTCACCATCCTGCCTTTTGGCCTGTCATCAGAACTTGAGGTTCTTTACCAAGCACATGGCAGTAGTGTCAGCTTACCTTTGCAAAACAGATCCATGTGTATCTTTACCTGGACAGCTGATTGGTTTGCGGTTGTTCCAGACACCAAGCACAGGCCGCTGTCCATCAAACTCTGCATCTCTTTAATGCCCTGAGCCTAAAATTAAACAAAGAAAAGTTGATGTCACCTTTGCAAAGGATAGAATTAATCAGAATGGTCTTGGACTTGACCTCTGCCAGGGCATTTTTGCCTCTCTCAAGATTTCAGACCATATGGGACCTCAGTGCATTCCTCAAGGACCATCCTCAGATCGCTGAGAGGAATTGCCTTAGGCTCCTAGGTCACATGGCTACGTATGGTCACAGATGACTACACCAGCACCAGAGGAGGAAGGAGAACTGGCTACTTTATGGGAGGCAATTGGCTGCTGGCCACCAAGGTGAAGAACTAGTATGTTGTACTTGCAACAGGAGGTGAGGAGTAGATCAAAAATAGGAGGCTTACAGCCACCGCACCCAAGAGAAGGAGGCATAGAGTGCTGATAATCAGTGACTTCCTTCTGAGGGGGATGGAGGCATCCATCTGCCGACCTGATGATGTGTCCCAGGAGGTGTGCTGCCTGCCTGGACCCTGTGTCCAAGACATTATGGAAAGTTCGTCAAGGCTCATCCGTCCCTCTGACCACCATGTCAGGCTGCTCATCCACGTGGGCTCTAATGATACTGCCAGGCATAACCCTGAGCAGATCAACAGTGTCTGTAGGGGTCTGGGAGCTGGGATGAAGGGATTGTGTTCTTATCCATCCTCCTGGTTGAGGGTAAGGGCCCAGGCAGGTATATGCACATCCTGGATATGAATGTATAGTTGTGCAGATCATGTCGGTGGGAGGGCTTCAGCTTCTTGAACCATGGGATGCTGTTCTGGGAAGAGATGGGGCCCACTGACTAAGATGGGGAGAGCATCTTTGTGCACTGACTAACCAACCTAGTCAGGAGGGCTTCAAACTAGGTTTTAAGGGGCCAGGTGAGAAAAGCCCACAATTAAGCATAAAAAAGGTGACTTTAACAGAGGGCTCGTTGTTTGGTGAGGATATAAAATTTTACAGTAGGGTCCTAGGATCAACAAGAGGGAAATCACCAGGGGGAATCTGCTCAGCATCTTATATGTCCATACACAGATGCAAGGAGTATGGGGAATAAACCCAGTAGAACTGGAAGTATTAGTACATATGCTAAATTTTGATTTAATTGGTGTCCCAGAAACTTTATGGGGTAAGTCTCATGACTGGAATATTAGTATAGTGGGATATAGCTTGTTCAGGAAGGACAAGCAGGATAAAAAGGAAGGAGGTGTTCCATTATACATGAAGAATGCATACACTTGTTCTGAGGTCCAGAAGGAGGTGGGAGGCAGACCAGTTGAAAGTCTCTGGGTAAAGATAAAAGGGATAAAAAATAGTGGTGATATCATGATAGTGGCGTACTATAGACAACCAAATCAAGAAAAGGAGGTGGATGATGCATTTCTAGAACAAATACCAAAAATATCCAAAACACAAGACCTGGTAGTAAGGAGGGACTTTAACTATCCAGACATCTGTTGGAAAAGTAATAAGGCAAAACACCAATTTTCCAATAAGGTCTTCAAATGTACTGAACATAAGAACAGCCATACTGGCTCAGGCCAAAGGTCCATCTAGCCCAATATCCTGTCTTCTGACAGTGGTCAATGCTAGGTGCCCCATAGGGATTGAACAGAACAGGTAATCATCAAGTGATCCATCCTCTGTCGCCCATTTCCAGCTTCTGGAGACAACTTTTTTCTTTTCTTTTCTTTTTCAGAAAGTAGAGGAAATAACCAGGAGGGATAGCCATTTTAGATTTGATTCTGACCAACAGGGAGGAACAGTTAGTGAATCTGAAGTTGAAAAGCAATTTGGGTGAAAGCGACCATGAAATTGACAGATTTCATGATTCTAAGAAAAGGAAGGCATGAGAGCAGCAGAATAAGGAGAAGGGACTTCAAAAAAGTAGATGTTAACAGATTCAGATAACTGGTAAGGTTTAAGTCCCATGGGAAGGAAACCTAAGGGGAAAAAGGAGTTCAGGAGATCTGGCAGTTTCTAAGGAGACAATATTAAAGGCACAACTGCAAACTATCCTGATGTAAAGGAAAACTAGGAAGAGGCCAGTATGGTTGCTTCAGGAGCTCTTTATTGACCTGAAATCAAAAAGAAACCCTACAAAAAGTAGAAACATGATGAATTGCTAAGGAGGAGTACAAAAGAATAGCACAAGTATGTAGGGACAAAATCAGAAAGGCTAAAGCACAAAATGAGTTACACCTAGCAAGGGACATAAAACGCAGAAAGAAGAGGTTCTTTAAATAAATTAGGAGCAATCGAAAGATGAAGGAAATTGGAGGTGATGTACTTAGTGGGGAAGGAGAGCTAATAACTGAGAACATAAAAATGGCTGAGTTGTTTAATGCCTATTTTGCTTCCATCTTCACTGAAAAAGTTAATGGTGACCAGATTCACAACACATATTACCAACAAGGGGAAAGGAATGCAAGCCAAAATAGGGAAATAAAAGATTAAAGAATATCTAAATAAGTTAGGTGTATTCAAGTCCGCAGGGCCTGATGAACTTCATTTTAGAATACTGAAGGAACTAGGTGAAGCAGTCTTGGAACTACTGGCAATTATATTTGAGAACTCACAGAGGCCAGCAGCGTCCCAGAGGACTTTAGAAGGGCAAACGTAATATCTTTTTTTTTTAAAAAAGGGTAACTAAAAGGACCCCAGGAATTATAGATGACTTTGATACTTGGAAATATTCTGGAACAAATTATTAAACAATCAGTTTGTAAGCACCTAGAGGATAACAGGATTATAAGGAATAGCCAGCTTCTATTTTGTCAAAAGCAAATCATGCTAAAACAACCTAATTTCCTTCTTTGACAGAGTTCCTTGTCTAGTGGATAAGGGGGAAGAACTAGATGTAATAGGTCTGGTTTAGTAAGGCTTTTGATGTAGTCACACATGACACTGTTGTAAGCAAATAAGGGAAATGTGGTCTAGTTGGGTGCACAACTGGCTGAAAGACCTTACTCAAATAGTAGTTATCAAAGATCCACTGTCAAACTGGGAGGCTGTATCTTTTGGGGTTCTGCAGAGGTCAGTCTTGGGTCTGGTAGTACTCAATATTTTCATTAATGACTTGGATAATGGAGTGGAGAACATGCTTATAAAATTTAGATGACACCAAGCTGGGAGAAACTGCAAGCACTTTAGAGGGCAGAATCAGAATTCAAAACAACCTTGACAAATTGGAGAATTGATCTGAATTCAACAAGAGGCAGTTCAATAAAGAAAAGTGCAAAATACTACACTTAGGAAGGAAAAGTCAAATGTACATCTACAAAATGGGGAATAACTGGCTAAGTGGTAGTATTGCTGGAAAGGATGTGGGGGTTAGTGGATCACAAATTGAATATGAGTCAACATTGTGATGCAGTTGCAAAAACAAAGCTAATATCCATTTTGGAGTGTATTAACAGGAGTGTTCCGTGTAAGACATGGGCGGTGACTGTCTGCTCTCCTTGGCACTCGTGAGGCCTCAGCTGGAGTTCTGTGTCCAGTTTTGGGTCCCACACTTCAGGAAGGAGTTGGACAAATTTCAGAATCCAGAGGAGAGCAAGAAAAACGATAAAAGGCCTAGAAAACCCTGACCTATCAGGAAAGTTTTAAAAACTTGGCATGTTTAGTCTTGAGAAGAAAAGGCTGAGAAGGGACCGAATAACAATGTTCAAATACATTCAGGGCTGTTATAAAGAGGACTCTGATCAATTGTTCTCCATGCCCACTGAAGGTAGGACAAGAAGCAATGGGCTTAAACTGCAGTAAGAGAGATTTGTGTTAGATAATAGGAAAAACTTTTTGTAACTGGAGTAGGTTTCCAAGGGAGGTTGTGTAATCCCCATTACTGGAGGTTTTTAAGAACATCTGTCAGGGATGATCTAGGTTTACTTGGTCTTGCCTTACCATGGGGGGGCTGGACTAGATGATATCTCCAGGTCACTTCCAGCCCTACATTTCTATGATTCTGTGGCAGGCTGCATCTCAGAACGTTGCAGGCATGGCCTGAGTAAGCGTGTCGTCCTCAAATTCACCATATAGACAAGTTGGTATGCATTCCAGAAAGGATATTATAATCCTTGATAGATATATTATATTGATATTATATTGACCTGATAGATCAACAGCTGCTTTTCAGTATGTTATGCTATCAAAGGGATTGCGCCTCCTGACAAACTCACAGCTCACTCAGAGCACATTCGGTGTAACATTTGTGGCACACATCTCAATTATGGGTATCCATCTGCACGGCAGTGACATGGTCTTCCGTTCATACATTCACCAGACATTATGCACTGTCTGCTGCATCAAGGGAAGGTACACGCATAGGGAAAGCGGCTCTTTAGTCCCTCTTCCAATGAGATTCTGAGCCCTGCTGTCTGGAATAACAGCCTGAGCATCACTTACAGTGTAATGGACATATGCAAGCACACAAAGGAGAAAAATGGTTACTCTCTCATAACTTGCTCAAGATATGTTACATATGTCCATTGCACAATCCACCTCCTTTCCCAATGCAGTGAAGTCTACTACTGGCTTCCAGTACAAAGGAACTGAAGGAGAGGGTGGTGACTCCACCTTTTATGTATTATTTTCAGAGCATGAGGCACTTGGCTGTCTGCAGGGCCACTCCAGCAGGTACCACTAGGGAAAACACTCTGGCACCAGTGCACAGGTTGTATACTCACCTATAGTGTAATAGACACACACAACACATCTTGAAGGAAAAATTACAAGAAGGTAAGTAACCATTTTTCCTTTAAGATGTCTCAAATTAAACTGAGGCACCCAAAGTCGCTAGTCACCTTTGAACATTTAAGTATGAATAACGATTCTGATTTTTTTAAGAGCACAGGAATTCCTTTGCATCACCTACCTTTTTAAGATGGATGGTTCAGGGGTTAGGGCACTAGCCTAGGATTTAGGAGACCTGGGTTCAATTCCCTACTCTGCCACAGACTTTCTATGAGATCTTGGGCAAGTCACTCAGCCTCTCTGTGTCTCAGTTCCTCATCTGTAAAATGGGGATAGTGGTACTGCCCTGTTCATAGAGGTGTTGTGAGGAAAATAAGTACATTAAAGATAGAGGGCTGTGCAAGTACTGTAGATAGAAGGTTATTTTCAACATAACTAATTGCATTTCATAGAAGACTAGAGACACTATGTCCTTCTGGGTGGGTTGCAGCATCTTTCCAACCTCAATGCTGCGTGAAAGCCCTTTGTATCTCTACAGCAGAAGCGGGTACTCGGCTGCTTTGCTGTTTCAAGAATTTACAGGAGACATCACAGTGTGTGTTCAGTAATAAATGCACAAATGAGTGTTGTGCATCCAGTGTTATTAAAGTCTTGAAGCCTGTGACATTTATTTAAAAATATAGCACTGGCAATAAAGAGCATTAACCTGCGTTTTTAAGCATGTTGCTTTTATAACATAATCTACCCATGATGATGAAAGTAGGCCTTGTTATGAGCCCTGAGGGGATGCAGCTTAAGTACATGTGTGGGTAGGAGGACAATACAAAATTGATTATTATTAAAATTATTTTTTTTCCCTGGAAAGCCCATAAACCTCTTTGTTGTTTTAGCCTTCCAAATACACTATTGAGAGCAACACAATGGGGGAACATTTGAACTGAACTGTACCCTATTAGATAATCAGTGACTAAAGTACTGAAACAGGAATGTTAAGCATGAGATTCCTGGCTCTTCTCAGCACCAATCAACTTTTGTTTCACAGCACTTCATCACACAGTAGATTCCGAATAGATTTCTATACTTGATAAAAGATAATATGTAGACTGGCATTGAGCATTAGTGACTGCAAAACTGCGTGGGCTGAATGGCATTTTTGAAGAGACCCAGCTATGGAAAGACTGCTTAGAATTGGTTGACTCAAATTGTTTGTTGCAATGAATTACCCAGGGAACTTCACGCTTTTTTCTATTGGAGACTTGTTTGCTGATTTGGTTGATTGAGTGTGTGTGTGTGTAGACAGTGGGTCCTAAGCAAGTAGTCAAAGTGAACATTTCATAATTTCTGGTGTGTGGTTGGTTGCCCATGTCATATAATGTCATTTTTCCTGCCTGACTGGGTGACTGAAACTGGATGAACAGAAGGATAACAAATGGTCAACAGCCAACATTCTTTTTCACCTAGGAAACAGAGGTTGGTATTAAAAATGGCCATTCCCCAAACATTTGAGCAAACAAAACCTGCACGTGAGAATGTTTGTTTGCAAATGGGAAATAAGAGATACAAACAGAGTCAAACAGAATAGCTATTTGGAATCCAAACAAAGGTTCGCAAACATGGGGTTTTAAAAAAAATATTTAACCAGCTTTATTTTGTATGTCCTATCACAAAGACAAAACTAGGAAGTATCTGTTTTCAGGTGTGTCTAGTAAAGGAAGTTCTGAGTGCTGCAGAGAATATTCAGTGTGACAATATTTAACCTAATAATTAATGTTTGATTTTAAAGAGAGGATTTCCTTCTTGGACAAAGTTTTCAGAACATACCAAATTTAAACACTAATCCATAGCATTTGCGTATTGCTGCTCTTTGTTTTTCTTTCTCTTGTAATTTTAGTGATGTATGTATACATGTATGTTCATATGTGTATATAATATATATCTTGTACATGTACATAAAAGTCATGGAAAGGCTACAGATAATTATATACAAAGAATCATGTTCAAGAGCCCTTCGAATAGAAGCAGCCATGCTTAAACATGAATGTTTCTAGGCTGCTGTTTATCTAGGTTGGAGTTTTCAAAGAAGCCTGTGAGACTTGGGTGCCTAAGTCCTTTACACTCTGAAAATTTCAGCCCTAGTGAGGGTATGAGCAACAGCAACATCTTACTGCCTTTACTGCTCACTATTTGTGCCTCTTTGCTTCAGCGAAGTCACAGGGCTTAGCTGGTGACGGAACAGTCACTTCCAAAGTGATTGGCTGTGATCTTAATCACAGGGTGATGAATTCGTTGCATGCTCAAGACAAGATGTGCTAGAAGGAAGAGAATTTTCATTAGAACATATCTTCAATAGCAATACCAAAGGGAACAATTAAAAATGCTGGACAAGAAAAAATGTCCTTTGGTATGATGGTTCATAGCTTAGAGACTGGGTGCTTAGGCAATTGCTAATGGGCTATCCAGTCTTTTATCTCTGTCATCTGTTCAGTCCAGCACAGGCAGTTATAGCCAAAAGCTGAACCAGCTGAAGGCTGTTTAGTGCCCCATGTGAGTTTATAGTCTCCCACTCTAGTCCCCAATAGATAGATAGATGTCTATCACAAAACTATTTAGCATTGCCTGCTAACAGTGAAGGAGCATGGAGATAACTACATTCTCACCCTCAAAAAGGGCTCCACAGATCATGGTATAGAGGTACTTGTATAATATACAGATTTGGGGCATGTCTTTCAGTGGCTGGACCTAAAGATTTTAACAGCCTGCTACATACAGTCAAGGGAGTTACTCCTTTAGGTCACGTTGTAGTAGCTTGTACTTCTGGTTCTGAGCATCCAAGTTTGTTCTGTTCATGAAAATGGTTTCTGCATGTATGTGGCCATGGCACACTGGACTTTCAGGTATTTCATGTATTGTGGATACACTTCTCTGTGTTCTCTGTGGATACACTTCAGTTCCTAGTGCTGAAAATCTAGCGCTTGTCAGAAGCTAAATTCACATGATATATTAGGACTAAAATTAAATAAGCGTTCTTCTTTTAGCAGGTTTGCTCTTGTGTTCGCTCCAGTTTTTGTTGTTGTTTTTTCAGTCTTATTGGTACACTTGGTGAACCCAGCAATAATTATCTCAGATAGAAATCTACTGTGTTTGACTCCCATTGACAGTGAAGCTCATTAGACCCCTATTATAATTATTACCCTCTTTATGTACACCTTGTTAAACACTTAAAAAGCTAGGATTCCAAAGGATGCTGTTTTAAGAATGTATTTAAATGATCAGGATGAATTATGTAAGGTGCTTAACAGTATGTTCCCTCCACTTCACTTACAATTTTACAGAACTCAGGATGTTTAATAATCATCAGTTACTCTGCCTAGCAGTGCTCTGATGCTCAGTATGCATTTGCTTCATTAATGCAAATTTGTCTCTGGAAATAATCCCTGTAAAGGCTGTGTGGGAGATCTAGGCATGACCAACAAAGGGCTTCTTTACTTGCAGCATTTATATGAGTGTACCTGATAGGACCTGCAAAATACAGCACAGGTCGGGGGAGTTCCCAGCAATGGCACTGCACACAACCATAACAACTAACGCAGAGAACTGTTGTGGCCATTGAAAAGCCAACAGATGTCACTTGATCGCTATCGTTTTAACCTATTCAAAGTACAGTGAGACAGTCAGACCACCAGTAGGTGGTAAGGGTGGACTTTTTTAATGGCAACCACTTCGATGCCAAATGGAAGCGCATGCTCAACGTTAGGTTTGGCAGAATCTGATTTTTTTTTAATATTATTTCAGCAGCAAATAGCGATGTTTGTTTATTTTAAGCATTTTTTAGATTTAAATTGAAGAAAACTTGCACAGTTGTATGAAATTGTGTGTGTGGTGCGGGGGGGGGGGGGGGAGCCAGCATCACACGTCAAAATATACAAAGTAAATTTCCTTAATTCAAACTCTAGTACATTCTCAAGCATTATTTTCCTTACTTTGCCTATCTGTACATTCAGATGATCATCTGTGGAAATATTTTGTCTTCAGTTTATGTGTGTACAGTGAAATTACTGTTTATTGGCATTTACCAATACAAATATGATCCTCTCAAGCCTACTCATAATGGAATGAGAGTTCCATTTCCACTTGGTTTCATGACCAAGGTATCTTATGGCAGTGTTGAGCATGTGACATGCACAGCTATCTATCCTAATAAAGAATCTGCAAGGATTCCTTAATACTTTTAGAGATGCATTTCTGCTACATAAATTGACTCTTTAAAAATTATATGGGGTCCCACATTTACCACAGCTTGGTGATTTCCAGATTAAATTTGTTTAGTTATAAGTAAAAACTTGCAACACTGCAAGCTTGTCATTGGATTTGGAAATCCGCTATGGCTCATGCGTCACCAATAATAAAGATTCTACAGGGAAATGCTGCCCTCATTTGTACCTGCACAAACCTATTAACTTCAATGGTGATTTGCAGATGTTACTGAGGGTACCAGTTGATGATAATGGGCCACACAAATGGCCTGGTAAATTTTACGTAGTTGATTATTATACTGATGATCCACATGCCAAAAAAAAAATAAAAATAAAAAAAGATCAAGTTCAGTCCCAGAGCTGTGCTGGCTCTG
Organism: Caretta caretta; assembly: GCF_965140235.1. Lineage (NCBI taxonomy): Eukaryota > Metazoa > Chordata > Testudines > Cheloniidae > Caretta > Caretta caretta. The sequence continues at coordinate 10,604,418 of NC_134217.1, read as the reverse complement.
TAGGGGCTGATTAGTAAAAACAGAATTTTTCACATTAAACTTAGTTCCTCTGGCTCTGAGTATACACACAGAAAGCAGCCCTGTTGAATAAAAAGGTGCCATTTTTACATTGTCACTCTTTTGACCATCGTCAAACTTTAATCCACCACGATCACTTTTTCAATTAAATAATTATACTACCAAGATATTGTTTTCCCAATGTCTCCTCTTCAATATCATTACAGCAATAGAACCGCAATTGAGAAAACAGGGGTCTGGGAGATGTTTGTATGCTAAAAGTTCTGTGAGGACCATACTGTTCATATTGGGGATAAGCCCGCGTCTAAATGAAGATGCAGATTTCCAACACCTTAAAAATCAGTGTTGTTTTGATTAGTTGATTTGTTGAGTTTGATTTGTTGTCTCATCTCCTACTCTAGTTAGGCACATAGCCTCTGCTGATTGATTATATAACAACTGCTGTGTTAAACATTTTACTTTCAATTGCAAGTAAAAGAATTTATGACAGTGTTGGCACAGTAAAATTTTAAAAACCCAGTGTATTAAGTATTAACCATATTTACCTTCAGTGCTACTATATCTTCATATGGTAATGCTAAAAGAAAACTGTAATTATTAATTTTAAATTGCTAAATATTCTCTAGAAAGAGTATGTTTGTATATAAATATATATACACACAAATATCTATACACATATATAGAAATGATATTTTGAAACCGTTTTTTAAAATCCTATCATTTTTCACTAAATCTATTGTGCAGCTGTCTCTGAGTCTGATATTTTGCTAATACTTCATTAGATGGGGTCACCTCTTCCAAAAAAAAGTGAGAAGGAAAATGCACCTCACCATTGGAACAAATGGAAGATTTGACACCTTCAAAGCTCTGTTGCAACGTGAATTAAGAAAAAATAGAACTTTGGTCAATTTAACAATTGGTTAACTCATGGTTATAACCACACTTAACTGAAGGACAATTAAAATGACAAAATTTAAGAAACGTATAGAATTTAACCTCCAGAAACTTTGAGACATCTAATTTCCAGCTGATGACAATACTGAGATGCATTTCCTGTGCTCTAACATGCAACACCAAATTATCTGAATAGTTGCTTGTTGTTTGCTTGTTCATTAATTTTTTTATTATATTTAAGATGCCAGTAAACGTCTCATACTGATATATTATTTTGTATTATGTAGTGTGGTATAATGACTAGGCTGCCGTTGACACAGTTTTGCTTGCCTGTTTTCTTTTAAACAAGGATCACTGTTCAAACAACAGAAATGAGCAGTAGCAAGATTGCTCTTATTCTTGCTTTTCTGATACAAAGATTTAAAATATTTTGAGTGGCTGGCACCAGCAGCTATAAATGAGAAAAACACTTCTGAGGTTTCACTACTGTTTGGTTGTGCTAAATGCGCCCACTCATTCATATATATAAATACAATGGGACACATGGACTAGGAACCGCTGGAAATTTGAGACTGAAAGGCAGCACTGTAATGCAATTAGAGACATTCTGACATGAGCGAGTATCTGTTAGCAAGCAATAAGAACAGTAGAGTTATAGGCTATTAAGTGGAAAGTGCCAGAAACCTGGTTCTTGTCAATCAGTGTTAATACATTTCCAAAGATGCTTTATTTTTGAGCAATGCTTCCTATACTAAAGCACTAACGGCGTCCAATCATACGGAACATATATTTTGTAATTTTTCAGGATTTCTAAGCAGGATTCCTAAAGGAGAGGAACAGACTTTATCTATACTGATTTTGTCTTTTGAAAAACTGTAAAGTTATTATGCTTAAAACTGAAAAAGAAAGTTAACTTTAAGAGCAAGTAGGAGTATGTTGCAATCAGCCATTTTTTCCTGTAAGAAGTGAGAGTCTGGAAAGACTGTTCAAGGATGCTCTTTTGGGAGCATGAATAAAAAGTAAATAATTGAGAGCAAAGCTGATGCCGGATAGTGTATCAAAGAATTTCATTATGTTGGGGAATTGAATGGGCAGCTGCATATGCAAATGCTAGTTACCCCCTTTGTATGTATGAAAGACCAGAAATGGGTCTTTATCAAACCGTTGGATCTGAACCCATGTGAATGTCACACATTTTATGATCCAGTTCCTGTTCCAAACTGTATAGCAGGTCCTCATCACTACACTAGGCCCCAGCCTCTTAACTATGGCTCTGGAATCCTGCTAATTTTGGGAAAGTTCTGTCCTGGATTCTGATCCAAACTTTGTGATTCCAGTGTCCCTTGATCAAAATCAGATGGGATTATCTATCAAATATTGTAGGCACCAGCATTTAAGAGCAAAATTTTTTGTAAAATCTGAACAAAATTCAGCCATAGCTTGTTTAAAGATGTCAAGAAATCGCTCTGTTCCCCCAGCCAAAGTACAGGTTAACTAGACTGAATATAAAAATCTATTATTCTATACAGTAGCTCCTCACTTAACGTTGTAGTTATATTCCTGAAAAATGTGACTTGAAGCAAAATGATGTTAAGCGAATTCAATTTTCCCATAAGAATTAATGTAAATGGGGGGGGGGGAGGTTAGGTTCCAGGGAAATTTTTTCACCAGACAAAAGACTATATTATATATATGTATATACACACAGTATAAGTTTTAAACAGACAGTTTAATACTGTACACAGCAATGATAATTGCTTGGTTGAGGTAGTGAAGTCAGAGGGTGGAAGAAGGTGGGATATTTCCCAGGGAATGCCTTGCTGCTAAATGATGAACTAGCACTCGGCTGAGCCCTCAAGGGTTAACACATTGTTGTTAATGTAGCCTCACACTCTACAAGGCAGCACAAATGGAGGGAGGGGAGACAGCATGGCAGACAGAGACACACACCCTGTGTGAGAGAGAGAGAGATGCGCATTGCCCCTTTAAGTACTGTGACCCTACTCTAAGTACATTGCCCTTTTAAGTTAAGACAGCAGCTGCTGCCAGCAAGCTCCCTCCGTCCTGAGCCCTGTCGTGTTTCTCCCCGCCCCCACCCCACTCTGTGGAGATGGGGTAAGTGGGGGCAGGAGCGGGGGGAGGGAGACACCCTGACATTAGCACCTCTCTCCCCCTGCCCCTCCGCACCGCAAGCAAGAGGGTCCCGGGAGCAGCTCCAAGGCAGAGGGCAGGAGCAGCACATGGCAGTGGGGGGAGGGACAGCTGAACTGCCGGCAATTGGTAGCCTGCTGGGTGGCTGCCACACAGGGAACTTAGGGGAGTGAGGAGCTGATATGGGGCTGCCGGTTCACCCTGGTTCCAAGCTCCCACCAGCTCGCTCCAACGGGCTGCTGTTTCTGCAAGCAGTAGACAAAGCAGGCGGCAGCCAAACAACGTTATAAGGGAGCATTGCACAACTTTAATCGCACATGTTCTCTAATTGATTAGCAACAAAACAACGTTAAACAGGATGACTTTAAGTGAGGAGTTATTGTATATCTTCTCTGTTGCATATACGGATATGAAAGAATTAAAACAATCCAGTCTAACAATGTTACAGTGATGGAGTGGGTTTAAAAACAAAACAAAAAATCATTTATGATAGAAACTGGAACAGATTTGAAACACCATGATGCAAGAAGTAGTGCCCTAATCTTAATCAAATTCCTGATTTACGGAAGGTCAGTGAGCTGTGTTTGGTGAATCTCAAAAATTTCGGTTTAGATGAGAATTTCAATGGTTGGATAGTTCTCTGGAAATCTGTCATGAGGACTGCAACTCATGAAAACAGGGTATCTTGAAAGATTTTCAGTACATCCTGTTTCTGAGCCTGAACACTATGTGGTGCATTTTGGCAAGTGCTGACTCTTTTATGATCACCACAGTACAATATTAATTCTATCTGCTCAGAGGCAACATGATCAGGATAGGATATGGGAGTGAAAGTCAGGAAACCTGATTTCCATTACCAGCTCTGACTCAGACTTTCTGTGACACCTTGGCCAAGTCACAGCCTGTCTGCCTTTCAACTTTTCTATATGTGAATAATTGTAATTAATTTCTCCTACGTACTTTGTAAGCAGTGGATGAGAATCTCTATAGAAGTACTATTATTTATTAGCAAAGACTCGTGTGTTTACTGTAGCTTACAGTAACTTCTTACCAGGTGGTAAGAACCAGTTCAGCAGTATAAAGAGGCCAGTGCTATGGAGAATGACCACTAACCAACCCATAGTTGGCTAATGAGAAGCTTGAAGGTCATGGGTGTCACGTGAGAATGTATAGCCTCACCGCTTAATGGGAAACCCACACACAATGTATGTAGCAGATATTGTATTCTGGCCTCTTGTCGGTTTTAGCAGAGATGGTGACATATGAACAGGAAAAGTTTTTCTCGAATTCTGGCTCTGGCAGCCAAAGTTAATATTGTTTTCCTTCACTAAGATTAATTAAACAACCTGTCTGCAAAGATCAGATTTATTTGGCCATTATTGAGTTACACCAGCTCCTGTGAAAGAGGAGGCTAAACCAGACCAAAAATGATTTTGTAAATAGAGCCCATTCCAGTTCTATTGTATAAACAGAACTTCGTAGCACAGATTCACATGCTTCCATGCTGCGGTTGGCCTACTACCACTCTGCACCAAATAAGGACTCAAAATAAAGATCGTTCTACTTTTCAGGTATTCAATGAGATCAGCAAGTGGGTGGATGAGATTTTTCCAAGTCCTGCCCAATAGCAAGTCTCCCTTGAAACTCCTAGTTGTATGCCTGCTGTTTTTCCACACTTGGCAGAAATATATGTTATGGAGTCTTACTTCCATCATTTGCCAGTCCAAGAGACTGCGAGAACCTTCTTAAGATTTATTGCAATGTGCTACTATAGGAGCATTCTGAGAATTTGAGAGGCACGTTATGTGCAACAGCATAATATATGAGCAGAGGTAGCTTTGGGTTTATTTTTTTTGGTCTATCCCCTCCTCAATTTGTATAGAACTGCACACCCTAAAACGCAGGTTTCCACGTGGCAGATGTCTAACTGCTCAGGTTGTTTGTACAAATTCCTGGGGCACACACAAACTTGGATAATGCAAAATTGTAGGCCATTTTTGCAAATTTAATACTATCTTTTCAAAATGCCTTACAAAACTGCATCATTAATAATCATTAATAAAACACGCTTTAACAAAAGCCATTTGCTGAGTTCTCTGGCCTAAGAGTATATACTCTACACTGCTATGCAGGAGTCAGAAGTTTGCATCACAGTCCCAATCTCTTGCTCTTCAGGGTGGAAGGGTTTGGGAGTACTGTGGTAGAAGGATATCCATCTCTTGGGGCTGAGAGAGGAGTATCCTACATCACTCAATCACAATGCTTCAGTTGATTGAAGAACAGCCTGGGTGACATCCCATAAAGACTTCACGTGGAAGAAAAAGTGTAATGACATCACCCACAAAATAAGGGTTTTAATAATGAAGTATGTATCCTTGGTCTTTATACATCACTAAAAGAGTTGAGTGTGCATGTCTGTTTTCATGTCCACATAACTTGGGGCTTGCATTTTTGAGGCACTTCCATTTGGAAGGTTTAACTTACAGAGATTCATTCATAGGGCAGAGGATTTTGGTAAAATTAATGACCAAAATTCTTTTTTCAGCAATGAGGTTAACTGAGAGCCTCCATTCTCTGCCGTGCTAAACTCTGTGAAGTTCTACAGATAATGCTAAGTTAGTTATTTTTGATACCTTATCAGCTGCTCATTCTAGTATCTGAGAAAATGCTTCTATCCTTTCTCTTTCTTGTATGGAACTCATGCAGAGCTCTCCAAGCAATACCACAACCCAAACAAGTGATATGTTTGTTCTCATGCATTGTCCAAATGCACCTGTGTTCAAGGTAGTGTCCCCAGCCAAATGAAAATTAGTAGTTTTCTCAAGCAATGCATGTAGCTCACTTATGACGTTTATTCAGGTTTCATGAGACAGTTAGCAAAAGAATAGAAAATGACATTGCACAGTTTTTACCTGGAAACATGCTTCCTTCTTTTTTGTTATGATCCTAAATACTGCAACCTAATTTGCATGGACAGACCCCAATGAAATCAATAGGGCTCCATTTGGGCAGAGGATACAATGGTAGTATTAATGCCCAGATTATGGGGGCACTGGTTGTGATTCCATTGTTAGAGCTGAGTTTTACATTTAAAGCAAGGGTTAAATCTCTTATGTCTGAATGATACATTATGTCATCTCCAAATTTACAGCATTTAGAATACAGAAATAAATTCCCAGAAAATTTAAAATAAATCTGTTGCAACAGGGCAGAATTAAGGCTACTTGCAGGGCTGGTCGAACATTTTTAGCAATTTTGATACATTTTTCAATTTTCATGCATTAACATGTTTGGATTTTAAATCTAATCTTAACTCTGAATTTCATGGATATACAATACTTGTATTCTGGTTAATTACCACAGTCTATCATTTAAAGTTAGTGATATGTATTTTCAACCTTAACTCCAGTTTGATATAGGGTTTTGGGGGGGTTTTGGTCTGAGAATTTGTAGAGAATTTGGGACTGGTAAAAATACCTGATTGAGAGCTCTGGAGATGGTAGTAGCCTCCTGTCTATCCACACAAGAGGCAAAGCACAGTGCAAGCATCACCATTTTGACTACCAATAGGTCTCAACCCGAAAATAGAGAAACCCACCTCTAGGTGTAAGAGAGTAGTTTAGGTTTCATGCCAATTCAGTACTTAGTTTCTCTGCTGAGACACAGAAAGGATGTCAATTAAAACCAAATGCTCTGCTGAGTAAACGCAACTGCAACTGCCAACTCATGTTATATAAGCTGTTAAGTAGCCAACAGAAGGTAACTTTCTCTTCCTACTGATCTGACTCTAATAGAGTTGGACAGTTACCCCAGGACTGAATTAGATCTATAAAGTTGGTATGCGTCGTATCCTATTCCAAATACCCTGAGCTACCAAGGCTGTGCCACAGGGAGTTAGGTGCGCAGCTCTTATACAAATTCAATAGTAGTGATGTGCCTGATTCCTTTAGGCTCCTTTGAAAATTCCAGCCCAAGTCCTCAATACCTTTTTGTTCTTATAAAAGGTTGCAGAGTGCATAGCACTAAACTCCTCAATAAGCATGCTAAATGCAGTGCTGGGTCCATTCATTTAAATAGAAAGTGATCTGAGCATTTGTGGATTTTTGCTGTGGACCTTCATTTGCTGGCTGACAGCCCTGGCTAGGCATCCTACAAGACTTATGAGTACACATTTAAATACGTTTTTACAGGATAGCTCAATTAATTTTAACAGCATGTTTACAATGGGTTGTGCCTGACGGTAGCTTATAGATTCAAGTTACGGGGCATTTGGAGATTGTTTGATTAGCTCATTTTAAAGGATCATGAAAAAATGTGCCAAATACATATTAAAATTCAAGTCTATAACAACACTCCTTCCTCCCTGCATAACAAATCCTTAGGTGGACTGTATGCAGCTTTATTCATCTGCGTCAGTAATACTCTTATTTCAATACCATGTGCCATAGACCCTGTGAGAATTCGCATCCAGGAGTTGGTGGTGAGTGGAACTTGCAAAAGCTGTAAAACTCTCATTGACTTCAGTAGGAGCAGAGTTATGGTGCTTTTGAAATTCTCTCACAGTATATCTACGATGACTGCCTAGAGCTGCATCATCATGTCATGTTCTCATATAGGACAACAAGATTTCAGTAAAAATTTTGGGTCTGTAATGATTTAAGATAGCAACTCCTATCTTTAGGGTGCTCAACACTTTCCATTATAAAAGATACTTGTGACCTTGTCTTTGAGAAGGTGTCACAGCCTATTGTTTGGAGACTTCTATAAGTGTCAGAGGAACAGCCGTGTTAGTCTGTATTCGCAAAAAGAAAAGGAGTACTTGTGGCACCTTAGAGACTAACCAATTTATTTGAGCATGAGCTTTCGTGAGCTACAGGATGAAGTGAGCTGTAGCTCACGAAAGCTCATGCTCAAATAAATTGGTTAGTCTCTAAGGTGCCACAAGTACTCCTTTTCTTTCTATAAGTGTGATGCATATGCAAATCTTCCAGCAGTCCCAGTTTTTGCAGGACAGTCCTGCTTTGACCCACAAATCCCCTTGCCCTGCGCTGATTGAAGTGGCTCCTGTCCTGTGGGGCTGGCTGGGTTTAGCTCCCCATTCCAGGCATTGCAACCCAGCTCCAACAATGGGGTCATAGTGCTGCTTGGTTCTGGGGAGGGGAGGGTGCCAAATTTGAGCAAGTGGCATTGTGACCTTCTGCGCCATGTCACAATGTCATGCAACTCACTTAAATTTTGCTTGGCTGGCCCCCCATCAGGGTTAATAAGAAGAAACTCTTTGTCTAGAATTAACACACACTCTCTAAAAAATCCAGGTAATATTTACTGAAATATTCCAGAGATGTGCCCTTTTTTCTCACCAGTTTTAAATCTGTGAACAATGAAATAGTACAATACGATTGAGGTATAATATGGTATTCACAATGTAGCTGAGCAAATAATTAAGACTAATTGAATCAGTTAACATTTTCTCTTTATTTACATTTTAGAAACTCTCATCACTAATGAATCATTAGCAAAATACAAGTATTATACTAAGGAAAAATAAAAATATATATAATGTAATTTTGTCAGATAATTCAATTATCAGTATCAGCTCAGGAAAAAGACCTGAGCATCGTTGTCTTGCTATGCCAGAAGGACAGGAGACCCTGGATGTGGTTTAATTAGGCCACAACTTTATTATTAACTGTCTGGGAGTGTACTGTGCAGGTAAAAGTGTACAGTGCATGATCATTTCAGTATATACCTGGGGGACTTCTATCAGCCCTCCCCAGGGGTGAAAGTAAGTTAGAGGACTTACTGGTATGCTGGAGTCCTGAGCAGGAGGCGTGGCCTCAACTGGAAGAGTCAAGGCCTTAAATCCCTGGGCCCTTTAAATCTTGATTTAAAGGGCCAGGGCTCCAGCTGCGGTAGTGGCGGCTGGGAGCCCGGGGCCCTTTAAATCACCCCCGAGCTACCAGATGCAGAGGCAGTTGGGAACCCCGGGGCTCCAGCTGCCGTTACCACAGCAGAGCCCCGGGCCCTTTAAATCACTGAAGAGCCCTGGGAGCTCCCGGCTGCCACCGTTATCCCCGGGCTCTGGGCTCTGGCAGAGCTTTAAAGGGCCTGGGGCTCCACTGTGGTAGCGGCTGCCGGAGCCCCGAGCCCTTTAAATCCCCGCCTGAGCCGTGCTGCCCAAGCCCTGGGGTAGCAGCGACTGGGCTCCATCGGGTATTTAAAGGGCCCCGGGACTCCAGCCACTGCTATCGGCCCTGCCCTTTAAATCCCTGCCAGAGCCCCCCCACCCCAGGGCTCGGACAACAGGGCTCAGGTGAGGATTTAAAGAGCCCTTTAAATCCCTGCCACAGCCGCCGCCGCTACCCCAGGGCTTTAAATTGCCCTCTGGGAAAGCCGGTCCCAGTGCAGCACACTGGCACTTACCAGTACGCCGTACCGGGGCGTACCAGCTTACTTTCACCTCTGGCCCTCCCCCTTTGCCATCCTGGTCCCCAGCCTACCCACTACTTGGACCTTACTATCCCCCGTTCAAGTGAGGGTTAAGGTGAGCTATAAAGGAGAGGGGCTGGCTCCCTGCCATGCCAGTCACAGGAGCCCAGATCCTCCACCCCCCATTTCCACTCCTTTAACAAATACCTTCTTTAAATCCTTTACCAATGCATTTATCGGATCACTGTATCCCTTCACTGTGGACAGTTCAATGAAGACATCTGCTCAATGTGTAGCAGCAATCAAAAAAGCAAACAAACTGTTAGGGTGCACGAAGAGTGTCATGGACAATAATATCAAAAATGTCATTATGCAAATTAATAATACACCCTCGCCTGGAATACTGTATTCAGTTCCAGTCACTCTGTCCCACAAAGGATATAGCAGAAATACAGGGGGTTCTGAGATAGGTGGCAAATGACTTGAGGTATGAAAAACTCTCGTGAAGACAGATTTAAAAGATTGGGACTGTTTAGAGAGGAGATGAATAAGAGGAGACATGATAAGAATAACCGTCAGCATGGATTTGTCAAGAACAAATCATGTCCAACCAACCTGATAGCTTTCTTTGACAAAGTAACAAGTCTTGTGGATAGAGGAGACGCGGTGGATGTGGTATATCTTGACTTTAGTAAGGCTTTTTGATACTTTCTTGCATGACCTTCTCATAAACAAACTAGGGAAATACAACCTAGATGGAACTACTATAAGGTGGGTGCATAACTGGTTGGAAAACCATTCCCAGAGAGTAATTATCAGTGGTTCACAGTCAAACTGACAGGGCATATAGAGTGGAGTCCTACAGGGATCAGTTCTGGGTCAAGTTCTGTTCAATATCTTTATCGATGATGTAGATAATGGCAGAGAGTACACTTATAAAGTTTGCAGATGATACCAAACTGGGAGGGGTTGCAAGTGCTTTGGAGCTGGGAGCTGCGGGCGGCTGTGCCTGCGGACGGTCCACGTAAACAAACTGCCTTGCGGCCCACCAGCAGATTGCCCTGACGGGCCGCAGATTGCCTACCCCTGATGTAGACAAACACCTGTCAGGGATGGTGTAGATAATATTTAGTCATGCCATAAGTCCAGGGGACTGGATTAGGTGACCTCTTGAGTCCTATGATTCTGTGATAAAAGTAATGTATACAGAAGGTAGATTGGGAACTTCTGATCTCCCTCCCTAATAAAGATGAATTCTGGAAGTAAAATATAAATCCTCATGCTTCAGGGCATACATCAACCTCTAATTACTTGTGGTACAGCTGGACAAAATTTTTCATCCAAAACTTTTTTTCACTGAAAAATGCAGATTTGGATTGATCGAAACATTTTTTGAATTTGTGTTGAATCCGCTGAATTGTTTCAGTCAAAAAAAAATCAAAATGTTTCATTTTGACAGTCTGGAAACAAAACATTTAATATTTTTGATTCAAAATGATTTTTTTATAAATTTACTTAGTTTAATTTTTTTTAAATTAACATCTTAAAAAGCTGAACCAAAATGTTTAGTTAGACTGGAAACAAAATTTTAAAGACTTTTTTGGTTCAATGAAAAATTTGATATTTCTTTATTTTGGGTCAATCTGAAACAATGAGAGTTTTTTCAGTTTTTTGTAACAGCTAGTGAACCAAAAGATCAGTTATTTACACAACTCTAATTTGTAGGAAACCTGCCCCCAGGCAAAGTTATCTCATAACTGCCTATTGCAGGGGTTCCTGAGCACAATTCTGAAGCTGCCAGCCCTGGCCATAGTCAGAGCTAGGCTATTGAACAAGATGGACCACTTGTCTAATCCAGTATGGCAGTTTGTGTGAGTCAGCTTCACCACAGAGAGACACATCGTCTATAACATTAACACCTTTAAGGTCTCTGAGTTTATCATTCTGTATTCAAACTTTGTGTTACTATATTCCGATTTATTTATAAGTTAATCAATAGATTCCAAGAGTAAAATTTCCAAAAGCTTCCAAGCTAAATTCCCTCTAAGCTGCGTGGCCGTGCAGCTGACTATTAAGCGCCGCATAGGCACTCAGGGCTGCAGCAGGGAGAGATGCCTCTCCCCAAGCCCCGGATCTGCTGCAGCGTCCCGACCCAGCCCAGTCCTGGACCTGCTGCAGCTGGGGGCCAAGTGCCCCTCCCCTGGCCCTAAACGAGCCTGGCCTGGACCTGCCGTGGCCAGGGGACAGGCGCCCCGACCCAGTCTGGCCTGGACCTGTCACGGCAGGGGGAGATGCGCCTCTCCCCCCCCAACTCAGATGCTGCTGGGGAGAGTCTCTCTCCCCACCGGTGCTTCGGGGAGCCCCACTGCACCCCAAACCCCTCATCCCCAGCCCCACCCCAGAGCCCACACCCTAAGCCGGAGCCCTCACCCCCCTGCACCCCAACCTTCTGCCCCAGCCCTGAGCCCCTCATCCCCAGCCCCACCCCAGAGCCCGCACGCCCAGCCAGAGCTCTCACCGCCTCCCTGCACCGCAACCCTCTGCCCCAGCCCTGAGCCCCCTCCCACACTCTGAATGCCTCGGTCCCATCCCGCCACATGAATTTTGTTATGTGCACCAATATGGAGGTGATATGTCACACATCACCACCATATTGGTGCAAATAACAAAATTGATTCCACACATGGGTGGGGAAAATTAGAGGGAACACTGCTCCCAAGTTGCTTAGGAGCTTAAATCTCATTGACTTGAGGGATTTAAGAGCTTTTTAAAATTCTACCCTTTACAGTCACGCAAATTTGATTGTAGAATGGTAATTCAGAAACCTTAAGTGGTATTGTGGTTACAGATGATGCTTCTCATTGTGGTAAAGCTGACTCACATAGGACCTGCCATAGTGGATCAAACCAGTGGACTATTTATTTCAGTAGCTTAAGTCCCATTTTCAAAAAAGGCAGCTCGGAGACTAAACTCACTGTAAGCCAATTTGATGTAACCTTCTAAGTCACTTAGGTGCTTTTGAAAAGGGGACGTATGCTCCCAAATCATTTACAGTACAATTTTTAAAAGCTCCTAACTCTTCATCAAATCACTATGCAAGTAGATAGGGAATTTTTAATTTAATTTTTTAGTAGGTGCATCTATTGTTAAATTAATAAGACATGCAAATAAACAACCCAAGGAACCACTAGAGCTTGTCTCTCTCACCAAGAGAAGTTGGTCCAATAAAAGATATTACCTCACCTTCTCTTTAGTGCACTTTTGGGGCCACTCCAGATAACAGAAAATACTAATTCTAAAAATCTTTAGTTGAAATCTTTTCACCAGATGCCTTGCTATCACTTCAACCAAGAACTTCCACCCCAGCAGGTTTAAGAAATAAATTAAGTTCTTTTTTTAAGACTTCAAACACTTAGTAAACGACTAAAGACAACTGCTGTTTACCTTCTGTATGCTTTAAGAATACATTTCCTTGCACAATCTTCAGTTCTCCCTTAATCCCTCCAACCCCTGTGAATAAAGCATTGGATTACCAAGTAATATCCCTCAACATGAGGAATTATGCACTTAGCCTCAGGTTCCATTTAAACCACTGCACTAGGAGAAATATTACTGATGTCATTGTTCATGTTTTCAAAACCACAAACTGCTGCTGACACATACAGAGCCCTTTCCTTCTTGGCATTGCAGAGAGCTGGAGTGGCACAAATTTCACATTTCTTCCCCTGTTTTGTTCTGTTGGTTCATTTGCTCTTTGTGCATCTTGGAGGTGATGGGTGGGTTGGGGCACGTTCTGGTGGCTAAGGTACAGGACTGAAAGTCAAGAGATCTAGGGTCTGTCTGTTCCTGGCTCCCACTGATTCTCTGGCAGGGAAATCACTTAACTTCTCTCTTTGTTTCTGTAAAATGGGGATATTTTACTGTCTCAGGGGTATTGTTCAGCCCTTCCTCTGAATTGATTTGTTTTTGCCATCAGAAGTCATAGTCAACAATATTTTTGTACAAATCTCCTTTTTTAAAAAAATAGCTATACAACAGCATATTGAGATCATGTTGAATGCAAGAGTTCTTTATGCTTGTATAATCGACTTGGTGAAGCCATTTTCATTGATCATATTATGGCTCACTTGAAGAATATTTAATATACAATTTATTGACCCTTAAATCCATAACAGACTTGCATTGAGTGTGTGAAGGCCTACTTTAGTTAGCTTTACTGTGTCCTGTCATCCAGTAGGTGTTGACTATATTATTTACAAAATTGACACCAGGAATCATATGTCCCCCTGGGAGCCATTGGATCTACCATGATCTATTTAAGGATGCTTTTGTCCAAGGAAAATCGATGTGATAAATTATGTCTCTATCATAGTTCTACTTGTTTGGTATGGTATTTTTAAAGAGGTAGAAAAGAGAGGAAATATTAAATTCAAATTGAGTTTCTAGTGTGGAACAAAATCAGCCCCACCAAAAAGTTACATATCATTAGACAAAAAACTGGAATATAAATCCATGTTCTACCCTCTCTTCCCATGCCTCAAACAATTGTGTGTTATTTAGCCAGGATACAGTTGCAGATTAGAGCCTTTCAGGCCTACTGGGTAATTATGTAATTAGGCAGGGGTTTTAAAAAAACATTTTAAGTACCCAGTAGATTAGAGAGGGTTCTTCACACATCTTCTGGTCTACTGGATAATTACATAATTGGATGGGATTTAAGTTACTTTGATTTGTACATACCAGACTGGAAAGATGCCTTTCTGTGTAGTCTCTTTACATTATTTTAAAAGCCCTAAAATCTTTTGGAAAAATTCAGGAGAGCAGATTTATTAGTTTTTCTCCATCAGCACCACCCCAAAGTGCCAACTGTTAGATGGTAAATAGTAAGTCAGTTGCTTGACACTTGCAAAATAAGACTTTTCTTTAAACTGAATAACTGATTTTATGTTATTTATGAGATTATGAAAAAATGTGTTGAGCTGATTTTAAAAAAAATTTACACTTCTCAGTCAGACTCTGGGAGGCTGGAGCAGTTCCATCGGCCCAGAGAACTGAGAGACTTGTAGGGCTCACTGAAACTCCAGTGAATAATGTTGGCCTCCTGACATTAGCAAAGGGTGTGGTTAGCTTTTGAGTGATGGGGAGAATATGACTCTTCTCAAAGAGAGGACTTGGTGTCAGCTGTTTAGGGAAAGGGACTCCTTTTAATTTTTCATTTGAACCCTCTTCCTAGTGTCGCTATATCCGTACTTGTGTGGAGCATTGTTGGTGGGCCAGATTCTCCTCTCAGTTTTTTCCTGATGTATTACCATTGACTTAAATAGTTATTCCACTAGTGTAAATGAGAGGAGATTCAAGCTGATGGAATTTTGGTTGAAGGGGAAACCCCTGCTTTTATGAACACTCTCATGGGATCTTTTCTGTTCACATAGAACAGAAAGAACTTCAGCTTTCAGGCATCTTATTCAGCAGAGCATTTAAGCATGTGGTGAAGTCCCATTTAAGTCAGTAGGAGTTTAAGCATATGCTTAAGTGCATTTCTGAATAGGAATTGACTTGAAGTCTCATCCATCTGACCTCCGCACAGTAAAAACTGAACGGAGTTTCTTGCACACCTTGCTTCAAAAGGTTGAATAACTGAGCTGATGCTGAAACTTTAACCTGTGGTCCCAAGGAATCTAGAAACAGATTCAGATCTGATGCTTAGACTTCTAAGCTCTTTGCTCCAGAGAAGGATCAGACAAAGATTTGCAAAAGTGAGTCTTATTGCAGCCTCCAAACCAAGCAATCTAGACATCCATTTTTTAATTAAAATAAGAGGGATTGTTCCACATCCTTAGTAAAGGTTCAGATCCTCCTGTACTATCGCTAAAGTCAATGGAAGTTCAGCCTTTTACCCGCGTGGAAGAAGGAGTAGGGCTGAAATGTAAATTTTGGGAGGAACCTAAATTTCCTCTTTACTGTGGTGGTTGGATTTTGCAAGGCATTGTCATATAGAAAGAAACTCAGCCTAACGATTGGGTAATTTAGATTTTTGTTTGCACTTCCCAGAACAAAACAGGCTCGTTGCTGATGGTAGTTTTGTGTGAAAAGAGAGGAATTCCAGTTCACCTTAGTGATCATTGGTTTCAAGACTCCGATTTTAGAAATGTGATGTGAAGGCCTTATCACAATGGAAAGAAAACCTAGAACTAGGGAAGAATTTCTCATCCCTTTTAAACGGATAACATGGCTGGGAAAGAGGAGAACTATTGACACCACAAATTATAACGGTGTTATTTTTATTATTACTGTTGACCTGTACAGGAGACTCTGAGGCTGCACTCTGGTTCTTCATATTAAGCACAGCAAAGAAATGTGTTAGCGGTGGCAACATAAATCAATACTAAGAGCTTGGCCCAATGGGAGGGAAATTTACATAGTGAAAGAAAATTGAGGAACTGTTTTTGTTTTTCCTCCAATAGTATATCAGTGCAGTGTCTAACCCAAGCTTCTGCACATGTTCACTCTCTCAATAGCTAGACTTATTCTTCCTATACAGTTGTTTTGCTTGCTGTAACACATTTAATAGAAATGCCCATTAGAAGACCTAAATATGCACTAAATCACTTAAATTCACTGTCAGTGCTCAAGCAGTCATCAGTGGATCCAGCCCCAAATATTAACTCTGACCATGCCAATAAATATTCTCTTGCAATCCTCATTTTGTCCCCTCCCCAAGTACAAAAGGAAAGAGATGAGCATTGTAGCATAGCTCACTATATCCCCTTTCTTTCTCATTTGGTAGCTATGCCTTTAGTCAG
Source organism: Caretta caretta (assembly GCF_965140235.1). Classification (NCBI taxonomy): domain Eukaryota; kingdom Metazoa; phylum Chordata; order Testudines; family Cheloniidae; genus Caretta; species Caretta caretta. The sequence goes on along the minus strand of NC_134217.1, from coordinate 10,588,123 downwards.
CATGGCTTAATACTGTACAAATTCTAGGTTTTAGAATTATAGAAATCAATTATAGAAGGGAATTTTATTCCAAAAATTAATAAACACTTGTCACTTCAGTCTTACTAGCAGTGTTGACAAAGACACTGATTTGAATTTGTTTAGCCTAAGGTAAATAATATAAAATCCTTTTATCCATGCTGTTACTCTCTTAGAATCATAGAATACCAGAGTTGGAAGGGACCTCTGGAGGTCATCTAGTCCAACCCCCTGCCCAGAGCAGGACCAATCCCCAACTAAATCATCCCAGCCAGGGCTTTGTCAAGCCTGACCTTGAAAACTTCTAAGGAAGGGGATTCCACTACCTCCCTAGGTAACGCATTCCAGTGTTTCACCACCCTCCTAGTGAAAAAGTTTTTCCTAATATCCAACCTAAATCTCCCCCACTGCAACTTGAGACCATTACTCCTTGTCCTGTCATCTGCTATCACTGAGAATAGTCTGGATCCATCCTCTTTGGATCCACCTTTCAGGTAGTTAAAAGCAGCTATCGAATCCCCCCTCATTCTTCTCTTCCGTAGACTAAGCAATCCCAGTTCCCTCAGCCTCTCCTCATAAGTCATGTGTTCCAGATCCCTAATCATTTTTGTTGCCTTTCGTTGGACTCTCTCAATTTCTCCACATCCTTCTTGTAGTGTGGGGCCCAAAACTGGACACAGTACTCCAGATGAGGCCTCACCAATGTCAAATAGAGGGGAACGATCACGTCCCTCGATCTGCTGGCAATGCCCCTACTTATAAACCCCAAAATGCCATTGGCCTTCTTGGCAACCAGAGCACACTGTTGACTCGGCAGCAAGGGCACACTGTTGACTCAGCAACAAGGGCATGCTTATTTCATGCTCCTTTATCATGGCTGTACTGATTACTTACCTTTTCCTGTCTTCACTGCTGTCCACCTGTTGGTTAAGTCCCCTGTTTCTCAGTTTGAGCAGAGTGGAGTTGCCATAACTGTTGCTACTCTAATGCAAATTTTAGAGAACAGTATAGCTAAGACTTTTTCATTTTGGTAAACAAGCATCAAATTGTTCTCAGTCCTTTATCACAATGTGCCTTTGCCTTCAAACCCTCATCACATAAATATTTTCTTGTTCATCCAAGGAATTTTATGTCACTCCAAGACAGATTAACTTAAGTGATAAGATGCTAAATATAATACTGTTTTACAACTACCTACAAATAACTGGCAAATAGAATTTGATGAGATGTAGATATGTTTGATTTAAATAACAGTGCAGCCTCAAGGAGAGAGAGATTATAAAATTTAAAAAAACTTGCTAATGTAGTACTCAGGTTAAGACTTTAAATTTGCAACAGCAGAGAATTCAGTGTTATAATTTTCATGAAAAGAAAAGGAGTACTTGTGGCACCTTAGAGACTAACCAACTTATTTGAGCATAAGCTTTCGTGAGCTACAGCATCCGATGCATCCGATGAAGTGAGCTGTAGCTCATGAAAGCTTATGCTCAAATAAATTGGTTAGTCTCTAAGGTGCCACAAGTACTCCTTTTCTTTTTGCGAATACAGACTAACACGGCTGTTACTCTGAAACCTATAATTTTCATGGTAACCTTAAACTCATTTGCATTGAATGGGCTGGATTCAGAAGTACAAATGAATGGAGTTATTGCAGATTTACATCATATAGCTGAAAGAAGATATCACCCAATGTTTAGCAGACAATCACACATTGCCATTTAGAATGAAATGACAGCAACCAAAAGGAAAATAACCATTGACTTAGAAGAAAAACTGGTGTGAGTGTGGGGGGAAGGGAGGGAGAACATGCTTCAAACCTTGAGTAAATATTAAGTATATTTTTACTTTTTTGTCTCTACAGGTTTTTCATCTGCCCCATCTGAGATTCATTATGGTACCTTGCAGTGAGCAATGACCTCCTCTGAAGACTATAGGTGCCAAAAAGAGAGAGACAGTGGCCTTGTTTCCCTCGTACTTGACAAAGTGAAATGGTGCTCTTAAGGTGATAAGTGTTTACTACACTTGCAAACCCAAACTGTTGGCTGGACAATTTTTCCCTGACTTCCACCGCAGTGTTCTGATGGACGGTTGACAGTGACATCATGTAGTAGTCCCTGAAGTGTTGTCATAACTGAGTTGCAATGGTTTTATACACTTCCCCATTTCCCAACAGCTTTCTATCAGTTCTGCATTCCTTTTCCTGGGGCCTGATTTTCCCATGTTATTGGTTTGCAGATAGGCTTGTGGCCTCCTTTGTTCCTACCACCTATGAGAAACGTCAAAGGGCAGATGATCCATGCTACTTTCAAGCACTCTGCATCATTATTACCACTCCCATCTACTTGGCACTGCTGGTGGCATCTCTTCCTTTTGCCCTGATTGGCTTCTTGTTATGGTCACCTCTCCAGTCAGCTAGAAGGCCATATATCTACTCCAGGCTAGAAGACAAGAGCCAGGTCAATGGAGCTACACTACTTACTGAATGGAAAGCTACAGGCAATGGGAAAAGCTTCTGCTTTGGTAGTGCCAATGTTTGTCTGCTACCAGACTCTCTGGCAAGATTTAACAATGTGTTCAACACACAGGCACGGGCTAGAGAAATTGGGCGGAGAATCAGAAATGGGGCAAGCAGACCACAGATAAAAATATATATAGATTCCCCCACTAACACATCCATCAGTGCAGCCAGTTTCAGCAGCTTGGTCTCTCCCCAAGTTGGAGATAGCACTAATCGTGCTGTCAATGTAGGCATCAAAAGGACATCATCTATGGAGTACAAAGGAGACAATTCTGGCTCAAATAACAGTGAGGATAGCAGAGATGCTAAAACTGGAGGGGAACCAAATGAGGGAGAGGACAACAACACATGTATTGTGCGCATAAGTGGGGAGGATAATGGCCACATTTCAGACCCAGAAGCGGATGCCATTAGTGGCCAGGCTCATATCAGTAGCCCAGCAGAACAGTCATTGGAAGGTGAAAGAGAAAGCCCAAAGGGTCAAATACCCAACCATAAACAGAAAGAAGGAGATTCTGGGAGTTTAGACAGCTACACTGCCTCACGAGAGTCCCTGGTTAAGGTTCGCATTGGAGATGGAACAGTGGACCAAAGTAACATTAACAACAAGCTCCTTTACAAAGCTTCGGTCATGAAGAAGACCTCTGTGAGGAAAAAGAAGCATATGGATGAAATCTTTGACCATGAGATCTCTGCTTTCTTCCCTGCCAACTTGGACTTCCTGTGTTTGCAGGAAGTGTTTGACAAAAGAGCAGCAGAGAAGTTGAAACAGCAGCTCCATCACTATTTTGAATACATTCTGTATGATGTTGGGGTCTATGGCTGCCATGGCTGCTGTAGCTTTAAGTTTGTTAACAGTGGCCTGCTTTTTGCCAGCCGCTACCCAGTTATGGATGCTGCCTATCACTGTTACCCCAATGGAAAAGGAACGGACTCCTTGGCTTCCAAGGGGGCCTTGTTTCTCAAGGTAAGGCCCTTTCTTTTTGAAACCCGTAATTGTCTCTAGTGCACACTTGGTTATAAATAACCTGTACTATTGGTCAATAAACTTTGTTAGAGATGGGTCAGAGAAGCAGTTTTCAGATCTGGATTACATTTAGGCTAGAATTTGTGGTTTAGGGAATGTACTAAGGTGATAGACGTGCATGAAATGTTGAAGATTTGGGGGTAGAGTTTGAGTTCAGATTTAAGGGTGTCAAAGTATCAAGCTGTTCTCTTGGGATTTTGCTCTCATTTTGACGAAATCTCTTTTTAATAAAACATGTATGCTTTAAATAAGCCTCGAGAGACTCACTAACAGGTGAGGGATAATGATGCTAGCATTCACTCGCACTGTGTGTTTACAGAGCAAACTGGGGATGTTTGAGGGACAGGCAGCCTCAAAACAAAACAAAAACTAAAATTATTTCAAGAGATATGTGAACTGTCTTTTTAGCATGTAATGATGCCTCTGCCATTGTGTGAGGTGACAGTTGATAAAGAAGTAAGCAAAACCAAAGGAAAATGTTTGGCACTGAAAATTATGATAGTAGTTTATGCAGAGTAAAAGATGTAGTGGAGGACAGTGGTGAGTACCAAGTGCAAAACGAGTGGACCAAAAAGTCTGGGGAGCCTGTTTCACGTAGTGACTATTCAAGAGGGTTGTCTTGTAAAATTTTCCAGGCTTTGGAGAGCAGGTCTGAGATGCTTCTCTTTGGGAGGACAGTTTTCTACAATCAGAGTGCAACTGCCCATTCTGTTTTCCACATCAGAAGTTTGGGAGCATTATGTTTTTTTCACTTTCTTAGGACAATTAATTTAAATAAGATGATAGTTGTGAGAATATATGATCTGAAGTAAAGAGTTGTGCTTGTCAGAGTCAGAGGAGGCAGATACTAGACATCTCCATAAAATGAGCTGGTTTTGCAAGACTGGCAACATATTGTGTTGAATTCTTATGAGACTGGCTGTATATCTCACCGGAAACTACAAAGCACACCCCTTCTCATTTTGGATTTGACCAAGAACCAAAACTGTAAGGCTAGACTCAGATCCAGGGTTTCTAATCCAAACGTATCCAAAAATCCCCAGGAATATTAGATTTTAGGTTCTGGCCTTTGACATAGTGTGAGGAGTTTTCCCAGGGTGCAACCTGGACTGTGGGTCTGCTGAGTCATCCTGTCCCACCAACCTGGGCTCCCTCTTACACTGTGATGCTGTTGGAAAGCTAAAAGCCTCTGGCAGGTACTGCACTTACGCAGACATCCACAGGCAGGGACACACCCAACTGAGTTGCACGAATGCTTCTCCTAGCCACTCATGAACCAACAATAGAGAGGCTCCAGCAAATTCCCTCCAGCTCCCCAGCCTTGCACCCCTGAACTGTACTATCTTGCCCTGGACAGAAGCCTGACCAGTGTAAGTTCATTACCCAGTCTGCCCCTTCCTTGATTTTGAGAGGACACACACTAGCCTTTGTAAGCTGAGCTGAGATTTCCCAAACACTTCATCCAAAACACATTGTTTTAGGTAAAATATAAAACAAAGGTATAAACTACAGAAATATAGATTTTAAGTGATTATAAATTGTAAGTATAGAGCTCAAGGTTGGTTATCTAAGAAATAAAAGTAAATTTGCTATCTGAGTACTAGAATCTAAACAGGATTTGAATCGAGCAGTGTCTCACCCTGATAGTATAAACAGGCCACACATCTTCAGTACTCAGGCTGGAACTCTCCTCCAGCCCAGGACCACCCTCCCCAGTTCAAAGTCTTTGTCCTCCAGACATGTTTCCAGATGTTGAGTTGTGGGGAGAGTGAGGCCAAGTAATAATGTCACTTCCCCTCTTGATAGTTTCTTCCAGCTTGCTGGAAAGATCTATGCTTGTGACATGGAGATCCACCCCCATTGGTCAAGCAGCCTCCATAGTCTACATGATGTCTCTGAGAAGTCTTCTGGGATGGTTGGGAGTGTGGATTCCCTTTAACAGACCATGAACACATCTGGCTACTCCATTGTTGTACCTGAAAGGCTGGTTGTGGGTGTTCCCAACCTCAAACATATTTCAGTAACACACATAGCGCAAAACTTCATTACTTCACATACAATGATAGCACATACAACCTAACAGGATATTAAAGTTCAACAGATCAAGAATTTTAAAATGATACCTCACAAGGCATACCTTGTACAAAACATCATCATTATGTGTCAGTGGTGAATATGGGGGTTCCAGGGTGCTGCTTTAAGGTACAGAGTGCCACATATACCTCCAGTTTAAGAATTTTCTCCAATAATTTAAGTCCAAGGTTTCATTTACAAACAATAAAATGTTTCAAGTGCTCAAGCAGATACATTTTTCTTGCAGAAGTGCAGTTTAGATTGTTCAAAATCCATTGTTGCAGTAGTCATTAAGAATAAGAGACTGAAAGTACAGCTTAATAAGGTTCAATGCAAGTAATGAACAATGGGAGCTCCTGTAATTTTTTCTGTAAGGTCTATAGGTGAATGGATAGCTGATAGAATGTTTTGGTAAACCCTAATAACAATCAAATCAGAACCTTTAAATATGGGAATTAGAAGACAAGCAAACATACACATACATACGGTATATAATTTGTAATCATTTACCATTCCTAATGTATATTACATATTACAGAACCAAAATCTGAGGTCTGTACACCATGAGCTAATGAGGTTCACATTTTGGACCTGAATTTTGTAGCCTGAGGTATGTTTATCAATAAAAAAAGAACTAAAGTTCTGTCATCATTCAGAGCTGCATACATAAAACAAGTATAAACTCTCTACAATATGGAAACTACTCAGGTCACAATGATTCCACTTCAATTTGTGCATATATTAAGGATTAAGAGATTGTTTTTAATCTGCTTTCAGCTGCCCATTGCTGCGTCATTGATTTGTTACCCTGCTAGGAAGTCAGCAGTGTTTCCATTCCCCTTGCAGAAAATTAAGCCTCTTTTCCAGATACCATTGGGATAATAGACTTAATTATTGATTCAAGTTCTTAAAGTCACAGTTTAGTAGGGGATGAGGGACCAATTTACTATAAAGACTCCAGAAGGGCCAAGATCACTTAAATTGGTACACATCTCAGACCCAGCTTGAAAACAATATTTGTTTCATGCCTGTGTGATTCTGACATATTGTATTTTATTCCCCAAATGTTTTTATTCTGAATTAAGTATACTCTGTACTATGAAATGCTTTTCAGTTTGAATTGTACATTAATGGTCACAGGTCATTTCTTGCATCAGAAGATGCAGGATGATCTATATAGTTTAGCTTTGACACAACTTATTTAGTAAAAAAAAGTTTTTAACACTTCACAAACAGCAGAGTTTATGTATTACTGAAACGGTAACCTACAACAAATGAGGGGCTTGGATATTATGGGCCTGAGCCAAAGACCACTGAAGTTAGCAGGAATCTCCACTGATTTCAGTGGGCTGTAGATAAGGGTTTATATGGGGATGTCTGCATCTGTACAGAACATATAGTCCTGCAGACATCTCTGCAGCTGGGAAGTGTATTTCCTGCGGGAAGCAAATACCATGCAATGGAACACAGCCTGGAGGACAATTGGTGTTGTAAAGCTCTAGAGCTCTTATCACGGAGTGACATAATTCATTTTGTTGTGTTTGGAACAATAGTAATGAGATTTCATAGGACAGACAACTGTGTTTTTAATAAGAGCTTAACTAGACTACATGTGAGGAGAGGCCATTCTAGGTAATTTTCAGCAGATCTCTGTCCCTAAAAGTCATCCAAGTGCCAGTACATTAAACTAAGGGAGCACTAAGTTAAATCATCACATCATCAGCATAAAATCTGTCTGATTGTAAAATACTTTTTTTTGCCATGCCTGAAAGTTGTCTTTTCAAATTAACTATTTCATAGAAAATATGGTGACCATGCTTAACAGTAATACAGGAGAGCAGCATCTGAGCTTCTCCCTTGACCATGGGGGAGCCACATGGCCATGAGGTAATCAGCTGCCTATTTCCTTCAAGCTGGAACATGGTGTGTCTTACAAGAGTTATAACATGGAAAATGTCCCTGACATAATGCCAGGTGTCTGGCAGTCCTATTCTCCACTAATTTTACAGGCTTCATCATTTGGCTCTTCTTAGTCTTATCTCATTCTTCATTCTCAGCCTCCAAATGCTCCCTGGAACCCCTCTTCAACTTGCTGTCCCCCACATGCTCATTTTGCAAATATATTCCCAAGCAATCCTCATCTATCTTCTCACAAAGTACATTCTTTAGATCCTATTTTGATTTTCCATAGTCATTTGGGAGCCCCTGATTGGAACTGGATGTCGCTAGTTTCCAGATTAAGATTTTCATTTGCTAGTAGTTATTCCCAGATTGCTTTGGACCATATTCAACCTAATCTGATTTAAATTAAGGGTTTATCTCAGCATGAGTCCATGTAGTCTTGTTGAGGAAGAGCCTAGCTGCTCCCCATTCTAATTTCAGGGATGGAGTTAAAATTACTCTTTATGCAGGCAGGCATATTGCAGGACTGTGTGATTAGATTCTGTCTGCTTCATGTGGAAAGGAGAACATGCTGCCATTTTAGGAAGAGGAAAGCTATCTCTTTCAAAAACAGAGTAGTACTTCAGAGTCTTCCTCTTACCTCTCCTATACCACAGATTCAGCTCTCAAGGTAAAAGAGGAATGACCTCTGTACTGTGGGGGAGAGGCTGGGGGAGGGGGGGAAGAAGAGTTGATTGGGGTGAGTGTCATGGGGTTATGTATTTAATCATGTACAGTTTCCAGCCATCATGATGACAAACTCTTAAATCTTGCAGAATCTCAGAAAAAAAGCTAGCTTCCAAAATCAGAAGAATGTTCACAGGGGAAAGGAGGGTGTGGGTGTGTGTCTTATTTTATTGGTATCATCTGTCCCCTGCTACAGAGCAAATGCAGCATGAAGCTAGATTAAATTTAAATTAAATTCAAAACTGTTTGAAATTTGAGTGGCTTTTGCATTACAAAATGAGACTATTTCACCAAAAAATTCCCTACATTTCACACACTTGCATCTTTGAAATAAGCCCTTTTTCCAGTGAAGAGGGAGCTCTGTTATAAATTAGGATTACCCTGCCCCCGATTGGGAAGTTCTGGATTTTGAGGGGCTTGTGTAGACAAACAATATAGTTTATCTGGGGCTATAGATAGCTGAAGTATCAGTAGTAGTATCTGTAAAACACTCAGCTCTTACCTTGTGCTTTTCATCTATAGATCTCAAAGCACTTTACAAAGAAAGGTCTGTATCATTATCTCTATTTTGCAGAAGAAGAAATTGAAGCACAAAAAGCTGATGTGACATATTCAAGGTAACATAGTAGGTCAGTGGCAGAGCCAGGCCTAGAGAGAGAAGAATGGAATCCAGAGCCTTTTAATATTGGTTCAAACCTAGCCTTGATCAGTGGTGGCTGACTTGATGCCAGCTGACTGCTTTTCATAGGCCTGTGTAAAGGTGGATTTTATAGTCCATCACAGAAGCCACCATCATCCTTGGCACTTTGGCTGGCAATTTCATGAGCTAGACCACGGATTAGGCATGGAAGCTTGAACTAATTTCTCCTCTGTAGAAGGTGATATCTCCAGGTCAAGATTAAGGCATTCTAATAGGCTTGGCAGAACTCAATTTTTATTATTTTTCGAATTTTGACAACTGGTACTGATTATTTTATTTTTCCTGATTTTTAATTATTTTTACAGTTGTGGGAAATGGAGGGGGTAGAATTGGGATTAGGGCTAGGGCAGCGCTGACAGCAGGGCTACAGGGGGTTGCCAGAACTGATAGCAGGGTTGCAGGGGGCTCCCTGTTTGGCAGCGGGGCAAAAGACACCTGGGCAGAATGTGCAGGGGAAACTGTAGTCCTGGGCCAGCATATCAGAGACCCTGGGCCAGGGTTGCAAGGAGGAAAACAAGCTCTGGGCTGCAGGGGAGGCCACCCCACTGCTGAACAGTTCCTGCCCAACGTGGGCTCCAACACTCTTGGCTGGTGAGTAAGTGAGCAGGGCCATGACAGCAGAGCTGCAAAGGGCTGATGACACTTGATCCCAGCAGGTGCAAGGTGTAGAGAAGGCTGCAGTCCTGGTGGGGCAGAGTAGAGACCCCTGGCCAGGATTGCGAGGAGGAGGAGGAAGAGGGAGATGAGCCTCCGGTCACTGGGGATACCTCCCCACTTGAACAGCTCCCTCCCTGGGCAGGAGCCATTCAACAGTGGGATGGCCTCCCGCACAGTTGAGGTTTGGCCTTCTCCTGATGGCCCTGTCTTGGGGTCTCTGCTCTGCCCTGCCAAGACTGCAGCCTTCCACACACCTTGTGCCTGTAGGATTCCAGTGTCACTGGCCTGTGGCTGTGCAAGGAGCTGTCTGCAGCTCCATTGTCCTTCCCTCCCTCCCTCCCATAACTGCAGGGCTACAGAGGGTTCTCTCTACTGCTGCAGGGTTGGTGACACCCAATCACTGCATGCGCAAGGTGTTGCACCGAGTCACTGTTGGAATTACTGTTGGAATTTTTTTGTGATTTCAGTGTGTGAGCTGAAATCCATGTTTACTGACATCTCTCAATTTAATTAGAATCCTGCCAAGCCTATGTATTAGCAAGTCAGTGAGGGGCTGTTGCTTCCTGTATGCTCCATGTTCTGTTGGTAAGTGGAGAACTTAAGTCTTCAGAACTGTCAACCCAGCACCTTGTTCCCTTGAACCTCTGGCAGGGTTCTCCATCTCAAACATTGAGGGCCCCTTTGGTACATAATAACAGAGATCTAGGAGAAAAAAATTCTACTCACATCTAAGAGACAATTTAATAGGTAATGCATTAAATCAACTGGTCTCTGCTGCCACTGAAGACTAATGAGAAAAAGTTACCAAACACTCCAGAAAACCAATCCATTTTCATACTCTGACAACTTGGGCCCTGCCGACTCTGCCTTGGATTTGGTGACATTGTGTTCTAGCACAGAGTTCCCCATTTGTTCCCTCGGGAAACAACCTCGGACTCTTTTGCAGATTTTACATCTCCTGTCATATCCTTTAATGTTGTTTCACTACAAAAAGGGGAGAGATATCTTTGCAAAGTATGACTGGCTCACATGCTCTTCTGTGCTCATGATGATGTCTGTGAATGTCCATGGTAGTCATGAACTTTGCTTTAGCGTGAGTGCATTCACACACAAGTTGCAGTGGGGGAGGTTTAGATTGGATATTAGGAAAAACTTTTTCACTAAGAGGGTGGTGAAACACTGGAATGCGTTACCTAGGGAGGTGGTAGAATCTCCTTCCTTAGAGGTTTTTAAGGTCAGGCTTGACAAAGCCCTGGCTGGGATGATTTAACTGGGAATTGGTCCTGCTTCGAGCAGGGGGTTGGACTAGATGACCTTCTGGGGTCCCTTCCAACCCTTATATTCTATGATTCTATGATTCTAAGCACACACATTTTTTTGTCCTACACTCAGCTGAAGAATAACTTAGTATCATAAATTTTATATAAAAGAGAATGTGTTATCTCCACTAGGTAAGGGAAAAAATCAGTCCATTTTTATTCTGAACAAACAGTGCACTGTATTTGTCAGAAGGTGAGGTCTTACCCGCAACCTCTTTTAAGCATGGACTTTGTCTTATCCACTTGTTCTACCCAAGAGTGTATGCCATAAAATTTGTCCACTTCCCTGCCACTGAAACTCCAATGCTCTTCCAAGCTGGGTTCTGATATTTGATATTTTTTATGTCTGCATTGTGATATCATTTTGTATCCTATGACCTAATCTTCTTTCCTACCACGGTACAAGTTGGGGATCTCAATCTCCCCATCTCACTATAATACATTCTGGCTAATATTAACACCCTGTCTCTCTCCTCTTCTGAACAAAGAATAGCACAGTGCTGTAATAAAGTGTCCTGGTATGTGGACATCTTTACTTACACGCAACATGCTACAGAATACAGCATGTCCTCAGTTACTATGTATTTGTGTCTATTTCATAGATGCTTACAAATACAATGTTACTGCATAGAACAGGAAAATGGCTTAAAATAAACAAGTTTATGTAATGGTTTAGATAAACTCAGAAACTTGTATATTTCTGTATTGACAGTGGCCTGTTCTTTATAAATCAGTGTTTTTGCTGATAGGACAAAGATAAGAAAATATTTGTGAGTTCTCATCAGGGATCCTAGTTTTCCATGAAAAAAACCAAACTTCTTCAATAAAAAAACATAAAAATCTGCATTTTTCCATAACTAAAATGAAATCTGACCATGGGAGCCCTGCCGCCCGGCCCTGAAGCATCAGTTTCCCATATTCCTGTGTGAACACTAGTGGTATGGGGTTCTACTGTATATGGTTTTTTTTTTTAAACCAAATGTAAAAATTAAAGGTTCTCTGTAAAAACGCAAATTTTGCATTTTTTCATGGCAAATAGGTTTCTAGGATCCCTAGTTCTCATCGACATAAGATATTTCTACACTGTGACAGCGCCTGGATAAGCTAACTTGGGCTTGTGGGGCTTGGGCCACAGAGATAAAAATAGCAGTGTAGATATTCAGGCTGAGGCAGGAGCCCTGGCTCTGAGACCTATCTTCCTCATGGGGTTCATGGAGCCTGGGTACCAGCCCAAGCCTGACTGTCTACACTGCAATTTTATAACACCCCTGAACCCAAGTCAACTGACTCAGACAAACTGCAGTTGTCTTTAATTGAAGTGTAGCTACACCCATAGTTTTTCTCATAGAGCAGTGTGTTCTATGGCATTTTGCCCTGCATTTGAGTGGGAAAACTATGCCACCACCTAATCTTAATTCAGAACTCTCCGAAGTGGAAGTTGCTTTGAAAAGGAGACTCCGGTTGTGTGCAATTTCAATCAAATAGGTAATGGAGCTTTCATCCACAGTGTCGTCTAATAATTGTTTCATAGTAGCAGCAGCAGCAGAAGCATGACATATAGAAAAGGAGTGTAGTTTCCTTGCAGATCAAGCACCATCTGATCCATAGAAATGTAAGGTTGGAAGGGGCCTCAAGAGGTCACTAGTCCAGCCACCAGCCCCATGTTGAGGTAGGGCCAAGTAAACCTAGAGACCATTACTGACCTGTGTTTGTCTAACCTGTACTTAAAATCCTCCAATGGTAGAGATTCCACAAACTCCCTTGAAAGCCTATTCCAGTACTTAACTATCCTTATAGAGAGTTTTTCCTAACTCCTCCTAGCTTGGTGTCATCCACAAATTTAATAAGCATACTCTCCACTTCATTATCCAAGTCATTACTGAAAATGTTGAATTTTACTGGACCCAGGACTGACCCCAGCAGGATCCCACTAGATATATCCTCCCACTTTTACAGGGAACTATTTATAACTACTCTGAGTATGGTCTTTCAACCAGTTTTGTACCCCCCTTATAGAAATTTAATCTAGACCACATTTCCCTAGTTTGCTTATGAGAATGTCATGTGTGACTGTGTGAAAAGTCTCACTAATACCAAGATATATCCCATCTACTGCTTTCCCCCCATCCAGTAGGACAGTAATCCTGTCAAAGAAGGAAATTCGGTTGGTTTGGCATGTTTTTTTCTTGACAAATCCATCTTGCCTATTATTAATTACCCTGTTATCTTCTAGGTATTTACAAATTGATACTGTTCCAGTATCTTTCCAGATATTGAAGTTAGGCTGACTGGTCTATAATTCTCATTGTTCCCCTTTTTAAAGAGAGGTACTATATTTGTCCTTCTCCAGTCCTCTGGGACCTCACCTGTCCTCCATGAACTCTCAAAGACAATCGCTAATATTTTCGAGATTGTTTCAGCTAGTTCCTTAAATACTCCTGGGTGAATTTCGTCAGGTTCTGTGACTTGAATACATGTAACTTATCTAAATATTCTTTAGCCTGTTGTTTGCCTATTCTGGCTTGTGTTCCTTCACCCTTGTTAATATTAACTGTGTTAAGCATCTGGCCATAATTAACCTTTTTAGTGTCAAGTTAAACAAAATAGGTATTAAACATCTGAGCCTTCTTGATGTCATACATTATTACCTCTCGTTCCACACCAAATAGTGGACCTGCACTTCCCTTCTTCTTTCTCTTGCTCTGAATGTATTTATAGAACACCTTCTTACTGCCTTTTATGTGCTTTGTTAGGTGTAACTAATTGTGTCCCTTTTTGATTTTGTCCCAACATGCTTTTGCTATTCTTCTGTATTCACCTTTAGCCATGTTCCCACTTTCTGTAGGATTCTTTTTGATTTTCAGGTCATTAAAGAACTACTGATGGGACCATATTGGCTTTATGCTATTTTTCCTGTCTTTTCTTTGCATTGAGATAGTTTGCTATTGTGTTTTTGTGGTGTTGTGTCTTTGAGGACTTGCCAGCTCTCCTATATTCCTTTTTTCCCTCAGACTTTCTTCCCATGGGACCTTACCTACCAGTTCTCTGAGTTTGTTAAAGTCTGCTTTTGTGAACTCCATTGTCCTTACCTTGTTGTTCTCACTCTTTCCTGTCTTTAGAATTACATATCCTTTCATGTTCACTTTCACCCATATTGTCTTCTACCATCAGATTCACCTGTTAGAAGCCAGTCTAAAATGCCTGGCCTCTTGGTTACTTCCCCCACCTGCTGAACCTAGAAGTTGTCCCCAGTACAGTGCAAGAACTAAATGGAGATTTTGTATTTTGCTGTATTACTTTTCCAACAGATACCTGGGTAGTTAAAGCTGATCTCTGTGTAGGGCCCTCCGATGACCTACGTGGATGTTGACTCTGTGTCCATTACTGGCAATATTATCATGCAACCAAAGCTTTTGGTGACCATGTGATTGTTGACCCTGTAGCAGCATTTCTTGATAAGCATGTTGTGTAATTTGTTGGATTCCATCCTAATAATGCATCTGTATCAAGAAAGCCACTAAAACCGATCTAGTCCTGATGAATTGCTGGTTTCGGCTACAAATATGATCACCACTTCACAATTTGCTTGAATAAATACATATTTCCCAGACAAAAGCTATGTTTAAGTAGAGTTAAAGGTAAGAGTAAATATCCACAATTTAAGGTAAATTACAGGGATGTTGTAATTGTTCCAAAAATAAGCTTTATAGCCCCAGGAAGTTCACAGGTTAAACTTAAAAGAATTGCAAACATCTTAAGAGTATGTAAATGTAGAGTTAAGACATTCAGACAACCACTGAGAACAATGAGCACAACTGTGGTTTCAGTCCCATTGAGAACGATGGAAGATGGCTGCCATTTTGAAAGAAGGCAGTTATTTGTGGAATTCTCAGCAGGAAATTATTGTATCCTTCAGCCTCTCCTGAAAGAGAAACTTTCAGCTATGAAGAATAATGAGAAAAAGTGACCATATGTCCTAAAACAAAATATTCAAATGTAAACAATGCGCAAGATTACAGTGAGTTTTAAGTATATCAGAAGTTTGAAGGTGTTTTGTTACTGAGCCATTGGGGGAAGGAAAAAATAAAAAATAAAATAGAGTGAAACTGGTTGCTAAATTTCTTTATGAACCCATAGGAATTTCAATTCCTAAAGTAAGGAACAGATTTACTTGTAAATTCTCAGAAATTCATGCTTTACTCAGACTCTTCAGAGTAAGTGCTGTAGTTTTAGTGAGGATACACTATATTTTTCATACATTCAAAAGAAGAGTTTTAATCTCTACTTCAGGTGCACAGCACAACACATCCTTAATTATGGATTTACTACTAATATCTCCATCATAGATTATAGGATAGTCAATGACTCTGAATGCAGCTGATTCTATTCCAAGTCTGCTCTGAAATGCACTTTTTAGCATTTGTCACTCCCTGGAGGTTTCTTTTAGCTGATCAAAGAGGAGTTCCTTGAATCACCCTCAAGGGAGAGATTTTCTTTTTATGTTAGTGATTTAAATAGCTTTTACTTTGATAAAAAGAAAAGGAGTACTTGTGGCACCTTAGAGACTAACCAATTTATTTGAGCATGAGCTTTCGTGAGCTACAGCTCACTTCATCAGATGCATACCGTGGAAACTGCAGCAGACTTTATATATACACAGAGAATATGAAACAATACCTCCTCCCACCCCACTGTCCTGCTGGTAATAGCTTATCTAAAGTGATCAACAGGTGGGCCATTTCCAGCACAAATCCAGGTTTTCTCACCCTCCACCCCCCCACACAAATTCACTCTCCTGCTGGTGCTAGCCCATCCAAAGTGACAACTCTTTACATAATCAAGTCGGGCTATTTCCTGCATAAATCCAGGTTTTCTCACATCCCCCCCACCCCCATACACACAAGTTTCTTCACTCTCCTTCACCAGCTCTTCCTGTTTCTTTCCAGACAGACTCCCTGTTTCAATACCACATTCAACAAATACCTATGTTTTGTAGAACAGTAAGTGGTGGTGTGATTACAGATACCATAAGTTACCATCATTTAGTTTTATTTGTATGATTGATTTGGAAACTTTCTTCCTGAAGTGTGGAACATTCATTAGGTGCTTGTACTTGTAATGGGTTATGGAAATTGTACAATCTTATTACCCTATGTTCCAAGCTCACAAGGTGTAGTTTGGATATTTATTCCAATGCATTTGAACCATTTGAAGTCTCTCTTTCCCACCTCCCAAGCCATCTAACTTCTTCCTTTCCACCTGACCTTATCTTCCATTTCCCAACAACTCCTGTAACCCCAGTCCCTAGATCCCTTTTCTCAAGCAAAGAGCTTCCTCTCACCAACACCCAACAAGTTTCTTGACAACCAGCTCCCCCTTTTTGATGCCCAACATGCCCCTCCTTCAGTGACATCATATTTTATTATCATCTTTATTATGATAGTGCCAAAGGGCCAACCAAAAATGCATCTCCACTGTGCTAGGTGCTGTACAAACACATCATAGTAGATGGTCTCCACCCCAAATAGCTTACTATCTAAATAGACAAGGCAGACAAAAGATGGCAAAAGTTGTAGAAACCACAAGCAGAAAGAGCAGTGTGATGGCAGCAATTGTACTGTTTTTGTTGCACTGCGGTGGGTTTTCTTAGGATGGAATCAGCTGAATGGAAGAAGGACTGAAGAGGACTGGGCTGGGGAGAAGAGAGTAAGGAGGGGCAGGTGTGGAGTAAAGTTAAGATCAGTGGTTTCTGGAACTTGCAACATTCAGGAAAGCAGCCAACCCAGAGTAGGTGTTTAGATTTGCTGGTGCTCCAAGATGGATTTCAGCATTGGTAGGAAATCCATCTTGGATTTGGGACTGGGAAGGGATGTGAATGTATGTATAAAGGTAGCTAGCTTACTTATTTTGTGAACTGAATAAAAGATTATTTGGGGATCTGGGCTGAGGGTTGGGATGGTTCTTGAGTTTTTTTATAAATTTGTTACCCGCATACCTGCAGTTATCCTAATATGTATAAAAGGGGCATATACTGCCATGCATGGTTTTGTTTAGCAACTTTTAAAAGCAGTTCCATTTAAGTCAGGTAGGTGACCTAAATATTTTCTACACACTCAACTTCTGTCATCATATAGTTTTAATGCAAAAAATATTTAGCGTCTGCTAGGCCTGGATGTATCAGACACTGGTATATTTTGGGGGTTTTGTTTGTTTTTAATACCATGTATCTCCACTCTGTTACAATTAATATCTTTAAGAAGGATATTTTTCCCTCTTTAGTGACAGGAAAGTCTGAATTACCGGCCCCATCCTTTCTCTTTTTGCACTTGGGAGAAGTTAAAATGCTACAAGGATAGAGCATGGGTGGAGAGAGTATGGAACATAGGTGTATCCTTTCCACAGCCAGTAATTGCCAGTTAATGGTATTGATCATATCCAAATAGTTTCACTTTCCCCCTTCACTCCACTTTAAAACTCCTGCAAATCTTGCTAGTCCTATTCTCCCTTGCAGTTGTTTCTGCATCATATTTTCCCCCCAACTTCAATGTGAAGTCAACTGCTGTGACATGAACTCAGAGCAGTAGTTGGTAGGATGGGTACCAAAGAGAGTTTTGAGCTAATCTCACTAACATTTTAACTTACATGTAATTTATTTAAATTTAATGTGCTTAAATAATATAGTAATAATACATTAATTATGTTATGTTAATAATTTATCTCCTTTAGAACTACAACAGATCCCTGAAGGCAAGAGAGACAGAAAGCTGCCAAAATAGTAAAATAACGATTTTTGCAGATCTTGTAGAACCTATCTAAACTAACCAAGAGAGACTACAGGCAGATAGTGTAGGAATAAAATATATCTTCTTTGGAAGCTACACAGTCATTAGGCTTGGTCACCTAACCCATAGGATAGCAATACAATGGAATCACCAGTAGAACTGGTGGACGTTTTTCCATTGCAGCTGTTTTTCAATAGAAAATTTAGTTTTGACTAAAAGAAATTTTTATGAAAAAAAGACTGCTTTCTGCAGAAAATTTAGACTTCTAATCAAAGAGCAGAACAACCAAAAAATTTTAACTGAAAATTTCCAGACAAAACTCAACAACTTAATTTGGACATGTTGAAATACTTTTTTAGACATTTCTGGTCAAAATGATGTGGTTCACCATTTGTAAATCAAAATATTTTGACTTATTTCAACCTTAAATCAATTCCAGTATAGGAGAATTCTTTCCTGCAATATATTTTAAGTGCTTTTTCTAATCTAGTTTAGATATTCCAAGCAATAGGATTTCCACCACTTTTCTTGGAGATTATTCCAGTCTAATTGATCTATGAGGAAGATTTTTCCTGATATGCAATCTAAATGTTCTCTTCTGGTAGTTTCATCCCCTTATGCTTAATTATACCTCTCAATAATCCCTCTGCATTATTGGTTTTTACAGGAATTGTAGATGGACATCGTGTCACCCCTTAAATATTGAATGTGTATATAGCCCTTCACTCATGCCTCATAAGTGAATCCCTCCAACCCAGCAATCATTTTGTTGTTCTTATCCTTGCCAATATGTTTGTACCATTCTGGTTCTTAGGTGCCCAAAGCAAATTCAGTATTGTATTCGATTTATGGTCTTGCCTCTTGACTGCGAGTTGAAAAGATAGGTTGTAACTTCAGCATCCTGCAAGATTTCTGAACCCAATCCTGAAAGTGAAGTCTTCAATTAAGTATATAAATAGCTTTGCCTAGTCACAAGAGCTGAGATAGCATCAGGAGAAGCAATTACTTGAAAAAGAGAAAAGGAGAAACTGAAGGGAGAAGATAGAACACATCTCTTAACAATAGGAATTAGGGTTTGTCTACTGGGAAGAAATTGCTCAGATATGCTGGTCAATTTCCCTGGCTTAGACATGTCCCTTAGAAAATGTTTTGCCATGGGAAATCGTTGAGGCACTTTTGATAGAAGTATTCATTAGGTGATTTGTTAAAAAAAATTGAGAGATTACTATAATGGAATATTCTTACTCCAATCACAGGGATAAACTAGATACTCCAGTTTTTTCCCTTTACTACGTGTGTTGTCTCTCAATATGTATCTATCTCTATTAGCTTTTATATAGAGATAGATATATAGCTTTTATATATAGATATACAGACTCTCTCTCCCTCTCTCAGTAGCTCTGTCTATAACATATAGTTCAAACTCACATTCTGTGTTCTTCTTGAGATTTCTCAGCATTCCCTTGCATTTGAGCCACGTTGACGGAATCTTATTAGGAGGATTTTCCTGTAGTGGTAGCCTACTGTGCTTTATATATTATAAAGTCCTATTTATGTGTCATGCTCCTGTTCTTAATCTGGGATGCTTTATTTCCATGGAAAATAATAACACCATTGAGTCTACTTATATATCAGAATGGAAAGCCCCTGTTTGAGTAGTTTGTTTGAGCAGCAGTGCTCCTAAACACAATTTTTGTTGTTAAGGAGAGAGAATTATTGCTGTAATCTCATACCACTATGCTTGTCAGCTTGAGCTAGTCTTACCTCACAGTATTAAGGTAACTGTCTGGAGTTTTGCCATGATGTTAGGCAAATTTATCATGGAGTTCTATCATTTGGAGGTAAATCTTCAAATTAACTCATCACTATGACAGCTTGTGTTTTGTTACTCATTATAAAGACAAATTTAGAATCTGAATGGCAGCCAAACCCTATAAAATGAACGATTTTTCTCACCCTAACAGAGGGTGCTGGATGTATACTGCATCGCACAATTCTGTCTTTTGGAGAGATTTGTGGCATTACATTGTTTTCTCCCCTTTTCCAGCTTGGGGCTTGTAGCGAGGCGGTCACCCTGCTCTGGCCCTGAAGGGGTTAAAACAGCCCTGGGAAAGGGCTGCCCCGGTGAACCAATAGGGTAGGCTGATTGGAGAAGCAGCCACAGTTTGGGCCACATCCCAATCAGGCCACAACTGGCCCTGTATAAGGGCTCAGGGAGGAGCTGGGGGACACTCTCTCTCTAGCTCTTGAGAGAGATGGACCTGGCTGCCTGGGAGAAAAGGGTACCTAGAGTGGAGCAGGGCTGGGGAAAGGCCAGAGGAGCTCCAGCCTGGCAAGTCCCCAGGCTGAGGCTTTGTTAAAGGCCTATGCACATACTGGGGCTGGGAGGTGCAGCCCAGAGATAGGCAGAGGCACCAGGTCCAAACCTCCTCGCCAATGATGAGTTTACAGATTGCAGTCTGCCCCGGTGAGCAGGGGCTAGATGATGACTGGCAGTAGCCACTGAGATGAGGTGGGGATAGAGGGTTGGGGGTTCCCTTGGGAGGGGAGACCCAGACTGTGGGGTACTGCAGTGGGCAGAACTCTGAGGTAAAGGGGACCGGAGTCTGGGAGGGACACGGGGCCAGCAGCAGGCGAGACACCTGCCTGCAGATGGCGCTCCATATGCTGGAAAGCTAATTCCCAGGATGACCAGCAGGAGGCACCTCACCTGTGAATCGTCACTTCACTACAGTGCTCCTCGGAAATCAGTTTTTAATTGCATGTGGGTATTGTGAAAGAACAAGAATTTGTATATTAATTTAATAGTAGCATGGAGATAAGTGATGCCAACAGTCCCTGCTCAGGAGCTACAGTGCTTATTGGTGAGCAAAGAGTTTACCATTCCCCCCCAACCTATGCTAGCACATTTCAATATGGGTTTAAAATGTGTGTACCTATTTCCAACCTTTCTTATGTCGGCACCTAAAAGATACAAAGATGTGATAGAATTTGACTGTTATTTTGCAAGTAATATCTTGGGGACTTCTATGTATCCCCCTGGGAGGCAGGATATCAATGTTCTCCAGCTCAGTATGACAGTCATGCCAGGATATGGTAACTCCAAGTGACGCTCGATCAAAGAGCAGCTCAGAAAAATCTCACTATGACCAGTCATGTGATGAAATGAAAGTGGCTCCCTTAGCTCTGGCACTCAAATAACTGTTGCTGTTAGCAAGCATTGTGGATTTTTTGTTGCTGATAATGAGTATCTGTTTTGTCACAAGCTTTATTGGCTTGATTTCATTTATGGGAAGGAAAGAGGTAAGTCACTAGGGAATGAGTGTCTTATTCTATTAGGCCCAGAGTCAGTGCTAGGGTATTTTGGGGGAGTAGTGTAAGAAAAGAAGGAATACCTTTTGTAGAGCTTTTTATTGATTTCAGTCTCCTGTGAATCAAAATGAAAGAGTACCAGAGCTGTTCACTGATTTTATAGTTCACAAGTGGAGGTCCAATGTAAACAAGGAGCAACAGAGACTTATGCTTGTTTCCTAATAGAATTGCCTCCTAAACCCTTTTTGAAATAAAAAGATCTTTTCAGAGCCTTACTAGCTGAGTAACTAACAAGCTTCAGATTTCCAACAGTGTAACAGAGATCAGAATCTGTCCTTGGATCTTTCCATACCTGTCTTAATGTTTGATTAGTGGGTGTGCATTTATATCTTGTTTTACCTTTGCAGATGTACTATGAACTGGAACATGTTTTGTATGTTGCAGTATAATACTGAGAGAGGTACTAATTTTGCATTTGTCAATGTATAATTATATATGCAGGTCACTTTATTCAATCACATACACATTCTCTCAATTTTAATTCAGCTTTAGATAACATCAGAGTTTAGCAGGATGCTATGTATGGCCATTATATATTAGCTCCTCTTGCTGTGGTTTATCTAACCGAAAATGGTTTGGAATCTTTAAAGGCATATTTTAATATTAGTTTCTTGGAATTTTCCCTAGTAGATACAGTTTGAGAAGGAGTCTATATCTCATACAGATACACTTCAGAAATGTCCACATGAGCAATATTGAGCCTGATACTGCAATGGGATTTTGAATTTGCAAGGGAATCTGTTTTAGGCACTTCTTCACAATCCCATGCCATTATAACAGGAAACTCAGTAGAAGGATGCAATGGCAGGTGACAATAAATTATGCATTTTAAGCTAGGTTTTGCCTTTAGGTACATTCCAGAGCAAGGGTTGGTGTGAAAATGGCACCACCACAGGAGTGTAGCCCTGAGAGGCATTGTGTACCTCAGGCACCCTTCTGCAATGCAGTTCCTGTGGTCCTCTGAGCTGGTGCTGAGGCAGAAGTAATCTGTTACAGGCCTGTAGAGCACAGCATGCTCCCTTCTCCTGTCTTGCCAGCTTCACGGTGGGGAGCATCAGAAATGGAACCCTGGTCTCATCCCCACACCTGGAATCACAATCTGGGCAGTTCTAATGCAACTAGAGTTAAGGGTCTTCCTCTCCCAGATTGCCCTGTGTGGCTGTATTAGACCCAGCCATAGCATAGCCTGTGATATAGTTTTCCAAAACTGCCTAATTTGGGGTTCTTACTCTTGCATTGATCAGAGCAAGATTTTTCCTTTAAGTTCATATGTGGTATAAAATATTCTCTGTAACAAGGTAGAAAAGGAGACTGAAAGGCCATTCCTGAGATTATTAATACCAAACATTTGTTTTAGTGAACGTACCCAGGATATTTCTTTGTGATAGTGGTCATATTTGACACTTACGACCCTTCAACCTGAAACATGCCAAAGCACTTTAAAAACTATTGCATAAATGCTGCATCCCTTACTATGTGAATAGTCCACTGACTCTGATTGTGGTGCTTTTGGATGTGGTCTGCAATCACACTGTGCAGACCATACTATTTTGTTTTGTAATCTAGGCTCTTGGGTCCCACATCCCCATCCTTATGCACAGTCAGTGTATCTCATTTTACTAGTAGTTCCATTGAATAGACTACAATATTTTCAAAGGAAAGGTGGGAAGATTGGGCCCTGGGTGCCAGTAAACAGGATTTATGTGAACTTCAGCCTGTGGACTATCTGACATTTTTGGAAAACACTGTCTAGGATAATGCCTCATGGGACAGTCTTCTAGATTATCTGTTATGGCACTGACCTTCTAGCACCAACAATGCAGTTCAGGTAAAGTGAATTCCTATTTGAGTGATTTTGAATTGGGTTGCCCTAGTATAATTGCTATTTTCTGTACAAAAGTGGATTAGAGAGCACCTTCTGTGTTTGGCAGCAAGAACCAGAAACATACACTTATTTCTTGTCCCAGACTTGAGCAAACTACTGGTCAAATACTGACCATATGACTGAGTTCTGTGAAGGTGGAAACTCCTTCCAAAGCTAAACTAACACACCAAGATCTGTGTTGCAGGGACAGTGAATGCTCTGGGTTGTTTTCCCACTGTCCTGCCTGCAGAGCTGTCCAGATAGCGTTCTCACAATATAATATAGCCATTAAAATGGAGCACTCTCAGGGGAGTCGCAGTATTCAGCAAAACAATGCACTGCTTACGTACGGAATTATAGGGTTAGTAATATTGTGGAGGTCCAGTAGCTATCATGGCTGTCCATACTTCAGTGCTTTTTCATTTACAGAACAAATAGATATGTAATCAAATTTTACTTATTTAGTTTATTTTTGTGTTTTTGTTTTTTTTCTGTACTGGGCTAGAGGTTGCAAGGATTTTGTTTTCACGTTGTAACCACGGATCTTTTCTTCCATCATGACTGCTTACAGGGACCCTGCCCAGTAGTTTAGGGTAATGGTGCCACTCAGTGAAACAGAAAAATCAGCTCCCTGTTACAAAATGGCAGAATTTTAGGTTTCGGGAACGGGCTATTCAGCAAGCACTCGAACATTGATACTTTCCATGGAAATATTGGCCATGTTAACTTTTTGGCTGTTACTTGTTACTATTTTTTTGGAAACTTCAAAAACATTTAGAGAGGTCCCTTCCATTTCTGTTCATACACATATTATTCACACACATACATATTATATTCATACATATACTTCGTGTTTCTGTGTGAGATGTGTGTATAAAATAAATTTGATATATAATGTAAATACAATTACATGTACATACATACATCATAGCTGTACTTCTCAGATCAATTACAAAGGTAATGTGGCATAAGTGATTCCATTCTAACAGGCCTTTTCAGCTGGCTATAAAACTTACGCAGACTGACCTTTCAGACTGAAACTTTCCACATTTGGTCACAGCCTGAAAGTGAAAATGGTTCAGACAGTTTTAGACACCGAGGTGTAAAGTGTACACTCTTGCCACAATAAAGAATAGTTTTGCAACTGCTGTTTTTCCCTTTGCAGAGTGGAGTGGGAGGCTTGTCTCTCCTCAGATGTGGAAGAAATGTGTAATTTGCCAGAAACTCTAGAGGTGTAGATGTCCTTTTTGGTAGTCGAGTGAAAAATCTCATTTCACTTGGCTGCAGGTCGATGGCTTGAAAAATATATATTGCGCCCTGGTTTGTGTTATAGGATAGAGGCTTGTTGTTTTTAAAGTAAAACAATCCCACAATGTTGTACTGGGGCTGCACCTACTGCATAAGAGACTCATTTAATGTGCATGTGGAAAATGGTGTGTATGTAATGAGGCAGCCTGCAGAAACAACCGCAGCAAGACTCCTGCAAGAGTCAGTGGCATCCAGCCAGGATTCCCTGATATCCCTGTGGGTCTGCAAGGATCTATTGGCTTTGGAGTAAAGCTGAGTTAATTCCAAATCTCCCCTATCCTTGTTCCCCTTCCACTTCCGTGAAGAACACAAAGTAAAGTCTGAACACTGAATTTCTCTACCGCTGTGCAAGTGTAATCCATCAAGGGCAATGAGAGTAGTTTCTATAGGAATTTATATATTATTATATTAAAATGCCTTTAATAGACACTTTCCATAGAGCCACCTATAGGCTCAGCATAGCATCTCTATAGAAAAGCATCACTTAGCTGGAAATGATCTTTACCATTCATACACAGTTAATAACTCTAATGAGCTTCAAAAGTCCAGTTGGAAAACTGGTTAAAAGATGAGTGAGAAAGCTAGGGCCAGAGCAATGTAAGATTTTTATTATGTGCTTTCTTTTTCCAGATGGAAAAATAATGAACATTGACAGGAAATTATCAAGCATAAATGACCTGTAAATTCACTGCCTGCAAAGCCTGTAAAATTAATAGGATATTTCTCGGACAGTTGGAGAACCTGAAAATCCAAACAAATGGACAAAACTCTACCCATCTTAAAACTAGGTTACATTTTTATTTAAGGTTGTCAGATGACATTTACGGCGGCTTCATCAAGTCCAGTGATACAGGAGTCATCAGCAAAGCTATGGAGGTTTTTTTTTTTTTGAGGCTCAGATAAAACTTTCCCTTCCAGGCATTTTCTTTGATAGACATACTGTATTACTGTACTGTTTTAAATCCTGAGTAGGAAAATCAAGCACCTGCAGCAGCTTCTCTGTTCCATCCATCTAGAGCCAAATCCTGATATCATTTAAGTCAGTGGGAGTTTTGGCATTGATTTCAATGGGGCCAGAACATATTCTGTACACATGCTCCACCCTTATTCAGTTTAAAAAAAAATCCGTCTGAAGTCTGTGTCTATCAAGTGATTTTCATGATGTTTTCTTGTGTTATTGTGCTCTGTCGTAAGTTCTATGCAAGCGGACCTTCCTCAGAATTTTGCTCTTTAGAAATCTGGTAGAGGGTTGGTTTGATGTGCATGCAGTATCTGTGCCCTCAGTCTATAAAGCATAGCTGGTAGGTTTCATTTTAATCTTGTCATTGGTGACTATTTCCCCATTAAGAGCTAAGTTATGTCTGCTGACCACATGCCGTCACTGGGGTTTTACAGAGATGCACCACCCTATGGGGAGAAGTTCTCAGACTCCTAGGAGGAGTGTCCACATTACTGTACTCTTTTAAGGAGCTTAGCATACTTCCCCATCTTTGGGTACAGCTGGCCAGTACTTTGGGGGAACAAGCCATGACTCCATCTACACTCATTGAGGGTCCAAGGCTCCCACAAGAACTAGCCAATGACCAGACCTTGTGCTTCAATGAAGGCAGCAACTGCAAATCTGCCTGACCCTTACACAGATCATATAAAGCATGGGGAAGTTCCTTACTTCATAGATTCTAAGGCCAGAAGGGATTATTATGATCATCTAGTCTGGTCTCCTGTACAACATAGGCAATAGAATTCCCCCAAAATAATACCTAGAGCAGGACTTTTAGAAAAACATCCAATCTTGATTTTAAAATGGTCAGTGATGGAGAATCCACCATGACCCCTGATGGATTGTTTCCATGGTTAATTACTTTCACAGTTAAAAATGTACACCTTTTTTCCAGTCTGAATTTGTCTAGCTTTAGGTTCCAGCCACTGTCTCTCATTATACCTTTTCCTGCTAGATGGAAGAGGCCATTATTAAATAGTTTTCCCCACGTAGGCACTTACAGACTGTAATCAAAACCCCTTAACCTTCTCCTTTTTACACTAAATAGACTGAGGTTTTTGAGGCTGTCACTGCAAGGCAGGTTTTCTAATCCTTTAATCATTCTCATGGCTCTTTTCTGAACCCTCTCCAATTTATCAATATCATTCTTGAATTGTGGGTACCAGACCGGGACACAGTATTCAAGCAGTGGTCACACCAGTGCCAAATACAGAGGTAAAATAACTTCTCTACTCCTACTAGAGAATCCCCTGTTTATGCATCCCAGGATCGCATTGTCTCTTCCAGTAACAGTCTCACTGGGTGCTCATGTTCAGCTGATTATCTACCCCTCAAATGTTTTTCAGAGTCACTGCTTCCCATGATACAGTCCCCCATCCTGTGAGTATGGCCTACATTTTTTGTTCCTAAATTTAGCCATATTTAAAAACTCATATTATTTGCTTGCACGCAGTTTACCATGTGATCCAGATTACTCTGAATAAATGACCGGTCCTATTCATTTACCACTCCCCCAATTTTTGTGTCATCTGCAAACTTTATCTGTGATTTTATATTTTCTTCCAGATCACTGATAAAATTGTTAAATAATGTATGGCTAAGAACTGGTCGTTTGGGAACCCACTGGAAACACATCCACTTGAGGCTGATTCCCAGTTTTTAATCCATTTGTGTGTGCCATGTTCATTTTACATCATTCTAGTTTTTAATCAAATTGTCATGCGGTACCAATTCAGTACCTTGCAGATGTCTTAAGTATATTATATCAACACTATTACTTTTACAACCAAACTTGTAATCTCATGAAAAAAAGATATCAAATTAATTTGACAGGATTTATTTTCCATAAACTTATGTTGTTTTGCATTAATTATGTTATTCTCCTTTAGTTCCTGATTAATCGAGTCTTGTAACAGCCTCTCCATTATCTTGCTTGTGATCAAGGACAGGCTGGCAGGCCTATATTTAGCTGGCTCATTCCATTTTCCCTTTTTAAAAAATTAGCACAACATTAGCTTTCTTGCAGTCTTCTGGAACTTTTCCAGTGCATCAAGAATTATTGGAAATCAGCATTAATGGTCCAGCAAGCTCCTCATCCAACTCTTTTGAAACTCTTGGATGCAGGTTACCTAGACATCCTGATTTAAAAATGTCTATCTTTTGTAGCTGATGTTTAACATCCTCCCAAGATGCCAGTGGAATGGAAAGTATGTTATCGCCATCTGAGGAGACTATGTCATCTGTCTTTCCCCAAATACAGAACAGAAATATTTATTGAGCACTTCTGCCTGTTCTGCATTATTACTGATAATTCTAGCATTTCCATCTAGTAATTGACCAATAACATTGTCAGGATTCTTTATGTTCCTAATATATTTTTAAATCTTCTCTTTATTATCCTTCTTTATTCACCACTATTATTTGGTGGCTGAATAAGGCTGAGGCAGATCTAGTGTTAAATAAGATGAAAAGACTAAAGCACAACTTAGTTCTAGTACCTGTGTGTCCTCCAACAGGTTTGTCTTACAGATCTACAGTCTAACGTGTGTGGGGGAGAGATGGAGTACATGACACTGTAGCAAAATGGGCTTCCGAAACCCCCTCTACATTTACCGGGGAAGTAAACACTTGTAAGGAAGAATCCCCTAGCTGTGTTTTAGAGGGTGTGGAATGCCCTAGTTGGGGGGGAATCTAGAAGAGCGAGGAAAAAATTACGTTTTCCCTGCTCTGGTTGACAGGTACAGAGGCTGCTGTTATGAAAATCTGCAGGAGGAAAACGTAAATGTCTAATTGAAACACAAAGCAAAATTCTCCAACACCCTTACTCCCTCTCCCCCAACAACAAAAATAGAGAAAATAATGGGAAAACATAGTGAAATAGAGAAAACATAGTGTATAATTTTGTTTTTCAAAGCCTCCTTCCCTTTTTCTGAATTCCAGTTTTCTGTAAATGTCTAGATTTTTGTGTGTGTGGAGACTGCTAATTAGTCTCATGGTGCTTCTCAGTGGGGCTTTAATCCTGCACCCGCCAGAAGGGGCTGGGAGGATTGGGGCTGGGAAGTTGTTTGCAGGCAGATAACCAGTGAGATGTGAATGGGCCAGAGAGAGTAACAGGGAATGCTTTGCAGTTTGAAGTAGCAGTGGACGGAGAAGTTAGGCAGTGAACAGACAGGGAAAGTAGGACTTCTATTAAGGCAAAATCTCCTGTGGTTTTTGCTTCTCTTAGATCCATGTAAGTGCTTAAAGTGGTATTGGATGAGAGAGGGAAGGAGTATTTTCAGGGGTGTAACTCAAGAGCTTCTGTTGAACAACTGAAATCTTACATGCTGCACAAGACAGAGGGCCTTGACCATAGTAGTGACATGTTCATTAACAGCCTTCTTTCTTCCTTTCTCTTAGGTGCAAGTGGGAAATACACCTCAGGACCAAAGAATTGTGGGATACATTTCTTGCACTCATTTGCAAGCTCTGGCAGGTATTGTCTGGATTTCCTTTTCTGAGTGTTGTTCTCATTGTGTTTCCAGTTCTGTGCCAGAAGTTTCTCTAATCAAGTGCAAGAGCAGTACATCTTTCCCCATTCTGCATTTGTAACAATGTCATGCAAGTAGCAAGGGAATGGAAAGAGAGAATAAGATATCTGTAAAAGCCACACATCATAGATTCTTCAGCCACTTCTTGAAACACAAACAAAAGTTGCACACCAGTAAAGATTTTAGTGATGGTATGTTGGGACCTGAACCTGTACAGCACTGAGTACCCGCTACATTCTGTTGGCTTAAAAATCAAGGGTGCTCAGCACCATGCAGGATCAGGCCGATAAGTATCAAAGTAACTCCCAGGCATTAGGTACAATGGAGAAATAAACCATTTCTTTTCTGAAGCATCCGTTGGCGATCCAAAACTGTCACTATTTTTATATATTACGCTGCAACTCACACTGCTGCACCAAGAAGAAGAATAAAATAAAATTGTCGATGACAGTACCATAATTGGTCAGGAATTTTCCATCAAAATGTTTGAGACAGAAAATACAATTTTCGCAAAATTGCAACATTCTCATGGGAAAATGGAAATTATTTCAGTTTTCTGTTGGGAAAATCTAAAGAAAATATTTAGTTAGGGTCAGATTAACCCAAATCAAAACACATTTCTGATCAGGCAGACACATTAATGTTCCTGGCCTGTAGAGGACAATAGCAGCATGAAGACAGCAGACCCCTATGGGAAACTGGGGGCAATGAGACTCCTGAATTCAGCAGCTCAGGGAGGACACAGATTACTGTCAAACCAAGTCTACACAAAATATTTTGATTCCCCAATGAAATTTTTTCTGAATTCTCCAGTCCATGAAAAATTTTGAATTTCTCATCCCAAAACTTGGGGATAAAAACAAAAACTTTGAAATACCAAGTTTCTGACCTGCTTCTATAAAGATATTTCCCAGAATCCAAAGGAACAGTGTTTTCTGAGACTCATTCTAACGCACCAGAAAATCATAATAAAAGTTTATAAATAGAATAACTTCCTGCACCCTGAAAAACCATGCTAAGTAAAGCCGATCCATCGTCACGCAGAGCAGTTCAAGTAGAAATCAAAAAGTTGGAAGAAGCCCAGATTCTCTGCCTGATTTTTGCTTGCCATCTCCAACATAAATTGTTAATAAGTTTATGCTCTGTTTAGAAAATATTACTGGTCCTATTTTAAAAACGTTTTCCATTTCTTCAGCTACTACCATATATAGTGCTTGCTATGTTATATGCATTGTTTCATGAAATACTTTCCAACATCATGTAAAACAGACTACATAAAATACAATAAAAAGCCCAGCAGTGGCTCGGAGACTACGAATTGTATATGTTTTTGAACTCTTTTAAAAAAAGAATGGGGAAGATGTTATATATCAGTAGATTTCTCAGCTCTTCTTAGTGTATGTATATCATTGTGGATCCCACTGTAGGTACATATGCCTCTTATGTACATGAGACCAAAGTCTTGATTAGCAGTATGTGTTGGGGCTGTGCATGTGCCCTGCGTCTCGTTAAGCTCTTTCTGTACAGCGAGACAGAACCTGGTAGCGGTCTGACGAACTAACCTTTACCACCCACTGAGTCTTTCTGAAATTATTTGAAACGTTCAGAACTTTTCTGATCCATTGATAAAGAACCACCACAAACAAAATCAAGCCATTTGGTAGAGCCGGGTAAAATTCTCTTTTTTTTTTTTTTCCTTCAAACAATGCAGATTTGGATAACCAAATTATTTAAAAAGAAAAGGAGTACTTGTGGCACCTTAGAGACTAACCAATTTATTTGAGCATGAGCTTTCGTGAGCTACAGCTCACTTCATTGGATGCATCCTGTTCACAAAAGCTTATGCTCAAATAAATTGGTTAGTCTCTAAGGTGCCACAAGTACTCCTTTTCTTTTTGCGAATACAGACTAACACGGCTGTCACTCTGAAACCAAATTATTTAAAGAATTTGTGAATATTGGCTAATTGTTTCAGTTGAAAAACCATTTACAATTAAAAAAGAGAGTCAAAATGTTTGACATTTTCAAAATAAAATGTTCCAACTTCAATTCAAAATGACATTTAATTTCAAAATTACCTTTGTTTATTTTTTTATTAGAGGTAGAAAAGCTTGAAATTTAAATAAAACATTGTTTTGGATTGAAAGAATTTTTTTCCAAATGTTTTTGGACTTATCAGCTAACCAAAAAATGTCTACCATCTGGACTGAATGTTGAATGTAGACCGACTTGTATGCCCCCAGTCGGTACAGAGTACCTGAACATGGCAGATTCGACACCTGCGGACTTTAAGCCCTGCTCTTCTTGCAAAGGATTAATTCTCCTGTAAAATGGATACAGCAGATGCCTCTCCTGTTTAGGAGAGACCCATATACTGGAGAGGTGCTTGGTATGCTAGTCATTCTCATTGAGCATGCACAGTTGAAGTTTCATCTACTAAAGCAATCTCTGAAGATTTGGGAGGAGACGGCAAAACTCAGATACCAGATAAACAGACCCTCTTGAGTGCCCCAATGAACAAAGATGCCACACCTCAGACCAGCATAGAAAAGAAAATGCCCAGAAAAGACCCAGTGCTCATACTGATACCAGCACTGATGTAGAAACCAATGCCTCTGGTATGAAGAGAGGCCATCCTGAGCACAGGAGCAGAGACTCCAGGTGAACTCAATGTCTTTCTACAGGGACAGACCACATACTTTCTGGGAAGAAAATCACTAAGCCCCTCATGGCATAAAACCCAGTGGTAAAGAGCAGCCTACCAGCACAGCACAGAGTGAAAGCTCCCCAGCACAGACCATGGTACTGGCAACACATCCTTTGATGTCAACAGCTGAACCAAGGCCACCTGAGATGCTCCTGAAAAAACTGAAAGTGGCTTTGGTGCTGGACACCTTCCAATGTCAGTGTAGACTTTGGTACAGAGAGCACCATATGCCTTAGTGTTGTCCATAGAGGAGATGTACTCCTTTTCACTACCAGAGCACACATTGTCACTTTCCTCAAAGTGGAGAACCCTCTCCTGTTAGATCCATGGAGATATCCTAGAAAAGGCAGCTGTCTCTTGTTACAGGGCTCAGCCATTGTCACATCAGGAATGGTACGGTATCAGATAAGCCATACATATCCATTCAACATACCTCTGTTTCCCTGTTGGGCTTACTGAGATCTACCCTCATATTCTTCTGCAAGCCAATCTCTGTTGCATTCGAGGAAGAAGAAAAGATTACACTCCCTGGTGGCATCCCTCGCCAGACCATTGACAACAGACAGCGAGGAGTACCACGAGGAACCAGACCTCAGTCCAGAGTATCATCATCGTCCTAATTCACCACCTAATGACCTTTCTTCATCTTCTGATGAAGCTGTGCCATCAGCACAGGTACTGGCACTGTACTTTGTCATTGCAAGAACTTGTCATGACAATTGCACAAACCCTAGAAATAGAGACAATGATGATGCAAGAAAAGTCTTATGAGGTATTTGAAATATTGACAACTTCTGGCCTGGCCAGAATTGTCCTCTCTATAAATGAAGGGTTTCTCAATCCTGCTAAGGCTCTTGGGCAAATACCTGCCATGATACCACCCATAGTGAAAAGAGTGGGCGACGGGGTGGATCACTTGATGGTTACCTGTTATGTTCATTCCCTCTAGGGCACCTGACATTGGCCACTGTCGGAAGATAGGATACTGGGCTAGATGGACCTTTGGTCTGACCCAGTATGGCCATTCTTATGAGTGGAACAGAGGTGCCAAGTCCCTTTTAAAAAGGGTTTGAGTGCATGACTGACTTTCAGAAGCAGCCTTATCCCATTGGGCACGGTCTGCCATAACACTGGATAGTTGGGTGCTAGAGATCATCACCAATAGCTACCCTCTTCAGTTTTACTCTTCCACCCTATTCACCCACCCACCTTTCTCATCCTTGTTCGGGAACTCTTCTTGCAAAAGTCTGTTACAGGCAGAAGTCGCCTGGTTGTTTCATCAAGGAGCCATAGAGGAAGTACCACTAGAATTCAGGGGAGGAAGCTTCTACTCCTGGTAATTCCTTATCCTAAAGAAGAAACGACATCTTTGTCCTATTCTGGACCTGAGGAGACTGAACAAATACATGTGCAAGCTCAGCTTCAGTTACACAGTTATGCTTGGTTTTCTCACAGCTGACAGAGTCAAGGTTCCTCAAGGGCCTCCTGTGTACCTATCCAACTATGAGAGACCTGACTCCGATGTAGGATCTCAACATTGTCCTCAAGAAACTCAGGGAGCTTCTGTTCAAGCCACTTTTAGATTGTTCAAAATATCACCTTACCCTCAGGATGGACTTTCTATTTGCTATCACCTTAGTATGGAAAGTCAGCAAACTCCAAGCCTTTACAGACAGACATTCTTTCATAGGGACAAGGTGGTATTGAGACCACACCATAAGTTCATCTCTAAAGTGGTCTTGGAGTTTCACCTAAAACAGTCCATCAACCTGCCAGTCATCTTCCTGAAAACTCACTCGATGCTGGAAGAGAAGAAGCTACATAAGTTGGACGTTTCAAGAGTCATGCTCTTACCTTACCAAGACCAAGTCCTTAGAATCCAGTTAATGTAATAAATGAAACAGTCGTTGAATAAATTATTTTGATAAAGAACAGTTGCTTACCCTACAGTAAGAGTGGTTCTTTGAACATAAGAACAGCCATACTGGGTCTATCTAGCCCAGTATCCTGTCTTCCCACAGTGGCCAATGCCAGGTGCCCCAGAGGGAGTGAACAGAACAGATAATCATGAAGTAATCCATCTCCTGTCGCCAATTTCCAGCTTCTGGCAAACAGCGGCTAGAGACACCATCCCTGTCCATCCTGGCTACTAGCCATTGATGGACCTAAATGTTGAGATGTTGTAGTTAGCCTATACAGCTACAGCGAGACCTGTGTTGTCTTCCCATCTCTTGGTAGCCATGTCAGTCTCATCCAAAGGCCAGGCCTCTTGTGACAGAGAATCTAAGTGGATCATGCAGTGTAATTCCACCTGCTGCCAGACAGTTGCTCCCTCTAAACGTCAAGGCATACTCCCCGGGGGCACAGGCAGCGCCTTCCGCCTGCTTTAGACACATGATCTGCAACATGGAGCAACTCACTGATCTTTTTGCCCTTGACATGGCAGCTAGAGCTGATGCTGAGTTTGAGAGAGCCGTTCTGCAATTGTTATTTGACTGATGCAGCTGAAACACCTCTTTCCCACCATCTAGTGAGATCCAAACTGACACATACTTGAAGAAAAAAAAATAAGTTACTGTGGTTCTTCAAGGTGCTGTAGTCAGTGTGGATCCAGTGGCCTGCCCTCTGTCCCTGCTTTTCATAGTTCTTGGCTAGTGCAGACTTTGAATTATGAGGAAACAGAGAGTTGCAGCCGCTCCACCCTTTGTGCCTTCATACAAGAGCACAACGAGGTAAAGGGTATATGAATGGCCCTAATGAACACTGCGGTTCAGAATAATTCAGTCTTGCGCCCACAAGGAGCACTGACCCCTACAGCTGGTTTCACGCTGCCTACAACATCTCAAAGAATCAGTTACTGAAGGGTAAGTCAGTGTTCCTTAGCAAAATAAGTTATTTGTTCAAAGGTGGTTTCATTTATTACACTAACTGGATTCTAAGGATTTGATTTGTAAAAGTTCATAATATATTTTGCAATATCAGCAATTCAGGTTTGGAAAATAAGCTGTGAGAATTAGCTGCCCTATCTCTAAAACCAAAAATGTCCTGTTCAGGTTAGAATTTATAGTAGTTGCAATAATAAAATAAAGGACAATCCTGCAAACCCTTACTCAATACATAGGATCAGACCCCAAGTTAGAAGGAGCTGTGTGTGCCCACAATGAGCTGTGTGTGCCCACAATGAGCTGTATTTTACTTAATGTGGCTATAATTGTGCTTGAAGTAGATGGGAAGAACAATCCCTTTTGGGCTGCACTAAGACTACTGCAGATATGGCCTTATGCAAAACATAGATTTATTATAAATGGATGGAACCTTGAACCTATGCTCCAGGTCAGAGCATGTTCACGTTAACCTAGACAAGGACAAGTAGCACACATTTTGTTTGGTTAGTGTTTCAGCAACAGTGAGACAGTCTGGAACAGAAGTGGCAATCACTATAGTAAATTGAAGAGACTGAATAGCTTTAAAAAGAGACATGACTTTTCAGCACCATTTTAATAATGTAAGATTCTTCTTCAGTTTTCTATTTTTATCTCTGTATTCTGGTAACATCTTGCTCTGAGCATTCATTTTCTGGAGCCTAGGGTTGCAGTTGTTCTGAGTCCTGATTTAGATTCTTAGCTTCCATTTAGCTCTGATCCCTTTTCACGACCCAGTAACCCACTCTCTCAGCTAGGTTTTGACACCAGTGCTGTCTGTTTGTCCTCTAATCTTTTATGGAATCTAACAGAATGGGGAAAAACATGTTCACTTCTCAGAGTCTGAGCTTCTCCCTTTAAAAATAAGAAGTACCCTTCGTAGTTCTACTTTCGTATGTTTGCTTCATATTTTCAGGCTTATCTGTCAAGCTATATCAAAGACAACAGAATTACATTTAAGAGCCTACATGTCCTTCAGTTAGTCATATTATTTTATGTAATGAAATGGAAAACAAACTCCTAACAGTTTGGCACAGCTGTTTTCTGTTAAGTGTATTAATGACTTGATTCAAAACATTTCACCTTTTTAAAAAAGAGTAATGATAGAAAAATAATAGGTGTGGCATCTATTAAAAAGACAAACATTTTAAAAGGTTACCATTTCATTCAAATAATAAGATACTGCTCAGGGTAATTTGGACCCCCTTCTAGGATATATAAACTTGCACACAACAGCTTTGATGTTTGGATAAGATGTAAAATGGAGGGATCTGAGCCCTTATGGCTATTAAAGATACCATAGCACTTACTGCAAGAGATGTCCTGGCCAAATTCTGTTGTAAGCAGTTATATATCTTTTTATACCTAAAATTCACCCTTTTCATTAAAATGGAACTGGATATAGATTTTTTTTTTAATTTACTGTCCTGGACCTGTTTTGTAGTGTTTCTGTTATTAAATTGCTGCTTAGAATCATTCCAGAAGTAGCTGCATTTCAGTGGTAGATGGAGTGTTCCTTTAATGAGGCTTGAACTTCTTACCTACCTACCTCACAGGGGGATTATGAAGCTTGATTGGTTCTTTCATGCCTGCAAAATGTTCTGCTATCCACTGATAAAAGCTGCTTTAAAAGTGCCAGGTATTATTGTTTGGAAGGTGGGGTAATCATCTTCTGGCTTGGCTGAAGTCAGAGACCTTATTGCAAATGTAAGGATCATTTTTTTCAGTGAAGTACAACTAACACTTCAGTTGTTAATGGTCCCGGAGGAGTTTGCATATCCACTATGCAAGTGGATCTCCAAATTATATTATTAATTTATTTAAAGATGCTTTCTGTTTACAAGGTAATAATAGTCCTGAATGAACTCTGAGGTTGACATGTTGACAGCAAAACAAATCAACCAAAAAAACCATTTAAATCTTCAAGGATGCAGGCTGAGGAGTTTTAGCACAGGATATGGTCGTTACCCAGTGAACAGACAGTACTCCAAAACTATTATTATTGAATTACAATTTGTAAGTAAATATTCATATTTTAAATGAAAGAAAAATACAAATATCAAGATAAGCGAAGTTGGTAAGGGATAAGTTTTATTAAAAACAAAAAAATTAAAATCCACATTTCACTTTTCTTTCGTTCCCCACTTGTCGCCAGGCTTCACCAACTCCCATGTTTTTACCACCTTATTTCCTTCTTAAAAACAGCATAGTTTCTCCCTACAGATAACCAAGGCCTTCCTCCCTAGCTTTATATTAATCAATGGGAGCTTTGCCAGTGACTTCACTGGGGCCAGGAACTCACCCATTGCTTTTCAAAAATGAATGGAAAGGAGAATCTGTGATTCTCCACTGGAAACACAAACAAGCCATTCATTCTGGGCAAAAGGGACTGGCTGACCTGGAGGAAGTGGAAGAGAGAACCCAGAGGGTTTTTAAAAAATTTCTCTTTCTGTGGTTTGACAGTTTGGTTTTCGTTGCTCTTTGGTATTTCCCACCATGTTCTTCCTTGAAAATGGTGGAGTTGAAGGGATTAGGAAGCATCTTTCTTGGTGGCAAGAGCTTGAAAATGTTGAATGCAGGAACCAGTTAAAACAGGATTTTGTCTTTTTCTAAATCAGTTGTAGAGACATAACTGTAGAGCAATTAGTGCAAATCTCTGTACTCTGGTTAAGTACTGATGTTAGCCAATCAGAACACAGAGAGTCTGAGTCTGAACAGTTACTGAGAATTGCATGCCTGGGGGCAAAGAAATTACAGTTTTTAGTTACAGTCCGGCAACCCTATTCTAAGATTTGCTGGGACAATTTTGTTTAGTGAACAGTAAGTGAGTGGTTTGTAGAATGACTACTTGGCTGGGTACTCTGTATTCTGGCAGGACTTCTCCATTCTTAGTTGTCATTAGTTTTGCATCAGAAGCTATTGATTGCTCAGGTCTGGTAGGACTGGGCACCA
This sequence comes from Caretta caretta, assembly GCF_965140235.1. NCBI lineage: Eukaryota > Metazoa > Chordata > Testudines > Cheloniidae > Caretta > Caretta caretta. Next base: position 10,550,747 of record NC_134217.1, on the reverse strand, counting down.
CCAATAGTCCCCCTGCTGCTAGATACACAGTGTAGAGTAGCTGTCGTGCAGCTTTGGACTTCCTGCATTCCTGAAGAAATTCTTGGTGGGGCTGGCCTCTGGGGATCAGTTAACCTTAATCTCTCAGATGTAGGGAATGGGGCTTCTTCAAGGAGTGTCCCTATGAGTGCGCCACTTTAGGTGCGCTAGCAACCCCTGCACCTTTGATCAGAGATTTCTCATAGCAGCGTCTGTTTGGCCCGCGCATGCGTGTTAGTCAGTCTTAAGTGCCATTGTTAATATCACTGCATGGGTGAACTGCCCTCAGTTCTGCTGGAGCTCTGGCAGTTGTCCTATTTCCTGTGAGATTTCCACAATCAATTTCTCGGTCTTACTGATATTAGTCGCAGTGGTAGTTTTCCATAATTAGTAAATACTTTTGATATAGATTTTTTTCTTTAAAAAATTATTTTCTTTTTTCTATATGGTATTTAGATATTTGATAGTTACTACTACTTACTGGGAGGTAATGCCCGGTTCTCCTGGCTTCAAGCACTGTCTGTTGTGCTGGGAGGTGATCCCGGTCAGCAGTGGGCACTCCTGCTGTATCCATTTCCTCAGGGAATTGCACATTGCTCAAAAGTGCAACTTTTGTCTGGCACGGAAATCAAGATTCAGAAAAAAAGAGAGAGGAAGTTTCATCTCCTTATGATGGAGACCTCTCTACATCCAGCCTCTGACCCAGGCCAAGGAACAATCCCCTTCCCCTGTATGTTGGTCCCCAAGCAAGTCTGCTGCCTCGGAACCCCACACTTCCAAGGCATCTAAGAAGACGACACAGGACTCCTCTCATAAGCCTTTGAAAGAACATGCCCCTGGCTCGCCAGGTAGAGAACCTGCCTCTAAAAAGCAGAGGTCATTGGTTTTCTCAGCTACCATGGCACCACTAGCTCTTCAGTCAGGTACTGTTGAGGCTCCCAGTTCCTCAGAACCCATGTCACAGCTAGACTGCAAGGCAGCAAAGCCACAGGCCTAGAGAGACCATCAGTACCATTATCAGACTGAGACAGCAAGAAGAGCTTTTCCTGTGCTTCCTCTGACCATGCTTCCCTTGGAGCTCACGAGATCTTCAGTACCATCAACAACTGCTCTTCCCTCCAAGAGCCCAAAGCCTGGGTACCTTTAGTGTCCTTGGTCACAACTACCTCAGCAGAGACTTCAGCCTCAGGAGTTCTGTTTTCCCTGGGACCTGGCTGTATCTGAGATGCCCGGCTCTCTGCTCCTCGGCTCCAATGTGCTGTCAGTACTGAGAACATCCAGATTGCCTGAACTTCGCCCGATATCAGCTGTTTCACCTCACGTCTCTCTAGGCACGCCACCATTCCAGAGTGAACTTGAGGAAGAGGATTCTGATGAAGCCCTTGCCTCGTTCTCTCAAATGTCAGTTCAGGGCTCTCCTCCTAACTCCAACAGAAGCCCCTTCCTAGAAGCCTCTGCTGAAGCTGCAACTTTTCGTGGCCCACGATTACCACCAATGCCTCACTAGTATGAGCGCCCTTGGGTGGCTCCTCCTATGTCTTATGCACCTCCTCCATGTCCATATTGGGACCCCGGGGCAGCTTATCACCAACAGTTTTCCAGAGCATCAGGTTCCACCCATCATAGACAGAGGCATCCAGCATCACCTATTCCCTCCAGGAGGCCTGATCCTCCAGGGGAATCCTTTGAAGAACAGGAGGCTAGAGCTGATGAAGGGATTTCTCCTATGGCTAACATTTCCTTTTCATCGCCAGATGAAACACTTATGCCTCCTCCTCCTCCATCCCTGGCAGATGATTTTAAACATTTCCAGGATCTGGTTAGGAGGGCCGCAGATGCTGCAGATGACCTTCAAGGAGGTGACAGAGCCTCATCATAAACTGTTTGGCATCATCCATTCACTCTCCTCAACCTGCAGAGCCTTGCCTGTTAATGAGGCTCTTCTGAACCCAGTGAAGATCGTCTGGCACACCCCAGCTTCGATTCTGCCTACATACAAAAGAGTAGACAAGTAGTATTATGTCCTAGGAAAGGAAATGTTTATATTCTTATCCATCACCTGCTCTTTGATAGTTGACTCAGTGAATGAACATGGTAGTTAGCACCATGCTAAGACCATGCCTCATGACAAAGACCACAAGTGTAGGGACATACTGGGGAGAAAGTTTAGAATTGCCAGTTATCAGGCTTCGATGGCAAACAACAACCATGTGAATTACACCAAACCAACCTCTTTTGTGGACCATCTACTGACAGAATACAGGGAACAGTTCCAGGCAGTTATTGCAGAGGGCCAGCTACTTCCCAGGACAACCCCGCAAGCCTCTTCTGAGCCGCTGATACCTCCACCTGTTCGATTGCTTCAGCGGTGGGAATGAAAAGAGCCTCCTGGCTCCAACTCTCTGAATTTCTGAAAGAGGTCCAGAGTACAGTACAGGACCTTTTTTTTGATGAGTCCGGCTATTTGCAGATGGCATGGAGGAGTCTCTGCGAACACCGAAAGACTCTAAAGCTACCTTAAAAAGAAAAGGAGTACTTGTGGCACCTTAGAGACTAACACATTTATTTGAGCATAAGCTTTCGTGAGCTACAGCTCACTTCATCGGTTGCATCCGATGAAGTGAGCTGTAGCTCACGAAAGCCTTATGCTCAAATAAATTGGTTAGTCTCTAAGGTGCCACAAGTACTTCTTTTTGCATACATTTTGTTTCTTCTTCTTTGAGTGTTCAGTTGTTTGGATCCACCAGTTTCTTCCCAGAGGAAAGTCATTCTTCAATGATGTGCTGAATGGATGGAGTATTATTGGCAGCACAGGGCTGGTTCTAGAAAATGATAAATTATCTGAAAAATCAGGCCACAGGGCTCTCGAATTGGGTACCCATTTTTTGACATGAAGGTCTGTGCTTCAGTTGCCCTTGAAAGAGGAGTTGTGAAGCTAAATCCGTCAGTGTCTGTGTAACACGCAGATGCTAAATAGGACTGAAAGGGACTTCCTGGATCATCTCATGCAGTCCCTTGCTATTGCAGGGAACAGTGTCATACAATCCTTTTCATAATTTATCAAGCTTCATCTTAAAACTGCCCAAAAGTGTTGTCTATGAAAATGAGAGAGTCCAGAGATGTCCAAGAAGACAGTGGTACAATACAGTATATAAAGCCATCCTAGCAACCCCCAACAGGCTCAAATGCTGGTTTAAAACAGACTTGCATGGAATCTGCTTATAAGATTGGCCCAACGCAACCTTGGCATAGGAAAAAGGAGATGATTATCTGTTGTATTAATTTAGATGGAATATATGGGCCCACAGAGTCAAAGGTGTTAATATGATCCTGTAGCTGTCCAACATTAAATGATTTTAAACAAAGTTTGATATACAGAGACCTCAGCCTGCTAAATACTATGGCAAACAATTAAAAATCCTTTTAAACCTTTTATTAAAGATACAGAAAATGAAGAAAAAACAGTTAAAGCATTTGAAATGTAACATATTAAGTAAGGCTTTCATTTTAACAACATCCTTTGTTCCCTTTCCTTTTCTCTGGAGTTAGTCTTTAGAGGGTATTCTTTTTGGGGGGGAAAGAAGAAGTTAATTGAGAGAGGCTGGAGCTACCATTGTTGTTAAAGTCCAATCCTGTTTCCTAGAAAGCAAAACAAGACACACACACACACACACACACACAAAAGCAGAAGAAAGAAAGAAAATGCAGGTTCTTTCTTTGGTGTTTACGCTCAATTGCAACTTCACTGCTGGAAAAACATGGGCACAGCATACAAGCTTTTCAACCACTCCAAGAACTGGCAAATTTATTCATCAGGCTGTTTAGGGGATTGCTTTTATCTGCCTCTGCTCACAGGCTTACAGTAATGTTGCAAAATATGCAGTCTTGGCCAGCTAAGCCAGACTCTTGTTAGAAGACAACAGGAGAAGCATAGGAAATAGAAGAAAAAAGGTGGGGAAGAAAAAAGACTCATTGGATTGGGGTGACAAGGTCTCACATGCCTGGTGGCAGTAAGGAATCAGCCAGAACTGGTGGAGGTGGCAATGTCATCCGAGTTCCTCTGTTAGATCGGTCTGGTAAGGACAGCTCTTGGGATCAGGACTACGAAGGCCCACTGATGTTACAGTGGATCTCAAGGATAAATGACGGTGGCAGCCATGATAGTGAAGCTTGCTCTTTCCCCTTCTTTTAGTCAGCAGTTGTCCCTTCACTTCCTCTGTAACAACTTTGATCTCAAAGCTTCTTTTATTTTAAGGACACTGAAAGGGAGTGAAGGGCAGAATAGTCCATCCACCCACTATTTTGTCCACCAGCAGGCCTAATTTCTGACACCAATTTTGATTAATTGATTTCTGGTCTTGCATTGTTCTTGTTTATGTGGCGTGCTCGTAACACAGTCCTTGCATTACATAAGTAGGTGTTTTTGTTTGGACTGATACAGTCTGTCTCTGTCTCTTTTTTGCATCTTTTCACACCAACATTTGTTGTTATAGGTTATTGTAACATTTTATTAATTTTCATTCAATTTTCAGAGATGATCTCTGTCAAGGTTCCTTCCCCACTCTGAACTCTAGGGTACAGATGTGGGGACCTGCATGAAAGACTCCCTAAGCTTATTTTTACCAGCTTAGGTTAAAACTTCCCCAAGGTACAAACTGTTTTACCTTTTGTCCTTGAACCTGCCACCACCAAAGTGTCTAATAAAAATAACAAGGGAAGTGCCCACTTGGAAACGTTCCCCCCGCCCCCGCCAATATCCCCCCAAGCACTACACCCCTTTCCTGGGGAAGGCTTGATAAAAATCCTCACCAGTTTGCATAGGTGAACACAGACCCAAACCCTTGGATCTTAAGAACAATGAAAAAGCAATCAGGTTCTTAAAAGAAGAATTTTTAATTAAAGAAAAAGTAAAAGAATCACCTCTGTAAAATCAGGATGGTAAATACCTTACAGGGTAATCAGATTCAAAACACAGAGAAACCCTCTAGGCAAAACCTTAAGTTACAAAAAGACACAAAAACAGGAATATACATCCCATTCAGCGCAACTTATTTTATTATTAAACAAAACAGAATCTAACGCATATCTAGCTAGATTACTTACTAACTCTTTACAGGAGTTCTGACCTGCATTCCTGCTCTGGTCCCGGCAAAAGCATCACACAGACAGAGAGGACCCTTTGTTCCCCCCTCCACCCTCCAGCTTTGAAAGTTTCTTGTCTCCTCATTGGTCATTTTGGTCAGGTGCCAGCGAGGTTATCTCAGCTTCTTAACCCTTTACAGGTGAAAGGGTTTTTCCTCTGGCCAGGAGGGATTTAAAGGTGGTTAGCCTTCCCTTTACATTTATGACAATTATCACAATTAGGGTAAATTAACTAGGTTGTTTGCGCCCACTACTCCAGTTGGAAGGCTGTTCCAGAACCTCACTACTCTGATGTTTAGAAACCTTCTAATTTCCAGCAAAAATTTATTCCTGGCCAGTTCATACCCATTTGTTCTTGTGCCAACACTGTCGTATAGCTTAAATAGCTCTTCTTCGTCCATGGTGTTTACGGTGGTGCATGCTATAGTAAAGCCCCTGGGGAAACTAATAATTCTGTAGCCTATGAATGGTTTGAATGGTTAGCAAGCCTATAGCCTCATATCAAACAATGAGTATAAAATGACCATCCATTCTGAGAACTGAATGGAGTGGAGGTCCTGTGGACAAAATAGTTTGCAATCATGAAATTAAAGACTGTATCATAATGCGTATACAACGTTAATTCTGGAACTTCTTAACTTAACTTGCTTTACTTTGCAACCTTAATATTATACAAATTACATATAAAAACTACATTTAAAGAGAGTGTAATTCACCCCTTTGCAGAGAGCCAGCAGAAGGTCTACAAACCATTTAAGTCCCACTTCAACCTTATGTCAAGGACTTACACAGTGTATAGGCTTTGTGAAAGGTCTCTGCACAGAGGGTGAATTTTATTCATACTGTCCAAAACAATACCAGCCACTTTACATACAAATAGTAAGATATTCCTTTCCCCAAATTGTTTAAATATACACCCTGCAGTAGGAGAAAAGATGAAATACAAGGGCTTGTTTAGGGAGAGGGTGGGTAGGAGGGATTGGAGTGGGTTATGCTTTTATTCTTTTTATCTCCCTCCTGTGTATTTTGCTTTACGTCCCTAACAGTGTTCGTTAACTGCACGAGAGGCATGCAGCATTCAGAGTATCTATCTGTAAAGTTAAATATTGTTTTAAGCACATTCCCTTGTACTCAGGCATTTTTACTTCGTGCTTCCCATAGGAGACACTACTGTTCGATGTGAGCAACTTGATCTGCTTCAAGATTGGCTGGCTGATTTCCGAAAATCTACCTCCTCCTCCAGCACAGCCAATCCAGAGGAGCTGGTGGCTTTTGATGTGATCTGTGGAGACCTCAACTTTGACAACTGCTCATCTGGTAAATCAAGCTTTTTTCCTTCCTCTCGAATACGTAGCATCACAGTGAGCTAGTAAGTTGTTGTAATGTCACGTCTAACTGCTTTAGAGCAGTGATCTGCAATTGTATATGGCTTTTGCAATCACATTTAAATAAGAATAAACTGCTATAAAAACTTTTAAAAATGGGAGTAAAGATTGTTAATCTGAGTGGGCAAACCCAATGTTTAAGAGACACCTATTCATTAAAGGGGAGATTTCTAAGGCACAAAGGGCAGTTCTATCATTTGTGCCTTTGACAATCTCCACCAAAGTCTAGAAGAATCAGAAAGGTGGCTCTTATCTCCTCTGCATTTTTATTGTCACTATGGCCCTTTCTTTCTAGTTACTAATATATATCAACAGGCATATAATCACGGGGTACCTGTGGAAAAAATCTTACATAACTATGTAATTGAAGACTGTATCATAATGTATACGCACAAGGGGGCTGAATTAATGTTCCGAAGGCAACTTTAATTCTGGCATTTACTAACTTTAAGGACTTGAATTTGCAACTTTAATATTCTTTTAACTTATTTTTTGGAAGTTATTCCTTATATGGAGGGCAGAAGGCACCATTAAAAATAGACATTTACTACCAATAGATGTTAAATTTACTGTGGGATTCGGAGTAAAGAATATCTCACACACTAGGATAAAGTCAAACATGGTACAGTAAATGTTGTTTTTAATGGCATGAACTGTATGTGTTTGTATAGATTTGCACAGTGTGTATAGGCAGTTACATAAATAGATGTGAATTTATTTTAGCTGGCTCATCACTATACTAGCTGGGCATACCACAGAAATTAAAAAACAATTATTACCAGCAATTGGCACAAATCAAAAAAATCCATCCCAGCTTCTACCACTAGTGCCAGTTAATGCGGGATCCTTCCAAATTATGTTCTAAAAGTAAAAGTAAAAAAAGTCTAGCATTATGTTCCAAAAGTCCATGAACTTGGACTCTGGTGGACTGTAGGAGAGAGCAAATTCCAGAACCAAAGGCTGTCTGCTAGTGATGTCCTACTGCTTGCTCAAAGGAGTTTAACCCTGGGCCCAAACAACACAAGCTTTGCCAGAACAGCAACTGCTCTGAAGAGTATAGGGAGAGGGGTTGTCTAAGACAGCCAGCATTATAGATACTAGCTACCACCACCAAGAAGCAGCTTGGAAGCCAGGACAGGGTGTAAAGCACAGGTGTGTGTGTGTGCGTGCGTGCCCCACTAAATAGGCAGGTAGTTGCAAACTGCTTTTGCTGAAGCATCCAAATGACTTCAAATGGTACTCTAAATAGAACACATTATAGCAGTGCAGCCTGGAGATGGCAAAAGGCATGGAGAGGGCTACATCTGAGAGGAAAGGTCAGTGTCTGAGCTACCACTACTACATGGGCATACAAAGAGATGGATCCACTAGGATCCTCAGAGTGCGAACCAGTAAGACAAGGGGTGGGAAGAATCATGATCCCCACGAGTCTCTTAAAATGTTCTCTATTATGCATAGTGGTTTATACTGTGCTTTTAGTCAGCTAGGTTAGAGATAAATTCAAGTGTTCAGATTGGGATCTAAAGTTTAGGACCAGCAGGTTTATGGATTCGTAGTCACTGTTCATGCCCATTTGCTTAGTGGAGATATTAGTGTCCATAGGGAATCTATCCCTTCTAAGGAAGCTGGGTGTACCAGTTATGTCAAAGAAAAAGATACCTCCAGTACAGTCCAAAATAATGACTATCCTCTCATATCATGTGCTTTTCTTTTGAAATGGCTGATGAGATCAATATAGTGCTGATCACCACTGAAGAGGTTAATTAATCTGGTTTGGGTAGAAAGATGTTCAAATGAAAAAATTCAAAATATTGACTGCCCCTGCATTGCCTAGTCTGGTCTCATTTGTGCTACTACTTGGCAGCCAGGATTCTCAGGAGATGAATAACCTACCATGCTCAGCTTTGGATCAGATGCTCACGGTCAATTTAGTTATTGCATCTCCAATCTCAAATGAACCCTGAAGTTGAGTAGAAAGGTATCTGAAGAACAGAACATGAAGTTGGCAGACACTCTGAGCTGGCATCTGGAATTATGAATCAGCATTCTAGAAATGAAAGTCAAGATTTATTGACCGGAGTTTATTAGTAAAGCAAAAATTTCCCTATACTTTATTGGCTCAGAGGTAAATCAATTTTAGCTGAACTCAGATACAGCCAAATCAGAATTCAGTTATTTACATGCTTGTGTAGCTTTGCTCCAAATCTTAAATAAAAGAAGCTTCCTGGCTTGAAAACATGATATTTCACTCAATGAATGAGCTAGAATAATCTTTTTATACACTATGTAGCAATTGTACAACATAGTATGTGCATTCTATCCAAGTGTCAGATGTTACTTGGTTGACAATCTATTTTTATACTTGTGAACCGGGGTACAGTGGTTGAGTTTTTGTAGGCATGTTTGCATAGGGGTTTAAATTATTGAAACTTAACCATTGTTAAAGGGGATGCTATCAAGGTAAAAGCTGTTCTTAGATGTGTTGCTAACAATTAAAATTATTAAAAGCATTTAAAATCTTTTACTTTTGCTAGCTATGAAGTTTACTGTTTTGCACTTTTGAAATGGAAGTTGAAATTAAGTTGATCACTTTCATTTTCTATTTATAGTCAGTCTCACTTTTTGGTTCTCATGCATTAAATTAGAACAGTGCTGCAGTATTTGTGTTTACAACTTTGCAGGGGAATGTTTTTAATTTAAAAAGTCACAGATCTTTGTTAGGTAATGTACTTTAGACTGAAAATGTAAGTTTTGTATTTTTAAGTACTAAATCTTGATATTTACCAATTTTGCACTGTAAAGAGTCTGGAAGGTTTTAAGGAAAAAAATATTAACTGAATATTTTTAGACATGCCAACTTTCTTTACAAACTGTGAAATTGTAGAATAGTTTGTTTGCTCCCATGAAAATCTAGCTCTAACTCTTTGTTGAAAGTTATACCATTAATCCATCTTACATTCGCAAGTTCCTTGGTCATCCCATGTTTTAGGGCCATTTGCAGCAAGTCAGTTGTACCCTAGTACTAGAGAGTTATCACACTTCTAACATCAGTACATTGAATTCTCAGTTATCAGGAACTTTATTATAAGGCTGTCTTTAATGTCAGGCCGATGTAGTCTGACTCTGATGGAAATCTATTATATTTTAAACCTTTCGCTATGAGATGAAAAAACCGTTCAATGAGAGGGGCTAGGCTGTACTTCTCAGCCATGAATAGTAACAATTGCTGTATGAAAGTGTATTAATCATCACAGAATGTTATTCCTTTCCATGGCTTCGCTGATGAAAGTTTATAGGCATATGAAACCTTGTGACAGAGCAAAACTTGAAGAAATAAAATTGTACAGATTTCATCTGGTCCTTACATAAAAATACCTGAACAAAATCAATAACCTGCTGAGATCGGAGGGATTTGGTTTAAGTGTACCTGTCAAATCTTAAATACCCTAGTTTTCTGATCCTCTCCAATTCCTCCAAGATGTCACTGCTAATTTATTACTGCTTAGCCCCAGAATCGTCTTGTGGTTCTAAAGATGGCAGCTGAGACATTGCGGGTGCAATAGTTGAAATAGGGGTATCAGTTCTCAGCTCAGTAAGATACACTGAACAAAATGCAAGAATGGGATCCTGTGGCCCTATAGCTAGGGACAAAACAGATACAATAACATAAGAGCCTGTAACAGCCTCGGGGTAGTAGATGGTTAGTACGAACGTGGCTACAGACTGAACATTCGTGTTTGCATTTTCTGACCCCTTCTAGTTGGAATTGAGATTGTCACACAGCATCATCCCTTGCCAAGAATAATGTTGCTGTCCTGTAGAAGCAGGTCTGGTTTGCTCCTGTTGCTGCAGATCAATGTCCTCCTTAGGTGATGCATCTAGCTCAAACTTCAAAGAAGTTCCCCCTCCCTTGTTTTTGAGTGTGTCCATTTTCATACACATTTATGGATTTTGTTGCCTTGACAATAGACTGTGACAAATGACATCATTAGTTCCAAGTGCAGGCATTTGTGAATGTTCCAAGGATCCCTAGAGGGAACTTGAACTGTTGATAAGAAATTCTAAAACGGTGGAAGTGCTGCAAAGAAGAAGATTGTCAAGGGACGCTTTCAGTTTAAAAGGTTTTAAAAAATATTATTGGATTTACAACAGTGTTGGTATTTTCAGTTTGAGGGTCTGATCCTGCAAATCCTACTAGATACGAGATTTACTATAATCAATAGTGTACCTTGAATTATAATTCTCCTTGATCCAGTGCCAATAGTACTAGTTTGTTACATTAAATAATCCTAGAGGCATATATTTGCTATTAGACTTGAAGTAGAATAATTGGTACTAATTGTGCTCTGACAGAAATTAAGCATTGAAAATGCATGTAGTATTCTGGTTGTAATTTGTACTACTTTAATACTCAGGATAACAATATCACAACACAAAATACCATTTCTCTGTCTCTTTCAGTCTGTTATGTAACCTAAGTGTTTCATGAACAGTGCATCTTGTAAGGCAGTCATACCACAAGCTTCTAACTTCAACAACTGCACTGCAGAAACTATATACGTACCCAACTCACCATATGTATTGTCAATATGAAGCCAGCGGATCTAGTTCTGCACTGTCTAACATTTAATACCTACATTGTGTAGTCATTTACATCAGTATATAGTGCAAGGCAATGGAGAATCAGGCCCATTAATTGCTCCCAAAAATCAGATGGGCAGGATTCGGCAGTGAATCACTTTTTGTTGTTGTTTAGACATTTTCTTCTGTTTTAGAGTGCTATATTTTCCAACAGTGAATCTTTGTACTTAGTGGAGTTTTGTTGGCAGGGGCATTTGGAGAGTTCAGGAAGTTGAGAATAGGATATTAACTAATTGTATACAGTAGCAGCAACCAGCTCCAATGACATTAGGACTCCATTATGCTGGGTGCTCTATCAATGCATAGTAACAGTAAGGGCTAGATTTTTAAAAGGTATTTAGACACCTAAAAATGCAGATAGGTGCCTCGTTGGAATTTTTCAAAATTAGGCAATGCCTGACTCCCATTGGGCACCTCTAGGTGCCCAAGTACCTTTAAAAATCTGGCCCTAAAGAGTTTAGGCTCCTAATTAAGACAAGGTGCAGCAAGGCAGTATAATGAGGAAGTAGAGGCTTGGGGTGGAGAGGACCAGGGATAGGAAAGTGGCCTATTTTTCATGATTTACAGTTTTGGAGGATTTGAGATATACAGGTAACATTTTTAATGCCATTAATCTCAACGGCCTAAGGTCTTTCACCTTTAGGTCACCAGTTTAAATCCAGCCCAGGTAATTAGGGCCCAAAAGTCATCATTTGCTGTCTGTTCAATGGGCCAGTTGAAATGAGTTATATTAACCCACTGTGTGCCACCACCCACAACTGGCACTAATTGGTATGCTGTTGGCAGTCTTGCAGAGACTAGAAATCGAAAAGGCATGGAGACTGGTCCCTCCAGGACAGGGGTTATGTAAATTACCCAGGCAAGGTGGGAAATCTACATTGCCATTGCCTGCAATCAGACCTGTTTTGAAGATAAATAAGGGGCATCAGTTCCTTCAGCTGTCGACTTAGCATTAAACTAGTGATGAAAGGGAGACATTTAGGAAATACTTTTGTCAAATCTGAGGACTAAGATTTAGAGAATTTATAAAATGTAGCTCATAGTTAAGAATCTTGACTACTATTGTGATTTTTTGTGTGTGTGTTTTTAAAATTCATTACAGAATGTTGCTTATATCACCTTAGAAACCAAAATGAAATCAGGTTCCAAATTAAATTAGTGCTGCTGTAGTCTTGAACAGAGAGGTTGCTTCAGAGTGATGGAAGGACCCTCCTCTCCTTTCCAGGGGCATGAGCTGAGGACACAGACTGGAGAGTCAAGTTTTGCTTTTGCATCGTACCAGTTTTTGCACTGTATTTTAAAGCTTGCACTATGTGATTGATTTGCTTTTCCTTGGACTTGTTATTTCCTTGCAGAGGACAAGCTGGAGCAGCAGCACTCCCTGTTTACACGCTACAAAGATCCATGCCGGCTTGGTCCTGGGGAGGAAAAATCATGGGCAATTGGTAAGGTTTTGTCTCAAAACTGTCAGAGGCAACCTATTTTATCCTTATGTGGCCCTGAGACACCACCTCCAGGCAGCATATGGTATAACTAAGGGACAGTAACAGCAATTAAGTGGGGACTAAATATTTACAAACTATGGTTTAAAAGTACTGTCCTCAACCCATGTCATATCTTTTGCAAACCTCAGAATGCTTTATTGTACTATACACTGTACCCAGATAGTGGATGAGGTGATCTCTGCCAAAACGCAGCCCCTGCTGGAATTGAACATGGCATCAGTTTCGAAGACTACTCAAGTACCCTGCCACAGTTTAGCGACGTTAAAATTAGTTTTTAAAACCCAGTTGAACCATTGTGGTTTCTTTGTATTCCAATTCTAATCTCTCAGTTGCACCAAGCTATTTATATGTAAACTGAAGTATTCAGCTTATGATCTGACTCTTCCAACCCCATTAATTGCTGATATTATAAACCATTGTTTGTGACAAGGTAATTAAACAATTCCATTGGCACTGTTTTCATTTTTACATCCAGTTCAAATGGCATACCTTAGGAAAAAATTTATTCCTGGTGTAATTCCACTGATTTCAACTGAGTTACACTGGAGATTACTTTGCTCACTGGTCTTCCACTGAAAAGCTTTAAAAACAGGAGTGGAGGAGGATTCATTTTAATTAATTACCTTTATTTGACTGATTGAGGAAGTGGTTGTATTTAGTCACATGTGGAAGAAAGTAGACAGCAAGATTCAGGAAATCTGAGACTTGGAAAAGCTAAAGAGAAGCAGATACCTACAATCAAGACCTAGGGATTTCAGTGGAGATGGAGTCAAGGCAGTGGTTTACCCAGACAGCATTGCAGAGGTGGTGATAGAAAAAATTTCAGATGTGGACACTTGGCTGCTTTTAAGGGTTAGGTAGAAAGTACAAATATACAGGGTTGGGAGGAGGGTTTCTGGCAGTTGAGAGGGAGTCTCACCCCAGCTCCCTGCTGTTGAAGCCTTTTGCTGATAGCCTATATACACTAAACCCTGCCTCCCTGCAGCCAGTTTTCAACTTATCAGGGCCTGGAAATAGCAACAGGTGAGGAACACTGAGTGTACAGCTCTGTGGTGGGGAAGAATGAGGAAGAAAAAAATAGACCATGTCTGCAACAGAGTGGAGGGTAGGTCGCCAGGAAGGTTTAAAAAGCTCAGGGGGCAGGGAGGGGAGAGGTTCTGTGCAGGAGGCAAGGGAGAAGAGACACAAAGGGATCAGAAAGAGCGAGGATGGAGGAACTGAGTGCAAGCATTCCCATCCTCATTGCAATTAGAAGGTTTTTTGCATTCCTTCTGACATGGAAGAGTCCCATTAGATCAAAAGCATAGCCTGCATGGGCAAGATACAGTCCCTGAAGGGAGGACATGTCCAAAGCAAATGCAGTCGGTTTAATATAAGGGTGCTAAGTGAGTATAAAATGCTATCAAATCAGAAAGGAACACTTTCTGATTCCCCTCCCTTTGCACAGCTACAAGTAATTACGCAAGGTGCAAGTAGCAATAGATATGCTGAGTTAGTCACGTTTTCTGTTTTGTTCACAGGTACCTTGTTAGATCCTGAAGGATTGTATGACGAAGAAGTGTGCACTCCAGATAACCTACAGAAGTATGCACTCATTCTCTCTTTCACTATTAATTGAAAAGCTAGTTTGTCATTTTCCATTTAATATTTTAATTCAGGTTATAAGTGACTAAAATTTATTATCTGATGGCTGTTTGGTTGCCTTTGAGAAATGTTGCTTACCTTTGATTTGGCAACAGCAGCAGAGGTACTAAGGATTTAATTAATTCTAGAAACTGTACTTACTTTGCATCTCTATAGGTGGTCCTGCCTGACCCCCAGGAATACTGTGAATGTGGCATAATGTAAATATGTATCGATAATAAAAGGATAAAGCACTATCGTATTACTGCCCAAGCCAGATAGGGGAGTCATGCTGTCTTATACCCAAGTGGAAGACTTCAGATTCTAGAGATGTAACTCTGACATCTTTAACCAGCACTAGATTTACACCAAAACAGTTAAAAAATGAAATGGGTGTGTGGGGGGACAGAAACAGGACTAAGTAAACTCTGGGTCTAACCAACCTTGAATTTTGAGGAAGTTTGGATCGTGACTCCAAAACCTGTGGCTATTAACCATATTATCAAAAGAGGTATGCACTATAAAATTCAAAGCTGGCTAATATTCAGTGAATTCACACCTCTGTATACATTCGGTTTGTTGGAACAGGACAACAAAACAAAGGTCTGAATGCTACTAGACTGGCCCTAACACAGCCTGTTTGAAGATCTCTCCACACCTGACCAGTCCGGTGGACTTAGTACTAACAATGAGGGAACTGGTTGAATAAAATAACTGGCCCAAGAACTACAACTCAACCCAGACTAACCCGGTGAGGTTATGTAGATGCTGTCATAGTAGTAGAAAGCTCCCATAATTCATTGTACATAAACCAACCCCGGGGGGAAGGGGAGAGAAGGAGAGAAGATGATCATTACATCAAACATGCCATGGCGGGGGGGGAGGGAAGCTGAGTATCAGCCAGTAGTACTGGCCTGTACTTGCAGTTTATTTTCATGGTATGTTTGATTTAGCTATATGTCTTGGGCATGTTCCAACTCACTGCTGCAAAAGACCACTTACCAAAGGCTGACAAAACCTGAGGAGACATTTCTTTAAGGACTATACGAGACCTTAGATAATATACTGTTGAAGCAATTCCGATGCTAGTTTAGTACTTTGCTGAGCAACATCTTTAACAGACAAGCATGTGCTTGTCCTTTGGACATTGTCTTCATTAGTAGATTGTATAAATCATAATGATAAGTACAGAAGATCCAGCTGCTGCATGGTATCAAAACATACTTTCTACAGAATTTCTGGAAGCAAGTCTATAAATGAAATATCACTGTAGTATAATAAGGTTGTTTGAAACTTGGTTAAATATATGAAACAAGGGTAGACATGAAACTTAACTAAGTTAAAATTTAGTTGTATGGAACTTACAGATTTTAAAAGGTAAAATCTGTACCTAGCCTATATTCAACAATTTACAAGCTGTAGCCTGTTTTAGGAACACCTTATTAATCAGCAGTTAGGAGCAGTTATTAAGGGTAAACTTCTCAACAGGCCTCCAAAATCTACAAATCTATTTACATTTGCATATTTGCCTGTGCAAGCCAAATGACCCCTCTCTTACATGTACATTTGCAGGCACATCCATTCAGATGTACAAGATGCAAAACTATCCTGTACTAAAGGCATTTATGCAAGTAAAAGAGGGGTCCAGTTGGCCTGCACAGGCAAATCTGCACGTGTAAATATGCATGTGCACGATTCCCCATTTTTTGGCTCCAAGTGCAGGCAGGGAGACTTACAAACCGGAGCTCCCTAAAATTTTTGTGGATTAATTTTCAAGGGCTCCTTTGGGACAATTTGTCATTGAACAGATTTACTGTTCCTATTAAAATAAAAAACAAATATACAAAAACCCGAACCATAAAAGGAGCTATTTGCATTTAGTAATGAAGATGGGTTACATTGATAAATGGTTTATAAAGGATTAATACTTACGTTACATGCATGAATAGGTGAATAGTATAGATTGTTATAAGCAACCCACTGAACTCTTAATTTATTAGCCATTTATTCAAACATCTGTCATTTATTAACTATCTAGAAACTATTTATGTGCAACCGTAATATAAAGTATGACTGAAAGAAAGGGTTCAGGAGTTTTGTTACAGGATTAAATGAAAGACCTCTTACCTGCCAAGATTAGCATTGGGGTTCTTCTTCTCTTGGAACACTTAGCAATTCCCTCATCCTCTGAAGTCCTCATCCAAAGCCTACTGAAGTCAGTGGAAGGAAAAGGAGTACTTGTGGAACCTTAGAGACTAACAAATTTATCTGAGCGTAAGCTTTCGTGAGCTACAGCTCACTTCATTGGATGCATTCAGTGGAAAATACAGTGGGGAGATTTATACACACAGAGATCATGAAACAATGGGTGTTACCATACACACTGTAACGGGAGTGATCAGGTAAGGTGAGCTATTATCAGCAGGAGAGCGGGGGGGTGAGGGGAACCTTTTGTAGCAATAATCAAGGTGGGCCATTTCCAGGAGTTGACAAGAACGTCTGAGGAACTGCGGGGGGGGGGGAGGGAGGGAGTGGGGAGGAGAGGTGGGAATAAACATGGGGAAATAGTTTTTACTTTGTGTAATGACCCATCCACTCCCAGTCTTTATTCAAGCCCAAGTTAATTGTATCCAGTTTGCAAATTAATTCCAATTCAGCAGTCTCTTGTTGGAGTCTGTTTTTGAAGGTTTTTTGTTGAAGCATTGCCACTTTTAGGTCTGTAATCGAGTGACCAAAAAGATTGAAGTGTTCTCCGACTGGTTTTTGAATGTTATAATTCTTGACGTCTGATTTGTGTCCATTTATTCTTTTACGTAGAGACTGTCCAGTTTGGCCAATGTACATGGCAGAGGGGCATTGCTGGCACATGATGGCATATATCACATTGGTAGATGTGTAGGTGAACGAGCCTCTGATAGTGTGGCTGATGTGATTAGGCCCTATGAATAGATATGTGGACACAGTTGGCATTGACTTGAATGGACTTTTAATCAGGCCCTAAAGGAGGACAGGGATTTTCATAACTTTTCTGAAAGTGATTTAAGGCTTTAGAGAGGCCATCCCCTATAGGAGGGAAGCATTGGAACTTGGATTCTTCTTCGAGTAGTGTCCCTATGGGTGCTCCACTTTAGGTGTCTGTGAGCCCCTGCACCTCTATTCGGAGATTTTTGGTAGCAGTGTCCTGTTGAGCCCCCCACATGTGCTCTCGCTCCCTCATGGTCTGCCTCTTAGCACTGGGGGGGAGGACCCCCCTCACTTCCTTCTCTACCGCCTTTGGCCTCTGAGGGAAGGAGCAGTTGTCCCTTCCTTATCTGTGTCATTAGCATAAGTAGTGTTTGTTTTGTTACCTTTGTTCTCCCTAAAAGTACTCAGGCTAGTATTTGTTTTATTTTATTCCTTTGGTTTAAAAAGAAAAGAGAAAAAGGAAAAGAACTTCACTTTCCTTCCCTGTCTGGGGGCATTCCCCCCTCTCCGCAGACATCTAGTAGACTCATAATTATTTTCTTTTTCAGTTTAAAAAAAAAAGTAAAGACGATGTTCTTCTTCATATTCCTCCCTGCTAGAGGAGAACACCCCCTGTCCGGCGGCTTGCCTGGCTCTCTCTGCCCCAAGCGGTGCCTCTCCTGCCTCGGTAGGACAATACCGAGGAATCTCCTGCTGTGAGCTCTGCCCTGCTCTGAGCTCTGTTCTCTGCACCTACAAGGGGCTTCTGGAAGCTCTGTGCTGCTCTGAGCTCTAATCTGGGCAACTACTGCACCAAGAGGGCACAGTTACCGTACCATCTCTAAAAGAGCGACACAGAGACACCAGAGGCTTCCACCTTCATGCTCTGAGGCAATGGTACCATCCCCTAAGGAGAGGGGACAGTTACTGTACCATCTCTAAAAGAGCGGCATAGAGAAACCCTTTGGTACCAGATGCAACAAAACTCCCATCTAGGAAGTGTTCTGTACCTTCCCAACCATTGATACTGACTTCAGACATTCCTCCGGGGTTCCGGATGAACCCATGGTAACACAGGTACTCTGATACTCTGGAGACCTGTGGCCTCAGTACCCAGAGAGAGACAATTACCATACTGTCTCTAAAAAAGTGGCACCAACAAACTTTTTGTACTGGGCAAAACTCTCATTTAGGAGTGCTCTGCCCAACTATCGGTACTAACAATGTACCACGGACCCTTCTCTGTGGTACCAAATGAACCTGTGGTACTGCATGAGCTCTGGTACTGTGGAGACCTGATGATTGGGGAAGAGCCACAATCCCCATTACTTGGTACCAGGACCCCGGTATCGAGCACATCCCGGCACCCAGAATCGCTCTTAGCATTGGACTGTATACTGCCAATACCCCAGTCAGCAGCACCCTTACCCACTGACGAATCTGACACTGGCAAGGAGGAGATCATTCCCTGGCCCCTCAAGGTGGCCCACCACCACACTACAAGGGTCATCCCCAATTCCATCATGCCAACCGCCCGTGCCTGCCTTCCTGCCTCTTCCTCCCAAGGCCATATTGTAACTCTTCGGGTATATACACGCACATGGCACGACCGTCTCCGGTGTCTCTCAGGGAGAGTCCACCAGATGGTTTGCTACAGCCTGGCACCTGAGCCAGGACAGGAGAAAGCTTTTTCAGAACAGGAAAGAAGGGGAAAAAAAAAACCACCTGAAGAGGAAGCTACCTCTTCAGCACACTTCTCATCTCTCCCAGATGAGAGTGTGCTGCCCACCCCTCATCACTAGGTGAAGATTTAAGAACTTTCTGTATCTTATCAAGAGGGTGGCAGACGAGCTGCAGATTCCCTTACAGGAGGTGGCAGATACACATCACAAGTTGGTGGACATTCTGCACACTACCTTCTCATCTAGAACTGTCCTCCCAATTAATGAGATGATTCTAGATCCTGCCAAAATAGTCTTGCCGAGACAGCCTCCATCGCACCAACCAGCAACAGAGTGTAAACACAAACAACCCTACATCTCTTCCCAAAGAGGCAGACTTTGTTTTCAACATCTGTAACCCAACTCCATCATAGTGGATGTGGTTAATGCATGAAGCAAGCAACATAATGCGAAGTCAACTCCCTATGATCAGGCTTTGCAAGTTGGCGTATTCATCAACAGCATTACTGTTTAGAGTCATAAATTACCAAACTGTCATGGCCAAAACAATTTTGTTAATCTTGGGAAACCCAGGATGTTTCTGAAACATTACTGGAAACACAAAAAGAACAGATTCAGACCATTCTTAGAGAAGGTCAGTTAAGAGCTAGACCGGTCCTAGAGACACCACTGGATGTAGCTGTTACAGCTGCCCGCCCAGTCTCCATGACAGTGGTACTGAGGTGGGTTGTGGGTTTTTTTTTTTTTTTTTTTTGTTCGCCACACCTCTCTAGATTGCCCAAAGAACTACAGACTTCCAATTTGAAGGGCCAAACTCTTTGCGGAGAAGACAGATATTCTCGGACCACACTACACTCCTTAGGAATCTACGCTGTGGAACAGAAGAGAAGATATACCTCTCAACCACACCACAGATCACAATCTTCTCAGTACTCACCATCTCTGTGCTGTTATGAGCCACAGTGTAAGAGGCCCAGGTCTCAAAAGTGAGAACAGTCTGCAACCCAGTCCATGACCTCTCAAACTGCCTCTTATAAGCACTTTGAGCTGGTCGGGGGCCTGAACAATGATAGCATCAGCTGCCATCTGTACACCTGTCACACCACTCAGAAGTCACCTTACTTCACAGCAGTTAGGACCAGCTCTAGAGCAAAGAGATTGATTTTAGCCCTGAACTTACAGGGTGCCTACTTCCATATCTCAGTACAACCATTGTGCAGGAGATTTCCTACTGCTTACCTTTGGGGCAGGATCATTATAGGTACAGACTGCTCCACACAGGGTAGTCTCCAAGGTTCACCTCATTGTAGTGGCATACTAACCCTGGTACAGTGACTGGACTGTATCAAGACCAACCTGATGTAGTACAAGTGAGAGTGCTCCACTTACTACCCACATTCACCACCCTGGGACACATGTCTCTGTAATATGCTGGGGAGCTCACCTACAAAGCAACAAGGTTCAGGACAAATGGCCTTCCACAGAAATGACCTTCCATATCACTCTTTTGGGGCTAGGGGCTGTCAGGAGTGCCTGTGCACAAACTCTGCCTTTCATTTAAAACAAACAAACAAAAAAACAACCCACACACACAAAGGTTATGATAGACTTTATACAAAACATACAGATCACATTAACTGCCAAGGAGCTGCCAGATCGCCCTCTCTCTGCAAGACAGCATTCAAACTTTGGAATTGATGCACCCATCACAATGCACTCATCTCAGCTGTCTGTCTACAAGGGATACAGAACGGGATAACCAACAGTCTCAGTTAGAATTTTCTCATGACAATGAGTGTATACAGCATTCACAGGTGTCAAGATATAGCCCCCATTGGGGAAACATTCACTGATAGTTGCCCTCATCTTCCCAGCGGACAGGGCCCACTTCTATGTCTTTTCCCAGTTTCCTACCCTATCCAAGATTCTGTTGAAAATCCAACGCAACAAAGCAAGATTGTGATTGCCCCTCTTGACTATGACAAGTCTGGCTCCCTTACCTGACATAGATGGCAAGTGCCCTCCTGTTCCTCTGACGTCAGCCCATTCCTCACCCACTCTCTCAAAACAGTGGGCTGACCCTTCACCCCAACCCCTGGGTCCTCCGCCTCCAGGCTTGGATCTTTCTTTGTTCCAAGGCTTAGAAGCAGAATGCTCTGACAAGCTGAAACACGTTATAACACAACCACAAGTTGACCACTCCACATACCTATCTACAGAATGGAAATGACTCCAAAGTTTGTACCATTCCAAACGGACAGACCCAACCTCTTTTTTCCTCCCTCTGATTTTTCATGACATTTTAAACTCTCACTCAGCTCTCTTAAGGTACATCTCATGGCGAAAATGGCTTCCCACTTAGAGTTTGCTCAACCACTAATGCGTAGACTCTTTAAGGGCATTGGGACTCTCTTCCCCCATGTGACACCACCCGCTCCAGCCTGGGACTTTAATCTAGTTCTCAAGGCTTGGACTAGACCTCCCTCCGAGTCCAGGGCAACTTGTTCTCTCTTATACCTGTCCATGACGACAGCATTTCTAATTGCCATCACCTCAGCTAGGCACATAGGAGAAAAGCGTCCCTGATGGCACACTCATCATTCACGGCCTTTGTCTTTAAAAAACAAACAAACAACTCTAAGGCTATATCCCAAGTTTCTCCCTACTTTTTCTGTACTTTCCATATGAATCAACAAATCCATCTCCCTGTTTTTTCCCAAAACCACATTGTGACAACTGAGAGACAATTGTGCATATGCTAGATATTAGAAGGACATTAGCATTCTACTTGGACAGGACTAAGGACTTCAGGAAATCCCCTAAATTCTTCCTTTCGTCCACAGAAAGATAAACTCTGTGATAACTCCTCAAAGACTATCCAAATGAGTCTCTAGTTGCATTAATCGCTTAGCAAGGGCGCAACTTGCTTCTGTCCATACACACTCCATGAGATCAGTTCCTACCTCAATCACATTCCACAGGGATACCCCTATCTCCCCTATCTATAGAGTAAGGATTGAGGCCTCTGTCCATACTTTCGCAGAACATTATGTGATCACTGATGATTTGGCCGCTGACACCATCTTCGACTCCACAGTACTCTCTGAAGTAAAAGACTCCGCTCCGAAGTCCCAGCCTCCAGTGGTGGGTACTGCTCCGGAGTCACCTAAAGTGGAGTACCCATAGGAACACTACTCGAAGAAGAAGAGGAAGTCACTCACCTTGTGCAGTAACAATGGTTCTTCGAGATGTGTATCCCTATGGGTGCTCTACAACCCACCCTCCTTCCCTCTACTTTGGAGTTCTCTATAGGGCTCTGTGGTAGAAGGAAGTGAGGGGGGGGTTCTCCTGTGCGTTGCTAAATAGCCTCGAGGCAGACCACGAGGGAGGGAGAGCACATGCGCGGCTCAACAGGACACTGCTATCGAAAATCTCCAATTAGAGGTGCAGGGGCACACAGACACCTAAAGTGGAGCGCCCATTCGGGCACAAATCTCGAAGAACCATCATTACTGCACAAGGGAGTAACTTCCTCTTCAGGCCTTGGCCAGTGATTTGCAGGTACTATTAATAAAAAAACATTTATCTGTAACTTTAGAATCCACATTACATTAATGATTTTAGATTGATTAGATTTTTAAAAGCATTTTAATTAACTTTTACAAAGCTCATTCATAACTGATATGCATAGAGAATCTAAAATGGTATCATCAGCATAAAGAGGGAGAGGAGCTTCCAGCTGTCCGACTTATATTGTTAATGTAGATGGCAAACCAGATTGGGCTTAAAATAGATGCTTGCAGAAATCCCTCAGTAATAAAATTTGGCTGTGATATAAACCCATCCAGTTTAACAAACTGTTTATATTGGCATAGGTAGCTCTGGAAACAGTTCAGCAAATCACAATCAATGCCAATCTCCTACAGTCTATTAATAAAATCACCGTCCACATCATTAATTGCTTTAGACTAGTCAATGAAGGTACAGCACAGACTTGTCCCTTATTAAAAGGATAAGTAATGGGAACTATCGTATGAGCCAGAACAAGCCTGACCCCCTCATTAGAAGAATATAATAAGCATAAATAGTGAGCAAGCTGTTTATTAACTAATCTTTCCGTAAAACTGGGACAAGTTAATAAGGTAGATATTGATCTTTTACAACTTGGACTCTACATTGCACCATTGTTCAGAGGTGAACACACTTCCATTTTGAAAGAGTCTTAGCTGTAATGCTGAGCTTTTAATTTAGGGCAAGTAATTTCTTCTCTCAGAAGGTGAAAAGTACCCTGATTCAGAGGGCCAACACAAGGCCATCTGCATCATTTAAACACCACACAAGGTCTGTGGAGGTGGAGTGGCGGGTGGAGTTTTCACTGGTTTTACAGAAGTACCGGAGCTCTATACTGGAACAAGGTCTCCATAGTCCAGCACAGAAGGCCGCATTAGGGACCAGGCAAGAGATGGGATTCAGATCTACATTTATGAAGATTCAGTGGCCCCAATGCAATGTGTGTGGAGAGTGTGTGGTCCACAATTCCATGCCACAAGCTGGAACAACATCAGCAGAAGGGCTATGGGGCCTACACAGTTTCCTGCCCCCCTGGTTTGTGGGATGGCTTACCCAAGCTTTATGCAGGTGGAGTGAAATTGACTCCAGAATGTCAGATACCAGATCACATTCTCTCACTCATGCATCATACTTTTTGCAGGTGTTGCTTTACTGTGTGGATTCATCAAACAGTCTGATATTCAGTATTAAAAATGAGCTGTGCGGATTAGTTGTGATTGGCCACTATAGTCACATGCTCTAATTGGAGGAGTCATAAATTTTGTAATAGGCAAGAAAGTTTTTAAAAAAAGCCTCCTGGGGATATTAAATCTCTCAAGGAGAAAAGATTTGGAAGATTTTTTTTAAACCCTTTCTCCTTCCTGTGTCCTAGGTCCTATCTGAGGCATCAGCCCTATAAAGTTTAGATTGCTGTGTATATCATATTGGCATAACTTATTACATTCACATGGAGTAGTTATGTGCAACTTCTGTGGCATGGCATACACCCTGCTGTATCAAGCAGCATCCCCTCACATATAAATGATACTAATTTTACTGAGCATACAAATTTAAAATTCATTGTCCTGGAGTATTTGAGATGAAAATTCCTTTTCCATAAACATTTGTGCAGATAACTCAGTCACTGAAATGGTCACAGGAAGTGAATATAAAAGTGTGTGTGTGTGTGTGTCTGTCCCCATCCCAGTATTTGTCCAGCTCTGCACAGCTTTTGCTCAACTTTGTTATTTAATTTGCGCTTCCCAAGTCTGCGTGGGCTGCTGCTTTTCAATAGAGGTCAGCTTGATTATAGCCAGATCACTTTCTTGAATCTAAATGAGACTTTCACAAAGAGCACAATTTTCAGAAACAAGCTGTAGAATGAACAGTCTGACTCTCCATGTAACAGGATCAGAATGTTTTAATAAGCTAATTTAACACAATTAAATTACATGACAGTCCAAATTTGAAACATCCTATATGAAAGAAAATTTCCCTTTATAAGATGGTTACTAAAAATAATCTGTCTGGTCTTAGATAACTATCAGAACATTCATATTTAAATTAATCAGAGGAAACAAATGAACTGCAATACATTTATATTCCATAGACTTAATAATCCACCATAACATGGTATGGTTGGCTATTATCTTGTAAAGGTGGGTAAAGTGCTTCTTATAAGAATCAACTTTAGCCAATTATAATTTGCATTTACTCCCAACTTGCCAAAAAACTAAACTGTCCTCTTAAGTGTTGCAGTTCTTGCCTTGTCCCAGTTCAGATTCTTTTGAAGGAGGGAATTTTGAGAGATGATGATAAAATCAGGGACTATTTTTCTTCCTAACATCATTTTATAAGAGTCCTGTACTTGTCACCTTTAACACACACACACACACACACACACACACACACTAACTACTAAACCCTTTCATGATCATTTTAAAAAGCCAGGACATCAAAATGTCATTTTTTTTCTCAAGATGAATTTAAAGGCTTTGTACCTGCTAGGACCCAAGTTCATGGCTCAGTGTTTCTGCTGCAACAGTTGATGATGTAGCTTAATGATGTAATCAACTTTTATAAGGGAAACCACAGACCTCTGAGCTCAGGTTCTGGCAGGTAAGTAAAGTAAATCATTTTCAACTACTTGGTTTTAGAAATCATTTGTTTGTACATTTTAGCCCAGATTTTCATAAGATTGCATGCACAAAAGGGTGTACCTATCTGCATGCCTAAATTAACACTCAAAATTTCTGTGATTGCACATGCTGATGACCAGTTAAGTTTGATAGCCTGCAAATGGAGTTGCTGCAGGTATCTGCAAATGCAGTAATTGTATATACCAAATTCACATGGTGGATCTTTATGCCAATATTCTACTTTCCTTCCCAATGCAAAACTCCTAGTGACATCAGGGTCAGATCCACACACATAGTGGGATATCCGTATTGAGACTCATTGTGAGAACATCCAAGCAGAACTGTCCCCTCAGTCAGCTGTAGATTAATATAATCTTATGCTGTAAAATGCATGCCTGAAATAATGGATTTCACTCCACTACTATTTACACTGTAGACTCCTCCGGACAGCACATAACACAATGTGCGTGGGGGGTGGGGGGGATGGGGAGGGGAGGGCTGCATTAAAAATACTGATGATAGCTTATTCTACACATAGGGGTAGAGCTGGGAGATATTTAACAGGCTTGTGTTTTTTGTAAACCAGGGTGCTGGAAAGTGAAGAAGGGAGGAAAGGATACGTGGTCTATCCCACCAGCAAGAACCATAGTTCAAGTCAAAAGGGGAGGAAGGCATCACTAAAAGGCAGTGGGAGGAGGATTGACTACATGCTTTACACAGAAGACGGTGTCTACCTGGAATGGAAAGTGGTGAGTTCTACCGTGAAGTGAACTGTAACTCAGAATGTAAAGTTTCAGAGTAACAGCTGTGTTAGTCTGTATTCGCAAAAAGAAAAGGAGTACTTGTGGCACCTTAGAGACTAATCGAAAGCTCATGCTCAAATAAATTGGTTAGTCTCTAAGGTGCCACAAGTACTCCTTTGTTTTTTTCAGAATGTAAAGTGCTTGGATGGCACATAAGGCCCTGCAGATTTGCGCATAGGGCTAAATTCAAACTCACATCTCCAAAGGGAACTCACCATTCAGACCCTCTCTCCTGCTTCTGTCCTGTGAGGTCTAGGACTTCTTGGAAGTGAGAGAAGGTGTCTTGGAAGTGGCGTGGGGTAAAGAGGTTAACCAACTACTTAAGTGTTTAAGCAGCCTAAGATAATGTTTGCCAAACTTCCATGAGCATGGGCTCTGTGCAAGAACGCATCAGATCTCAAAAATAGGCTCAGTTCAAATGGGTTTGATTCTAATATCTCACATAGCACCAATAAGTACATCCTCTACTCTCCCTTATTTCATGTTTATATAGTGACTAGCATAATGGAGTCCAGTCTTGGTAGGGGCCGCTAGGGTGGTAGGATTATTAGCTACAGTAATACAGATAATACTGCATACGGATTGTTGGAAAGTGGAAGGATGTTACAAAATAAAAATGGGAATTTTTTTCTCCTCCAGCCTTAAATTTGGCAGGGGTAATTTTGTGGGGCAGAAGGTGCTTTTTCTTATGCCCTCTAGCATTACTCTCTAGTTTTTCATTTGATGGTCACCAATTTTTGAACTTTTGCAAAACCTTATAGAATATCCTGGCCAGTGTAACACGATGATGATGATAAAATAAATACACTGTACTGCCAATGCACCGTGAATCTGGGAGGCCCTCAAAGTAATATTAAACCTGTTTGCTATGTGATACTATATGCAGAGCTGATAAAGCTGCCTATTCTTAAGGCTGCCCAAAATGTCTCATTATAAGGCCACTGAATGAGGCAGAAGGAAAAAAAATGTGATTGCATACTTAAATATCATCATAATGCATGCGCACAAGGGAGCCAAATTAAGATGGCATGTAGTTTTTTGTGAAATTATACAGTTGGTGCAGATAGGGGCACCCTATGATGCCCGCAGCCATATGCACAGTATGAATCGTGCGTACCACTGGCAGTGGTGAGGAAGAGCAGCACGGATAGCCCCGCTGCCCACTCAGGTTTGGCCTGGCAGCCCTTCAATCATGTCTTTTTGGCCAAAATTAAGTGAGCAGCATTGGGACCACAGTGCACAGGGGTTGCAGCACTCCTCAGATTTTAGCATGTGGCTCCTTCGTCATGATGGAGGGGCTAAAATTTGAGTGGTATTATGACCCCTGTACACATAATGTAGGGGCTGTGGGGCTAAATGTGAGTTGTGTGGGGACGCGTTGTCTAGCATGTCGCAACACCAGTTTGGCCCTGCTGTACCACCCCATTTGCCCCATCATGAGAGAGGGGCCGTGGAGCCAAACCTGAGTGGGTAGTGGGTGACCAACACTGCTGCTTTGGGGCCAGCTCCCGCACTAGGGCTCCCGGCCACACATGGAGCCTCCCCCTTCTTCTAGAAGCCTGTGTCCCTCTTCAGAGATGGGAAGTGACATTGCACCTGGGCAGGGTGGGCTGCAAGGTGGGGGCTGAGTGTGGCACAGATTTGGTGGATGAAGCATGGAATCAGCAGCTGCATTGGGGATGGCTCCACAGAGATAGATGGTGGAAAAATTGTTGGGGCATCCCTGGAAACATCAGTAGTTAAAGTTGCTCCAACACTTCCCATCAGAAGACCCTGGTTTTGGTTCCTTATGACTTTGTGAAACTTCAGTCAATTTGAGCTGACATTCTCTGTGCCAGATGTCAGCCTGATGGAATTTTTTTGGGAAAAAAAAATAGTTCAGCTCTTTCGGAGATGGAGGTGAGGGGAAAATACTTGGTTTTGTCCGGGTTATGAATTTGCATAGCCATTTTGCATAGCCATTTTGTTGACAAGCACTAGCTCCTCTATGCTTTAAAGCAAGAGTTTGTGATTTGACCATGGGGGGAGGGGAAGAGGTGTTGTTAGGGTCAGGGGTGTGCCTTTTGCCATTCCTGTGAACAGTTATCCAAATTATGAGCCTCTGAAAGTCTCAGTTCACAGATGCTCACAGGCTCATTAAAGTTTGGCAGCCAAACTGTCTGAAGGTTCTGTTTGCACTGGGCATGCACCACTCAAGGGCTGTGGGGACTGAGCAGGACTTTCCCTGCTATTGTTCCTCCTGGCTGCTGGGGTCCTTTGTGACACAGGTCCAGAACTGGGAGCAGAGAGACAGTGTCCTGTGCTCTGAATATCTCAATGCTCCTGCTGCTGAAGCCCGGGCAGAGAAGAAGGAATCAACTTGACTTGAATTCAGAGGGGTCAGGAGATGTGGAGGGGAGAGCCTGGGATGAGGACTGGGACAAGGACAGACTGGAGGGCCAGGTGGCAGAAGTCGCTGTAATAAACTACAGTACACTCCTCCAAATCTGGAACTGAAAACAGTATTCCTGAGTCTCAGTATTCTTCTAAAGCAGTCATTCCCAAACTTTAACAGCCCGCGAACCCCTTTCACTAAATTGTGAAATCTCGTGAACCCCCTCCTAAAAATGAATATTTCGAGGGATTTAAGTTTAAATTTCCTCCGCACTCCATGGGGCTCCTGCTGCTGAATCCCGCTGACCGCCCCAGTCATCTCTGAGCTCCGGCTGCAGGTCCCGCTGACTGCCGGGGCTCAGGCTGCCAGCCCCAACTGCCCGGTCCCGCTCTCCCTGAGGCTCGGACTGCCAGCCCCACGCAAAGCACTGGCGTTCAAGCAGCCGGCTCCCCTGCTGATGGGGGTAGGGCTCGGGCTGCCAGCCCCAACTGCCCAGCCCCGCTCTCCCTGGGGCTCAGCATATCTGCCCTGCAACCGGGTCCCACCTGCTGCCTTCAATGCCCAGGATCCTCTGGCCGCCATTAGTGAAGTTTTTCTGGCAAATCCCCTGTAATGTTCTGTGAACCCCAGTTTGGGAACGACTGTTCTACAGCTAACAGATAGCTTTGATGCCCACTGGCAAAATGTGTGCCATATCTCCCACTAGTGGCTGGCCACAGAGTTTGTCAACTTACTAGTGCTATCAAGTGTTCCTCAAGTAACAGAGGTCTGTGACATAGATTAAAAGTTCTAACCCTGTTGATACCAATATGGTTACACATGACAAAATTTGTTTTTGCCTGTTTGCTGCCTTTTTCTTTTTCTTTTTTTTTAAGGACACAGGAAGTTACATTAAAGAAGGTTTAGGTTGCTAAGCACTCATGAGTTAGGAAATTGCCAAAATTAAGATTGTCTCTGCAGCCTTAAATTCAGTCTCCTCATGCATATGCAATATGACAGTATTGAATTACATAAGCACATGCTATTTTCCCCCAAACAGGATACCTGTCTCATCCAGTAGGTGTGTATATATTACAGGTGTAACCTTTGTACTCCAGCAGACAGAACCCCACCCCCAGAGCACTGATTACTCTCTCCCCTGGAGCTTTCTGTAGCAGCTTACTCCACCTCTAGCACAGTGGAGCCACTGTCTTTTGGGCCCTCTGCATCCATGGAATCAGGGAGATAGGTTTTGGGCTTAAGAAAGTAAACTGGGAGGAGATGTAGAAAATCTAAGCCTGGTGCATTCTGAATACCTTGCATTGATTTTTGCACTCCCCTTTTGTTCCTTTGCAGGAAGTGGAAGAGTTCAACTTTATTACACAGTTAGCAGGTTTGACAGACCACCTGCCAGTTGCTATGCGTCTGATGGTATCTACAGGGGAAGAGGATTCTTAAAACTGACCAGTTTAGACAGAAGATTAGAAGAGGGAAGTTTCAGTTTATGACTTATATCAGAGGATAGGAAAGAACTTTTCTGGTGCCACGTTAGAAAAGGTTACTAGACCTGACCCAGGCTCCCCCCCACAACTCAACTGGCTTTCAAGTTCCTCTCAGAATGTACCAGCATTGGAGGATATAAAGGGAAGAAATTGTGTGGGTTGGGACCAATAACAAACCACTGTCACAAGTTGGTCAGGCAACAGGGCAGGGCTGTATCTCAACGCTTTCACTGTGGACTGTAAGGAACCAAGATGGAAGTCCTTATTCCTTTTGAACCAGTGCCATTCTTACTAAACCATGTTTTTATACTAATATATAGCACAATTTAGTTTGTAATCCGTCTGTGAGTTAGTGCTGCTCAATGGATTTTTGCATAATATCTTTGTAAAACTAAGCTAAAGCTTTTTATTTCTTTTCTTTTTCCAAGCCTGTTAATGTCGTAGTAGCATGCCTGCATCAGTAGCATGCGCCCGCATTGCATGCCACTCTAAGATAGTAGTCATTAAGATACCATGGGGAAACAAGAATAGAAATGGGAATTCAAAATCAGAAACTAGCCAAAGAAAAGCATTCTGGGACTGGCTAAACATTTTCCAACCAACTTGATGGGCTTTAAAACAAAAATCTGTATCCAATTGGCAGATAAGAATCTTACTTTTTCAGAGTCCTCCATTTAAGGATTATGATTAAAAATCAGACATTAAAGTTTAAGAATCCAGTCCTGCAATCCTTACTCCAACTATATTCCCATTAAAATCAACAAGTTTTGCCTGAGTAACAGCTCCAGAATAGAGCCCAAAGTTTGCTATTCACAGGATATCACTTTTACTTTAAAAAGGGGACCATATTCTCTCTCAATGTCATAGACTTCCTTTCCCACATTTAGGGCAGTTCTGATTTACAGTATACGGTAACAGAATATTATGGTCATTTTGAATAGATTCACGTGGTACCATTGATAATACCAGAGTCAATTCACTGCCCTGACTGGATACAATGAATAAGGAAGGCTTGTAACAAACATGCGAGACATAGGGAAAACAAAAGACGCAACTATTTCAGAGAACAGATGAAGAAAGCAGAGTGTGATTGACAAAAGACTGGTTAGGACTCTGATTTTCAAAGGAACAAAAAGTGGCGGCGGAAGAAAGAAAGAAAGAATGGGGAATTGAAATGTGAAGACTTTTGTAAAGGAGAACTCTCCTCCTGAACTGAAAATAATTTTTAATGTATGGAACAAAACCCTTCTTCGAGACTTGGCCAGTTAATTTGTATATTTTTGGTGGTGGTTTTCTCTTTCCACTGCACAAACATGTACATCAGCCCCTCCGTTAGCAGTGAGTTCTCTCTTTATTGTCCTATCCCAGTACCCTACCCTTTTCCCCTTCCTACCTCCCCGACTCGTAATTAAAAAGGGGATTCATAACTGAGCTTCTCGGCCCTTTGTCCATTTAGGGATGTAAAATGGGGCACGAGCAAAGGAGGGGATGGAAGCAAAGGCGAACACCACACTGAAGAAATAGGCTTTTGTTCCTAGGGAGAAGAGTATTCTACTCAAAAGGATACCTCTGGGCCCACACAATCCACTAATTACCTGTTGCTCTTTAATCCAAGCCATTGCTCCGTTTTTACAATGTTTTCCCTATTCTCTTATATATATAGGTTTTTAAAGGAAAAATAAATATTGAATTTACATCTCATCTGGGCCCAAACATGCACCAGTTTAAACAATTTTTAGCCAACCTGATACAAACGTCCATGTGAATACTTATATTGTGCTTCAGTTTAAACCTGCTACAGACTTAAACTAAACTGAAATAAGCCTGTTTAAAACAGAAATGAGTGCATGCAGATTCTTGCATCAGTTTAACTACCTAAATTTAAAAACCAAACACTCAGTTAAACCTGTGTCACTTTGCATGCAGAGAAGCCCTTAATGAAAGAAACAGACGGATATCACTGGCTAGAGCCAGGCAGGTGCTAGCAAGTTTTCTCCCTCACACTGCTTTGCCATTGCACCTCAATCTTGACCTGTCACATCCCTCGTTTTCCAGTTCTGGGCTCCTTTGAACACATACTGCCTCTCACAACTGAATTGTGCCAAACTGCATGGGGGTTTGTGACATACAACAAATGGAGACTAGAACGAGACCGAATTTAGCACCCCTCATGGTCTAAACAAGAATTGAAACCAAGTGCCAAGAGGTAGACGTCTGAAGCACTAATTATTTCTCTCCTTATACAGAGTGTGTGTGCACAGTTTCCTGCTTTCTTAGCTCTGCAGTTAACTCAGAAAGACTTTGAAAAAAATGCTCGTAATCCTATTTTCTATCTTGCTTGTATTTTATTAATGTTTTTAAGAAAAAAAAAAAACAGTACCAATAGCAATTTGTGTACTGCCCAGCAGCTATGCTGCCATACTGCTATCAGTAGTAGAACTAAATCTGAGGTTCAGTATTTTTAATAGCTTTCCTAACAGTGTAAATTAGTTTGATATCAAATTCACTGAGTATCAGTTACAGTTGCTGAATTTATTGACACAGTGTGGGATGTAAACATAAACAATTACTGCCAAACAGTGTTATGCTATTTACAGTAAAAACTAATGATGTCTAAATTACTTTCAGTTTAGTTCTGTGAAGTCATGCTGACTCTAAAACACAGGCACTTTCCTTGCCCTTTTGGGATATGATGAGAGATCTTTTCAATTTTGAAGTAAGCAGTTTCTTAGATTTTGACGTTCTTAATTTTTCAGTGCTCTCTGTTTTTAATTGTTGATCAATGGATAGTTGTAAAACAGTCTCTATTTAAAACAAAACAAAACACACCAACTAACCAATATAGTTAGTTGTTACTAATCTTACAGATCTAACTTTGCAAGAGGATGATGCTGGGAGGTACAGTATTGTGACTCCATTGTACAAATGCTCTTTGCTTTATTGCATCGATCCTGTGCCTTCTGATGCCTTGATACACTTGAAGGATTTAGAAAATACATTTAGAAGATTGTAGAACACACACTTCCCACTCCAGAGGACAGTGTGCCATGTGAAAGAGGAACAGAAACCATTTTCTCCACACTGACTCAAAAAGAACCACTCAGTAATTCTGTTGGCAGAATATCGATCCAAAAAAGCCTTAGAACCCAGGTCATGTGATGGGATATTTTTATTTTCCTTACTTTTTTAAAAAAATAACTACCACAGGAAATTAAGATGCAAGCAATTCTTCTAAAATAAATTCTAGCCCCATTAGCAATATAAGATTTACAAAGGGTTTGAGTTAAACTTCCAACAGCTATCACCCTATTGGGCATAGGAACTTCAGTTATCTCCAAAGAGTGGGTGATAATACTACTTTGTGTTTAATAATGTAGCATCATTGAACATCAGTACTATTTCTTTATGGGATGACTATGGACATTTTAGCAGAAGTGTCACCTCATGACTTTTTAAAAAGACATAATACACACACACACCCTGAAGCTTCAACTTCTGCTTTTATTACACTCAATTCTCATTTTACAAGTAATTTCAGAAGAACAGGAGAATGTTCCTTAAATGCGTATAAACTAAGGATAGCATTTTTAAAAAGGCCTAAGGGTGTTAGGCATCCAAACCCTATTGGCTTTCAATGGGAGATGGATGCCTAACTCCCTTAGGCCTTCGAAAATGCAAGCCCAAAAGAACAGTCTCTAGCCTTTCGGGGCTCGTTCAGATCTGGTTAATCTGTGCATTATTTGTTTGCCTGCCTGGGGCTCTGAAAGGCATCACTGGACTATATGCGATCAAATGAGATACCATGCTACAGCCTGCATCAAGCACTGAGGAAGAGTGCTTGTGACATTATGGCTGAATTCCACATAGTGTAATGTTATACTTATGACAGTTATATTTTGGCTTATGTATTCTGATGGAGTTGCCATAGTATGTAGTTAGACTTAGAAATGGGCTGCTCAATAAATGTGACCTAATAAAGGTGAATTGTACTCAATATTGACTTCAAGAAGAGCTGCGGGTACTCTGCATCCTGCTGAACCGAGATCTGCATCTGCGGTTACTTTGAGGAGAGGATGTTGCCTAATAAAAATTCTCTTTTACACCTCACTGCAATATCTTGTCCAAGTAGCTGTGACAGTCAGTCCCTGACTCCTACCTGTTGGATAAAGCATGAAGATTTACGATGGGGCCTGCAATTATTTTTCTTTAAAAAAAAAATATTTTTTTTAAATTGCACTTGTCCAGTGATTCAAATTAAACAGATCTGACTGTCCTCAGATTAATATGAGCAGCTCTCAGGCCACTTTTGGTTGGCCTGAGTTCAGCCCAGCTCAGAAAGTTATTTTTTCCACTCTCTTTCTGGGTCAAGAGGGATGAGAGAAGAGGAACACATAGGAGTCTAGAGTGATGAAGAATTCCTGGCTCTCCTCTGTCATGACGATGGTCACTAAAAATAGGTATTAAGATTGTTTGTCCATAACCATCTTGTTTTAAATATGACTATTAATCTTGATGTTTTTAAAATATTGTATTAATGCTGAGGTTTAGAAACCCAATATAAAAATAACTTTTTTATTTCAATGATTTTTTTGGTATTGTATCCTTCTGGGACCTAATGTTTTTATATGGTAAGCACATACCTGACATTTTGTTATAAATGTATAAAAAACAAGAAACCAAACGTTCATTGTTTTCTTTGCCTGTAAGAAAACCACAGTCTTACACCTGATAAAAACCAGATATTTTGGGGGGAAAAAAGTTTTTTTTCTTTACTGGTGCTGAAAGGAATTAATGGTTGATGCAAACAAGATAATAAAATTTCAAGGCTCAAACATTTCTCTGCAGTCCATTTATTACTTTGGTTTCAATGTGTTGGAGTCTAAAAATATTAATGCTGAAAAGAGTCTAATGCAGCTGATAGAACTATGATTCTTTATTAAGTTTTCCTATGTAGTCTCATCATGTTATCATTATTTATATTATTGTAATATCTACTCTGCCCAACAGAGATTCCACTGTGCTAGGCACTATACAAACACATAGGAAGACATTAGTTCCCATCATGAAGAGCTCAGCAATCTAAACTACTAAAGAAAGGGAGAAATAAAGCATTAGCCCTATTTTACAGATGGAGGGATCAGTGCCACAGAGATTAAGTGACTTTCACATCATCCCCCAGGAAATCTAGGGTACACCACATAGCACTGAACCTAGATCTCTCAAGTCCCAGTCCAGTGCCTTAGCCACAAGATAATCTTCCTTCCTCTTTCTCTAATAAATGCTACTTGCAAAGGAAAACTTCACAGAGCCATGTTTCTTGTTATATAATTGTAATCTTGGTGGCTCCGTGACTTTAGTCCAATCCCTGAACTAGTCAGTATAGATTCAGAAAAAGCCTGTGCTTCCAGTCAACTCAGTTAAAATTAATCAAAAAATACACGAGTGTTCAGAGTTCAGTTTCTATTGACTCAATTCACTTTACTAAGAAGAGAATCCACTATGCTGTTTCAGCCCTTTTTGACCATTCCCAAAGGCACCTGAAAAGAACCCACAAGGGCCCTACTAGAATTTTTTTTTATTCTATGATCATAGAAAAAGAAATCACTAGACCACAAGTCAATAAGAATGTGTACAGTGCAGGTATTTCTTTTAATTAGCTAGGAAGGGACCTTTTCATCTTGTGAAACAGGAAATCAGAGACTGGCCCCTGTAGCCCCCTCCCTTATTACCTCCTTGATCCTGTCTGCACCCTACTGTCACTGTTGCATCTTGGGTTGGCAGGCAGTTTGACCATTGCTCTGGTGAACCCCTGGGGTGTCGGACTTACTCATTCTTTGACATCCTTCTTGGTCTGTACCTCTTCACCACCTGCAAACTTCACTCTTTACCAGCAGTAGTGTTAGCCCTCAGATGTTACTGTTTTGCACTACAATAGGTCCTAGAGGTCCTAATCAAGATTAGGGCCCCACTGTCACAGGCATTATGGAAACATAGATACAATCTCTGCCCCAGACAGTTTACAATCTAATTAGTTAAAGGCTTATAGAGCACTTTATACATATAAAGCAGTATGACAGAATTATAGCCCTGCTAAGAATTATAATTCCCTCCTTCTCCCAAGTTTTTAATTTGGTTAATTATTAGTTTATGCACAGCACCCTGAGCTCAATAGAAATGGGGTTGCTTTTTGTATTTATACTCAATTAGCCTCAGTTAGCTTCTAATTGTCAGAAGCTGGGTGTAGATGACAGGAGATGGATCACTCAATGATTGCATGTTCTGTTCATTCCCTCTGAAGCACCTGGCATTGGGTTAGATCAGAGGTGGGCAAACTATGGCCCCCGGCCAGGGAGGCTAGCCCTCAGCCCCTCCCACACAGCCACGACACAAGGCAGGTAGCATGGCTTGCACCCACCCACTTCCCAGGTTTTCCAATAAGCCAGTCCTGCCGCTCTGAGCGGCCTGGTAAGGGGGTGGGGACGGGTTACATAAGGGGCAGGAGGTCCCGAGGGGCAGTCGGGGGACAGGAAGCAGGGGGAGGTTGGATGGGGCGGAGGTTCTGGGGGTGGTTAGGGGCAGGGGTGTGGATAGGGGTCAGGGAGCAGGGGGGGTTTAGAGGTTCTGAGGGGGACAGTCGGGGGCAGGAAGTGGGAGGGGGTGGATAGGGGCGAGAGCCAGCCTGTTTAGAGAGGCACAGCCTTCACTACCTAGCCCTCCATATAGTTTCGCAACCCCAATGTGGCCCTCTAGCCAAAAAGTTTGCCCAACCCTGGGTTTGATAGACCATTGGTCTGACCCAGTGTGGCCGTTCTTATCTTCAGTTATCTCATCACCTTAAGCTCACAGGACAGCTGTAGAATTCTTCACAACAGTTCAAAGCACATAGTCTCTTCATTCTCATTAAGTTGAGAGACTGCCTGAAAACTTATTTCTTGCCAACTTCAAATGGTCACTTGATTACAAAAAATGGGTCTAGGTACCTTCCACTTGCAGGTTTGCTAAAGACGGATTCCTGCTGACTCTGTCCCTGTGGCAGTGTTCAAAAGTCCACTCTTAACCTTCCTCATTTCCCAAATGAGCCTCTGTTATGGATTATCTCCTTTACAGCTTTTGTTGTTGCATTAGTTACTTATATACCCTTCACTTGCATACCTTCTCCCTCCTCTCTTTCATGTCCATTGACCTTTGGTTCCCAGAATTTAGCCTCACTGGAAATGAAAAACATGGACATCTGCTTCAGGTGCACAGTATTTGAAACTGGAAATGACACACAGCATCCCTTTATATATATATATATATTACTTCTGGGGGAATTCTGTGCCAAAAAATTAAAAATCCTGCACACAATATGTTAGAATTTGACAAACAAAATATGCAGAAATGACAATATAATCACACCTGTTTCAATTATTTTTGCTGACAGGTATTTTGAAATAAATGACCAAGTATGTCTAACAATACAGACAACAAAAAAGATTCAGGAAATGTTTTTTGACAAATAGATTCTTTAGTAGGCATATTAATACATAACTGAGTAATTCATTTAAACTACAATACAGAACCGTATTTCCCACACCACTTAGAAGCAGTGCAAAGGCATGGGGGAGTCAGGGATAATGGAGGAGCTGAGTCATTCAGTCAGGTACATCTGCCCGTGTTCCTGCACCCCCCGTGTGTCCTTGCATCCCCTGTCCACAGGTGTCCCTTCACCCCCACTCCCCCCACCCCACATGGCCCTGCATCCCCTCTCCCATCCCTGTGTCCCTGTACCCCCTCCTCATGTCTGTGCCCCTACTCAGCCACCCCCTGTCCCTATGTAGCTCTGCACCCCCTCCCCAGTCACCATGTGGCCCTGCTCCTCCCGCCCCCATGGCCCTGTGCCTCCACTCCCACTCAGCCCCTGCCCCAGTTTGTCCTCGCCCACTAGCCCTTATGAGCCCCTGTCCAGCCCCCGCCCCCAGCACTCCACACTGTCTGTCTCCCCATAGCCCCTGATCTGGCCTGACAGGTGCAGCAAAGAAGGCAGGCTCTCTTTCTTCCCCAGCTGTCTGGGAGCTGCTGCTTTGTTCTATCACCACAGTGCCCTCTGGTGGGCAAAAGGCAGAACTGCAGCAACAGTTCAGCAGAAGCTTTTTTTCTGCGTAAAAAATTAATAACAACCATGGCTCATTGATTATGAGCATGTGCACTAGTGCAGAATTCCGCCAGGAGTCATATATAAAAACACTACAGTAAAACCCCAAACCACCACTATTTTTCATTGTTGCTGTAGTACAACAGTAGTTCCTACCTCCCTTCCCCCCCCCGCCACACACATACACCCATTTTTATATAAAGACCCTTGCTCAAAAATCAGTAGAATCTGAATCTGCAAAAGGAACAATTCTAGTTCACCCTCCGTACCATGTGTGTGTAGGATGGGTGGATAATTCAGGCCAGTTCACTGCTGAAAGTGCTCACCAGTGTGTCAATTAACATTAGCCATAGGGATAAATTTTGTGATGTGGACGCCTGCTGACTGCAAAATGGGAAATAGGACCAGACCATTTCACACAGCCCACCAAACGCTCCCATCGTAACAACACTTGGTTCAAATCTCTATCAGGTTAAGTAGCAAACAACAACCTAGGCTGCATTTCCCAATCCAGACCTCTAGAGTCATCCAGTTCCCCCCAAAAGAAGAGCTTTTTAAAACATTTTAAAAGTAGATGCAAATGCTCATCACCTAAATTAGCAGAGCTTTGCACAGTGATGAGCTGCCAAAATCTTAACAACGGGTTCCCTCCTCACCCCATGAGGGGGTTGTTGCCCACCCCCACCCCCACCCCCCGGGACTCCTGCCCAATCCACCCCCCTCCCCTGTCCCCTGACTGCCCCCAGAACCGGGCAGGAGGGTCTTGTGGGCCACCGTAGTGGGTGCCCACCTCACCCCTAAGAGCCAGAGGCACCTGCCAGGGGGCGAGGTGGGGAGTCCAGGAGGTGCTTACCTGGGGCAGCTCCCAGGAAGCATCCAGCAGGTCCCTCTGGCTCCTAGGGGCAGGGGAGCGTAGCTGGGGGGGAGCAGGGGGAGCGGCTGCTCCCCCACTGATCACATCAAAAGTGGCGCCTTAGGTGCTGACTCCCTGGGTGCTCCGGGGCTGGAGCACCCACGGGGAGAATTTGGTGGGTGCAGAGCACCCACCGGCAGCTCCCTGCCTGGCCCCAGATCACCTCACCTCCGCTCCGCCTCCTCCCCTGAACGTGCCGCCCTGCTCTGCTTCTCCGCCCACTCCCCCAGCTTCCCACGGGAAGCCTGGGAGGGATGAGAAGCAAGCAGCGGCTTCCTGCTCAGGCCGAGGGTGGCGGAGGTGAGCTGGGGCAGGGTGCGGTTCCCCTGCGTGCCCTCCCTCCCTCATGTTACCTGCTGCGGCGCAGGCGGCCCTCTTCGCCCCCCCAGCTCACCTTTGCTTCCCTGGGCCTGAGTGCGAAGCCACCGTCTACTTCTCAGGCCGCCCCAGCTTCCCGCGCGAACAGCTGATTCGCGGGAAGCCTGGAGGGGCGGAGAAGCAGAGCGGGGCGGCGCGTTCAGAGGAGGAGACGGAGGTGAGCTGGGGCCAGGGGTGGGGCGGGGAGCTGCTGGTGGGTGCTCTGCACCCACCAAATTTTCCCCTTGGGTGCTCCAGGGCTGGAGCACCCATGGAGTCGGCGCCTAAGGCGCCACTTTTGGCCAGTTAAATTTAGAAGCCCTTTTAGAACTGGTTCTCCCTCGCAGAACAACCGGTTCTAAAAGAACTGCTAAATTTAACAACCGGTTCTAGCAAACCGGTGGGAACCGGCTCCAGCTCACCACTGGCTTTGCACAAAAACCGAACCTAACACTGTGCAAATCATGATGTAAGATAGTTACCTTAATAGCAGCCAGTAAGCTTGTAAACTCAACCTCAGAGTGGAAAAGCAAACAGCAGACACATGTTTGCCTCTGACACTTTTGCAAAGCACAGCAACAGGAAAGGTCAGTCCGATGAGCTTTGGAGGGAACCCTAATGCATTCTTCACTGCTGCGCTGTCATTAGCATAGTGAATATTGATGTCTCGGACCACTTTTCATCTCGCTAAAATGGAATTTGCCTCACAGATACATATGCCAAGCACTATATTAGCAAGTAATTGATACAAATCCATTTGCTTTAACTATATGAAATGCAGGGGTTATTACTAGCTTACTGCTGTATTGTGTCAGAGGAGCTGTGCTACTTGCAAATAATGGTGAAGGATAGAAGTGCATTTCCAAAGAGAAAAAGGATTACAATTTAACCTTGTTAAACCACTAACCCATGTGAATGCCAAGCAGGATAACGTGTGCACATGGTACAGTGCAGTATGCCAACTATGGGATGAGTCAACAAACAGGTTCAATAATTATAGAAGAGTTTTAAATTATAGACAAAATAGCAGTGACACCCCACATGGGAAAGAGAAAACTGTGAAGACTTTTTTTTTAAATACAATGGGTAAAGGACTAAACAGTGGTTTTGTGATCTCTGAATAAGGTAGCAAAGGGTGTCAGTAGTTCAGGGTCCAGATTTTAAAAACTGGAACTACAAATATAATGAAAACTATAAGCTATGTGCCTAACATTGCCTCAATCATTTTTGTTTCTGTGTTGTAATCCTTTCCCCCACCCTTCATCTGCTTTTGTCTGTTTAAAATTGTAAACCCTTCAGGGCCAGGATCTGTTCTCTTGTAATTCTGTGCTCTATTTATATGATAAAACAATACAGTCATTTTAAACTATTGTAGTTACAACTGCAGCCATATCACGTTATGCTGGGATCTTGCTGAGCGCTCACATACTCAGTACGGCTAGCTCAGTTCTTGGATGGGAGACCTCCAAAGGATAGCTAGGTATTTGTTGAAGGTGATGTATTCATTGTTCAGTAGGTGGCACTTGTGCATATAAGCATGAATTCTAAATCAATCCTGCAGTGGAACATAAGGGGCAACATAATGGTGAAGGTGCCATCTTTCACATGGGACGGAAGCAGAGATCCTGACTATTTTTGGTTATTAAAGATGCCAAGGAATCACAAGGGTTTTGGGGCATTGTTAACTTCAGCGTCCTGGCCAAATTACAATTTTGATAACATTCTTGCTACTTAAATTCTCTCTACTATTTCAACTGAGTACAGTGTTCTTCACTTCTTAGTTTAAACTACAATCGTTTAGTGTTGCAGTGTGCTGTTAAATACCTGATGCATGCCAACCAAGATGTGGTTGCATTTCATTGGTGGTTAAAGTGATCTCTTTGGGTGAAATCCTGGCCCAGCTGAAGTCAGAACTCCCACTGAGTGTTTGTATGTCAGATGATTAAGCACATAAAGCCCTTTGGGATCCCAAGGGATGGCTGGCAGGACACATACAAGACACTAACTAAGTGAAATCTATCTTTAGTCTAATAGGATGCCAGCAACTGTGCTCAAAATACTTTGGAAAACAGTAAATGTCATTAGCAATGTACTCAAACTAATCCTCTGTACTAACCTACCCCCAAAATAAAGTTGTTTATAAAAATGGCAGTTCAGACTCTGGTAAAAATCTCTTCTTGGTTACATATAATTTCCCTTTGCCATGTTTGCTGGAAAAAGTTATTTGTAGCCATGATACACTCTGCTTTCTAATAGAGAGGGTCTTGTAGTTCACAGCAAGGACCTTATGCTGTTGTTGCTTCTTTAACTACTTGGAACAGGAAGGGGGAGGGGGACTCTTGGACACACTGCTGCTTACCCCAGTGAGGAATTCTCCACTAACCCACAATTGGCCTTGCATAGGTTTCAACCTCACCTTGGAACCCTTCCCAGCTCTGCTATTCTATGGACCGACTGTTTGCCCCACTGTTAAACACCACACTTACACGTTCTAACTTATGTGTTGACAGAAATAATAGTAGATAAATATTGTATTGGCCAGTCAAAAAGATCAGGTTTTTGTCCCTCCAAAGCACTCAAGTATACTGGGTTTTTGCAGAACATTCCACATTTCAGCTGAATCAGTACGTCCACTAAACCTTAAGAGGAGCTACACACACACACACACACACAAATACGTCAAGTCCAATTGGTTTGCCCTGAAAAATCATTCGTTTAGAGAATACCCAAACTGCTGGCCAGTCAAAGACATTCCAGGGGAAAAATCAAAGAGGAGCCCATATGCATGCATCTTCCTGCTGGGGAGGGAAGGGAAGTGTTCCTCCTGGAAGTGTTTTTTTCATTTCTTTAACCATGGATAACTCCCCCCGGTTTTAGCTATTCAGGGCCAGACCCAAACAGGGTCCAAGACAACTCAATGGAGCGGAGTGATTATTCTAATCAAGTTTTTTTGCTTAGGCCTAGAAAGTTGTGCCTTTACCATTGTCTCACGACAGAGGCAAAAAGCACCAACAACCTCCCTTCTTCTTTCCTATGTAGACATCAGAGCTTAATGTCTAAGTTTGGTGCCCAGTTGTGGCAACTCTGGTAGAGTCAGACAGCAGCCTCT
The DNA here is from genome assembly GCF_965140235.1 of Caretta caretta. Taxonomy (NCBI): domain Eukaryota; kingdom Metazoa; phylum Chordata; order Testudines; family Cheloniidae; genus Caretta; species Caretta caretta. Next base: position 10,508,449 of record NC_134217.1, on the reverse strand, counting down.
AGAGCCTACAATCCAGTAGACGAGGTAGATGCAGAGCTGGAATCCTGAGTTTCCTTGAGGGTGATTCCACTCTGCGAGGACATCATTTTTGGCTCCCTGGCAGCACTGATAACCTGTGCATGGTAAAGGGTTAGTGGCGCTCTTGTCCAAGAGTGCGTAAACTGCTGTAGCAAAAAGACATGGTCAGATCAGCAGTGGTAGCAGCAGGAGTGAGGTTCCCCCCCTTACTATGAGCAGACCTTTTAGTTGGCACTGTAGGTTACTTCCTGACTAAGAACGGGGTACCAGTCAACTGGAGATGTAATAGATTAGTTTCATCCGGTCACAGCTCTCCAGGCAGATGTAACAGTAATGGCATCTCATCAAAGGTCTGGCAGAACTATGTGCACTAGCATGTACAGCCTGGAGACGGGTATATAGTTCAAGCAGTCAAAAATAATAAGAGTGGCAAAATTCAGCTCCACGTCAGTAAGCTGAGTGTGGTGACTGAGCCCCCAGACCACACAGCAATATTCAGCTGGAGCAAACTGCAGAGCCAATATAGATGTATGAAGGACTGAAGGGTCTGCTCCCCATGAGGTTCCTGGTAGTTTTCTTTTCAAGGTGATACAGAAAATTTCTTCATTTTCAGGTGTTCCTGGCGAGGGCAATATGTCAGGCTACAGTCAAGTTTTACGCCCAAATATGTGATAGCTGGTGGGAATGGCAGTAGATGTCAATCCTTGGACATGGATTGAAATGAGCTGATTGGCAAGATGATTGTTTAGGTGGAAAGTAGTTGCCCCTCTCTTGGTTTCATTGCTGAAAGTATGTGGACAAAGTATCCATGTTTTGTCTGAGATTCCCTCCACTCCTGTGGAAGTTGTTTCCAATTTCACCAATACAGATGTCATCAGCATACATAGTTTTCAGGCTGTTTTTCAGGAAGGTTGTGTGTGTATATATTGAACAGAGAGGCAAAATTGACCCTTGTGGAAGGCCACTGTGGAGCTCTTTAAGGCAACTTATTTTCTCCTTCACTTGCAGGATGAAACTTTGGTTATGAATCATTTCTTGGATGAACTGTACCATCAGTCTACAAGGAATAATATGCAGCAGTCTGGCAGTCAAGCCAACACACCACACAGTGTTGGAGGCTGTTGTCAGATCAACCAGGACTGCACCAATTCTCTTTCCTTTTTCAAGTGTATTTTCTATGGCTCGAGTCATACAAAGTACCTGATCTTGGGTACATCGTCTCCTCCTGAATCGAGTCTGATCCCGGGCACAACGTAGTAACAGTTTCTTTCCATCATTCTTGCCTGGTTTGATTAAGAAGGTGAAAATGGTCTCTACATTTATCAAAAGCCTCCTTTTCGTTCTTGGTGTATCTAAATTCCTGGTATAGTCTGGTTGCATCAGATGACCATCCAGTAATAAATTGTTGATGAAATTGCTGAGGTATACAGTGGCCAAAACTTTATTGCAGACACTGACATTTTTCTGAATATCTGATTCTGAGTCTTTACCCACAAGAGACTCCAACTTGGATTGGAACAGATCCCAGATTGCTTTCTGGAAATTCCACTGAGGTTTTTGGAAACTGCTTGTAGGTGGAATTTGCATGTCTCTTGTGATCAGGCATGGCTGGTGCTGGGACCGAGGAAACTTATCAAACACTTTACGCTCTATGACTACCACAAGGTGTTGTCTAAATGTAGAAGAGAAAAGGTAAGGAAAGTACTCAAGGTCTTTATGTCATTGTAGAAAGTGCATGGCTGCATGGGATCACATGGAAGCTGCAGGCCAACCATCAATGGCTACTCCTCTTGCTTTACTTTATCCACATCATTATCAGGGCATCCAGACTGGGAACTATATGAATTAAAATTGCCACATTATACTGAAGGTCCTGAGTAGGCAGGTAAGACAACAATAAGCCAGTTGGAAGTTTGTAGATGTTATTTAAAAAAAAAAACACAATAAAATCAGGTCCTTCACTTTAATAGCCTGCCATTCAATGACATCATTTGGATTTGGTGCTGGAATACCTTCCCGAACATAGGATGCCATTTTGTATTGCCTGTGATGGAAGTGAGACAACAGCAAAGCCAAGAATTGATAATTGAATCTGAGTACTAGAGTGTGTTTCCTGAAGCAAGATTATGTGCGCTTTGTATTGTGCAGCCACTGAAATTCTCCTCAATATTGAGGTGCAGCACCTTGAAAGCTGATCCTAGCACCAAGATTCACGAGGATAGCCTTGCAAAGCTTCCCCATATGGCCCCAGACCTAGATGCTGCCTAAGAAAGGAGTTTTGCCAAGACGATTTGATAAATCAGTGCACCTCCTTACTGCACTAGCTGTCTCAGTACAGGGCTTTTTGAGGAAGGATCCTGGTCCATGACTAGGACTCCTAGGTGCAATTCTAATACAAATAATAAATTTAAGAGGGGAAGGAATTATTTGTTGCTTTCATTTATTAGCTGGCTGAACTAATTTGTTATCTGTACAGGGAGATACAGAAGGGAGAACTACCACCAGACCACCTTCAAATGCATTCCCTTCCAGTGTGCAGTGGGCCAGGCAAGTGCAAGAAGGTGGCACTCGAAACTCCCTGCTCTGGCTGGGATCAACCCAGCCCTCCTCTGCCGTGGGAGAATTCACAGATCCTGTTGAACTCCTAAACATTTTATTACAACACCTAAAACTTCTTGTTTTTTAATTGAGAAAACTGTTCTCTTCTGAGCCCTGATGAGGGCACAAACCTCTAGGAATGTTCAATGCTGAGTTTCCTAGCTGCCTTGGAACCACTCCAGTTGTGCATGTTTCTGAGAAAAACAGCAGCTCTAGTTCTGCTTATGACAAATACAAGTCTAAATACGTTATTCAAATGGTACCTTTTGCTTTACTATAATTTTCTTGCTGTTGCTAATAAATCTTATTTTTAAACACAATTATTTTACCTGTGGTTCATTGGCTGGTTGGGCAATTTCATGCAGACTGCCTCAAAAGACAGCAAAATCCCTCAACCTCTAAGAAGAGGCAAAGCAGGCTACAGGGTATGTAAAGCCCTGAGTCCCATTGAGGAAGTCAGTTTAAGGGCCTGGACAGAGTTGTCTTCTCTCATTAAGCTCCATAATAAACGGCTATGGGTGTGCGAAGACAGAGAGAAAGTGCAAGTTAACAAGGGTGTGTTGGCTATAATGTGCTACATAGCTCTGAATAGCTGATCTGTTGGGTGATTGTATGTTTATGTTAGTGTGGCAGACTAAATCACTCAACTGATTGCCTGTGTGACACATAAGGAAATAGTAGTGTTCTAAATGAGGATGTATTCTCTCAATGACTGATGCTACAACAATAGGGTACTGCCTAAAAACATAGTTAGCATAGAAGGGCCAAACTCTAACTTTAATCTGTGCACAAGCCTCCCATTGACATCAGCATGAACTCCATTGTTGACTGAAAAGCATGGAATTCTGCATTCATGATCTACGCCACAAACCATCATTGAAGGAATTCAGCACTCTCCATAGAATGAGTCCTAAAGACCTGTTCTAGGACCAAATAGATCCTCAGGTGTTGTAAAATGACATTGCTCCATTGAAGACAAAGGTGCAACATCGATTTACACCAGCAGAGAACCTCTTCATCAGCATTGTCTCATCCCCCTGCCTGCGAGTCACACCACACCTTCTCCTCCCATTACGGTTAACATTTGGTTATTATCTGTATTACATCATTGCTTATGTGCCAACTAAAATCAGGGCCTCATTGTGCAGACAGTGCACAAACTTAGTGAGAGACCATCCCTGCCCAGAAGAGTTTACAATTTAAATAAAGAAGACAGACAGAGAAAGCATTATCTCTATTTTACAGATGGAAAATAGAGGCACAGAGAGATTAAGTGATTTGCCCACAGTTACACAAGAAGTCTGTGGCAGATCCAAGAACTGAACTCTGATCTGATCCCCAGTCTGATGCATTAACAACAAAGTCATCCTATTCATTATTAAAAACTAATGACAGTCTCTCAGATTCTGACTGTCTGACTTCCCCATTTCATCCTTTGGAGTGATTATGAGTTTTTGACATTTATTTCTGTGTAAATGCCTAGATCTGGTAATGGGACAGACTGGTTAATACAGAGGTTGCCCTTGTAATTTACTTATTTTGCTGTGCAATATAAACTGTGTTGCTAGTATTTCTGGGACTGTTCTTGGTCAAATGTGATCATGCGAAAACAAAATAAATGCACCTATGAAAGAGCATGCGGGGGGTGGGGGGGTTAGGTGTGTGTCCAATTCTCTAGCACCTTCTTACAAGACTGCGATGCATGCTTTAGAACAGGGGTGGGAAAACTTTTTGGCCTGAGGGCCACATTGACCTTGTGAAACTGTATGGAACACCGGGTAGGGAAGGCTGTGCCTCCCCAAACAGCTTGGCCCCCGGCCCCTATCTGCCCCCTCCCACTTCCCACCCCCCTCAGAACCTCCGACCCATCCAACGCTTCTTGTCCCCTGACCGTCCCCTCCCAGGACCCCAGCCCCTATCTAACCCCCCCTGCTCCCTGTCCCCTGACTGCCCCAACCCCATCCACATCCCCATTCCCTGACAGCTCCCCCCGGGATTCCCATGCCTATCCAACCGCCCCCTGCTCCCTATCCCCTGATCGCCTCCTCCCCAGAACCTCCGCCCCATCCAACCGCCCCTGCTCCCTGTCCCCTGATTGCCCCCCCGGGACCTCCTGCCCCTTATCCAACCCCCCCTTACCATGCTGCTCAGAGCAGCAGGAGCTTGCAGCCCGGCCAGAGCCAGCCATGCCACCACCGCACTGCCCGGCAGGAGCGGCAGGCCAGAGCACTGCAGGGAAGGGGGGACACCAAGGGAAGGGCCAGGGGCTAGCCTCCTGGGCCGGGAGCTCTGGGGCCAGGCAGGATGGTCCCACAGGCCCGATGTGGCCCGCGGGCCATAGTTTGCCCACCTCTGCTTTAGAATGCTGATTTGTAAGCAGGTAGGAAGTAAAAGTCTGTGAAAGCAAGAAGAACCAACATACTGTACTGGGGTCACTCTGGTTCTGTCAAAAGAGCAAATTTGACATCAGTGGAAGATCCATGCTGTATGAACGTTTCCCAGCCGCTTTCCCCTTTGAGACAATTTGATCTTAATAGAACGCTACAGCTATAAATAAACTAACACAACAAAAAAACTTTTAAGAGAAAAGAAAAACTTGTATCAAGATAAACCTAAAACACTTAACCTCAAGACAATTCACAGGTCACCCTGAAACTCTGACCTTCACACTTTCTGTTCAAAAACAGGATTTCAGACAATGAATATACTGTAATCTGCAACATACATTGGAATGAATATCCCTCACCCACTGAGATTTTCCATTCTGAGCCAAATGCACCTTATTTGAATGGGGACTCTGTGTTAGCTTATTGGCATTCTAGTGCCAATGGAGTCAAGGATGGTACATGCTTTGTTATAAACTCCCATCTATCACCCCCCCCCCCCCGAGAAAGTTCATGTTATTTTGGCCAGGCCAGCTCCAATGATAGAAAGAAACATTTTTAATATCTAACCTTGTTTGTTGACAGAGTGTCTTTTTGTTGGAGGGGAATGGAAGTGCTACACCACCTTACCGTGTTCTGGGATACTTCTTGGTTTGTGCTGCACTAATTAGTCTGTGGGGACTGTTTTAAAGGAATATTGAAAGGTACAAATACGCTAGCCCCCCAGTGCAGGCAAGGTCATGTGTTTCATCCAAAAATTGGATCACAAGTGACACCACCATCACTGCAAAGCAGTGTTAGGATATAGATATTCAGGCCTGTCTGTAAAGGCCTATACTCTAAGAATTTAGGTGTATTCTTATCACTTGGCTAATTATAGAGGTATAAAAGAAAGAATCAAAATAACTATCTGCTGGTGTAAGGGCCTTCTCTTACTGTGACAGTCTGAGGCCCTGTTCTTAGGCTAAGGCCTTTGACTAAGCAGCAGAGGCAGCCATAAGCTAGGAAGCAAACAGTCACATCCTCACATTCCAAACTAGTCATATTGAAATAAGGTGCTATTGGGCTGTTAGGTACTATCAGGACAGGATTGTATTCCCATCACCTCCAGAGAAAGGGAAGTGCCTAGAAAATGTAAACGGAAACTTAGTTTGATAGCATCCTGTCTAGCAAGAACTCACTTATCAATAGCTGGGATGTGAAATCCTCACTTCTGTATTGTCTTGTCATTATAGTTCCCACTTTGCTATTGTTTGTCTGTATAATCTCTGTCTGGTTCTGTGTTCCTGTCTGCTGTATAATTAATTTTGCTGGGTGTAAACTAATTAAGGTGGTGGGATATAATTGGTTACATAATCATGTTACAATATGTTAGGATTGGTTAGTTAAATTTCAGGAAAATGATTGGTTAAGGTATAGTTAAGCAGAACTCAAGTTTTACTATATAATCTGTAGTCAATGAGGAAGTGAGGGGCTGTGGGGGTGTGTGTGGGAGATGGGAACAGGGAATGGGGGTAAGGAAATTGCAATCATGTTTTGCTAAAGGGGGAAATGGGAACAGGGAATGGGGGTAAGAAAATTGGAATCATGTTTTGCTAAAGAGGGAAATGGGAACAGGGAATGGGGGTGGGGAAATTGGAATCATGTTTGGCTAAAGGGGGAAATGGGAACAGGGAATGGGGGTGGGGAAATTGGAATCATGTTTGGCTAAGGGCAGGAATGGGAACAGGGACACAGGTGTAAGGCTCTGTGGTGTCAGAGCTGGGAAGGAGGATACTAAGGAAGGAAACTGGAATCATGCTTGCTGGAAGTTCACCCCAATAAACATCGAATTGTTTGCACCTTTGGACTTCGGGTATTGTTGCTCTCTGTTCATGCAAGAAGGACCAGGGAAGTAAGTGGGTGAAGGAATAAGCCCCCTAATATCTTGGTGCTGGTGACTCGGATGCATCGCATTGGATAGGTGAGTGGCAGCCTGTAAGTCCCCCTCCCAAACAGTCCGCGCAGCTGTTTGGAGGGGGTATCGTGAACTCTCGTGATGGTAGTTGCGGGTTCTGGCAAGCCAGTGTAAAGGATTTTTGGATAAATGAATAAGGGAGAACCAGGGCCCATTCCAGATACAGGGGTCAACCTGGGATGAGATTAAAAAGGAAATGGAGGAAGTTTTAGGGGACCCAGAGGGATGGGGGGTGGCTGAGGAGCCCACCCTCCTTGGTATATGGGTAGTGGAAGAAGGTCCCTGCCCATGGGGGCTGAATGCCTTCCAGGGAAAGGAGGCACTTCAGTCCGCTTGTGAGCTGTTTGAAGTAAGGGCAGCATTATGGGAAGCTGCCAGTAATCTTTCAAGTTTGGTGCTGCTTCAGCAAGGGCTGCTGAAGAGTTGTAAATTAGTTAGGGGTAGTTAAAGATGATTTGGCACAAAAGGGTTTAAAGTCAAAAGCAGAGTTAACAGACCACCTTTAGAGACTGGATCTTGAGACTTGGTCCTGGGGGAGTGGAGAAAAAAAAAGTTTCAAAGTGCAACCTGCCTTTCCACACTCTTGTTTTTCTGAAGTTTTAATGGAGGGTACTTTGGATACTTATGTGAGATGTCAAGAAGGAAGTTTTTGTTTAATGATAAAACCCAGTTATATAAATGTAACTGTATGTGCAACTGTGCAGTCACATTGGATGGAATCTTGGTAATTAAATTTTCCAAGGGGGTCAGGTAGAGTGGCTACTACCACCACTATGCTTCTGTCCACAGAAACCTTTACAGCTATTCTGAGGAAAAATGGGCCCTTTTCCCACAGAAATGGTCTATAAGGGACTGCTGCAGGCAGCAGGCAGAGAGAGAATCTGATCAAAATTATTTGACTTTTGGATAATGTAATCAAAATCACTAAAGGATGGAAGGGGTTTCTCTTGGAACTTAACTTGGCTGCTCCTGGTTGTGTCTAGTTGTACAAGATGGAAGTGTAATCGGGTACAGTTGTGTATTTGAGTAATCACAGTGCAAGGGATGTTAGGTAAAAGAGAATTTTGTATGTGCACAGGTAAAAGGAAAAGGGGAGGAATGATGGGAACACTGAGCCTTGGGATGGCTCTGGGGGATCAGATTGTTGCTTTGGTGGGTGTGCATGAAAACTCTGTAGGCATGGGGGAGGCAGTTACACCTTGTGTAAAATTAATATGGCTAATATAATGTATGGAGGTTAAACTATATGGAAGGAATGTGCATTTTCCCAGGACGTGTGCAGTGTATATTGGAGAAGGAGTAAAAGAAATGCAAATAAAACATGGTACTTCATTAAAATCCTAATAGTGCTCCAAAAGGGGCCACAATAGGTTGTGCTTTCTTTTTCAGATCTGTGTGTGTTTTGGAGCAGGAGATGAAAGTGGAAAGTAATCAGAACTCTGGTGGAAGTAAAATACTTCCCTTTTAAGACAGTGTCTGAGCTGCTAACAGCTTTGGATCCAGAAGCAAGCTAGTAAGCCTCTGTGTGTAAATGCAAATTACCTAGCTGATGGGCACAAAGGAGCTGCAAATAACGAATACATCTGGTCAGCAAACAAGCTACTAGAAGACTCAGATTATGGCCCTCCAGGAAAGGGAGGTGAAAAAAAAAACCAAGTCAAGCCTGAAAATAAGGGGGACAGGTTAACCTTAAGGGGGTGTGTGTGTGGGGGAGATGGGAACAGGGAATGGGGGTAAGAAAATTGGAATCATGTTTTGCTAAAGGGGGAAATGGGAACAGGGAATGGGAGTAAGGAAGTTGGAATCATATTTGGCTAAGGGTAGGAATGGGAACAGGGACACAGGCATAAGGCTCTGTGGTGTCAGAGCTAGGAAGGAAACTGGAATCATGCTTGCTGGAAGTTCACCCCAATAAACATCGAATTGTTTGCACCTTTGGACTTCGGGTATTGTTGCTCTCTGTTCATGCAAGAAGGACCAGGGAAGTAAGTGGGTGAAGGAATAAGCCCCCTAACAGCAAGGTCATGTGTTTCATCCAAAAATTGGATCACAAGTGACATCACCATCACTGCAAAGCAGCAGTAGAGCTCAGCAACGTATTCGGCTCCTCTCACCTTCTAGGAGAAAGAACTCAGACTCTTGTGCTCTCCCTATCAGAACTACCTTATGCAGTAAATCCCAATCTCAGCGAGGTATCTAGCCTCCACATGTGCCACCACCAATCTTAATGCACAGAGCTTCAACACACCTTTATGGTAGGAAACAACTTGGTTAACCAATGGCTTGGCCAGCTGTTGCCCTCTCATCCTCTTTCCCCCCCACTCCCATACAGTGATTTGCACTTTGTGTGTGGATGTGCATGTGGACATGCATACATAGTCCCCTGCTTCCCCCACTTTCCATACACCTGGCTCCAGGGATGAAATCCTGACTCCATTAAAGTCAATGGGAATTTAACCACTGACTTAATGGGGCCAGGATTTCATCCCAGCACTCTTCTTAGAGCAGCTTCTACATGGTGGTCCCTGTACTAACTCTGTGGACAAAAGGATTTCATGCACTACCAGACTTGGAATCTGGAGAAATGATATCGCAGCTCTTGGAGGACCCTGGGACACAGGTGGCATGTGGGAGGGCAGAGAACATTTTATCAATAAATTGGGGAGAAGCCACTCAAAGTCATTAAGCCATAGGAATGGATCTACAAGCAGGTACCTGAGGTCAATCTTATTGGCACCCTTACCTAACACACTACCAGGGCAATATTGTCTCAAGCTGTTCCTGATGGCCAATAAACTCCTGTGGTAAAAGAGACTAGGAATGGTTATGTCTTAACATAATGGACCTGCTCCCGTTCCAGTCAGCAGCAAAGCTCCCACAGGATGCAAGGGAAAGCAAGATTAAGTCCAATCTCAAAGAAATTGTGCTGCACAATTGGGATTTTTTCCCCCAAATCCCCAGCCAGACCTCAGACCCCCCTCGCCCCTCTCCCCAGCCAAAAGCAAAACATTCGCTCCCCAAGAACAAGGGAGACTGCGAAAACATTAGCATTAGTATGCACACAGGAAGATGCATAATTGTACGGTGCTTAAATACTGCAGCTGTAAATACTGGTGCCTTAAAACAAAACCATCTTCAGTCCTACAAGTTTGCTCAGTAACCGACCTAGCCCAAACACTATGGCTTAGACCTGCTTTCAATGGTTTTAAATGCATCTCTAAAGGAAGAGCTGAGGCTCTCCTGCAAACTGGACCCTAAAAGAAACTACTTAAACATTCCCCCTGCCATGGAGAGATTGACCATACTCAGTAGCACATACACCTCAGAACATTTTCCTTCCCCTCACAAGCTTCCCATTGAAAGCCATGAGACAGAGGTTTCATTCATGGGAAGAATGGGGTCCCAGGAGGTGTTCTGCACAGATGTGCAACAACATCAATAAGGAGAAAAACTGATCCAGTAACATTCAGGGTGTTGATTACACAACCACACACAGGGGAGTTCTAAGGTAAGGCCACTGCCCTGTCCTTAATTCCCCCTGCTTGGGGCCGTGCCCAAGCAAGCTGGGCTACACTCCGGCTGTGACATGGAGTGGGGCATTATACAGGAGTAACAGGGTGGCCGTATTAGCAGAGAACTTTCTTGCCTTTCTCAGTTTGAAAAAATCACAGTGGTGTATGTGTGTACACCCACCCCCACCCCATCCCCGCGTGGGCGGGTGCAGTGACCCCGAGGAGAATAGTCTCCCCTTGGCCCAGGGCTGCACTCACTCGCTCTGACCAGGGCCTGCCGCTTCACACCCAACGCACGATGATTCAAAGCACCAGGCCGAGCTGTGAATTCAGGCACTTCCTCAGCTTCAACCCAAGGAACTGGCAGCTCCCTGGCCCAGCCCCTTATCCCGCTCTCCTGACGCTCCGTGGAGGCGCCACAGACCCCTACCAGGGGCAGCCCGTCCGTGGGCATCTGGAACGTTAAACTGGAGCAGAGCGAGCAGCAAATGGCGATTGCCACTGCTGACGTGGGCTCTGTTCCCAGCTGCCCCACACAACGTGCCCCACGCGTTACCAGGGTTATGAACCCGAAGGGGAATTAGATGAGGTAAAAGACACAGACACCCACACACACACACACCGCCATTAACGTACCAACAGAGCTTGCCTGCAAGAGGCGGCCTCCCGCTACCCAACCCGCCTGAGAGGGGACCTGCAGCCGGTTCGGTCTGGAGGTTTAGCCGGACTAGCGGACCGTATGACAGCCTCCAGCAGGCTACGTGCCTGTCTGGCCTTACACCAGCCCCCGTCAAGCCTACCTGGTGGCGTCTGCGTGGGGGAAGGTCCATTATTCCCTTCATGGGTGGGCAGGCTGTTCCCTCCTCCCGTGTCTTCAGGGCCACTTGTCCCCGCCAAGCCTAGCCAGCCTTAGGAGCACAGGGCCAGCAGGATCCTGCTGCCCCCCAGGCTCCTAGAGGCTGCCCATCGCCACCCTGCCACTGAGAGAGGGTCTCAAAATGGTGGCCTGTGCTAGCCCCTGAGGGCCCGGGGGAAGACTCAGCCAATCAGGGAAAACAACCCAGGCAGCCTGTGTTCAGGCACTGAACTTTCCCTCACCACAAGCCCTCGCTTCGGGCCCAGATTGGCTGCCGCTGAAGTCAATGGCAAAGCAATGTTCAATAGAAGCAGGGGGGAGGTGCTTTAGGTTTAGTGACGTGGGGAAAACACAATTCAGCTGGTGGCTGGCAAGTGAAGGAGGTAGTGCTTTTCTGTGCTGTAATGAGAGGTGAAATGCTGTTTTAATGCCTGGGGAAATCTGTGAGGTCAGTATAAGAGGGGTAAAGTGCACTGTATTGAAAACTCTGCTCAAATTGTAGTCTGTCGCCTTACATTTCAGGGTTTGTTTGCTTTTTCTCCCTGGCCTTGCTTGCAGGCTAGGAAGCTCTGTAGGGAAGTGTTTGTTGGGCCTAGCAAACTCAGCCTGTGTGAAGCTGGGGTGTACTATGCCCCTCAGATTTAGGGAGCAGCCTACATTGTGTCTCTGTTTTTGGATTCTTGTGTGTTAGCATTCTGAATGTTAGGACAAATGTTGCATTGCAACCTTCCAACAGGAGTGTTTAGGTTTTTATCTATCCTTTCTGTATGTCATTAACATAAGGCTCCAGCATTTTGCAATCACCATTGCTTGGAGATGGTTGTTTAGGGAGATTTCCTGTTAGGATTCCTCATTCTCCTGCCCCTCTAGCTGCTTGTCTGCTTTATCCAAATGCTCATTTCACAGCTTCTCTCCTAGCTTGGAGTGCCAATAGAGTCCCTGGGACACTAATGATAAATAATACGGGGCATTTCTGTTGCCCATTTCATCCAAGGGTATCAAAGAACTTTATAATCATTCATTCACTCAGCCTCACACCATGCTTGTGAGGTGGGAGGGGAAGTATATATATGGCTCTCACCATTCACAGTGGAATGACCATAACTTTAACAGCTCATAAACACACTATAAGAGGGAAGGCAAGCGCGCTTGTTGAAGTCTCCCCACCCCTGTGGGTCCCAAAGGCTGTTGTGACTCCTTTGCTGGGTTCTAAGATTATGGATGGTTCCTTGTAGGCTTCAGTAATGTGTGGTAAATGCTTGCTCTAACTACAGACATGCAGGTACACTAGGCAAAAATGTAAATGGGGAGTCCTTAATCTACACTAAGTAGGATGATGTTACAATACTGTAGGCAATCTTGCTTAAGAGAAGCTCTGTTCCACAAATGTCTGAGGGGGAGGGCAGTCCCCTATTACTTGAAATAATTGCAAAGCAAGGCCCTGATCCTCCAGCTGAGTCCACATGGGTGCAGAAGTCTGCCCAAGGAGAGACAGTTGCAGAATCTAGGCCTAAATCTTTACAGCCAGTAGGGCAATCATCTAAAATCATTATTATTACTGTTATTCATGGAGACAAGGAATTGATGGACCATGTCATTTGTGCCTGAAGCCGGTGAAAAAGGGGCAGATAATTTCATGCGACTGGGTCAAACATCAAGCCCTATGGTTAAATCCTTGTTTTCTCTGGAGTTTTTTTGCCACAGCTGAGAGGGATAAACCAATGATTTGCTGCTACCAAGCCTCTCTCTGCTGCATCTCTCAGTAAAACTTCATAAGGCTGCAGTATTGTATGTGCATTAAGGAAACAAATGATTAAAGCAGAGCAACTGCAAGTCAGGGCATGAGTTTTATTCCTGATTCTGTCATAGAGGTACATGTCCTTGAGCAAATGATTTAAGCTCAAAGCCCTGATCCTGCAATGAGCTCTGTGTCGGTGAATCACTACACACGCACAGCACCATTAGTTTCCTAATCTGAACAACAGGGATAATACTCTAATGTTCTCTAAAATGTGTATTTTTAAATACTACTCTCCCTTTTTTTCCTCCCGCAGCTGCAAATGTTTCAACGCTTCCCCTATCATCTCCATCCCAGAGACTAGCGCAGATAAGAAGGGGCTGAGAGTCTTAATTCACTAATATGGGTAAAGTGCTTGCAGCTCTCTGGAAAGAAGGTGCTGTAAAGCGTTATTACATTAGCATTATTGCTTATCTGTTCATTATACATAAGTCCATAGCAGTCTTGTTTGCAATGGTAAATTGCAGTCTTTTAGGGCCAGATTTTTCAAATTAGGTGCATGCATATATGGTGTGTCTAATTTAGCATCAAATACCTCATACACACAAGCCAGCCAGGAGCCTTGTACATTTCTGTCCCATTATGTACATTTCTGAGGGGAGAGGTAAGCCTAGAACATCTCCAAACATACTTTTTTTTAAAAAACCCTAAAATGGATTAGAAAGTGAATTTTCAGCACCCTCTAGTGGCTCAGTGGTGTCAGGCTCAGCTGCTCTAATAAGTATAGATTGTTCCTCCTACTAAACATGGAGACAGGTTTCAGAGGGGTAGCCGTGTTTGTCTGTATCAGCAAAAACAAGGAGGAGTCCTTGTGGCACCTTAGACTAATATTTATATGGACATAAGCTTTCATAAACTATGGCAAGGATTACAGGAACACTTATAGGAAGAAAGGACGATCTTAGAGCAGATTATTACAACCCAAAATGAAAGTTAAAATGGAAAAGTGATGAAGTTCCTACACCCCCATGTACCTTCACATCCAAAATACTCCTTATAGTACCTGTTCATGATAATTTTGGCTCACTACAACATATCTGAATAGAAACTATAGGCTAACTTTCTCCTACTTCCTCCATGAAAGGGTGACTAATTAAATACTGAGCCTCCAGTATATAAAAATGTAAATTCTAATTCTCCCCAGTGGTTTCTAATGCTGATAGCATACAAGCTTGGGCATGTTTGAGCTGGGATCAAACCTGCTGCAGCAGGACTGACTATAGTCATTATAAAGCAGTGTGCTTATTTGGACACCGCAGCCCAAAGCAGCTCTAGCTCAGACACTATATTATTGCAGTGCTGGTTTCAGATCTGGGAATAAATGGGAGTTTGAGCATGTTAGGTAAAGTGTGCTTTTCTATTAAAGTGTTTTATTTCTTAGCGTGCGTCATGGCATAGTACAGAGACAGAAAAATCTTTTTTCTTAAAGATATGTGCAATGTCAGGGAACGATAGTCTTTTCGAAGCGGTGGTTATTCAAGCAATTACAGGTAGTGCAGTATCATAATTCCACCTGGAAGAGTCCATAGCACAGGAAGGTCAATACAGCTGTTGGACATGAACATGTTGCATCTGCAAGCAGTCATTTCCCACCAAATCATTTAGATGCTCAGATATCAGAACAATTCTACTAGGTGCACAGTAAGCATGTAATGTCTTGATGTGTGTTGCACGTCAGAAAGGCAAACTGTGCCTCAAATTTATACATCAGATCACACCATCTACTTTGTAGGCGTCTGCTGCCATACCAACAGAAGGGTCTCATGCAGATCTGCCAAGTCCATAATTGTGTGCATATCAGTGCTTGTCTAAATATATTGGGGCCATCTGCAAACAGTAGCGGTATTGGCCCCCGGAACTAGGGTACGAATAAGTCAACTATTTATGTGAACTATTTATTGATTCCAGTGTGTCCATGTCTCACATACTTATTGCCTTTTTCCTCTGCATTGACTTTGCTTCCTGCAATTTTTTTTTTATTAGCAATATAGTTTCATTCTACATTCCTGCTTGTAGCTTACACTAGTGGACAAGAATTGGGCCCAATATCAATCCTTGTGGCATTCTGTTAGTTATTGCCACATTAAACTGTTCCACAATCAAGCCAAGGTATTAGATAGCTAAGCTAGTTCCTTTACTTGTTCTAATAGATCGTATGTTTCTATAAAGTATTCCTGTACATTTGATGTTAGAAAGCTTGCAATGTAAAGACATCTGAGGAATTCTTCCCATTTAAAAAAATTTCATTGTAATATCTACAGTGGTGGATAGCTGGTCAGAAATGGGCCCTTACATACCTGATCATTATGAATGAGGATTGAATACCCTTCTATTTGGTAACTTAGCCTGCATGCATCATCTCTGCTCCTGATTAAATAGTAATGCATCTCTATTTACAGAGAGTACGACCACCAACTTGTAATTTCCCATTTATCTTAATTAGATATCTTCTAAATTCCCATTACTCACTTCCAGTTTTTTTTTCTGCAGCAGTTTTCAGTCCACTGTTGGGTAAAGGCCTCTTCAGAGCTGCAATACCTTAGACACTGGCTGAATCCAAATGTTGTCACAAAATACTTTATCACCGACAACTTTTCTGTAATGAGTCACAACCTGCAAAAAGTTTCTTGGGTATCTTTAAGTGGTTTCCCTTTCCATATTAAACGGACTACCTCATGAATTTTCCCACATATCCCATGATGGGATTTCTACTGGTAGAGTCTGAAGTCAACATCCCATATTCTGAATACAACAGTGGCAGGTGCTATAGAAAACAGTAAGGTAAACAGATTAATTTTACTGTCCTAGCAAGGGATTAAATAAATTAACAGGTTAACTCATTTCTCTGTCAAAGCAGGATTTAATCTGTTCATCCCTTAGGATGCTAAATTAATGTTTAAGATTTATTAAATTTGCTTTAGATCCCCAAAATAACGTCAAAGCACTTCCGTTCTCATGCTGTAACAGGCAATGACAGATGGATTTATAGTCCGATCGGCATTATGCCACCTGGCAAAACCCAGGAGGTACTTCTTTCTCTCTCCCCTTCTCCAGTTGTGTACTTTGAAAACAACACCAGATATGCGTGAGGTAGGTTACAAAGCAGTCAGCTTGATCACAATAAAATCTTTGCTGTAAAAAGGAAACACTATCACCATCTCTCAATATATTTATTATAACTTAGGAAAGTGTCAAGTAAAAGCAGAATGTTTTATGATAATGGTTTAAAACTCATTGCAATCTCGCCCGTCTTTGGGTTAAAATTTATAGCGTATGTGATAGCACTAGGGAAGTCTGTCAGAGTTTCTGGTTCAAGTGCAGAACTGAAGAAATAGACAGCTTGCTTGCAGTGAGGATTCCATTTGCAATTGCCCTGTAGACAAAAAGAAAAAAATAGTCCACAACTCCAAGACACTAAGCAGTAATACCCTGATCCTCTTAAAAGAGAACACACAGATCAACATTAACCATTCTCTCACCTTTGATTACATCCCTGTCAACTCTTACAGGAGTGATATATTATCCATTGCTGCTGAGGAAATGTTTTGTATTGCACAATGCAATGTGAAAAAGAAAATAATAATTTGGCCACAGAACACTTAAGGTGAGATGAAATTAGTGAATATTTATTGTTCTTTTCCCTTAATGTTTTGCTTTTACTGAATTAGGCCGAGCAAGAAGAATTAATCATAATTTCAAACTACAGATGGGTCTTGAGCTGTGAATTTTAGCTCCAGAACTACAGGAGTGTTTGGAATTGATTCTGACCTCTCTGTTTCAAACTACCTTCTTCACATCTAAATAGACAATTCTACTGGCATTGTACTTACATAGCTTAACATAGTACTACAATGAAGTGTAGTGAGCAGCTAAATCTAATAAAAACAACACCAAGTAAGATAACCAAGACTGTGTGTCCAGGAGAGGTGGATTTTTCACTGTTGTAATTCTATAAACTTTTTCCTTCCCCTCAAAGAATACAGCTTAAATGAAATTAAGAAAATACCTTTTCATCTGAAATCTGCACAAGTCCTGTGCTGACTGAGATATCAGCAGTCAGATGATATTCCATCCACAGAACTGCTCCATGGCTCTTCCCAGGCCTAGAAAGAAACAAGTAAATTGATTCTTTTCTGATAACTTTATAGAACACTTGTACCTAAAACAATGTCTCTATTTTTTGTGAACACAGTATTTGTGTTATGGTATTCGCCCAATCAGTTGCTTGGGGAGGAGCTGAGTAGCTGAATAGGTCAGTCATGGATGGCAACTGTATAACCAATTGCTGACCTGTAAATCTGACAAAATGCAGGAAAACTATATTGGAGCAGGCCATGACTGTGTGTGTTTGGGTCCGTGATAATTAAAAATGTGTTCCAGGTTAGTAGGTAACAAGGCACACATTGACAGGGAATCCTCCTCCTCCTGCCTGGAAGGTTGGGTGGGAAGGGGTTTCCTCTGCTTTCATACCACATCATTTCCCCCTTTTATTCTGAATCCTACAGATGCCTTCACCCACCTCCTGCTCCCAGAGCTTGGCTGGAAGAGATAAATACAGGACCAAGTCTGCATTCTATTTTCCACCGAGCCCACTGGTGCCTCAAGGGGCAATCTCTGGCTGCGTGGCTACAAAAGTCATGCTGCCAGGGAACACAGCTGGTGCTGAAGCACAGGGAACACACACAGATGAGTCTAGCCTCTCATGGATCTCCATGATCCACACAGAACTCCCAAGTATTTGCCAGCTTTGGGGGCAGACTTTATGATCTATTCTGAAAGGTGGGGACAAATTTCATCCTTGCAATAAAATGAGAATTCCTCCCCTATCAGGGGAGCCTAACAGTCTTTTCTACCAGAGCTCTATTCTGTGAGTTTTGCCACAAGAAGGTATAATCTGGACCACATAAGTACCCATAAATCGTGTATCACACAGAGAAAGCCAAGTTAGACATTTACATTAGCACGTTACAGTTTTGCATTTAAATTTGAAGAATAGAAGTCCTGAAGTAATGGAAGTTAAAACCAAGTTTTCTTACAAGTTTTTTACACTGGTTACACAGTATTCCAGAATTATAGCCTACACTGCAGAACTATTTGAAGAGGAATGTTACTTCCATTTTAGAGACATGTGACTATGAAAAGTCAGTTGGAATTATCTCAAAATACATGTTGCATATAATATTTAAGGAAAGGTGAACTAGCTACCTACAAATATTGATAATTACAGCAAAGAATTATGTACTTACAGCGAGTAAAATGAAACCATAATTTGGAAGATAAACTATGTGCTGGTCAGAAAGAACTGATCAACCACAGAACAGATGGTTATATTTGGAAAGGGGAAATAAACATCCAGATCTTGGTCTGGTTGACCTAACCTATATATTAATTCAATCAAACTGTTAATATTTAACTCATTTATTGTTAATGAGTATACTCTATACCCGTTTGCTCATATCCTCCTTAATAACAGTGCTCATATCCTCCTTAATAACAGTGCTATTTTTAAATACAAGTCCATTTTCCAAGAAATAACCTCTAATCTCTGTCCCAATTCCCTTTTACTTCATGGGTAGCGATCTGTCAGTTGTCAGCTGAAGGTAGGTAAGGCTGGGTTTGAGGGTAGGCAGCATTAGGTTACAGTGGAGTGTAGTTCTGAGTTTTTGTGGCTTTTGCAACTTCAGATCTCACCTTTAATGCTATTTAAACATGGTCCTGGATAGTCACCTGTAGTAATGTATAAAGCAGTTGAGTGCAAGCAAAGGAAAAACTCATTATGCTTTTCTTAGACAATAATTCTCACCTTAACAGATTTACAGAGCCATCTGTGCTGAGAGTATGTTGTGGTACAGTCAGTCTGAAGTCAAATGTCATAACCTCTTGGGGGTCAGACAGTGATTTGCAAGGGTATTCCCACAATGGGTGAGGCTCTGCCTCCTTGGACTCCCTAAAATTCAGAGAATTCTGAAGAAAGAGAAAAAGCCAGGTAAAGACCAAAACCGACTGCAGAATTGGAATTAATTTGCAAACTAGACACCATTAAATTAGGCTTGAATAAAGACTAGGAGCGGATGGATCATTACACAAAATAAAAACTATTTCCCCATGCTAATTTTTCCCCTACTGTTACTCACGCCTTCTTGTCAACTGTTGGAAATAGGCCATCTCTAAGGTGCCACAAGTACTCATTCTTTTTGCTGATACAGGTTAACATAGCTACCACTCTGAAACTCCTTAATCAGGTTTCAGCGGGGTAGCTGTGTTAGTCTGTATCAAGAAAAACAATGAGGCATCCTTGTGGCACCTTAGAGACTAACATTTATTTGGGCATAAGCTTTCGTGGGTTAAAACCCACTTCATCAGATGCATGGAGTGAAAAATAAAGTAGGCAGTAAGAAAAGGAGTACTTGTGGCACCTTAGAGACTAACCAATTTATTTGAGCATGAGCTTTCGTGGTTAGTCTCTAAGGTGCCACAAGTACTCCTTTTCTTTTTGCGAATACAGACTAACACGGCTGTTCCTCTGAAAGTAGGCAGTATATATTTATATATATTACAGCACATGAAAAGATGGGAGTTGCCTTACCAAGTGTGTAACGAGGCCAATTCAATCAAGGTGGACATGGCCTATTCCCAACAGTTGACAAGAAGGGGTGAATATCAGAGGGAAAATTACTTTTTGTAGTGATTACAAAAGTGACTGGGTCACTACAAAATGATTTTCCCTCTGTTGATAGTCCTTCTTCACAAGGACTGTTTGTTTGTTTGTTTACTCCTTAATCAGTGATGCTAGGTATAATGTATGATGTGGTTTGTGTACCTCCTAGCTAAACTACAACACAGATAAGCATGAAGACATCAGCCCTTAAAAGATTCCAGCTAGTATAGAGAACATGCATAACTCTCTTCAGAAACCCAGGCTATTGCGAACACATCAAACCTGTTCTTCCTTCTCTAGACTTCCTTCCCATAGAATATCAAGTTAAGTTTATGTCTGTTCCTATCTTCAAGGCTTTCAATGGCCTGACCCAGGTTGTTTAAAAGACCACCGAAAGCTCCAGCATGAGGACTGTGGTCAATAACTCTGGTCCTCAAGCACAACAGAACTTCCTATCACAAGGGTAAAGCTTATTTTAGACAAGAAACAGAGCTTTCTTGGGTGCCAGTCTGAGGTTGTGGAACCAGTTCCCATCATTTTCTGTCCCAAAAGCAAGGTACACTTCTTTGACCTGCTTTCTCTAGCACACTCATTCTCTAGCAGCATTTCAATAAAAGTTTTAAAATGTAGCATTCCAAGACTCCATTGGCTACACCATTCTCCCCTGTGAAGAGGATAAGAGAGAAAATAACTCACACATTGGTTGCCCCTACTTTTTTGTTAACTGTAAAATCTGTATTAGAAGAACCTACCTTCCTATCCACTACACTTCATAAGGGTATTGCCAAGTTACTTATACATTCATTTAGTGTCATGAAAATTCTGCTCTTGATAGAAAGATAAAGCAACTACTGGGACCTACCTACACAAATGCTCTCATTAACAAGTTTATTTGAGCGATCTATAGCTGTTAAGTCTCTAAGGTGCCACAAGTCCTCCCTTTCTTTTTACAATAGATGAAGTGTCTCTAAAGTCGGTCACATTAGAGAGGTCTTTCAGAAATGCTTGAAAATGACATACACAATTTTTGCAATAAAGCTGATTGGTCCTTGGGCTTTCCAAGCTCACCTCGTTACTGGTAATGGGACATGCCAGTAAAGTTGGTGTCAAAGGATTAATCACTACTAGCCACGTCTCATTGCTGGTTCTTGGAAAGCGTCTTAGTTTAAGTAACTGCACTCATTACAAGTGTGAGGAAAAGTTAATGAAACTATTTCTAGATTATTTGATTTCCAGCATAAAACGCAATGAACTTTGAGAATACATTTTCAAATCCCTATTTTGAATCAACAAATACAATGTTTTCTGAATGCTTGAAGATAGCAAAACAGCTTTGTCAGATCAAAAAGAAATACAAGGCTAAAAATCGAAAAAGACTAACTTAATTCCTGGGGAAAAAAATCTTAACTGAGAATACCACTGACATCACTTTAGGATGAAACAAATTGTGTGTCACATGCACAGATGTAAAACACATTATTCACTCATATCTTCCACTAAATTACAGCTCTTTTCCCTTGTAAAGTTAAAGATGTCACATTCTGCCTAAAGACTTTAGATGATCCCTCTTACCTTAATCATGTCATCCATAATGTGAACATCAAACCCTTCACAGGTACCACATAGGCTTCGAATTCGCCACAAGTCCTAACGAGGCAAAGCAAGTATTTCTTTTAGGCAAGAATTTTAGTTGTGAACCAAGCTCTTAACTATATGCTGCAGCGAGTTGAAAAGGCTAGGAAAAGTATTTTTTAAAAATGTTTTCAGGCTAGTTGAATCAGGGGATTAATAATGGGACATATTACCTTCAATCTTCAGGTTACAGAACAGAATACAGATCCAGTTCAGGAACAACCTAAAGCTTTTACTATCTTAGTCTGTTGGCTTTTGTTAAAGAATTGGTCTCAGTTCAGTTTCCAGAGAACAAAATACCTAAATCACAAGGGGTATCTTTTTTGCTGCCTAGACACAAAGGGCATGTGAAAGGTTATCCTCCAGGTTGGGAGGTATGCTTATGGTTCAGTGTGGAAACTCTGCATTTTTTCCACCTATGCTGTTGCATCACTGTGAATTAAGAGTTCAGTCATCTGGCACTTTTCAATTTAATTTTTTCCTGGAATTCTTATGGGAAAACTGACAGTTTAAAGTGCTGTAATAGCACTTCACCTCAATCATTAAATTGAAGAAACAATTCAATTTGTTTGAATTGACCAGTGGTTTTTAACCTGTGGTCCACAGATCCCTGGGGGTCTGCAGACTATGTCTAAGACTTCCAAAGGGGTCCGAACCTCCATTCAAAACTTTAGGCGTCCGTAAATGAAAAAAAGATTGAAAACCACTGATATAGACAAGCAGTTTTGCTAAATGAAAGAACATTTCTCTGGAGAATGTGTATTTTAGTTTTATTGTTGTAGCATAGGACTTCATTTTCATTCTTGCTTCCTATTTATTTGCAATAGCCAGATAAGACAAGCCCAACTGAGTTTGACGATAAATAGATTCTACATTAATCATATTTTGTCAACCCAAAGTATTCCAGCCTCTGAAATCAAGCCACCTATATGCACTTATGAAGTGAACATTTTTTTCAGCTAGACTCTTTCCACTCATCATCAACAGGAAGAAACTTTTCTTGAACTACATGGTCCAAATGCCCATGTCACACGAGTATTTTGGTTCATGTTTAATAACTAGAGCTACATTAATGCTAAGGCAACACTAGACTCAAAAGCTGAAACCACTGAGAACTGGAGGGCTCCACAAGTGAAATTTTTTTACGGAGTTTTCTTTTTCTGGCTGTAAAGTTTGTTGCATTATTCCCGTCACAATCACACCAAAATTGCCTAAAAAATTACCTATTCTAGCTGCTTGAATGTATTTGGACACACACACACACACAAAAGTGTGTGGCAGATCTAGTTTCAAAACACTTGCCTGAAAGTTCAGAGCAGCATCTATACATTTCACCTAGTAATAAGGACCCTTAGTACATATCCTGTATGTACATATACATACACACTGTAGAGATTACTAAAATCAGATTTTTAAGGAAATGCATATACTGTCTAGTAGTGTTCCTAAAAACAAAGGGAAAATAAATCCTTAAGAATGGACACAGTCATCTAAAATAAACCAATATAATCAATTATATTTGTACAGCATGGAATCTGTATTACAATGATAAGCAACCCTTTTAATACAAGTCAAAAATGCTACCCTACAATGGATACAAAATTATCCTGCCCTCACGCTCTGCCTTGCCTACTGGAAATCAGGAAGCAAGGAAAGAGGGTATACTGAAGTCAAATATTTTGGACAAGTATATTAGGGGAGTGAAACAGGTTTCTGGTAAGGTGCTCTGGTCTCAAATAACAAGTTGGATATAGGAAAAGTGTTTTGTTTATGTAGTGGACATTTGAAGAATTTGAGATTAATGCTCAAGAGATTTTTCCGTATCCTTAACAGTTTTGTTTCAGAACTAAAAAAAATGCTACTGTCACTGAAGGCATGGGTGTTTTTATAGTTCACTGAACTTTTATCACTGTTCAGAGTATAAAAATAATAAAACACTACCTCTAAATGCATGTACTATATGCATAACAGAACAGATAATCAAATTGCTCAGAATATGATGTTATAGTCACAAAAATGATAATATTCCCATTACTTTAAAACAGCTGGTATGGCAGTTGTGCAACCCTGCATGCATATCCACAACCGTTCCTTCTGAGGTAAGCCCTACTGAACACCTACACAGGATGAAGCTTCTACCCAACCTTGTATCTAATGATAGGGGAATGATATTTTGAGAGATGTGGCATTAATCAGATTAGAGCATGGCTCTAAATCATTAAAACTTGCATTTCTCAGATATTATGCCTTAGATAAGGCAAGATACAATTTGTCAATGGAATAAAAATGATCTTTTGACAATAAATGCAGTAGGGTCAAACTAAACGTTTGTTTGTAATTTACCATACTACAAAGAAACCACAGAACTGGAAGCACAAGTATAGTTCTGAATCTGGTCCCCTAGGGCTACATCTTACACAGCGAAGAAAAACCCCAGCTGCCCAGTGCCAGCCGACTCGGGCTACGGGCTTGTTTCATTGCTGCGTAGACTTTCAGGCTTCTGCTCCGAGACCCTCCCACCCCCCCAGAAAGTCTACACAGCAATGAAACAGCCCAGCAAGCCCGAGTCAACTGGCATTGGCCAGCTGCGGGTTCTCTTAGCTGTACAGACACTCTCACAGACCAAAAGGTGACCATTTACGGAGCCTTTGTAGTACATAAATCCTATTCTACTCTCTAGAGTCTTGTGTTCTTCAGTCAAAAAAATATACATCTTCTACTCGGGTTGGGAGAAAAAACATTTAAAATATGTGGGATAAAAATATTCAGAATAGATTTGTGTTTCAGAAGGAAAGGTTGATATATTAAAGCCACCAGCTACAGAATCTTTCATACAAGATCTATAGGCAAGGCTCTAAATGTAGGATGTAGGCATTATTACCCTCTCAAGCAATTACCTGTAGTTTTGCTAGCTTCTTCCCCCAACAGATTTCTTTAGAAATCTGAACTGTTTTATGGTTCCTCAAAGTGGACATTACACCATCTTTGCATGTCTGGTGAGTTTATGTTACCCATCATATAGTTCTTTGTACTCTGCATTATGAACATATCAATATTCCCCTGGATATTTGATCACCACCACGCACTGAAGCCATGAAATTATTGTACAGCAGCCTTTATGATGTATCTGCTTCTTTGCTTATTACTGTCGCATTTTCCTGCAGTAGCCTCCAAAACCTGATCTCAAAAGTCCTTCTGAGTTGGGGCTCAGTTTCTTTCTTCCTCACCATACTTCTCCCTCCAGTCCACTGTAGTTCTTACCTTAAAGGTTAAGAATCCTAAAATAATTGTAATTGTAGGCTCAAACAGACATGGTGATAAATCAGATTAAAAAAAAACCTTTAAGATTGGTCTTCAATGGCCTAGTGAACGCAGAGATAACTGCCATTAAAATCACCTAACAGAATGTCTTGGGACCATGTCAGTGTTCCACAGGAGTTGTTTCTGTACCTCTTTTTTTTTTCAAATTTAACTTATCTGAAGAACAAATGTCAAAGTTTCATAATATCCCTAACTCAAATCTGTCTTACGGCATGCATGCTGTGTACTGAAAGGTTTCTGAACCTTTAAGCAGAACACAAATTGGGCACATGGTGCTTTGATGAAAAATGCACACTCAGACAAGCCATTACAGATGTAAGTCTTTCACAGCATGATTAGCCCTTATCCTACACATCAGATCTATTACTTCAAAGAATAGCATTACTTCAGAGACATTGCAAACTGTTCTGTATTCTCGGATCAGCCTAGATAGGAGGAGTAATAAGGCCCTGGGAACAAAGAACAAACACACCCGATCATCAAGACAAAGCTGAACAGTCATTTTAGAGGTCCACATTATCAGATGCTACAGGAAATCTGAAAGCATGAAGACCTCTACAAAACGTGAGTGATAGTTTAGCAGAACAAGAAGTTGCACAAAGCCTTTCCTGAATTCACAAAGAACTTTTACAACTCATTATTAAACAGACAACACATAGTACCAACTGAGGATTTGCCTCGTTATTTCTTCAAAGGGGAATGAGGTGGGGGGGAATATGCAAGGCTCTGTGAACTGCATATAATTTTGACACATTCTTACTAGCCTCTCCCTTTCTTGTGGCAGGATTCTAATCACTCAGACAGAGGCAGAGTTATTTCCTATGAAGGATTTTACTAGCTATAGTGCTCTCAAAATTTCCCTTCAGTAACAGTTGTTGGAAGGCAGCAGCTCTTACTGTAGCCAATGAGTCAAAGAACAGGTAGTATTTCAGTTCAACGGTCATCTACTTACATGACTATTGTGCCAATCTTTAGTGGATAAGCAAATTAAGCAGTTTCAGAGACTCATTTTATTCCCATTTATTGCTATAAAGAGTTAGCACATCAATGTTTCTGCTCTCATCAGGTCTTGTTTACTGAATTTCTACTTTACACAGAAGGTCACAGTTATACCATGAGCCAGATAAAGACTGTTCTAAATTAGTGATGCTGAATGCATCAAAAGCTAGGGTAATTATGAAGCATCTCTAACCAGCCTTCTGTCCAATGACCTTTAGTACATTTGAAAGGATTTACATCAATAAGTGGAACAAATAATTTAGTGCAATTCTCTGGAATGATGGTGAATTTCCCCCCCTTTATGACAGTTGTCTTTTGGGCTTTAGATTGCTCTGGATCTTCTAGGGTTATTCAACTGTGCCAAATATTAAGAAATTTACGCTTAACCTTTTCTTTAACTGCAGTCATCACTTAAGTTATATTTTATATAAAAACTGATCAAAGAAAGCCCTACAAGGCAAATGGTTTCTGCTCTCCATTCATTCATGTTGTAGGAAGAAAAAGCCAAAGTCAGCACACTCTGAGGGAGGGGAGAAGAACCCCACTACTATCTTTAGCACCATAAGATTTGTTAAATTACAGAGCTTTCTTGTACAATAAAATTTATTCAATGCAGCTTAAATTTTTCATAAGTGGCTATGATTGTTGGTGCTTCAATTTTTCAGAGTATAGGAGCTCAACACTTTGTGAGAATCAGGCCTTTTCAATAAGTCTTGAGCTGGGCATCCAAAAATTAAGGCACCCCAAAATCACTAGTCATTTTGGAAAATGTAGGCCATGTCTATTTTAAAGCCATGCAGATACAAAATTCTAAGCCAAGTAAATATTCTAACATCATGGGTTTCAAAACTGATATTTTCAGTATTAGTTGATTACCAAAACAAACTTGCTGCTTGACACACTTTGTTTATTCAAAAACAGACTTATATTTCCAAAGCAGACAGCTTAGCAATACCAGTCAGGTTACATGGACCTGCCCTTCATGGATTTGTTCTCAGGAAGAAGAGCTAAACATCAAATGGCTGGATATGAAGAGAAGTGTACAAGAAGCTTAAGGAGACCATCCCGCTCTAGATATGTATTTAACTGTACCTGCCAGCAAAGGGAGTTGTGCGCGCTTGTGTGTAACGAAGGGAAGATATAATCCTAAATCTGCAATATTGTACTGTGCACCTTTATTCTGTTGTTCTGTTCTGAGTGAGTGCAACGCATTAATGGTTTGTAATGTTATATTTTATAAATACACTATATTTGACATGACACACACTAAACAGCTCTGAACAGCTTGTCGTTCCTCAGGATAAGAAACTTTTTATATGATGGAGACAAAGGCAACACTGATTAAGGATCAATACAGATTATTTATACGTACAAAAGACATACATTTTTAATAAACTACAGATGTCTTGTCTGAATAGCTTTTCTACCCTCACTAAGAGCGATAGGTAAGTTTGGCTAGAGATGTACAGAGAGGTAAATACACACGTGCTGTAAAACAGTGACTAATCCCAGGTCTCCCAAGTCCTAGGTAAGTGCAAAAACCTGGACCATCCTTCCCCTGGTCTACTGTAAAGCAAATCCACATAATGATCATGCATCTCCTCATTTGATCAACTTGAAAAAGAAGTCACTTTTCTCTGAGTTTTTTTTTTTTTTTTTTTTAAAAACCTGTTGTGATTACAAGCAACACCTATGATTCCTAAAATAGAAATGGGAGAGGAGCTAGTACATAAGATAATTATTAAGATGTGGTCCATGATATGAAAAGGTTGAGATTCACCCCTCCACTAGAATGTTGCTAACTTAACATTAAAAATTACTATAAGTTCCTGAAGCCTGTCCAGTCTTATAATTGAAAAGTGTCGTCATTTATAGTTTAACTTACAATTTTTCAGAACACAGCACTTATTGGCAAAACAATTTTGATTTATTTCCAATAATTTCTCTTCACGCTACAGATCAATTTAAAAATATTCAAACCATTTAATTGTTAAAACACACAAACCCCTTCAGTTTCAAAGTGACTGAAGATCTTGGTTTCTGCTGTGCAGAGGGAATGAAAAAACTAGCAGTTTCAGGTGTTGAACTGTCTTAAAAAAAAATGCAATCTTCCATCCTGAAGTGCTTTTAACACTCTGAAGCACAGCTCCTAATGAATGTGTAAAACATTTAGCTGACTGCTAAAAACTTAATTTGTTCTTCCAATAAAAAATATGTTCAGTTCAAGATAAGGAATGACTGAAATGACAACACACTACCTTCAATTTGAGATGTCAAATTGCTCTCAGTTTGCTCTATTGTTAAGAGCAAGACAGTGATGCTGAAAAAACAAGGTGCTCAGATATGATAAACCTGAAATGTAAAATACTGTTGAAGAGAGCCAACTTGGTTCAATTTTGACTATGTAACTATAAGCTGCATAATTCCAACCATCTCACCTTGAACTCCACGACCATCATGTAAAGGGAAGCAGACTGTGGCAGGACAGTGACACTGTTTGTGAGGTGGGCTGCCACAGCTGTCCTAGCATACAGGAAGTATAGGTTGTGCCATGGTAACAGGCTTGTAGTGAAAAACGGTTCTCCTATGAGGACTGAGACCTTGACAAAAAGGAAAGGCAAAGGCATTTAAAAAAACCCAAACTCATAAGCAAGCAATTTACAGAACTCCTAACTTGTCATATTGCAATGTTTAGTACGTAAAGCCATCCAAAAGTGGGCCTCCCTTTTTCTGCTGCATATTCTGTACTGCAGAATAGACAAGTGTATCTGATTTTTTAGAATCCACTGGTAAACAAAAGGTATTTTCCTATAATTTTAAGTGTGAGGCAAATTTAATTATGATTAGATGTGAAGAGTTTTGTAACTGAATTTTGATAATCTGCAGTATTTGAACTTAAGGATGTGAGCAAGCAACACTTCTAGACAGTCTTTGACCCTGGGTTCAGGATATTTAACAAAAAACTGTTCCATGTAGCGCTTGTCCACATATAAAAGTTGTGCCACTTTGGCTTTAACTAATCCCCTAGTGTAAATGCAGTTACACTGGTACAGATGTGCTAATAACAGTATAACTTATTCTCATGCAAGTATAAGGTACCTTTATGCCAGTAGAACTACGGCCTTGCTAGGGGTTGGTTGTAGAACTCTTGTGGTTAAAAATAAGTCCGCACACTAACCAACAGTTAGTATTACCATAACTCCTAGGAGCCCTACTCATGGATCAGGATCCCATTGTGCTAGATCCTGTACACAAACAGAACAAAGAGCTGGTTCCTGGCACAAAGAGTTTAGAACTTATATATAAAACATGATATTGTTTTATCCAACAGGATGATGGATATTGACAGGCAGAGGACCACAAGGAAACAATAAGACAATACTGGTCAGCATGAGAGGCAGTGGTCTCAGCACACCAGTCACTTAACCAGTGTCAAGTTTTTTGTGGTCATCATGGCAAAGGAAAATATTATAAGGAGGGTTTTGAAGGGGGATGAGGGAGCATTGCAGGTGTTTACAGGAATCTCTTTCCAAGCATGAGAGGCAGCATGGGAGAAAATATAAAGGTGCTAGTTTAGAAATGTAACAAGTGAGTGATGGAGGCTGGCATCATGGGCCAATCAGAAGCATTAGTCAACTTCTCAACAGTGAATAACAGAGGATAGGCAAAGTGAGGATAGGCCATAAAGGGTCTTGAAAATGAAGACAAGTAGCATAAGTTTGATGCAACGGACAAGGGGGAACCAGTAGAGTGATGTAAAGGGGGCATGGCACAGTGAAATCAACAGGTTAGGAAAATGATCTTTGCAGATACATTCTGAAGGGATATGAGTGAAGACCAGGCCAGATTTATTTTCCAATTGGACAGAATCTGGACTACCTACTCACTGTTACACCACGGACATGAAGAGAATGGACAGACAGCTTTGGTTTTAACAGAATTGATTTAACAGCTATTCAATCCCATTAGAAAGGAAAGGTACTTTTCAGTCTGTTTATTATTAGTGTTTTTAGAGCCAAAACAGGGCAAGCGTTACCTACCTTTTTATCTTCCAAATCAGAAGCGGTCAGTAATTCAGGACGTTTCTCTATTATTTTAATTTTATCTGCTACATGGTTGGCTTTAAATATCTTAAAGAGAAAAGTAAGTCATTTATACTTTTTCTTTTAGTACAGCTTTGAGTGTTTCATATTTTGACTTTTGAATAAGCTACTATTTTAAACAATGTTCTGAAGATGGAAACCACGATCTGGAAGGTAAATTCATAAACCCAAACCCATTAGTGGTTCTTCTCACCATGTGAGCATTCAGTAAACAAAATACCAGAATATTAACAACCTTCATTTGATATTCACAAAGGAAAATACTTTTGAAATATATATGATTTTATTTTAGTTAAGTAATGATACATCTACAGACACCTTGTTTCTGGGTATGAGTGATTAGAATTTAAGTAAAAACTATGCCACACTAGATCAGACCATTGATATATTACATCAGTTATCTGGCCTTTGTCAGGGCCTATGCCTGATATTTCACTAAGACAGGAGTCAGACGACAACACTGCACCAGGCTTCAGTAAGTGTTCTGTTTGTGTGGCATATGTTTATGTTGGAGACTTCCTGCTGTTAATAGACGAATCACTATATGTCTACCCCACTGTAACTTTTATATGTATCTATACATATAAACACTTTTGTTTAATGATCAGAATTGTATTTTGTTACCAGAACACTACAACTTGGCATCACCATTAGTTTCTCATTTTTAAGGTTGGAATCATAGGACTGGAAGGGACCTTGAGAGGTCATCTAGTCCAGTCCCTTGCACAGTATTATCTAGACCATCTCCGACAGGTGTTTGTCCAACCTGCTCTTAAAAATCTCCAGTGATGGAGATTCCACAACCTCCCTAGGCAATTTATTCCAGTGCTTCACCACCCTGACCGTTAGGAAGTTTTTCTTAATGTCCAGCCTGAACTTCCTTTGCTGCCATTTAAGCCCAATTGCTTCTTGTCCAATCCGCAAAGGGTAAATGAGAAGCCCACACCTGAACACCACCATAGAAAAACTATAGGAGTAGTTGTGGCAACTATCTTTCTTTAATGCAGACACTGCAGTCTGGAAACTTCGCAAATGTGAATGGTTCCCTATGTTCTTCATGAAGTCAGAGACGGACATTTCTCAGGACAAAGTTCTGAGTCAGCAAGGAGATACTAGTTAGGGTTGAGGACCATATCAACACTTCATGCTTCAGGGATTAACTCAATCTTCATTAGCGATTAGGACGAGACCTTCATGTGGGGGCAGATTATCCTCCAACTACCTACTGCACCATGTGTTGAAGCATGTGGTGCTGGCCAATGTCAGAGGCAGGATATTGGACTAAGGGTCAGATTGAATATGGCAATTCCAATGGTCCCAGTGTTAACTGGAGTCACAAGCATAAACCGCAGTACAGAGATGACATTATCCCAAATTTATTTTCCTTATAGTGCCTTACAACCTTGAAGAGATAATGTGAATACTGATAGCTGTTTCCATACGTATCACAAACACACTGCAATACATAGGAGATGCTACTATACTAGAATAATCTGCTTTATTACTAAAGGAACCTAAGCATCAGAGGTCAATAAATTAACTATATAAATTTTTAGACTTACTGACATCTCCTGAATTCTCTTAGCCATAAGAACGGCCATACTGGATCAGACCAAAGGTCCATCTAGCCCAGTATCCGGTCCTCTGACAGTGGCCAATGCCAGGTACTTCAGAGCAAATGAACAGAACAGGTCATCACCAAATAATCCATCCCCTGTCGCCCATTCCCAGTTTCTGGCAAACAGAGGCTAGGGACACCATCCCTGCCCATCCTGGCTAATAGCCATTGATGGAGCTATCCTCCATGAATTGATCTAGTGCTTTTTTTAACCCTATTACAGTCTTGGCCTTCACAACATCGTCTGACAGGGAGTCCCACAGGTTGACTGTGCATTGGATCATGGATGAGTACAGAATGCATGGATTAATAGTCCTTCTATATCAAAGCCCTTTTCAAAAGTAGATGCTAATAGCCACATTTTACAGAAAAACGAAACAGAGAAAGTGATTTGTCATGGTCACATAACAAGCCAGCATCAGAGCTGGGAACAGAAACCCATCTCCCCACTCGCTGGACCATACTGCCTCATCTCCTAATGTAGTAGTGCCCCTGATTCTGCGAGATACTGAACACACTCCACTCCCATTAGAATCAATCACCTCTAAGGTGGCACTCACTCTTTTGCAGAGTCAAGGACATTAATTGCACACTGTGACCCCATTACAGCTACAGATGGTCTAGCTCCAAAGTATCAATAATACTGCTGCCAACCACATTTGGTTTTGGAGGACAGACTGTTTTTGGAGTGAGGGAGATGGAGGAAAAAGATAGTCAGTTAGACACAGCTTCGGCTCAGTATGTCAGTTTTGTAACACCTGACAATTTTATTCTCAAATCGTCACGGTTTCCACAGTAAGGAGACATTTTGAACACTGACTACTAGAAAATCTGAAGGCAAATTCAACAGAATTGAATGACTGATGCCACTTTGGTATATTACGCAATTTTTCCAAGGAAGTCTTGTCAAATTGGATGACCAAATATGTTAAAGTGGATTTCATCTCTGGATTGCCAATGCAACCATGACCATCATTTTTCATCTGGCATGCCTTGTGTGCTGGACTTCATGAGACTGTGAAACCAACAGGGAATCAACTTATTTGTTTAAGTAAAAGGATTAACTACTCACTTTCTCCATGAGACAATGGGATACTGCAGAGTTCTCTACTGTAAACACCTAGAGAGAATACCGTACAATCAATCATACTGGCTTAATCACTCAAAATGCATTAAAAATGACTTCATACATATTCAGCGTTATGGCTTGGTGGCATGCTCATAAATATCCAAGTGAACTAAACATGCTCATTTTTTGCTCATGACAGCAATATATGTTTCACTTTTCTTTGTCTCTACAAAACTACAAGTTAAACTTTGCTTGCACAGCTGTAAAATGAACACAATTTGACTGTAGAACATTGATATTTGTTCTAGTCTTTCCCCACAGGAAAATACATCTTATTTTCTTAAAATTAAATTGCAACAGAACCTCATTAATCCAAACTCTAGTTAATTGCAAATCCAAATATCCACACTACACAGATTTCAGAATTTGCAGTTTATTGAAGTAGAGACTACCAAGATTCTGGTACAGTTGGCGTTGGGAAGGACAGATCACACTCCCTGTGGGATAACAGATGTGTCATTATGTCATTTCCTGGTCCCACTCCAGTACTTAATGACCACCTGAAACAGGGATAGGGCACTTACAACTGGCCATAATGCTAGTGCTCCACCACTACTGGGTCTCACTCCTTGAGTGTGGCTTCCTATGATCCTACTGTACTAGTTGGAAATACCACTGAAACGCATTACAGCATACACACCTTTTGACTTATGGGTCCCCAGTCTAGACTTAGTCAAAATTCTTCTATATTTGACATCTCATTTGTTCTCATTTTTTCTTCTTTAGAGCTTGTTATTAAGCTCTAAGCGCTCTCCAAGTCTGGTGCACTTGAGAGATCTTTACATGTGTTTAAGTATTTCAAAGGAAATGAAGCGTATACCCACCCACCTGCCATGCCCAGAGGACAGCTTTACTTCACTCTGCATATCAAATTTGGACGAAATTGCCACCTGAATCCTCCATAGTTATGCCACTGCTTCCATTATTAGTCATGACTGGAGAAGACACCCAACTGTACACTTCTACCCCACAGAAGACCCTCGCTATAATCCTCCAGAGCACCAAGATGAGTTTCTCACAAATGGAAGACAGGTGCAGCAGCCACACACCAGCTTGTTGTCAGCCCAGGATGAGTCAGAAATGAAGCTATGTGCATAGCTGGATAACACCAGATCATGTGTGTAATCTGGGCTTTGAGAAGTCCTGGAGAATTGTTGCCAGCCACTTAACTCACTGAGTAGTGCAGCCATCATTCTTCTGCCAGAAAAAAGCAAAATACTTGTATTCGCCTATTAAAGGACTTGTTTTGCCTGAGATCTGTGCCTAAATGGCAAAACAATGTTGAATAGTTTCTCTCTCACTGCATCTTTTATGATTGTTAGTTTAGGCATCAATTAGCAACAGCATGCAGCTGTGAGAATGTCTGAGCACCTACAGCAAACTCAAGTGTTCAGTGTGTATTAACTAGGGACATCAAAGTACTATTGAAGAGGGAACATTCCCTTCCCCAATCAGGGGATTACTTTTTAGAGCACAATTTTCAGAAACTACCTTAGAGACTGAAATTAATCACTGTTCATTTTTGGGTCATCATCCTTGCTGCTGATTACAAACAATTTAACTAAATTAATTTCAACAGTTGCAAGGAAAAGTGCTGGGCAATCTGGGTGTTTTGGAATCATGAGCTAGTTAGTGTTTTGAAGAGTCACTGGAATAGGCTACCACATGGTTATGTTTAGGCTTGTCTCTAGACTGGAACTTAACACGTCAAAATCTCAGGTTCTGTCAAGTAGGGGGATGTAGTGGGGACTATATTGCTGTGACTGATTAGGGACTGCAGTTTTATTATGCACAGCCTTTTTACACTTACACTGTAGATGTATATTTCTTAAACACTGCCTAATTATCAACTCCACAGAGCTGCATTATTTATTTTCCTCCACTTATTCACTCTCATACTTACAGATTAGTGAAGGTATTAAAAAGTTTAATTAAAAAAACCCTTAAAAAAAAAAAAAAGAAGGAGTGAGAGAAAAGGTTTGGGCCTCAATCCACACATAGGTGGATCCCACCGATGGATCATCTAGCAAATAGCATAAGAAACTCATACCTGGGGTGATGAGATGTGCCCAGGAATTACGCAAGTTTCCAGCTACTCAGTCTCAGAGTGAAGTATGTTTTAATTTGAATGACCCTGTCAGAAAATGAAACTAGTGGCATCACAACAGCCCAACTGGGTGTGCAACATGTAGGTAACATTAAATACTTTGCAAAAAGAAAAGGAGGACTTGTGGCACCTTAGAGACTAACCAATTTATTTGAGCATGAGCTTTCGTGAGCTACAGCTCACTTCATCAGATGTATACCGTGATACATCTGATGAAGTGAGCTGTAGCTCACGAAAGCTCATGCTCAAATAAATTGGTTAGTCTCTAAGGTGCCACAAGTCCTCCTTTTCTTTTTGCGAATACAGACTAACACGGCTGTTCCTCTGAAACCTGTCATTAAATACTTTGAGTACTGGGTGTACCTCACTGCTATACTCACTCCATTTCTCACTAGAGAATAAACCTAACCACCCCAGAATAGCAAAGGAAGGGTAAGCAACAAAAGGAGAAAGTTACCTACTCTTCTCACAGTGAAATGAACATTAACAGCAAGAGGGGTAATTCAGAAAGGAACCAATGAGTAAGCGCAGGACACAGCTGGAGCCTTTGGCTACAGTTTGGTTATAAGTAACAAAAAAATGGCAGCTGCTCCTGCTGTATAATCTAGAGTTTGGCTGTTACATACAGCTGAAGTTCACCTCCATTGCTGATCTAGTGGATTGGACCTGAATATTACTAAAAATCAACACTCAAATGTTCCAGAGGACTGAAAACATCTGTCTAAAAAACAAAGACCAGAAAAATCAACTGGAAGCAGTGAAGCATTGTACCTTCTCTGCTCCAAGATACTGAGCCAGCAGAGGAAGCAGGCTGCCGTCACTGATGCAGAGGCAAATACTGTCTTTTTCCAGCACCTGCAGAAAATAAGTCAAGTTGTCATCATTATTCTTATTCCAGATTAAAAAGTTTTCAGATAAAGAATTTCTACACTAGCTTGTTTGTCGAAACTTAAATTTTGGCTAAGACATTCCTCTAAGAAGATAGGGATTTGCGGAGCTAAAAACCAAACCAAGCCAAAAAAATATCATCTGCAAGAGTTTTCTCCAAGCAGAAATTCAGAATAGAAGATTTTAACAGAGGCGTACCAGAAGTGTTTATATCACCCCCAGAGTAGGTTGCAGAGAACCTCCTACTCATCACACCCGTACAAAACTCATGTTTTAATTTCCTCTTGCAGTTACTAAGAGCCTGTCTGTCTCTCTTAGGGAGTATTCTCAATAGCAGGGACTCTTTCATAAATAAATTACAGAACTAGAATGGGTTCACATTTATAAGGTCTGTGGACATCTGCAGTTCAAAATAATTTGATACTAGATATTTCATGACAGTCTGATTTACAGCTGTGTTTCTAGCTCAGACAAAATGCAGTGTGCATTGTGAACAAACCTAGCACATACTCCCTTTGGAGAGGGAGGTGAACCACCCACTATTGGAGTGGAAAGATGCACATGGACACCCTGGTAGAGAGAGCTGAAGAGAGAAAGAGACGATGCCACCATGAGTGGTGGAAAAACCTCACTCACCGTCATCAGAGCCTGGATGTACTGATTTGTTCGGTTCTGATCATTCAGCTCTCCAAAGCGTGGCCTGTTCCAAAGCAGATGAGCCTGACAGCTACAAAGAGGACTCCCAACATAGGCATCTTTTTTGTCCTCTTCATTTCTAAAATACAATATGAAAAACCTTGTATGCAAGGTGGTTGTAGCTGTGTCAGTCCCAGGATATTAGAGCACATGGTGGGTGAGATATCATCTTTTATTGGTGAGTGAGACAAGCTTTCAAGCTTACAGCTCTGTGCAAGTTCAAAAGCTTGTCTCTCTCTCACCAACAGAAGCTGGTCCAATAAAAGATATTACCTCACCCATCTTGTTTCTCATGAAAAACATTGACTCGTGTATCAGTTATCCGCTCTTTCCAATCAGCGAATGTGTGTGTTCTAACCAATACATACTTGGAATACAGATTGCAGTTTACTAGTCATGCTTTCCTGAGGATTTTTTTAATCTCTGTATTTTTGCATCCAATACGATCAAGCTTGTAACTGGCCTTCATTTTTAAAAGCATGAGCATCCTGCTGACTTCTAACAGAGAGACCAAGTGCTCCGACAGTGTGAAAAAAATCAGGCTGCTCGTTTAGGTGCCTAATTATGGACAAAGTCGTCTAACTTTAGGCACCTGCTTTTAAAAGTCCTGTCCCCTTTTGTCATTATGACTTAAATACTGAGTGAGTTCCTCTGTCTTCACCATGAAGTTGGTGGTCTTGCCAAATTGTGTGGGACTTACACATTAGCTGTTTTCATGCTCCCGTCATGATTTACTTGGACTTTCTAACCTTATCATAAGAATTATAAATTATAAGGCCAGAAGAAACAACTGTGATCATCTAGTGGGACCTCCTATATGACAGAGGCCATAGGACTTCTCTGAATTCATTACTGTTTGAGCTACAGGGTCCTGTTAGGAATTGAGAAGTGTCCAAGGACACTCTTGTTCCTCTGTCACAGAACACTGAAGACAGACATGCTAAGTACCAAAGACAAGGCAAGGTCCCTTAGAAGCTCAAACTGTGCTCTAGCTACTGAGCATATTTTTCTACTCCAGTCCCACTGAGTGGCTTTCCGTTATTTGCTAGATGTTTACCCTACACCATAACTTAAGTGATATTGCTATACATAAATAGGAAATCTAGAATGGTAATGAGGAACCTACAAATTCAACCCTCCACTATGAAACCTGGTGAAGTAAGTAATGACTTTAGTTTCTTGCCTTCATCACTCCCAAAAATACCCAAGCTGTAAAAGTAGCAGCACAGACCCATAACTTCACGTCATTAGTTTGAGCACCAGCTCCTCTCCCTCTCATCTATAGTTACCTGGCCTTCTGGAGCTTATACCACACGGAATATTCATCACGGTATGCAGTCAGGTACACATTCTCACCCTGAAGAACTGGTTCCTCATTTGGAAGAAAATATACACACTGCATCCAATGATCTCTCCACTGGAAAGGTTTGAACAACAAAAACCCAGGTATTTGTTTGTAAGTAATTAAAAGTGATCTTCATTCAACAAATACTTCAGTTTGGGCCAAACAGAAGAAGTTATCCCAGTTCTAGTAAGCATAGGCAGGACTTTGCAATACCAGTCACTAAATGAATGAGCGTGACAAACATTGTTCTATTTCAATAGCACTGAGAAAGAGGCGGATGTTGTAACTGCAAATGCTTACACAGATGATGTCTTATGCCAAATGGACCCCAAACCCATAAAAATAGCACTTAAAGTGCAAGAGAGGGCTAACCTCCTCCCACCCCCCCATGGCAACACATGCTAGCCTAGTGGTTTTCAAACATTTTTTCTGGTGACCCAGTTGAAGAACTGATTGATTGAAGTTGATGCCCGCGACCCAACGGAGCTGGTGATGAGGATTCTGGGGTGTGAGAGTGGCTCACAGCTGGGGTGCAGAGATGAGGCCAGGAATAAGCGGTTCAGGGTGAGAGAGGGAGCTCTGGGCTGGGGCAGGGGGTTGAGATGCGGGAGGGGGTCAGGCTCTAGGCTGTGGCCAAGGATGAGGGGTTTGGGGTGCAAAAGGGGGTCAGGGCTCTGGGCTAAGGACACAGGCTCTGGGGTAGGGCTAGGGATGAGGGGTTTGGGCTGCAGGAAGGGGCTCTTGGTTTGGGGGGAGAGGCTCAGGGCTGGGGCAGGGAATTGGGGCACGGGCTTACCTCTGGCGGCTCCTGGTCAGCAGCACAGCAGGAGTGCTGAGGCAGGCTTCCTGCCTGTCCTGGCACTGCAGAGGCTCAGTGCGGCTCTCACTCGCAGGCACTGCCCACCCCCTGAGCTCCCATTGGCTGGGAGTGTGGAGTCGGTGCTCAGGGCAAGGGCAGCACGCGGAGCCCCGTGGGCCCCTGCCTAGGAGCCAGACCTGATGCTGGCTGCTTCCGGGGTGCAGTGTGGTGTCAGAACAGGTAGGAACTAGCCTGCCTTAGCTGGGCAGCACCACCGACAGGACTTTTAACAGCCCAGTCGGCGGTGCTGACCAGAGCCGCCTCTACCCAGTGCCTAGGTCACAACCCGCAGTTTAAAAAACCAGTACACTAGCCTATCAGCACTTCCACATGCTTTCTGACTGTCTGCATTGTCCAGATAATGAAACCAACTGCACCACATTTTGTCATTTTGGAAATTTTCTGAAAAGACTGTTTCAGACAACGTTTGGGTTTCAAAATCCCTATGGAACACTGCAAGGCTTCTAAGATGGCCATTATCGTGTCTGCTTTTTAACTTTCATTCAATGCAGAGGGAATGCAGGTAGCAGTTTTCATTAGCCTTTTTCCCTTCATTTTTGTCAGTTTGTCTATTGTCGTAATAGTAAATATATTCCTCGAAATGCAAGTCTGTGCTCTGATAGTGATTAATACAAATATAACTTCAACCCAACACTGGCATTTGGGTATATAACTCACTACTATAACCTTAGCTAACATTATCCCTTAAAGATTTAGTACAAAGATTATGCTACCAACACAAAACACAGGTGAATAATCCCCATCCTGGTTACAATACTAAAACTAAGAAAATAATTCATTTCAGAAAGCCTTATTTCATGGAAGCAAGAATCAAGTATTAAGAATTATAACTGAAAGGAGAGATGAATTTCTAAT
Organism: Caretta caretta; assembly: GCF_965140235.1. Classification (NCBI taxonomy): domain Eukaryota; kingdom Metazoa; phylum Chordata; order Testudines; family Cheloniidae; genus Caretta; species Caretta caretta. The sequence continues at coordinate 10,469,095 of NC_134217.1, read as the reverse complement.
ACTTATATTACAAAAGTGAAGGTGGTCTTAAAATAGGTGGGTTTTTTGGTTAACATACATTTAATATGCATATTTAGAATTTTGCAATGAACAGAGTGCTAGTCAAGTTACTAGACTTCAAGAGCCACCTGCTCAAGCAAGTCACCACACCCATGTCATTGAAATAAAGAACATTACATGCCTTTATTTAAAATAATAAATGGATGGTGGAAATTTACCAACACCTTACCTGAACATCATTAGAGATGGGTTGTATCCAGGATGGTGCCATAGTACATTTTATTGTCCCAGAGGGGTCCATGTCAACATCCCACCAGGAGAGGATCACTTGTGCCATGCCAGATTTTATGGGCTCCAATTTTGCTGTGTAATAGGTTGAGGAGCTGTTTACTTGCTTACTGAAATCCACACTGCACAGAGAAGCATCAGTTGTACTCAAATATATTTTAAATGACATATATTCATTCAGATAGTTATGCAACCTTAAGAGTGTGGGTTTTGGAAAATGCAGCAAGTAGAAGAATAAACATGGGGAGAGGAGGGTTTAAGTTTATACAAATGGGACTGAGACAATTTAAAAGCTGTAAAAATTGCTACCCTGAAATCAAACCATACACTAAATTTCAGCAACAGAAAGAAAATAAAAATGTCACCTAAGTATTATTCAAATGTTCAATGTCAGCTCATCCCAAACTTTGCTTGCCATCAGCTACTTCAGCTGAATAATATGGGGTTTTTTGGAAGGCGTAACAAAGATTTTATTTATTTTTACTACTAAGTCTGCCCCTCACCTGAACATAGTTACAACATCGCTGAGGACAGTGAAGTCGCTCTGAGGCACCTGGTTTAGTTGGATATCATAGACAGAAGGAACACCAGGACAGTTCTCTATTTCTGAAGGGAAGACAATAATTTTCTCATCATCTTCTGCTTGGATGTGAACAGGAAATAGCTTGTTCCAGGACCACATTCTTTTGGATTCCACTAACTGGGCATATACTCTTGCCCTGTGAGGCACTGCCTCACCTCCTTCCTAAGCATTTAAAAACAAAGAGTAAATGCATTCAACAAAGCTGAGTTACTAACACGCAAGGAAAATAAAATAACTTATTTTGAAATAGTCCTGTGGCACCTTATAGGCTAACAGACGTACTGGAGCATAAGCTTTAGTGGGTGAATACCCACTTCGTCAGATGCATGTAGTGGAAATTTCCAGAGGCAGGTATAAATATGCAAGCAAGAATCAGGCTGGGGATAACAAGGTTAGTTCAATCAGGGAGGATGAGGCCCTCTTCTAGCATTGAGGTGTGAACACCAAGGGAGGAGAAACTGCTTTTGTAGTTGGCCGGCCATTCACAGTCTTTGTTTAATCCTGAGCTGATGGTGTCAAATTTGCAAATGAACTGAAGCTCAGCAGTTTCTCTTTGAAGTCTGGTCCTGAAGTTTTTTTGCTGCAGGATGGCTACCTTTACATCTGCTATTGTGTCCAGGGAGATTGAAGTGTTCTCCTATAGGTTTTTGTTTATTGCCATTCCTAATATCTGATTTGTGTCCATTTTTCCTTTTACGTAGGGACTGTCCAGTTTGGCCGATGTACATAGCGGGGGCATTGCTAGCACATGATGGTGTATATTACATTGGTGGACGTGCAGGTGAATGAACTGGTGATGGTGTGGTGATCTGGTTAGGTCCTGTGACGGTATGGAAGCATTAAGGTAGGCATAGTAGTCGATGGGTTTTTGGTATAGGGTGGTGTTAATGGGACCCTGCAAGGTGTTAACGTGACCATCACTTATTTGCACCGTGGTGTCTAGGAAGTGGACCTCCTGTGTGGATTGGTCCAGGCTGAGGTTGATGGTGGGGTGGACGCTGTTGAAATCATGGTGGAATTCTTCCGGGGTTTCCTTCCCATGGGTCCAGATGAGGAAGATGTCATCAATGTAGCGTAGGCAGAGAAGGGGTGTGAGTGGACGAGAGCTGAGGAAGTGTTGTTTCAGGTCAGCCATAAAAATGCTGGCATATTGTGGGGCCATACGGGTGCCCACAGCGATGCCACTGGTCTGGAGGTATATATGGTCACCAAATTTGAAATAATTGTGCATGAGGATAAAGTCACAGAGCTCAGAAACCAGTTGCGCTGTGGTATCATCAGGGATACTGTTCCTGACAGCTTGTATTCCATCTGTGTGTGGAATCAGGTGCTGTGATGTTTAATTAGCTAATTTTTGTAAAGTAAATACTAATGCCATTCTGCATCTACAACAACAGACACTGGTGCCAAGCTTCAAGCTACATTCATTTCTTTATTCTCATACTGAAGGTATCAGATCTACCTTAACTTTTGAAGGCAAATAACCACTAAGCTGTATGACAGGTTTCAGAGGAACAGCCGTGTTAGTCTGTATTCGCAAAAAGAAAAGGAGGACTTGTGGCACCTTAGAGACTAACCAATTTATTTGAGCATGAGCTTTCGTGAGCTACAGCTCACGAAAGCTCATGCTCAAATAAATTGGTTAGTCTCTAAGGTGCCACAAGTCCTCCTTTTCTTTTCACTAAGCTATAATCATCAATATAAAACTTACAATTGCAATGAGTTCAGGAGAGAAAAATAAGGACTCAAAATAAATGACAAAGGTTTGTGACAAATTATTTACCTAGTTAGACATTAATACAGTCAATTGGTTCAGTAATATAACATACAAGGTCAAGTTCAATCCTCATGCAATGCCACAGAAGACAAAGGAATTACACCAGGGATGAATTCAGCACACTATCTACAACCATTCTCTTACCTGTACAAGATATTTGTGGGCGTGTTCATAGGATGGCAAAGCCCCTTCTCCTATCAGCTCTGTATCAAATAGTTCTGTTATCAGGATGTTTGCACGACACTGCATGTCTCCATCTAAAAAAACAAGTTAATACAATGATAGCCTGTGAGAGACGGTATGACCCTCCTACGAGGTGCAGCACTGAGAGTATGTGGGCTTGTCTACACTGGCAATTTACAGCACTGCAACTTTCTCGCTCAGGGGCGTGAAACCCCCCCACGAGCGCAGCAAGTTTCAGCGCTGTAAAGTGCCAGTGTAAACAGTGCTCCCAGCACTGGGAGCTACACCTCTCGTGGAGGTGGGTTATTTAGAGCGCTGGGAGAGCTCTCTCCCAGCACTCTGCCGTGACCTCAGAAGCCATGTTAAAGCGCTGCCACGGCAGCGCTTTAGCGTTGCCAATGTAGACTAGCCCTAAGTCACGCAAAAGCTCATTTCTATAGTGATGTTCATATATCCATTGGGAAGCTTAAACATTAGATTCAGTGACTTCTCTTCGGGGGCCATACAATTCAAATGAAAAGTTCTGCTTTGTGTTTCAGGTTTCCAGAACACATTCCAGATTAAATGCATTTTTTTTTTTAAATTAAGCTAAATTTGAAAAGTTAAACAGTGTGTCTCCTGGCAATTTTGAAGTACTTTAGTTAATACTTGATTTTATTCTTTGAGTTCTTCTCACCTGGCCCAACTGTGACTTCAGTGGAGTGCTTGTTGATTACCTTGATCTTGTCACTAAAGCCATTTTTCTCCACTATCTTCACTGCAGCAATAGCCATAGGAGTGAAGACCTTGAAATTATAATCAAGAATGCAACATGTTTAATAGGATTAACATCAGCATCTAATCACCACCACAAAATGAGTCTATTAACTAAACCTTGTTAAAGAAAATCCTTTATTTTAACCATACTTAGTCCTGTGAAAATGTAGTACATTGTGGGAGTATTATTTTCTAAGGGTAAAATTCACCACCATGCACAGTAGCAGCATGAATCCTATGTACCATTTACACTTTCAAAACAGGGTGGAAGTGGGACATCAGAAGTGCATACGCCTTGCACTGCCTCTCTGTAGGGGAGTGAATGTCACCCTGTATGAAAAACTCACAATGTAAGTTCTCTCTCACTGTGGCAATCAGGCCAACTTTTCTAAGTTTTCAAAAGTGTGAGAAAGCTGTGTTGAGAAACTTTAAACAACAACATCTAAAATAAATTTCAGTCTAGAAATGAGAAGTTCCTCACATGAGACCTCCCCAAGACCTAACTGAACTGGGAACCAAAATAAGACTTAACAAGATCTCCTGCTTTGTTTCAGTGTTAAATTTGCACCTAGTAACACTGTTAACAGTGGCAAAATACATTGCTCTCCATATCTACAGCTTCCATGGGAACTTTTTTTTTATTCCTGCCAGAATGTAAGCGTGAAGATAGGGATGGAAAAAGCAACAGCTGCAGCACATCACTGGGCTAAAAATGAATGTGTTTAATACACACAGAGAATGTTTTAAAACAACAGCATCAATCTTTCTAACTAATTTCTGTACTATAAAAGACTTAGTACTGGGAACTTTTAAATATCTGGTCTGGCTGAAGAACCTGATTGTTTAGGATTAGTTGCCAGTTTTGGATCTGATCCATCATTTTCAGAGCAGGTTAATGTGCGCCTAGTTTGCAGCATTAAATAAACTAAAAGGGTTGCTCCTGCTAAATTACGTTAAGCAAATGCAAAACTTTTGGAGCGACTTAAAATACTGAGCACTATTCCCAAATTGTGGTCTGCAGGCCATGAGTGATCTGTGGAGAGCTAGCTGGTTACATGCTGTTTCCAGCTGCTAACTTGCATAAAGATAACCTATTTAATGCATATTTAATATAAGAACATAAGAGCAGCCATACTGGGTCAGACCAAAGGTCCATCTAGCCGAGAATCCTATCTTCTGACAGTGGCTAATGCCAGGTGCCCCAGAGGGAATGAACAGAACAGGTAATCATCAAGTGCTCCATCCCCTGTAGTCCATTTCCAGCTTCTGGCAAAACAGAGGCTAGGAACACCTGGCTAATAGCCATTAATGAAACTATCCTCCATGAACTTATCTAGTTCTTTTTTGAACCCTGTTATAGTCTTGGCCTTCATAACATCCTCTGGCAAAGGAGTTCCACAGACTGACTGTGCGTTGTGTGAAAAAATACTTCCTTTGTTTGTTTTAAACATTCTGCCTATTAATTTCATTTGGTGACCCCTAGTTCATGTGTTGAGAATGAGTAAGTAACACTTCCTTATTGACTTTCTCCACACCAGTCGTGATTTTATAGACCTCAATCATATCCTTCCCTTAGTAGTCTCTTTTTCAAGCTGAAAAATCCCAGACTTATTAATCTCTCCTCATACGGAGGCCATTCCATACCTCTAATAATTTTGTTGCCCTTTTCTGAATCTTTTCCAATTCCAATATATCTTTTTTGAGATGGGACGACCACATCTGCATGCAGTATTCACTGGATGTGTGTGTATCCTGGATTTATATAGGAGGCAATATGATATTTTCTATCTTATTATCTATCCCTTTTTTAATGATTCCCAACATTCTGTTTGCTTTTTTGACCGCCACTGCACATTGAGTGGATGTTTTCAGAGAACTATCCAAAATGACTCCAAGATCTCTTTCTTGAGTGGTATCAGCTAATTCAGACCACATCATTTTATATGTATAGGTGGGATTATGTTTTCCAATGTGAATTACTTTGCATTTATCGACACTGAATTTTATCTGCCATTTTGTTGCCCAGTCACCCAGTTTTGAGAGGATTCAGAGTAGCAGCCGTGTTAGCCTGTATCCGCAAAAAGAAAAGAAGGACTTGTGGCACCTTAGAGACTAACAAATTTATTTGAGCATAAGCTTTCATGGGTCGATTCAATTAAATTTGTTAGTCTCTAAGGTGCCACAAGTCCTCCTTTTCTTTTTTCAGTTTTGGAGAGATCCTTTTGTGGCTCTTTGCAGTCTGCCTGAGACTTAACTATCTTGAGTAGTTTTGTATCATCTGCAAATTTTTCCATCTCACTGTTTATCCCTTTTTCCATGATTTATGAATATGTTGAGTAGGACTGGGCCCAGTACAGACCCTGGAGGACACCTCTATTTACCTCTCTCCAGTCTGAAAACTGACCATTTATTCCTACCCTTTGTTTCCTATCTTTTAACCAGTTACTGATCCATGAAAGCACCTTCCCTCTTATCCCATGACAGCTTATTTTGCTTACGAGCCATTGAGAAGGGACCTTATCAAAGTCTTTCTGAAAATCTAAGAACACTATATCCACTGGATCCCCCTTGTCCACACGCTTGTTGACCCCTTCAAAGAATTCTAGTAGGTTGGTCCTTTACAAAAACCATGTTGACTCTTCCCCAACAAATTATATTCATCTATGTGTCTGACAATTCTGTTCTTTACTATAGTTTCAATGAATTTGCCCAGTACTGAAGTCAGGCGTACCGGCCTGTAATCGCCGGGATCACCTCTGGAGTCCTGTTTTAAAACTGGCGTCACATTAGCTATGCTCCATTCATTTGGTACAGAAGCGGATTTAAATGATAGGTTACAGACTACAGTTAGTAGTTCTGCAATTTCACATTTGAGTTCCTTCAGAACTTTGGGTGAATACCATCTGGTCCTGGTGACTTATTACTGTTTAGTTTAATCAATTTGTTCCAAAACCTCCTCTAATGACACCTCAATCTGGGACAATTCCTCAGATTTGTAACTTAAAAAGAATGGCTCAGCTTTGGGAATCTCCCTCACATCCTCAGCTCTGAAGACTGATACAAAGAATTCATTTAGTTTCTCCGTAATGGCCTTATCGTCCTTGAATGCTCCTTTAGCATCTTGATCGTCCAGTGGCCCCACTGGTTGTTTAGCAGGCTTCCTGCTCCTGATGTACTTAAACATTTTTTTTGCTATTACTTTGAGTCTTTGGCTAGCTGTTCTTCAAATTCTTTTTTGGCCTTCCTAATTATATTTTTACACTTCACTTGCCAGAGTTTATGCTCCTTTCTGTTTTCCTCACTAGGATTTAACTTCCACTTTTTAAAGGATGCCTTTTTTGTATTTCACTGTTTCTTTGACTTTGTTGTTTAGCCACAGTGGCACTTTTTTGGTTCTCTCTGTTTTTTAATTTGGGGTGTACATTTAAGTTGAGCCTCTATTATGGTGTCTATAAAGAGTTTCCATGCACCTTGCAGGGATTTCACTTTTGGGACTGTATCTTTTAATTTCTGTTTAACTAAACTTCCTCATTTTTGTGTGGTTCCCCTTTCTGAAATTAAATGTGACAGTGTTGGGCTGCTGTGGTGTTTTCCCCGCCACACGGATGTTAAATTTAATTATATTGTGGTCCCGGTTACCAAGCAGTCCAGCTATATTCATCTCTTGGACCAGAACCTGTGCTCCACTCAGGACTAAATCAAGAATTGCTTCTCCTCTTATAGGTTCCAGGACTAGCTGCTCCAAGAATCAGTCATTGAAGGTGTCAAGAAACTTTATCTATGCATCCCATCCTGAGGTGACGTACTCAGTCAATATGTGGATAGTTGAAATCCTCCATTATTTATTTTTATAACCTCTCTAATCTCCCTGAGCATTTTGCAGTCACTATCACCATCCTGGTCAGGTGGTCAGAAGCATTTGACTTCCAACTTTTAGAGGAGGTCTTTTTGTCTCTAACCGCCTCTTTTACTTTGTTTAGCCATGGTGGCACTTTTTGGTCCTCTTGAGGTTTGTTTTTTATTTTGGACTATACATTTAGTTTGAGCCTCTATATAAATCCATGGCACGCCCACACTTTGAATACTGATGCAGTTCTGGTCACTGCATCTCAAAAAAGATTTATTAGAACTGGTAAAGGTACAGAGAAGGGCAACAAAAATGATTAAGGCTATGGAACAGCTTCCATAGGAGGAGAGATTAAAAAGACAGACTTTTCAGTTTGGAAAGATGATGATTAAGGGAGAATATGACAGAGGTCCATAAAATCATGAATAGTGTGGAGAAAATGAATAAGGAAGTGTTTATTGGTTCACAAAACATGAGAATCAGGGGTCACTCAATGAAATTAATAGGCAGCATTTAAAACAAATATAAGAACATACTTCTCACAAAACACAGTCAACCTGTAGAACTCGTTGTCAGGAGATGTTGTGAAGGCCAAAAGTATAACTGCATTCAAAAAAGAATTAGATAAGTTCATGGAGGATAGGTCCATCAATGGCTATTAGCAAAGATGGTCAGGAACACAACCCCGTGCTCTGGATGTCCATAAACTTCTGACTGCCAGAAGCTGGGACTGTATGACTGGGGATGGATCACTGGATAATTGCCCTGTTCTGTTCATTCCTTCTGAAACATCTGGCACTGGCCACCGTTGGAAGACTGAATACTGGGCTAGATCAACCATTGGTCTGACCCAGTGTGGCCATTCTTGTGTTCTATGCAACCACAAATAGATGGGGAAATGGTACATATAGCAGTCTCTCTATTAAGATGTGTTGCACAAAATGAAAAAGCTTGAGAACTCCTGGTCCAAGAGAAAATGAAACTTAAGAAAAGCCACAATGTGGTTTGAGAGTATTAGCATTTTTCTGAACATTCATTAACTCCTCCATGCAACGTATCAGGCACAAGGAATACAGAAAACAGTTCAAAAAACCTAATTTCAAACAATACTAATTAAGATTTTTCTGTCAAGTTTAGAAAAAACTGTCCATCCTGAGAAAATTAAAACAAATTTCTGTAAGTTCTCATAAGGGCTCTTTCAATATGGTTTACCTCCTCCACCCACACCCCTATAAGTTATATTATAAAAGCTACCTTCAGACAACATGACACACAATGGCTAATGCACACACACTACTCATTTTGTAGAGGGAACAACTGGACTACGGCTCTAAAAGCCATATTATGCATATACTCCTACCTGCATACTAGAAGTTGTGCCACTTCCACCTCTTGAACAGCAGGTATATGCATGGTCAACGAAGAATTGCTCACCTCAATGGCATAGCAGAAGTCTGCACCTGCTGTAACTGCCATCATGGACAGGAGTCCTGTGCCAGTCCCAATGTCTAGGACAATTGCTTTCTCACCCCTTTCTTTCACCCTGTTTACAGCAGCACGGATGCCCTGGTAATACTTCACATTCTGTAAGAAAGAGAGACAGATCAAGATTAGCCACCCCAATGGAATTCTCTTATACAGTCAACTCTTGAGCAGAGGTCCTGCAGTCTCACTCCTTGGGAGTTTGTAGATATCTGCTTTTGCCTTTGTGCGGGAAACAGTTAAACACCTAGGATCTAAACCGAATAAAGCACCTCAAAATGCAAAGAGGCAAAATTACTGATAAGACTTTATAAATGATTTAATAAGCATAGCGCTAAACTGAGCAAAAAGTTCCCTGGAAACCTATGTTTGGAAAAGATAAGAACATGAGGATTTTAGAGCATGTTCTCCAAAACTTTTCTACTCAAAAAATAAAGGGTACGTTAATGAATATTTTAGGGTGACCCAGGTATACTGAGTTATGATATTAAAATATGAAGAAAATTGCTGACAATAAAGGCTAGGTTTTATTAGTTTAATGTTGAGTTCTATTGATGTTATGTTAACAATTTATAACGACACAAAATGGAGAATGAAAAACAAATTATGAAAGTTTGGGTGTACGTATAATGATAAATAAAGTTGACTGGAGGAAAGCTAATGAATATGTGACATGGAAAGGTATACAAAAGCAAGGGAACAAGGGTCCAAGTTGGAGAATACTGGTGCAGAAACGGAGGCAACCATCATGACGTGTAGAAGAGCTTCCTGGTACTCTGGAATTTGGAAACTTGGGCCCCTTCCTGTTCTATCTTGTCTGTTTTATTATCTGTCAGATATATGTATGATGAGAAACTCTAAGTCATAATGATTCTGCCTGAAAATAAAGAAAGGTGAAAACTGGTTGAGCCCAAATTGATAGACTCATGCCTCATTTCCCCACATTACACTTCAAAATATAGATATATGTTACATAATAAAGATAAGTAGAAATAAGTGTTTTGACAGGAATGTTCATCTGAACAACATCTGTTCCATTTACAATTGACCACTCAGTTATTTACAAAGCATGCATGATCCACATAAGTTATCTGGAACTACGGTCCTCCCAACCAAAACAAATAAACCAAAGCTTCCTTTTGAGATTACTACCAAATATTTTCCCTTTTTTTGACAGAGAAATTTACAGTGCCAGCCACAAACTGACCTTGACAACACAGGTGCTGTATATTCCTGCTGTAGCTCATTCATTTGCACTACAATACTGCATAAATATGCTGGGCAGTATTAGCAACTGATGCTGCATTTTACCCAACATTAAAATATTAGAGCCTTGACAAATATTCAATACTAAAAAGGAAAGATCAGGTTTGCTCTTCGGGGACAGAAATAGGAAGGAGCTTAGGATTAGTGGCCCATTCAGGGTGCAATATAAAACCCCATTCTAGTCCATATGGTAGCAAGACTAGGGAATATGTACAAAATGCTTTCAAGTGGTTTAGCATAAGCTAGCTCTTAGCTAACAGCTCCAGTGACTTACAAAGTAGCCGTTCTGTGATTTTACCACAGAACTTGCAAAACAGATAAAATCCAAACTCTGTGGTGCATTTCATTTTGTATGAATGTTAGTTACATAACTACTGCAACTGACTGCATATTCTTTGCTTCTTTATAATATCAACTGGTATAAAGGCAAGTTTCTTTGTCATTTATTTTTAATGCAATATAACATGAGTGATAATTATATAGAAGATAAATTTGAAAGTTCTTTCTTTCTTGGCAGATGGAAATGTTTTGGATGGGTTTATTTCCTATACTAAGGGATGAATTTCCATTCCCAAGGTGGAAATTGAGGCAACAGACTGCAACTAATTTTCCTGCCTAAGACACAGAAGAACCTGAACCATGAGACCTTACCCTGAATTATCTAGTTTGTGCTAATTAAGTGTTTTAGTAGCCCAGTGCCCTATTCAGTACTCCTTACGTAGGCAAAACTCCAGCTGAAGTTATGGAGTTTTGCCCTGAGTTTAGAGGGATGATTATGTCTCTTGACTGTTTGAGTTGATATGGAATGGCCATTTTCCTTCTTTTTGGAGTCTTACATTTCACAGAAAACGTATACACTGAAATTTGGACAGCTCTGTTGCAGGATTTTTCATTTTGATGACTTCCCATAAATCCCATGGATGTGTCTGTGTCTTGCACCTACTATTTTACAAAAGGAACCTGACCACTGTCTAGACTGTGGCAATCTCAGTATGACATTTGGTTCATATGTACTATTTTGGTATGGAAACATGTGATAGTATATTTACCATCACTAACAACATACCTAGAAAAAGCACATTACTGAAAGGATCTGGCAAGCTTTATCTATCAGCTTTGTTTTAATGTTTCAGAAAGGCTACAACAGTAAAAAAACACCCTATGCAAGGAAAGTTGAAACACCAAGACATACATTTAAGCAGAAATAAGCTCTTCCTACTCAAGTCCTCTAATTCTCAGTACATATTGAAAACTATAAACATTGTTTAATCAGGTTCCTGACTTGCGCCCCATTCCTCCAAAGACTTATGCTCATAAGATTAATACCACTAAAGTCAATGAGCCTACTCATGCTTAAAGTTTTTCCAGGATCAGGGCCTCAGTGTTTTCACTCTGTTAGGTCACATCCAACTATATCAGGAAAAATGGTTTTGATGCAGATTAGTAAACAAAGCTTCAACTGAATTAGGCAAACTTATTAATAGTCCTACAGTAGTTTGTGTAGGAGTTATCAGTTGAGACATTCTGTTGAAGATATTAAGCAGGCCTGGGTACATTTTAAGCAAGAAACATTCTACTCAGGTAATTTTATACTTTAGATTTTTGTAGAATGGAATTTTAACAAAAAGATGAAAACTACATAATTTTCCCTAAAGGATCCACAATGCCTGGCCAGACACTACTGTAATTACTTTGAGAGGCTGTTGTGAAACAAGTGTGTGTAACTCAAGCTTGTAAAATTTCCTTATTTAATACTGGAGAAAGTTTATGACTAACAGCCGGCAGTTTGTGAAAAGATAGTGTGTACACTTAAAGTATATTGTTTAAGCGATGAATTTTTCAAAACTGGATTAGTCAACATCTTTGATTAATAGAACTATACAAACTAATCTGCAGGAGCAGGATTTCAGTCTACATGGCTGACAGCAATCCTCCCCCTATAAAAATTCCTATAACACAAATAAACAAAGTTCACAACAGAAAGAAACTAAAACACTGCCTAACCAGTCCAATCTTTTATAAAAATGGAAACCTTTGAACTGTCTTTTTAAAAATAATAATAATAATAAATAATAATAATAATGCTCTTGAAAATTTACAATCTACAGACGACACCAACTAGCTTGTAAAATACTCTGCTAAAAACATTTCCCACTGAACAGAATGGAAATCTATATTTACAAATTAGAAGTTTTTCCACATTCAAGAACAAACCCAAAAAGGCAGAATTCACAGAGGCCTTGTCTAGACTAGGATAGATGTGTGATGTTAAGAATGTCATTAGAAGACTAAAGCACACCATCTTTAACATGTGCTAAACGGGCAGAATTAAAGCCTAAAAGCAAGTCTAACTCTAGGCTTAGAACATATTAAAGTATACACCGCTTCACATCAGTGGTTTAACTAACCAGTTTAGTATTCTAGCATCACACTTCTAAATCCTAGTCCAGGTAAGACCTGACTGGCAAAGTCTTCAAACTAGGACTGTCGATTAATCGCAGCTAACTCATACAATTGACTCAAAAAAAAGTAATCATGATTAAAAAAAATTAATCATGATTAATTGCAGGTTTAATCACACTGTTAAACAGAATACCAATTGAAATTTACTAAATATTTGATTTTTATACATTTTCAAATATGTTGATTTAAATTACAACATAGAATACAAAGTGTACAGTGCTTACTTTATATTATTTTTACTACAAATATTTGCACTGCAAAAATGATAAACAAAAGAAATCATATTTTTCATTTCACCTCATACAAGTACCATAATGCAATCTCTTTATTGTGAAAGTACAACTTACAAATGTAGATTTTTTTTTTGTTACGTAAGTGCACTCAAAAACAAAACAAAGTCCACTCAGTCCTACTTCTTATTCAGCCAATGGATAAGACAAACAAGTTTGTTTACATTTACAGGAGATATGGCTTCCCTCTTCTTATTTACAAGATCATCTGAAAGTGAGAACAGGCATTCGCATGGCACTTTTGTAGCCGGCATTGCATGGTATTTACGTGCCATATATATGCTAAACATTTGTATGTCCCTTCATGCGTTGGCACCATTCCAGAGGACAGGCTTCCATGCGGATGACACTTGTTTAAAAAAAAGCGTTACTCACAAATTTAGACTAAACTACTGGGGGAGAATTGTATGTCTCCTGCTCTGTTTTACCCGCATTCTGCCATATATTTCATGTTACAACAGTCTTGGATGATGACTCAGCGCATGCTGTTCGTGCAGATTTCACTGCAGTTTTGACAAAATGCAAAGGTACTAATGTGAGATTTCTAAAGATAGCTACTGGAGTCGACCCAAGGTTTAAGAATCTGAAGTGCCTTCCAAAATCTGAGAGGAATGAGGTGTGAAGCATACTATCAGAAGTCTTGAGAGCAACACTCCGATGCGGAAACTACAAAACCCAAACCACCAAAATAGAAAATCAGCTTTCTGCTGGTGGCATCTGACTCAGATGATGAAACTGAACATGCGTCGATCTGCACTGCTTTGGATCATTATCGAGCAGATCCCATCATCAGCATGGATGCATGTCCTCTGGAATGGTGGTTGAGGCATGAAGAGATATATGAATCTTTGGCACATCTGGTACATAAATATCTTGCAACGCCAGCTACAACAGTGCCATGAAAACATCTGTTCTCACTTTCAGGTGACATTGTAAACCAGAAGAGGGCAGCATTATCTCCTGCATGTATAAACAAACTTGTTTTTCTGAGTGACTTGCTGAAAAAGAAGTAGGACTGAATGGACTTGCAAGCTCTAAAGCACTGGTGGGCAACCTGCGGCCCATACCTGGCCTATCAGAGTAATCTGCTGGTGGGCCGCCTGTAGCTCCCAGTGGCCTCAGTTTGCCGTTCCCAGCCAATGGTAGTTGCAAGAAGTGGCGCGGGCCGCAGGGATGTGCTGGCCGCCGCTTCCCACAGCTCCCATTGGCCGAGAACGGCAAACCACGGCCACTGGGAGCTGCAGGCGGTCATGCAAATGTAAACAAACTGTCTGTCAGAGCACTAGTGAATTACCCCGATGGGCCGTGTGCAGCACATGGGCCGCAGGTTGCCCACCACTGTTCTAAAGTTTTAGATTGCATTCAAAAATAAAACAGGGTTTTGTTTTTTTTTACCTAATTCTACATTTCTAAGTTCAACTTTCATGATAAAGAGATTGCATTACAGTACCTGAATGAGGTGAATTGAAAAATGATATTTCTTTTGTTTTTACAGCACAAATATTTGTAATAAAAATTATATAAAAAGTGAGCACTGTACAGTGTTGTGTTGTAGCTGAAATCAATATTAAAATGTAGAAAACTTTCAAAATATTTGAATAAATGGTATTATATTATTGTCTAACAGTGCGATTAATCGCAATTTTTTAATTGCGTGAATAATCGCGATTAATTTTTTTTAATTGTTTCACAGCCCTACTTCAAACCACTGTAACCTTGGAAGGGGAAAAAAAACCCCAAAACACAGGGTTGTTACGACCTCCCAAATCAAGTTTTACCTTGGTAGGATACTCAAGTTTTTATTCACCCTTCCAATTTGATCAAAGGCCACGAAGGGCTTTTGATGTAGATAAAATAGGATTCCTGAGAAAAACCCTGAAAATGGATCTCAAGCCTATACAACAACAACTTCAGAACTTTACTCCTCAGATCAAAAGTCTGAACTTCAACAAGTAGGACATGGGTCATTATTCAACTGTTCTTCCTAGGAATTAGAAGTGTCGTACCACATTTCACAACAAAATCAAGTCGATGAAGTCCCAGGAACTTGGCATCCATTTGGAAGCGCTTCTCTTCTGTTCTACTCACTGTAGAGTCCTACTAGCGATTATTTTTTAAATTCAAGCTTGCACTCTAACTCAAAGCTTTAAAACCGGTGGTATTGTCACACAAAACATTACCATGGCCATCCACAGCTGTTTCCAAAGCTTCAATGTCATTCTCCTCTGTGATCTTAAACCACTAGTCTCATCAGTGGAATTCACTGAAGCCTGCATCACATATAATTCCTTGCCAATATCCACAGAGATATTTTTTGATTAAATCACACTTCGGGAGAGAGTTTACAGCTCTGTAAAGCCAGATGCAGATGGGCATAATTCCTAGCTGGAGGCAGAGTTTGACAGCCCATTCTGATCTATTGCCATCTACAAAAAAATCTTTAAATAAATTAAAGGAATCAAATTACAAAAAGAAAATAATACATAAACTACTGAGTTATGAAACATCCCCAAACTTTGGCTTGTGAACTAAGTTTTTTTTGGGGGGTCGAAACGCTAAAAGGAAAAGAAAGGACAGAGTACTGATGATCCAGCACTTCAAAACAGCAGTTCATACCTCTCAGAGACATGATTTCACGGTCTCTGCAAACTCAGGCAGACATTGCTGTATGGGTTACACTCATGTCACATTTTGGAAGTTTTCTTTGCAACCATACCAGCTAAACAGTTACCACCTGCAAGTTAGTTTGCCTTAGTAGAAAACCGGGTTTCAGAAATTCCAATTTTGGAAATAGCTAAATTTCCAGAGGATGGAAGACCCATGGGATGAACATGGAAATCTGAATGGTCTGGCCTATGTGTCTAGTTTTTTCAGGGAATCTTCAACATTATCCATTTGGCAATTATGTATTTTCTTATTCTTAACTGCATAATCCATGGGAGCCTCATGTATTCTCAATCCCACAACTGCAGAATTTCCTGCAGAACCCCCAGCTTGCTGCAGAAGTATGCCCCAGAATTTAAGTTTTCATAGTTGCAGGATGATCTTCTAAACATCAGCTGAGTTTAGCGGATTCAGTTTCTTCCTAAGCCTGCAAATAGCATGAACCAATAGTTTTAAGTATAAACTGACTCTGTTAACTTTAATAAGAGTGTTAATTCTGAAACCGAATGATGACAACATCAGTACTTCACTATTTCACTTCTGAGCACTGCAGCACAAACCTCCAGCAAAATGCTCATCTCAAAAACCCAGACCACTTTCTATTACTTCTTGGGTACTAAAGCTCCAAATAATCCCTGCACTGCCAAGACCTCCAGCTTTGTCCTTAACTTCTCTAATATAGTTACACATTTTCAAATCAAAGTACTGCAGCATATGAATATTAAAGAGAAACATAGAAGAAAATGAATGCAACATCAAATAAACTAACAAAGGGGACACTGCACTGATTGTATTAGGACAAGTCTATGCTATCACACTACATTGTCATATAGTGCATCTGGTGAAGATGCATTATGCTGATGGGAGAGCACTCTCCCACCGGAATAATTACTCCGCCTTCACAAGAGGCGGAAACTATGTCAGTGGGAGAGCGTCTCCCGCCGGCACAGCCCAGTGTGAACACCACTTTAAATCAATATAACTTATGTCGCTCAGGGGGTTGTCATTTTCACTCCCCTGAGCGACATAAGTTATATCAACTTGAGCAGTAAAATAGACCAGCCCTGAGTCATTTTTCCTACATTCCTCACATTTTTCATTTATCTGAGATTGCCAAGGAAATTTCCAGTGTACTGTACTGAATACCACAGAAGTTGGGTCAAGTTTGCCGCAGAGTACATAACTTGTACTTATGGTATTTATTAGAATAAAGAAACTGCCTTCCTCACATCTTACATTGTCTGCTCACTGCAGTGAGGTATTTACATCAGTGTATGTACATGGGAACAGAATGGAAAGGTGTCCCCAAGCATGCTGAACATATGTACTCCACTTCTCTGCACACAGACCCAAAATATGTTGCAACAGACCAAAATACATAGGATTGATAATGTTACTATAACATATACAAATGAGAACTACCTAAATTGTATCTTAATTTTATTCTTAAGTAATCAATGGTATTCGTAGTCCAATATGTTTATTATTGGTAGGCAAGTACAGTACATTGGCCCCAGGACCTACAGAACAATCCTGTATGAATAATACATTTTAGGGCTTCTGGTGACAGGTGTGAATCTAGAGTACAATTTAAGTGTTGACTGGTTCTCCTTGGAATCATATCTACTACATTCATATCTTGTTCGTTAAGCCTGTTGCAGAAGTGATGCATTTTTTCCATTACAAGTGAATTACTGTATGTTTGTCTCTCATTTTTGTCACTATATTAAGAAACAGGAATTCCTGCCAAAATTTTTGCTTATTTGTGTTCATTGCTTTCAGAGGGTCTGAGCATACTCCGATTAATGCTACGAAGATAAAGCAAAGTGCTGAAAGGCCATTTGTTCAACTGTAGTACACCTTATACAGAAGAGTGTGAATGAAATAGTGTCTTTCAATTTAAAAAAATCATCGTTTTTAAGGCTTCCCTCCACATGATTTACTAAGCTTTTACAAATAGCCTATGTTTCTCTTACTGTTTGGATTAACAGGGTCAGCTCTATCCTTTACCACAATCAAGCTGCATCTACACTACAGTGACTACACCAGAATAATCCATTAGCATAGACACAACCTATTCTTCCGTCGACATAGCTGCGTCTACAGTGGGGTTAGGTCAGCATAGCCACGTTGGTCAGAGATGTGGGTTTTTTCACATCCCTGATCAATTTAGCTATGTCGACCTAACTTTTAAGTGCAGACCGAGCCTCAGTTCTGCTGTGGCAATTTTGACATAATTAGAGTACAGCTATTTAACAGCTTTGTCCCACCATCTCCTTCTAAATCTTGGTATTGGAATGCTGTTACCATTATTGGTATGCTCCCAGAATACTAACAGTAGATAATCATAAGAATCACTTAGGAGACTATTTACCCATAGATGGAGCAGAAAGATCTCCAATCCTTTAAGGCATTTTTTTTTTAAGTCTTCAACTTATTTGAAGATATTTTATTCACCTCAACTTCTCCCTTAGCATAAACTGGAAGATTTAAGAACACAGCATAAGTGGAGGAGAATAAAAACAACTTAGTTACAGCCACATGTAGGCAGACAAGGCTAGATGGAATTACTGCAAAAACTGAATTTTATGAGTCTAAAGTGCCCTCTGAAGGTATGACAGAAAATTACAAGTCTAAAATCAACATAATTGAAAAGCAGCTCCTCCTTTACTTACCTGTCAAGACAAGAGGTGACCCATGCCTGCCAATGGGGGGAGGGGAGGGGAGAGTGAGGGCAGCAGCTTCAGCA
Source organism: Caretta caretta (assembly GCF_965140235.1). NCBI lineage: Eukaryota > Metazoa > Chordata > Testudines > Cheloniidae > Caretta > Caretta caretta. Next base: position 10,450,747 of record NC_134217.1, on the reverse strand, counting down.
GCATTACTGAGCATGCTCAGTCCATGCGAGCATGCTCAGTACAAGCCAAGCATCAAATCCGGTGGGGTGGCTGATGCTGCCCCTCCCCTCATGGGTCCCCTCTTCAGTATTTTCCCTTCAAGAGTTGAGAGCATCACTATTACTCATAGAAAAGCATTTTTCTGCATTCTCTGCTCTTTAACATCATTTCTTGCAGAAGAAACAGTGTTTCCATCTATCCTAACAACATTTTTAGAAATGTTCCCCACTACTTCTATATTAGCAACACTGGGAGCCCTGGAAACAGTGTCTCATTGGACACCAGTGCAATTTTTAACACTGTTAATTAGATGTTAGCTAGCCAACCACAGTTGGGCTTGCATGGATATCATTGCAGGATTGGGGCCTGTGACCCAAGAACCCCTTAATGCCAACTGGGTTACAAGAATATCCTGATTCTGGTTCACCAAAGAATGTCATGTGAGGTCATAAATGAAAGTTAGGGTCATGATGGTGGTTGTTAATACCATTGGAAAATGTATGTACAGATACCACATATGGAATTATGTATTACTCCTGGGGGGCATTCTGCAGCAAAAAATTAAAAATTCTGCAAATTTTATTTGTCAAATAAATGTGGAGGCTCCAGCACGGCATTGGGGAGCACAGGCCACTGGCTGCACAGATGTGGGACATCACTGTGCAGCTCTCTACCCCATTACCCCGCCCCCGGGGACACAGACTCAAAAGTTAGGCTGCACCCAACCCTGACACAGCGCAAGGACTGGGCCTGCCTCAGAAACACTCCAGGGCCCTGGCCCTCTGCACCAGGTGCACCAAGTGTGAGCAGGCAAGCTCAGCAAGCAGGATCCAAGTGTGGAGGGTCTTAGTGTTGGGGGACCCAGGTGTGGGTTGAGAGGGTTCTGTGTGGGGCAATCTGGGTACAGATGGCTCAATGGGGGATCCAGGTGCGGGAAGAACCTGGATGCACAGGGGCTTGTTGGGGGGGTCTGGGTGCAATGTAATGGGACTCTGCAGGGGGTTCCAGATGAAGGCTGTTGGGGCTCAGCACGGTGGAGTCTGGATGTGTGGGGGGATAATGCTTGGCAGGGGGATGTGGGTGTGGAGGACTCAGTGGGGGGTCCAGATGCTGGGGGAGTGGGGCTCAGTGGGATGGGGATCCGGGTGTGGGTGGCTAGACGGGGTGGTCCAGGTGCAGGGGGAGTGGGACTCATCAGGGAGGGTTCTGAGTGTGTGGGGCTTGGTGGGAGGGTATGAGTATGAGGGCATCTGGATGCATGGCGGTTGGGCAGAATGGGGGAGCAGCTCCCTGTACAGGGATCCCTCCCCCTGCAGCTGAGGAGTGATGCGTGCATGAAGCAGGGGAGAGGAGGGAGTTTTCAGAGCTTCCTGCAGCTGGGGGAGAAATCTGGGGTGTGTTTGACCTGGCCCAGATGCCGTGAGAGGGAAGAGGAAGTCTCATCCTCCCCAGCCCAGCTGGGACTAGCACCTGAGCCCGGCCCAGGGTTGGAGCCACCAGCCGGCTCTTACCCAGTCCCACCCTCTTCCCCATAGTGATTTACCTCTCTGCCAGCTTCCCTGGACACCCGAAACATATTGCTGGGGAGGGTTGCAGGACTGCTCTTGTTGCTTCCCTGTCAGAAAGTCATTTTTCTGCGGGGAAACAAAGAAATCTGCCAGGGGACATAAATTCGGTGCATGTGCAGTGGCGCAGAATTCCCCCAGAAATAATGTAAGCATACTGAAAATATGCTCTTAGACTCTGTCACAGCAGAAGTGGAGAAACAGGTTTTTTTGCTTAGAGAAAGGATGTTTATTCACCTGTCTCTCTGTCAGCATCTAAATTAAGCATTGTAAGCTAACACAATGGATGTACATTTACATGCAAAGTCAGAGAGATGTGAAGTCAACAAGGAAGGACACAGAGAGGAAAGAGAACCTTTACTTGCAATACACTTCAAAGATTTGGACAACAAAGACGACACTCCATCATCCTACAACTAGGAAGTACACAGGCAGTGCATTTACATTAATGAAAATGGGATCTCAACCAGCCTGGGCTGAAAACCCTACAGGGGACTTTGGTGGTAAGATAAACTTCTTTAGTCAGGAGGTTAGCCTGTTAAGTTTAGTCCCTAATAAAACAATCATAACATGCTTTCTAGGTGACCTGTTGTTTCCATTATCCTTATTCACTATCTCCTGAATCTTTGATAATATATTTACAGTGAAAACAACAAGAAGTTTATCTCGGTGTTGTGGTATCAAGCTAAGTGCTGACCCTGAGTTGAATCATACAAACTGGCAGATATACTGTTTCCTTGGGGGCCCTGATATTTCTGTGAGTGCTCAGCGGATAAGGGTCTAAAAGTACAGAGGAACGTTTCAAAGGGACTCAGAGATGCAGAGGGATGGGGTAGGGGGAAAACACGACACACACCTAATGTTAACCTGTAACACAAAGTAAGGGCTGGCATAAGTGAGGGTGTGCAAGTAGCTAAGAAGCTGGTGGCAACAAGGAGATGACATCCAGTTAAGCACAAGCCTTTACTACTGAGGGCATTCTGTGCCAAAAAATTAAAAATTCTGCACACAATATTTTTAAATTCTGCAAAATTCTGAATTTTTTTTTTTGTCAAATAAATGTGGAGGCTCCAGCATGGCACTGGGGAGCACAGGGCACTGGCTGCACAGAGACGGGAGACCACTCTGCAACTCCCCCAGGACATGGACTCATTGGTGAGGCTGCACCCAACCCTGACACAGTGAAAGGACCAGAAACACCCCAGAGCCCTGCCCCTCTGTGCCAGGTGCACCAGGTTGGGCAGGCAGGCTCAGCAAGCCAGGACCAAGTGTGGAGGGATCCAGGTGTGGGTTGAGAGGGTTCTGTGTGGGGCAATCTGGGTTCGGGCAGCTCATTGGGGGATCTGGGTGTGGGGGGCATCTGGGTGCAACAGAGCTCAGCAGGGGGGTCTGGGTGTGGGAGGTTCAGTGTGGGGAGGATCCAGATGCTAGGGGAGTGGGGCTCAGTGGGGTGGAGATCCAGGGGCAGCTGGTTGAGGCTTAGTGGGATGGGGATCAGGGTGCTGGTGGCTCGTCAGGGTGGTCTAGCTGCAGGAGGAAAGGGGCTCGGCGGAGGGCTTCTGGGTGTGGCGGGGGGAGTGAGGCTTGGCAGAAGGATCTGGGTATGAGGGGGTCTGGATGCACAGGGGTTGGGTAGATGGGAGAGCATCTCTCTGTACAGTGATCCCCTCCCACTGCAGCTGAGGAGCAATGGGTGCAGAAAGCAGGGGAGTGAGGGGGAGGGGAGGCAGGGGGAGTTTGCAGAACTTCCTGCAGCCTGGGGAGAAATCTTGGGGTGGATCTGACCCAGCCCCAGATGCCATACAGGAGAAGACGAAGTCCCGTCCTCCTCAGCCCAGCTGGGACTAGCTGAGCCCAGCAGAGGGTAGGAGCCACCAGCCAGGTATTCCCCAGCCCCACCTCCTACCCCACCCTGATTTACCTCTGCTGGCTTCCCTAAATATACTGCCAGGAGGGTCACACAACTGCTTTTGTGGCTTCCCTTTCCTTCTCCATCAGAAAGTCATTTTTCTGAGGGGAAGCAAAGAAATCTGCAGGGGTCATGAAATCTGCGCATGCACAGTGGTGCAGAATTCCCCAGGCGTAACAAGCAAGTTTCCCTCATACTGGAGGTAGGAGGCTAACAAGGTGACTCAGAGTCCTGGGTACCCCAAGAATCATCACTGAGTCTTAGAAAGTTCAGGTAGCAAAATACTTCAACTTCCAGAGGAACCTGTACAATCATGGAGTGGGAGCTGCTGAGGGGAAGGGAACACTACATTTTTTCACCATTCAAGTTACTTTCTATACTTACTCTATCTTTGTCATGCAGCATGTCTGCATAGCATGATCTGAAAACAAAACAGAATTTACAGATCAAAACATTGTAAATTAACCACCACAATATAAATTTGTTAGCAGAGAAGAATCATCACTGTGAAGCAATTATTCCTAGCGAGTGAGTAAGTTACTGTGACACAGTGATTTGTCCCTTTAAGAGGCTGTTTGGTTCCACACCCCTAGCCTCAAGAATTCAGGTCACTTTATGGTTCTGGGTTTTCCCATTTTGAGTGGCATGAGTATATGAATGAATGGACTATGAATTAAGTGTTACATGTAGTAGAATCTTTTGGTTTTTCTCTTAATTGCTGCAGTATACTCAATCTTGAGCATTCTTAGAAAAATCAGTACAGAGCAAATACATGCACCTATGGTGAGTTACTGACAACTACTAATGACAGAGAATGTCAGATGCAATAGGTTAGTAATTAGGAACTGGGAAAAGAAAATTGTATCCTCTTTTTATAGACACCTCTATAGAAAGGGAGTACTAACCACAGAGCACTGGGTTGGAGCTGGCTTGTAAGTCAAAATCCTCATGCTATTTAAAGTGGTACTGATAATAGTCCGAGTGATTTTATACCTATATCTATATATTGCACATACATAATCACTCAGGTTATCATCAGTACCAATTTAAATAGTATGAGGATCTTAACGTACCAGCCACTGTACTCCCCCCCCACACACAGACACACACTTTTCCCCAACCTGAAGAGGACAAATAAACACATGAGGTTTTTTAATTTGTCTGATTTGAACACCATTTTGAAAACCAACAAGCTGACCCAGTCATTTAATCTCTTTGATCATTACTTTCAACTACCAAAAGGTTGTTACAAGAATATGATCAATGAGAGACTATTATGCCTGGGATTTTCAGAGGAGCTTGAGAGTCAGATTCTTAACTCCCACTAAATTTTGATAGGATTCAGGCACTTATTTCACTTCAGTGCCTATCAAAATCTCAGCCTAGATAATTAATAAAGGAAATGCTTGGGTGAAGCACCTTCAATTAGTATTTTTACAATGTTCCACTTGGTATAAGTTAAAATACAGGTGAACTTAGCCTAAATGACTGTCTAAATAATGTTATTAATCCCAGGCTCTCTGTAAAGATAAAAGTAAGTACTATCTTCATTTCAAATTATTCTTGTTTTAACTAGTGATGCAGAAAGCCTGCTTACAAAAAGTGTTTCCACCCTCCCCTCTATTCACTTATAAAAGATACACAGAGTTTCAAATAAATTGTTTCAGAGTAACAGCTGTGTTAGTCTGTATTCCCAAAAAGAAAAGGAGTACCTGTGGCACCTTAGAGACTAACCAATTTATTTGAGCATGAGCTTTCGTGAGCTACAGCTCACTTCATCGGATGCATACCGTGGAAACTGCAGTAGACATTTCCTGCATAAATCCAGGTTCTCTCACTCCCTCACCCCCCTCCAAAAACCACACACACAAACTCACTCTCCTCCTGGTACCAGCAGGAGAGTGAGTTTGTGTGTGTGTATGGGGGGTGGGGGGGGTATGGGTATGGGTGTGTATGGGGGGTGGGAGGGGTGAGAAAACCTGGATTTGTGCTGGAAATGGCCCACCTTGATTATCACACACATTGTGAAGAGAGTGGTCACTTTGGATGGGCTGTTACCAGCAGGAGAGTGAGTTTGTTTGTGGGGGGGGCGGAGGGTGAGAAAACCTGGATTTGTGCTGGAAATGGCCCAATTTGATGATAACTTTAGATAAGCTATTACCAGCAGGACAGTGGGGTGGGAGGGGGTATTGTTTCATGGTCTCTGTGTGTATATAATGTCTTCTGCAGTTTCCACGGTATGCATCCGATGAAGTGAGCTGTAGCTCACGAAAGCTCATGCTCAAATAAATTGGTTAGTCTCTAAGGTGCCACAGGTACTCCTTTTCTTTTTGCAAATAAATTGTGTTACCTTCACATTGCATTCATTTTTTTACATTTCATTAATCTGCAGCTAAGGAGAGTGTCAAGTGTTTCCTCTCATCATACCTTGCAATCTCCTGATGGTAATCATAGTTCTCATCTTCCTCTAACCATTCCACAGAACCTGTGGTTGGATTGGCCCTTCCACAGAAGACCTTCATAATGGAGCCCAGTTTGTATTCTTTGTGTATTGTGTGAAGACAGTTTTGTGGAGCTGGCTTCAATTCAAATAATTGAAATTTTTGTCCTGTTATCAGAAACCTGTTTAAACAAAATACAAGTTATGTTATGACATATACTAACTCTTCCTCCTCCCTGTTTTATAGGCTTCATTCCCAAGCATGTCATTAGTAAGGCTGTGAGTCTTCAATGGAAATCATGGAAGTCACAGATCCTGTGACTTTCTGGGACCTCCATGACTTCTGAAGCGGCAGGTGCAGCAGATCCCAGGGCCACCCGAGCAGCTGGGGCGGCCCAGGGCAAGCCACAACAGCCGCTCCCCAGGCAGCCGGTCCCAGGCACAGCCCCAGAGCAGCAGTCTGGGAGCAGCGGCGGGGCTCCGGGACACCCCCGGCCACAGCAGTGGTGGTGTGCAGGAGCTCCCCACAGAGCAGCAGTATCATTGCCAGTACGCCTCACCCCCTTCTCTCACCACCTACGATTTAGTCAGGGGTATTTATAGAACAAGTCATGGACAGGTCACAGGCTGTGACTTTTTGTTTACTGCCTGTGACCTGTCCATGACTTGTACTAAAAATACCTGTGACTAAACTGTAGTTTTACTCATTATTAACCTCCTTGCTCTTCTATCTTTTGCCTTATTCTATCACACTCTTAACACTTGTAACTTTCTCCCAATCATTATATGCCATCGTCTCATTTATGATTACTCACTATGATGCACTTCTTCTGTGAAGACTACCAATATGACAATCCAGAAGAGCAATATGTAAGCAAGTTTTCTAAAAAATAAAAATACTGGTAATAAAAGGCTATTTCTAACCCCTGTGAAGTAGGTCCCTCATTCACTGTATGATGTCTTTTAATATTTTGTTATCTAATTCAAAGGATTCTTTATAGCAGGATCTTATCTTGTTTTCTTCTGTTTTTTAACAAAGATGGAGCATAACAAAAATATATATAACCTATAAAAACACATATATGGAGAAGAAATTAGTAATTTGACATATAAATTGAAGAGCAACATACTGTGCAACGAGAAGATAGTTGGTCCTGACTCCTGATGGACAGAGATTAAAGAAAACATACAAGGACTTGTATGCAGATGAGATCATTTAACCTCCTATAGGGGATTCTTTCAAGTCATGGCATTTATTCTATTCTGTATAGGTTCATATACTAGGCACATCAGTGTAGTGTCTTGACATTAAGCAATGTGACTACACTTCTGTAGTGTGTTGTTTGTTGTTTATACAGTAATGGGAGAGAGAATAACACACAAGTTCAATAATGTAGATACTATATCAAAAAGTCAATACCCTCTTTGTAACTTACCTATGGAAAACCATAAGTGGTTTCTTACACGTTTTGCAGAACTATTTCTTAGAGCTTGCCACACTATCTGCAAGTAAGATTTTAAATAAACACCACGCTAAACGCTGAGCACTAAAAACAACCCTAGAATTCCATTTCAACTGCTCTTTTAATTATCAAGTTTACTTTATGTTCTAAACAAATAAAATCTCTCTGCACGTAGCATTTCTGAAAGACACAGAAACAGCAGCCGGGCCCGTGACAAACTCCGCTTGGTCACGGAACAGACACAGAGAAGAAAATGGCAACAAAAACAAGCCCACTGGCAGGCAAAACAGCCTCCGTTTCGGAGGGCTCAGGCATGCACCGGCGCTGCGGAGCCCCGAAGGGGGCAGAGCAATTCAAACCCTACCTACACTTCCCGCCCCCAGATCTCCAGGCCCTGGGCACAGAACAGCGTCAGACCCGGACTGCACATGGCAGCTGAATGGACGCTCGCGGGCAGAAGCAAGGGCAGGGGCCTCACGGCGGGAGTGGGGGACGAACCCCGCCTCCAGGCCTGGAAGGAAGATGGCGGCGGGAGCCCTCTGGCTATGAGTGGCCCTAGCACCAGGGCAGGGGGCTGCCCGTGGCCGGGAGGGCCCGGGGACGAGCTACCGGCTCGTGGACCTGCACGGGCGGAGGCCCCGCCTTACGAGGGCGCAGGAGGCCACGGGCCTAGCCTTACAACGACAGCTGCGGCCCAACCCACCCGACGGGCCGGCGAACCCGAGCCCCGCCCCTGGCTCAGGGCCGGCTCCGCATGGCAGGGCGGCCGATCCTTACCCGCCCTGTCAGGCTCACGAACAGCAGGCCGCCATCTTCCCAGGCTGCATTGCGTCCGTCACGAGACGGGAGACGACGGAACCGCACGCGACCACGGGAGGGCGAGTGAAGGGGGCGGGGCTTCTAGTCCGGACCCTGCCCAATAGGGGACGGGTTAATACAGAATAAAAAGCTCCGCCCCCCTCCTGGAGGGCGGGGTCTAGGTGGTGGGCAACGCCGCCGGCGGCGGGTCTCGATCCCAGCATGCTGTGCGGCCTGGCGGCCGGCATGGAGCGCGCGGCGGTGCTGCGTGTGAAGCGGAAGCGCGGCGCGTCGGAGCCGGCCGAGGCCCTGGTGATCGCCTGCAAGCGGCAGCGCACCGAGCCGGGCCCCGCGCCCGCCCCGGTGGAGAAGAGCCTCTTCAAGCTGGTGGCCACCGTCTCCTCGCAGGTACCGCGGGGCCGGGGTCCCTGGCAGGCTCCGCACCCTCAGCGAGGGGCCTCCCTCAGCCCAGAGCGGGGCTCCCCCCAGAGCACCTCGGGGACGGAGCCCCCTCCCCCCGCCCCGGTTAGCGGAGCCCTCCCCAGCGGGCGCCCCCCTCCCTCCCTTGCTTAGCGGGAGCCCACCCTCTCTCCTTTGTCTCCAGGCTGGGCCTATCTGCCTGACCCCCACCCCAAGAGACCAGCCTGGTAGCAAATGGGCTTTTATGATGACTAGGTGCCCCTGAAACATTTCCGCGCTAACCGGTGCTCTCCTGTTTGGGCACCGGACCCCTTTGTCCTGCCCATGAAGTTCCCCTGAGGGATGCCACTGCTCAGTCATTTAATGGTCTGCCATGTTGGCACCTAAAAACCAAGCCTAGAGGAGGGGGTGGTTTCATGCTGAAAACCAGCCAACCTCAAAAAGTGAATCAGATGTTGCTTTGGGTCTTCCACCTGCCTCAAAGTCCCTCTACCCATTTTAATGTTTTTTTCCCTCTATAATCCTATTTTAAATGTATTTCTTCCCCCATTGTTGGCTGTAAGACCTGAACAAATACAGAGAAATGTACTGACGAGTTCTCTCTTAACTGATAGTGGTAAGGGTCCAATGTAAAAGGCCAAAATATTTGAGTCTTTCCTGGAGGGATTGACCCAGTGAGTAGTGTTAGGGAAGCTGTACTTCCACTACTTGGTTCCTTGCTTGTGGACTCCCACCAAGCTCAGCTCTCTTTCTGGTACTTTTTGACCTCTATATACAGCCATTAGGTGAACTAGTCTGACAACATGGATTTAGATGTCAGCAATATGTAGATCATAGAATACCAGGGTTGGAAGGGACCTCAGGAGGTCATCTAGTCCAACCCCCTGCTCAAAGCAGGACTAATCCCCAATTTTTGCCCCAGATCCCAAATGGTCCCCTCAAGGACTGAACCTCACAACCCTGGGTTTAGCAGGCTAATGCTCAAACCACTGAGCTATGACACAGTTCAGCCTATCCTTCACAACCTGTGACCACCAAGATGGCCCAGGACTTGTCTGAGCTCTTGAATGGAAAAATAGCTGGCTGAATGAGCAAGACAGAAGCAATGCTGGTGGACAGAGGAAAGCATTTTGAGGAGTTTGCAGCTATGATGTGGTCTCATTTGATTGAAGTTACACACCCGCAATTGGTCAGTTCAGTGCATAGTTTAGGAGGGCTCTTGAATTCCTCACTGAAATGGTCATACAGCAGTATCCACGGGTAACACTTACTATTATCTCCTGTGCGGGTGATTGTCTCATCCTGGTGCACGATGACCTCAGTTATCATGCCTTTGTCACCTCTCAGCTGGACTACAGCAAGGCTTTGTACGTGGCCCCCAAGCCTTCAGCGCTTAGGAAGTTCCAGCTACTATAGAATGCTGTAACATGTCTTCTCAGCAACACAGGCTACTACAAGCGTGTTGGACGTCTCCTCTGCTCTCTACGCTGGCTTCTCGTAGAACTTCAAACTAAGTTCAAGGTCCTAACCCTTATTTTTAAAGTACTTCATGGTCCAGGCCCAGGATACATAAAGACAGTGTTTGAGAGCTTCACTCCTCTGGCACAATGGCGCTCCCTGCAATGAGGGTGAAGCTGATCTGTGCAAAAGACAACTTTCTTGAGGAGTAGCCTGAGACCATGGAATGAACTCCCCCAAGTACAAGGACCATCACAAACCTCACCACCTTCCATTTCAAGCATATTTTTTTGACCTTGTGGTCTCTAACAAATCATATTGATAACTTTATATTCCAACCAACCCACCATACCGTAACAAGATGCTCCACAGTGCACACTTCTCCTGAGTGGTGGATAAGAGAACAAACATGACATTTGTCATGTTGGTTAATGCACTGCTGGGAGATATGCAGATACAATGATGTGTGGTATAAGAACCTATATAGAATAGAAATAGATTAGACTGGTGTCAAATGAACAAAGTAAACAACCAATAGTAAATTTTTGACTTGCATCTTTCAGTTTACTCTAATCTTGGTAATTACTTGTAACAATAATAGGCACAAAGCTCTTTCAGGGAGGCGGGTGATTGTTTTTAAGTCAGTGGTTTGACTTTTTCCCCCCCCTCCCCATTTTTCTCTCTGTCCAGAATGAGCCTGTTCAGAAGTATGTACAAGAAGCTATTACTCGAGATAAAGCAGCAGAGATTCTGCGACCCTCTTTAGGAAGCACTCAAAGAATCATTCAGGACCTTCGCTCCTCCAAGCAGGTGAAGAGGCAGGAAAACCGGTACCGCATCCTAACCAGCCATAGGCCAAACTGTGCTGAAAAAGAAACAATTGCACTTCGCACAAATGGCGAGGAGACAAATGAGGGTGCTAAACTTGACCCTGAAGAAAAAAAAGACACTTCACAACAAGGAAGCACTGCTGCTTATGGTAGTTCAAGTTATTTTGGGGAATTCCAGTTGTTTGAAGTAGTACAAGAGGAGGAAGTAGAGAGAGACCCCAGTATCTCTGCAGCAGACACAGAGGTTGGTATTGAGACTTGTGCACTACTGACTAGTCAAATTAAATTACATTTTGGTGCAGTAAAATTGCATAGGTGGGCATACTGGAAAGATTCTTGTGTATCTAGTGATTTTGAATCTATACTGTTTAGACAGTTAACTACACACATGATAGCTGGAGGATTAAACCTAGCCTGAGCAAAATATAAAAGATATGGGTGAGGCGGGTCTTACTACTTAAATCCTAGTGAAAAGTACAGCCTCCTGGGACAACCTCTAACAGAAATCCATGTACCCTCCCCTACCCACTAGTGTCTTCTCTGGGCCCTATATGGGGGTTTAATCTCTCAAATAAGCCTCTGGCTAATAGATGTATAAAACGCAAAGCTTCTCCCTGTTTAGTTCCTAGAAAGGAGGAGCTGTGTGTCCATGTCCCCCAACCCTTCAGAATCCCCTGTCACCTGCAAAGAAGGCTGGTGGAGAGAAGAGACCTCTGCTTCTTTGACTGAGCTTCCCACTTCTGAATAACTCCAACACCTGCTTCTACTGCTCTTCATAGTTCCCTCAAGTAGCAGCAAAGTGAGATTGATATGGTACTTTTAAGGACTTAGCTGTTTTTAAATAGCAGCTGTGAAACTAATCCAAGCCTTAATTTAACTCTGCTGCTTGACAAGACTGAGCAGCAATAGAGACGTGGGCTCTTCCTGTGGACTTGGGAAAACACTATCTGTTTGGTTCATGCTTGAAAGATTATTTTAGCAACTCTGACTAGAAATATTCCAAATTTTTCTGAAATTAATGCTTTAGGCCCCCGTGCTTGACACTCTTATCACTGAGTAGAGGTTTTTTGAGCTGTACATGTTTTTAGTGTGATGAGAACTTTTATAATCTTACAATCCTCTTGCATGCATCTTTTAAGTTGCAAGAATCTCTGCTCAGTTTCTGGTGGAATTCTAAGTTGAAGAAGCTATGTCTGTTTCACATGGTTGCTATATGTACAGCATATCACAAATCTTCTAAACTTTCATGATTGTGGCATGTAATATTGTGCTTTTGTGGGGTGGAGGAGGGGTGATATTGAAGGAAGCATTGTATTATAGCATATACATGAGAATAAACCCATTCAGCATTTCCATTACCAATGGATTACAGCTCTGAGAAAATGAAAACCTTTCCATGTTAGAGAAGAGAAGTAAACATCAGTGTGGGTAATGAGAATGTGGTAACTGAAAAACAATTTAAAAAAAAAATTCTTCCATCAGTAAAAATTGAGCAACTCCAGCTGAAAATGCTGCATCTTGATAAACAGCTGGCAGCTCCATGCAGTAATAAATTTTTTGATTCTGAAACATTTCCATCCAAATAACTTATTTAGCCTTACCCAGCATTCAATAATATTTGTACAATGCAACACTCAAAGTGCACGTTAGCTTTTAAAAAACAAAACCCCCAAACATTCTGTTCAGATTAGACTACTTGCAGCTATGCCTAACTCCAAATAAACATTGGCCATTCCCCTCAGCTTCAATCTTTCTCACCCCCCCCCCCCCCCCCCAAAAAAAAAAGCCTCATAAGCATAAGGCAAGCAACGTGGGAAGAAGTAGTGGCTCTCAAAATGTGACTCAGTAGGACTTACTTTTAGGATATAAAATAGGAACTATAATGTGCAGTCAAAATCCCAGCTTGTGCAACATATGGTCTCATCTACTTACTCGTCTTGTTCTTGTGTGTGTGTGTTTGAGATTTGGACCTCAATTCAGACCTCAGGTAGATATGCAACCTACTCCATTAATTTCTTTTCTCAAATACAGATGTCCTTTTAATATGGAAATATCATTAATAGGTTGGAAATATGAGGCTCCACAAATCAGCTTTGTCCTTCTCTGTTGCATTTAAAAGTTGCTTCTGAATTAGAACTTGTATTCTTTTAAAATGCATACAGTGCTACCTGTCACAGGGACTGACCAAACAGAGGTAGAATTATGGCACCACAAACACCCAATAGCATTGTTACTAATAAATCTTAATTGTGAGGTGTCTAGGCAAAAAAAAAAAAATTCAAACTAGGCCAGCTTTTGCTTCAATTTTTTTCCCCTTATCCTGTAGATGTTAGGATGGGGAATGAGAGAGATCGTCTTACTGGTTTCTCTTTTCTCATCTCAGAATTGACTATACACTATCATAAGCCGGTTCGTTTATAAGCGGATCCCTCCCAAGATGGAGAAGTAAAACTGGCAAATGTTTATGACCCATTAATAAGCTGACCCTGTAATTCAGGGGTCAGCAGACTTTGGCTCCCAACCCATCAGGATAAACTGCTGGCAGGCCAAGAGGGTTTGTTTACCTGGAGTGTCTGCAGGCACAGAGGTAAACCTAGGTAAACAAAATATCCCAGCCCACCAGCAGCTTACCCTGCCGGGCCAGGACAGCCACTGGTGGGGAAATTTTTGGGGGTGGAAAGCTGGGGGTGAGGGGAGTAACCTCTGTGACCTCCCCCCACATGACCCCACCCCTAACCTGGGACCTCCCCACATGACCCCTCCACATGTAACCTCTCCCTGCCCCACTCCTAGCCTGGGACCCTGACACTCTCCCCATCCCATCTCTTCCCACCTTACCTTGGGCGGATGTCTCTGGCCCGGCTGGAGCTGCTCCAGCAGGCCAGGCAGCACTGCCACTACCTGCCAGCCCTGGAGCTGCCGCTGCTTCGGAGGCTGGGGGAGAGCAGCGTGGCCAGAAGAGGCTAGACTCTGGCCCTGCATCTTCCCTTCTGGCTGTGCTGCCTCTCCTTGCCCCGTCTTTTGGGGTGGCGGGACTGTGTCCCACTTCTCCCCCTCTCTGTACCCGTTCGAAAGCCAACCCCCCTTCTTTGATGCTTCCTGTTTTTACTAAAAAAAATTTGGCTTATGAACGAGTATATACAGTAGTTCAGAAAACACTGGAACTTGATGGGTGGAATTTCTCTTAAGCACCTATTCCAGCAAGGGGAGAGTTTGTGCCAACCTAAATGGAATTGAAACAGTGGGCCTGCCAAAGCCAACAATTGGCAAATGGCTCTGGCTATGGGGAAGAATTTGCTGGAAAGTTTCTTCTCCTGTGAATGTGGAACACAGAAACAATGGGGGCAGACTCAGTGGGTCCAGCAGCATTTTTCTGTCTTTTGGACTCGTTCGTTGTTTTCCCTAGGAAATATGAGACCAATCTAAACTTTTGCATAGGTGTCATTTTTTTACCTATTTACATAAGTGTACAATTTACTACAACAGATGTTACTGTAACTCTGAAACCTGTAATAGAACAGTGTCATACTGTACAGAATATTTAAATATTCACTTTAAGCATGTGTATCCACTTGCACAACTATATGTATTAAATCCTATCTGAGGCAGACAAACCTTTGTAGTGTATTAGCCATTTATTTAAAGAGTAATGTGTAAATTAGTTATTTAAGTTTTGATTACAGATCTTATGAATAAAACTGCTTTTTGCTAGATGCAACTACCATCTTTGCAAGGTGAACTCTGGATATTTCCACTTTTTTCCCAGCAATAAAGTTATAAGAATGAGGGAGCATAACTGCTAGTGATCCTCATTTTGAGGGGTGTGTTTATATATAATTTTTCCATCACTAATATGAATTTGTACATGGATAGTGGTAGTTCAGAGGGGATTATATTTTTAACCATGGAACGCATCCTCACATTGTGTACAGAAATATCAATAGCACAGATAAGGAGTTTATAGTGAATATATTAACATTTCCATTGTAAAATACCCATTTTCAGTTGTATGTACCTTGTGTATAATTTTAGTGCTAAGATTCTTTAATATAAAATCTGTTCAGGCTCAGGTTTCATTGAGGAAAAGCCTGTGCTTTTTTAAAAATAAAAACAAAAATAAACTGATAAAAGACAAATACCTGAAAGCAATTAGTTTTCAAATGCTTGAAAACTCTGCCTTCAACTTGCAAATGTCCAAATCACAAAAAATAAACTGGGAGCATTTTTCATGTCAGAATGAGGAAACAAGGGGTGGTCAGTGTGCCATTGGGTCCTGTTTTTTTAAATGTTAAATAGCTGCATAGATGTAAACTTAAGGCCTAAAACTTTGGAGTGGAAAGCTTTTTGAAATATTAACATGAAATTGCTTTGCAAATAAATTAAGATTTCTTGCAAGTATGGAAAACCCACCAACTTTGAACACATGAAACCCTGAAATGGAAATTGACTTCTGTTTTTGTTCAAATTGAATGATGCAAAAACCAAGCAATTCTGTTTAATATTAAGGGCTACCATTGACACATGAATTGATAAAGGGGGACAGTCTGATTAGAATATCTCAGTAACTAAAGTTTTTATCCAGTGTATAGCACTGGTCTTGACCGAACACAAACAGTCCTTGGATCCTTTCCACAAATAACTCCTTGAGAATCACTGTGGCAAAACATACATACACACTCAGAATTACTTATGAATAGACCAGACACAAGACAAGGTAGCTTTCCAAGCCATCCAGTTTGCTTTGAATCTGACTTACTATCCACAGTAAACTAACTCATGTTTCACCTTTAATCAGTCATCTGCTTACACAGCAAAGTAGCAGTTGTTTCAACTTGCTTTCTTTTACAGCTGCCACTACCCTTCATTTTTAAAATGCTGTTACAGGAAAATCACACCAGTGCTACTGCTTCTATCTATAGAAGGCTGGCCATGGCTTAGCTTTCTGAGGGGGAAACTATATTTGAATTTCTTCTGGCTACAGTTGTTATTTATGGGTGATATGGAGTCTGAGTTACAGCTATATGCAAATAATCTCCACTGGATACCCTCTCCCTGCCTACTGAATGAATGTGTGAAGAGCCCTCCATCCAAAAACAAAAAAAAAACCACTAATGAAATTGCTCCCCAAAATCGAATGCTAAAACTGACTGGAAACTGTTTAGTTGGTATGTGGGCCTCTGAATTACTGACGTAGATTCACTTTTCAGTGAGTTGGCATTTGCCAGCAGTACACCTGGAAATGCCCACTTAAATCAGTATTTCTATTTCTAGGTTGAGGAGTTCAAAATGGACAGATTGGTGAGCTGAGCAAAATGGATGGATTTTCTATTTAGTGTTCAATGTTTCATTTTCAAACATAACCTGAAAGTCTCAAATTCTATTATCAAAAACCATGGTATGGACAGACAATATCCATTAACTATACAGAAAATGTTTGGGTTATGGAAAGACTCTCCAGTATGCCCCACCCTCCTCCCAGATAAAGTCATACTGCAATTTATTTGTAGTATTAGCAACCTAAAGCTTTCAATAGTAAAACTTTTAAATAACTTGCAGAATGTTTTTACTTTACCCTATTTGGGGCATTAAGGATAAATGTTTTATTTGTAGCTCACTTAAAAACTCGCTGTGTGTGACTTCAATAAAATATTGGTGGTTTTTTTGATAACAGAAAACTGATGATCCAGCTGTGATTCTTTGCAATGCAGTAGAAATGATCCGTGAGCGTTTAACTTTATCTGACAATGATAAAGGATTAGAAGACTGTGTGAAGGAAGATGATTATGTTTATGATATTTACTACATGGAAACATCTACTCCTGGCTGGATCCAGAACATCCTCTCTGTGCAGCCTTACACACAGGAATATGAACTGGTAAGGACAAGGAAATCAAAAAACAGACTTTATGTAGTAATGAAGCATGCTTTTTTCCCCATTAGCCTCTTTCAATTACATTGTCCTAGTCTGAAAATCATGACCATGCAAAATGGCATTTTGTAGCTCAGTGGCTTTTGTATCAAATGTGCTTTTTCTAACTACCAGTCCTGCAAACTCAACCTGGGTTCTTTCCATATTGGCAGGGAAAATTATGCCCAGCATAACACACCTATGTAACTCCCATTGTCTGAATTGTTTGCACAGGTGTAACTGATTAGAACTTCGTAAACAATGCACAGGGAGGAAAATAATCTGGGTCATTCGTACTTCAGTTGTATGCGTCTCCAGGACTAACAGTAGTCAAACTTGCTTCTTGTTGATGAGCAGCTGAGACTACACAAAAGGTGGCCCAAAGAGGTCCAAACTAAGGTTGCATAGGCAGCCTTATTTGTGGCATTTCCTAATTTGAGTACTTACCTTAAATTATTAAGGTTTCAGTCAAGTTTTGTGCATTATATATAATGAGAACTGTGCTTTGGTTGTTATGTGATTTCCTATTTCAACAGTAGGAGCCGGTAAGTTTTCTTTCAGTGCATATCCTCTAATCCATTTGTTCCCTTTGCCAAAATTAAACACTGCTTTATCACTTTTCACTTCAAATAGCTAACTTTCCTCAAAACTACTATTCATTCAGCCACTTAAGTACAGCTGGAGTGGGTGGGATTGATTTTTCAATTTCAGCAGTGCCCAAAATAGGTAATGGTGCAACCACATCAGTGGTGGTCTATTAGGATAGTTTCATTTCCTTAACACAGTACTAAACTTATTGCATGCACTAGCAACATAAGTTATGTCAGACCAGAACAGACTGTGGTCTGCCCATTGCAGCTAGTACATCATTTTAACTCTTGGATGGTGTCACTGTACTTAAGTATCACTAGTGGATATCTTTTTTTCCTCATCTTGTGCTATGTAGACTGATAGAGAAATCACATAGTTTTTCTGTGACTTTTTTTTCTCTTCTGAACAGTCCTTTCCCTATTGACATGCAGGTAGATGATGATGATATTTCAGAAGAAATATATGATGATGAAGATGATGAGAACAATGAGAATAACTGGCGTAATGACTATCCTGATGAAGATGAGTTCCTTCCTGAGGAAGATGAAGACAGAGAAGGAGGAGATGGAGGTATTTCATTGTCCATACTACCTGCCCTGCAGGGGATGAGGCTTAAATCTTCTGATGGTACTCACTTTTGCTAATTATAATGTCACCATCTAAGGAACAAGTTAAGATGGACTCATTACTGAATGATGGGTTTCAGAGTAGCAGCCGTGTTAGTCTGTATTTGCAAAAAGAAAAGGAGTACTTGTGGCACCTTAGAGACTAACCAATTTATTTGAGCATAAGCTTTCGTGAGCTAGAGCTCACGGGGATGTTTATGGAGAATGGGAGGGTTCATTAAATTGGAGACTTCAAAGGTAGTTGGAACAGATCATTCAAGACTATCAGTGGATGCTAGTTCCTCATTTTCGTGCATCTCATACTCGAACAAGTATTGGCAAGTTGTTAACCTACAAAAAGTACAGCAGATCTTAAACTTCTCAATTCCTGTAAGTCTTTCAGTGTTCTGGAAGCCCATTAGAACTGAGGTGATGGAGACTTCTGCAAACTCTTCTTTCCATGAAAAATCTTAAGGAACAAAGGGAAGAAACTTCTACCTGGCCCCTGTATGCCATATGAAGTAACCTGTATTCATGGTTTCAGAATAGCAGCCATGTTAGTCTGTATCCACAAAAAGAACAGGAGTACTTATGGCACCTTAGAGACTAACAAATTTATTAGTGGATTCTCATTTAATGTTTGTCTTAAATGGATGAACTCATCTTTAATGGCTGACTGAGGAATTTCTCCTTCATTAGAAATCCATATCAAGCTGGTTGCACTATAAGGCACATGAGGTCTGGAGACATTCAGTTCCTAACTCTTGCCACTGATCTTGGGCAAATCCTGTTTTCCTGTTATTAAAATTGAGGCTTAGCTACATTGAAACCCTCAGTTAAAAGATGCTATATGTGCAAAATTGTCATCACTACCTTAAAAAGGAGTATAACTCACAACTCATCTGATGCAGAACTTGTAATTCTTTGGTAGTGGGCAGCTCTTGCATTACCATATAAAGTTAAGTATTTAATAGTTCCTGAATCACAACTGATCTTTAACTACGAGATTTTAACATGCAGTTTGAAGCATTTAATGTTTTCTCTCTAGAATCGGAGGATGGGAGCTTCAGTGATGAAGATGGCAGGAGTATCCAGAGCAGAACATGGGTCAAATACCACTGTGATATTCTGAAGGAGTTTGAATATGATGGGGTCCAGGACTTAAATTCTGATTAGCACTACCTAATCTGAATACCAGCATACTGCCTGCAGAGTATATTCTTGACCTTCCTGCAAAAGTCCAGAAAATTACTGCTGCTTTTGGTAGCTCTTTATGGAAATGTTAAGGTGAGACCTCAAAGAAGGGAAAAGCATTTCTTTCTGGTAAAACAAATAGCTTCCCACTCTTGTACAAAATGCCACATTTTAAAAGGAAGCTGTCCTTGTCCATCTGTTTGATCTGTAAAATTAATACTGTATTTGATTATATACATTAAGCCTGAAGTAGCCATTTCCTAACCTGAGCTATTGGGAAAGTAGAAATCTGCAAAAATTGAACTCTCACATAAAGTTCATTAAAAAATAATTTTGTACTTAAAATCCAGGAAGCATCTGCAATTTCAAGTTGGTAGTATTTAACTCTGAGTGAGTGTTAAGTAAAGCAAGTCATTCATAATGTGACTTTTCATCCAGTAACAAAATTTGTTTGAGTGAAAGATGCATTTTTCTCATTTGAGTATTACAAATGATGGCAAGAAGAGAAACAATCTTAGCTTTAAGAAAAAAACGCTGCATTACTATCCTAAGAGCTGCTTTCTCTGTATAAATGAAAAGAACGGTCAATCTCTGGTCAATGGTCAAGACATGTCCTAGGGATTTTTGGCTGGACACCTTTTCCTTTGTATCACTGAACTAGAGTAATGTAAAGTATTTAATGCACTTGAATATGTAAATAAAAATATTTTTGAATTATTTTGCTGTAAATAGCCATTTCTTTAAAAAAGCTTGGCTTCTACCCCTTAACTGAGCTAAAAGATTCAAAATGCTGACATGTAAGCCTTCTTCTGCAGTGAGTAGCTCTAATAGGGACATCAACTTCTATACAAAGCTACAATAAAGTCATCTCTGTATAAATCAAAATCTCAGATTGTAGGCCTCAGATGATTAGTATACACACCTGCTTTAGTCTTCTGCTCCTCCAATTCTGTCTCTGTTCCCTTAACTCAGAATGGTAGATCTGTGCAGTAGTGTTTATTTTGTAAAGAAGAAAGTGGTTGGGCAATCCAGCTCAAATATATGAAGGTGCTATAGGACATTAGCTTTTCCTAACCTTCATAGTTTAATACAATAAATACTATCACATGAACTATGCTAAGTGGTTAGTGGTACTAAAATTAATTTTAAGTTACTTTAGTTTGCCATCACAGCTGTGGGTTGTTGCTGGGTTGGGTTGTGTTTTTGTTTTTTTTTAAACATTCTACTTACTTTCCTAAGCTATTGGACAGACTATTTTGGGGCAACTGTTCTAGTAGCTGGTGCTACATTACAGTAGCCCTTTCCCTTCCCGCCTAGGATAAGAGGATTTATGTAAAATTCATCGCTGTCTTAGGGTTGTTATGGTCTTCTCATATCAGACATTCCCATTGTTGCAGTCTCTACCACCTAGGGCAGAATTAGTTGTCAGTGCACTCAAAAGTGGTACCTGAAATCAAGGAAGAAACAAATACAGTTTTCAGAGTAACAGCCATGTTAGTCTGTATTCGCAAAAAGAAAAGGAGTACTTGTGGCACCTTAGAGACTAACCAATTTATTTGAGCATGAGCTTTCGTGAGCTACAGCTCACTTCATCTGATGCTGTAGCTCACGAAAGCTTATACTCAAATAAATTGGTTAGTCTCTAAGGTGCCACAAGTCCTCCTTTTCTTTTTGCGAATACAGTTTTGTGGCTATTTCCCTTGCACTAGTAACGAGTAAGGCAAGTAGTGACTGTAGTGACAGCAAAGCAACTTTTAGAGAAATAACGTGGGTTATCTTTTATTGGACCAACTGTTGGTGAGAGACAACCTTTTGAGTTTACACAGCTCTTCTTCAGACCTGTGTAATCACAAGCTTTTCTTGCAAACAGAAGTTGGTTCCATAAAAGATATGACCTCACCCACCTTGTCTCTAATATCCTCGGACTGACACGGATACAACACTACATACAAACCTCCTTCTGTCAATATCAAACTGAAATACAGGGTTTTTGTGGCGTTTAGCTTGAAGATTGGCCACAAACATCAACTAGCATTCTCTGCTAGAGCTCTAGTGAAGTCCCTGTGGGAGAAGTTACACTAAAGCAATGCCACGGATTGAATCAGGGGACAAAGAAGAGTTCAATGCATCACTCAAAGTTCTTATTTTAAACTCTATTCTTTCCCCCCCCGATTCAGTCCCTGGCATTCTACAAGCAAGAGTAGTTAGGCAGCTAGTGGGGTAGTAACTGGTGCAGCATGCATGTCGGCGGTCTAGCCAGGCTCACCAAATCTATAGTGAGTGTGCGCTATGATTTTTGGGAGACCTGGCTTGAGGGTTAGAACTAGTGTTACTTTTTAGGCCATGGAAGTTTAGGAAATCATCCTCTCACCTCAGTTTGTGGAATTTGGTCAAAAATCATGCTGTCTTCCATTACCTAACACTAGGAAAAAGGATTTAGTGCCATTGTATAAAAGACTTCTGAAAATGTAACTGTGGTTTAGGATCAAATAAAACTAAAGTCTCAACTCTCACCTTACAAGTCTGCCTCAAAAAACTCATTTTCTTTTCCTACCTTTGAACACTGCCTGCTAATAGTCCACTCCTACTCCTCCCCCACCCCCATCATCCTTCCTCTGTCAGTATTTCCATAGCACTGCTGCTTTTTTTCCCCTTTGCATTTAAGTACAGGAGAGCCTATGCAGTGGCTAATAGGACGCTGATTAAGTGATTTTAAATTAATGAAAACCATTGCATTTATCAGAATCTGACTTATAGCACTAACTGTAAGGAGCACTTAATTCCCATCACTGAAAAGGACTTCAGCATAGTTGAATTTGAGACTTTTTTTTTTATTTAACGTTAAAGCCTATCCTAAGCCCTCCCAGAAGCTATGCGCAAAGTTCTTAATGAAACCACAGCATGTTGGAGAAATCTTGAACTGCCTACTATAATCCTTTAAACAAATCTCCAACTTAAATGTATAGAATTTGTCATAATAGTACATTGGATTGTAATAAGCCACAGCAAGATTTAAGTGCTAAATGCCACTTTTTATTAAATGATCAGATGAAACAAGGAAAAGGTTTGAGGTTTAAATAAACTCCTGGACTGGACTTTGCTTCAATTTACTAGGAATAAGATGGTAAATTAAAAGTATTGCTTTCTAAACCTAGCAAAAACCTGCAAGTTTACATAAAAATAAAACTACAATTGAGATGACGTACAAGTTATGGCACACTTAAAATAAGTGCCAGAGAATTAAATACCTCTGATGTTGTTTTAAAATATAGTTGGAGATGTTAGACTCCAAAAGAGACGCTTTCAATTCAGTGTGCTGTTGGTTTGATGGGATTTATTTTAAACCTCACTCTTCAGCTACAGAGAAATAAATTAGCATGGAATAGAAAGTAACTAAGATTGCAAGGTTCCCATTTACCTAGTTTAAAAAAAGACTAATGTTTTAAATAATAAGTTGAGATATAGCTAGTAAAATATTTAACAAGATTGCAAAACAGGTTCATCCCACTGTGTGCCACAAAGGCGACACAACACAAGCCCCATTTTTGCAGCTGTATTTCATCTTACTTTAGCGATAGTTGTGACAAAATTGGTTTTATAGTATTTGAATCTCTCAAGCACAGGCAAGTAAGCAGACGTGTATCCATACTGCACCACAGGACTATAGTTTGCTGCCCCGCTAATCATAATTTTGAACCTCTAAAACCTTTAACCTCTAAAACCAAATGATACCCAGGTGTTTCAGCTCTCAATGTGTGTTATATTTACAATATTGTCTAACACTGGTATGTAAAGTGACTAGGAGCAGACCCAGCAAGAAGGTATGATTAGAAGAACCCCAGTACCTTGAAGGTGATTTGATCTTTACCTCAGTAGTACAATTATTTCTAACTTTTATTACTAGCTGTTGAGGTGAACTAATAGCACATCAGATCAAGAATATGTTTCCCCTTTCCCCACAATGTTTCCCACAGTTGAATGCTATGTACAAATAGATTTCTCTTCTGTGCCAGTTACTAGTATATATCTAATATTCAAACTGAGATGACAGCTGTGGTATTACAAGTCTTTATAATATGTAAAAGTATTGCCTCTGGTGAACAGTACTGAAAATCAGAAACTGAAAATTCTAGTCTCTTTGCTGTAACCATGCTTGTAAACTCATTTAAGAAACGATTAAATATGGAAGCTTTTAAGTTTTTGCCTCTTAAGTATTTTACTTTTTGGGGTTCTATTTGAACCATTTAGAAACAAATCAATCATCACCACAAAACCAGTAACAATCCATACATAGATGTAACATTTTAATCAAGTCTAAGTTTTTTCTGTAAAAAGGCAATTTAGAGCATGTGAAAGGTGCAGAACAAAACGGCTTTGGAGACTGAAGTTCTCTCTCTGCAGACCCCACCACTTTTCACTGAAATGATAGTTTCTAGAGGAGAAAGGGTAGGTCAGTCTTTATACGCCAATTCAATCTGCTGCAACTGCCAGTGATAATGTTTGTTATGGACGCTTGTCTTCTGGGATAAGGGGCAGATTCCCAAGCAAGTCACTTCACATAGCCCACTGAGCATCCATCAGATATGAATGGCTTTTGGTCACTTCTGACTTAAGTTTTGAATTGTACTTAAAAGGATTCATTATTCTGCTACCTAGTTCTCCAATGTACGTTTAATTTGATCACTCAGCGCTACTATTCTAGAATCTGTTTCCCCTCTTACTACTTAAATCCCATTTTTAAGAGATTTTCCATTGGCCTCAAACAATAATGAATAGTTCAGACACCGTTTCCATGTCTGAAGTGACTGGCTAATGATTACTCATAATAATGTGAATTGACAGTACTTCAACTACAGACCAAGATGCACCCAAGCATCCCCCCTCTTCAGTTTGAACAGCTGGTATATCCTGGCTCCAACGGTTCTTCAGTTGCCACATATTTCCTGTTGATCCTTTTTGTTCCTGTTAGTAACTCTTGCTTGGTTCTCTGCTGTTTTTGGAATTGCTTTATATTTTTAGTTAGTTTTGGTCTCTAATTTCTTATCTTTACTGTCCATCTTTGTCAAAACACTGTTACAAAGTACCTGGATGTCTTGAGTGATAGCACCTGCATAGGAAATTGAAGATAATACTTTGATATTCACCTGGTTTATCATAAAAGCAGCAAATTATTTAAACAGAACTTTAAGCCAACTGGACTACATATAGATCAGTGAAAATTAGTCTTGAAGTGGGTTTAGTTCTATTTTCTTTAAAATATACCACAAAGAGGATACATTTGCAACACAAGGTAAAGTTCCATTTTTGGTCTAGTCTGACCTTTTTTTTTAAAAAACAAACCAACAGTATGTTTAAACGCTGTCCTAATGGTGACATAGTTTTTTCTCCCAGGATCCTGTAGGGTATACAATACACTGAAATTTGTTTTCCCTGCTAAAAGAGAAAGATAAGGCTTACAAACCAAAAGCTTCAAATAGTGTGTGGGGGAAGGAAAAAGGACTTCTGTATACGTTTAAGAAATTAATAAGGTTTGATAATTGATCCATGTACTGACTGATGAAGCCATGTAACCTATTTCATTTAAGGGAGGATTTATGAACAACCCCTGTGGGAACTTTTACTGAACTGTAAAAAACAAAGCAGTAGGCTGCAAGAGAAGATTGAGTAATCCTTAACTGGACAATTCAACAAAGGGATACTGGCAGGCAAAGCTCCAGAGAAGATTTTTTTTTTTTTGAATAGCATAAACATTACATATTTTCAAGCAGCTGATCAATCTAAGCTCCAACTAAAGTGAAGTAAGACAACATGTTTGCTTGAGTCCAGAAAGATTTAGTGATTTTAGAATTACAGCCAGCCTTGCTTTAGGATTTAGATTTTTCAATGTGTTTAATAAGATACACATATAATGAGATTGATAGAAGCTATAAAATATACACTAAATGTAAAATACAGAAATAATGAAATATCCCCCCCCCCCCCCCCATCACTGCCATTCAGCTCATGTATGACCACTCACACTAATTTAAAATTTATTGTAAAGGTCTTCATTCAAGCCTAGCAAATAGTGAACTTCCAATCTACATGTGCTTACCTAAGATGTTGTTGATAAATGGAGGCCTTCTGGATATGGGCAAGTAGACTCCAATGAAATAGACTGGAATTCCAGATATAGCAATGCCAATTCCGATCAATGAATTAATGGTGTCACTATACAGAGGCACCACCACCAGAAATATTGAGCATATACAGAAAACTATTGGGAAAAACAGGCCCAGCTGTAGAAAAGGAGAAAAAGATTAGGACATTCTTGGAATGCTTTCATATAGCAACAGTTACATGCATTCTGATGGGAATGCGATTTTCTGTAATTGCAATTTTCAATACATAACATTTTTCCAAATCAGGTTTTTAATTCCCATACACACAACAGCACAGAGTGGACTTGTATTTGGCTAGTTAGAAACATGTTAAGTGGATACAAGGACAGTACTCCATACAGCAGACCCACAGAACAGTAGCTAAGATTCACATGTGCAACAGTGTAAGATTATATCTATGCAATGTTGAAAGAAGCTTTTTACTGCAGCAGAGTGGCTTTTAGACAAATCCACCGCACTGAGACATTGCCTTTCGAGAGTCAAGAATGGCATGGTTAGTTTAATGAAGTGCATCAAACTTTACCAGAGAAAGGTGCTAAAGGAATTAAGAATTCAGACATACCACAACAGCTCCAAATATTGCCTTGGTAGCAAAGGTGCTACCAGCATGATTAATTTGCCCTCCCTAATTTTCACACAATAGTGCTGGGACTAAGGAAGAGGGGAAGAGCGATAGAAAGCCATAATCCATTGGCCTATAATCCAAAGAGCAAGAGTAGCTCCTGATTTCAACCACATGAACCATTTTTCAGATGGCAGAACGATGAACTAGTGATTGAACTGAAAAAATGAAGAGGAATATCCGTCAGTCATTTTCACCTAGTAGTTGAGCCAGTCTGCTAGAACAGGAATATTTACTGAGCATTTAACAGCAACGCACGGCATTTTACAAAATGCCCTGAGAGTTTACAATCTAACACTTCAGACATAATGCATATGGGTTCAAATTTCAGACAAGTGCTGTAGGATGTATTGAGGGAGGGGAAAGATCTTAAAAATAAACTAATTCTGCTTATATTAATTCATTAATTTGTACCTTGAGAGGCCTGGGTCGATTTGGTTCCTTCCAGCGGAGGTATAATTGCCCAGCTATTGATAGTCCCACAAAAAACCAGTAACTGAAACTGAAGTAGTTAATAAGCTGGAAAACATCTTCTACAGTCAGATAAATGAGGGCCATAGTACACTGTTGGGAAAAAACATGAGTATCATGAAGAACTATAAGTGACATTGGTTTTTCAAGTTATTTTTTTGCTTTGTATATTAATGTCATCTTTCATGCCGGAGTTCTTTATATGATTATATACTTACAGACTTCACCCTTACAGAAATGAACTTTTGGGGTGGAAACAATTATTTCTGATTATTCCTAGAGATGGGATTTTACTGAGATTTCCCAAGGTGGTGGGAACACAAGGATTACGTTTATTCACTTTCATCTTTGGTGAATTGCAAGAAAGTGCTGAATTTAACAAGAAAGTCCAGCTACCTAGTGTGACAAAGTTCCTCCTCTGCCTTGGTGGGTCCTGTGCTTATTGGCGGATTTTCTCACCTCAGAGGTTCACAGCAGCCGTCAGTTTGGCCACTTTCGTGGCTCAAATCTGCCATTCACTCATCACTGGCCAGCACGAGGAAAAGGAAGAACAATCCCTGCAGTCTCTGCTGATCCACCTAGTGGATCGGGGAACAGGCCAGAGACCGTCCCCTCTGGTGGAACCCACAGTCCAGGTCAACTCCTCCGGTATCAAGTAGGGAGTTGGAGGGATGGGGGAACCCGGGCCTGCCCCCTACTCCGGGTTCCAGCCCAGGGCCCTGTGGATTGCAGTTGTCTACAGTGGCTCCTGTAACAGCAGCGTGACAGCTACAACTCCCTGGGTGACTTCCCCATGGCCTCCTCCCAACACCTTCTTTATTCTCACCACAGGACCTTCCTCCTGATGTCTGATGTTTGTACTTCTCAGTCTTCCAGTAGTACGCCTTCTCCCTCTCAGCTTCTTGTGCCTCTTGCTCCCAGCTCCTTGCACGCACCACAAACTGAAGTGAGCTCCTTTTTAAACCCAGGTTCCCTGATTAGCCTGCCTTAATTGATTCTAGCAGCTTCTTGATTGGTTGCAGGTGTTCTAATCAGCCTGTCTGCCTTAATGGTTTCCAGAAAGTTCCTGATTGTTCTGGAACCTTCCCCGTTACCTTACCCGGGGAAAAGGGACCTACTTAACCTGGGGCTAATGTATCTGCCTTCGATCACTCTCCTGTAGCCATCTGGCCCGACCCTGTCACACTAGCTACTGACAAAGATGCTTAATGTATTTTGACCCTGTAAGTAAGTTTACCAGAGCATAAAGGAGTTCATAAACAGCTGGATTTTTACTTTACATAACTCAATCATATCCTGATGACTAAATAGCCTGACTGTATTATCTATTTGATTTGCTAACAAGAAGTCAAAGAAAATTTAAGATGGATCTTAGACTAGCTTTAGTCTTACCTTGTTCATGAGAAATGGAAGTCTGCAAAGAACTGCACCCAACAGCAACAAAGCCAAAGTATTCAGTCACTTTATTCCCGTTCCAGTTTTCTTTATAGTTAGAGACTTTGTAGTTTGACTTACGTTAAGAATTTTTAGGAATTATCAACCTAATGTAACTCTCCAGAGACTAATTAATTGTTAAGTCATACAAGTGAAAGATCATTTAATGTAGTATACAGTACAGACCTTATCTGTCAATGAACTCCAACCCAAGTAAAAAAATTCCTTTTTGGATCTATTTCATATCCCAAATACTTCCATACAGCTTAAAAGCAGCAGCAGCAACTTACATTAAAGAGCAGCGCTGGTACAGGTGTGAACCTCCCTATATGGATCATGGACAATAGATCAGGGAGATGACCTTCCCGGGATCCTACAAAAAACAGCCTGTAAAGGACACAAGAAAAAGTAAATCTTGACCCAAGGAAAGAAAGAGAGCTGTGTAAAAACGTGTTATGAGAACAACCTCAAATAAACTTGCATGTGTATTCAACTATTCTTGTACTGTATGTAGGTCTGTATAAGTAAATCTCTACACATTAGTGCTGTTTTTTTTTTTTTTAAAAGGTAAACTTCTGTAATTACTGAAGTAGGTTTTCATTGTTATGAGGCACAAACCATCCACAATTACAGCTGTATACAGTTAGTTAAACATTCTGGTACAATTTTAAGTATTGACATCAAGTTAGTAATTTTCATGACGTAACAATGAGAAATGATTTATGATCAGATCCTGAAGGAGGTGACTGTACATAAGAATTTCTATAAATAATTTTAACAGTGTTCTAAGTTTATCTATTGTGTAATTTCAAAATAACGTTTCTTTTCAGTAGGGGGAGGTTAAATATGCATTTTAATGGACAAACAAGATTTTATAGGTATTATAAAAACTCTTTTGAAGCTTGTACTGGTCATGTCTGTAGTCAATGCATAGGAGAAAGTTTCCATGACATATCTGAAGCTTTAAAAAGGCTGTCATACAAATTAAAACTTTTAAAGCTTCACACACAAGATCAAAAATGTATTACATTTTTACACTTTAAACACAGTATTTAAACAGGAAAACAAGAAAATTAAGTTATTAACTCCACAAGAAAACTAGAGAATAATCAATTCTTGACCAAGGGCATGAAACAATGTGGTTGATTACCTACTATACAACATTTATTATACCTTACAATGTATTGTTCATATTGCTATGCAGTCACCTTTTGGGAGTGGGAGGGGA
This sequence comes from Caretta caretta, assembly GCF_965140235.1. Classification (NCBI taxonomy): domain Eukaryota; kingdom Metazoa; phylum Chordata; order Testudines; family Cheloniidae; genus Caretta; species Caretta caretta. Next base: position 10,421,631 of record NC_134217.1, on the reverse strand, counting down.
TACGGGGGGGAAGAAATGGGACAAACTAGTGATACGGAATACACAAACTAAAAAGTCTATTGAGGACAGTTATTTTATTGCGATATTCTTTAATGGCATGGACATTAAAAGTGTTCATCTATTTTGTGTGTGATACACTAAGTTGGCCAAGAGTGCTTATGAACATCTTAAAACAGAACCAAAATGTGTATTACCTAGATGATGCTAAAATTGATGCATTAAGTCCACCAAAACATGAAACAGCTACAGCAACAGGAACTGTCCAGCTGAAAATGCCAAACACCTGGTCAGCAAATGTCTAATGAATGAAGACAAGGGAAAAAATTAAAATGTTTGCAATGGCAGGACATAAATGGAACAGTAAAATTAAACCTGTTTTTAATAAGATTTGTGTGAGAAAAAAAACCAGCATAACACTTACATTAATAATCTTCCACAGAGCTGTATAAATTGGCAGCAATTCCTTTCACCTATTTTAGTTATACACAAAATGAAGCTCAAGTCAGGCAATTTAGTTTGGGTTTACTGCTCGGTGAACCCAAGAAGTCTTTTCTTTAAGCAATTCACAAAGAATTGTGCTCATAAATATAAGACAGATTTCTAAATTGCTTTGGTTTCTCTTGCTCACCCACATAATATGCTGTGTGATACACCTTAATTATAAAAAGTCAACATAACAGACTGGCTTCCAGAGCAACAAATAAATACGGCTCCAAGGGAAAAACATACATACAATCTGAGATCCAAATAGGAAGGTGTGCTTTGCCTTCTGAAATACCAACTGAGGGAACTTCTTCCCAAAACCCTCACATGAGCATTTCTATAAAGTTACTGTTCTCTAAGCCAGTCTATAATCCTTATTTTTCTTTTCCCTTCTACTCCCTCCCCCTCTCCCCAAACTAGCACATTCTGTCCCTTAGGCAGCCCTTCCCCTTCTCTGAACTGCAAGGGCTTTGGTCCTCAAACACCGTAGCTGGCAGAGCAGCTTCCTCACTGCTGATGCTGCCAGACCACTTATGTGCCATTGCAGTGATTGCCAATACCAGTGACTCTAGAGCAAAGTGGCCAGGCGCACAGGATTTCTTAGTAGGTGAATGAGCAAAGCCTCCAGATGCCAATGCTCTGGAAACTATCATGCAAATGTTTAATAGCAGAATTTGCTAGAGAGCACGTTGGATAATGTCCTGTTCAGCATAATCTATTTCCCCCAGGTGAAGGAAATTGGAGAGAATCTCTTAGAATATCCGGTCTCAGAATATTAAAAAAAAAAAAATCAAGTGGATTAATATATAATGAAAGACAATTGCTTAGATACAATAGTTTCTCTCCCCCTACCTGGAGTGTGTGCTAGAGGATGGAAGGGAAGCTATGCCCCCTGCCCCCCCCCCAAAAAAAATCCCTTATCCTCCCAGAGTTGTGTTCAGCTGGGGGGGAAGAAAGCCTTCATTCCAAATATGGAAGCTATCAATTAGGGCTGTCGATTAATCACAGTTAACTCACGCGATTAACTGAAAAAAATTAATCGTGATTAAAAAAGCAAATCGCGATTAATCGCAGTTTTAATCGCACTGTTAAACAATAGAGTATCAATTAACATTTATTAAATATTTTGGATGTTTTTCTACATTTTCATATATATTTTGTATTCTGTGTTGTAATTGAAATCGAAGTGTATATTATTTTTTATTACAAATATTTGCACTGTCAAAATTAAAAACAAAAGAAATAGTATTTTTCAATTCACCTCTTACAAGTACTGCAGTGCAATCTCTGTCATGAAAGTACAACTTACAAATGTAGATTTTTTGTTACATAACTGCACTCAAAAACAATGTAGAACTTCAGAGCCTACCAGTCCACTCAGTCCTACTTCTTGTTCAGCCAATCGCTAAGACAAACAAGTTTGTTTACATTTACAGGATATAATACTGCCATCTTCTTATTTACAATGTCACCAGAAAGTGAGAACAAGCATTTGCATGGCACTTTTGTAGCGGCATTGCAAGGTATTTACGTGCCAGATATGCTAAACATTCATATGCCACTTCATGCTCTGGCCACTATTCCAGAGGACATGCTTCCGTGCTGATGGTGCCCGTTAAAAGAAAAAAAAAAAAGCGTTAATAAAATTTGTGACTGAACTCTTTGGGGGAGAATTGTGTCTCCCCGGCTCTGTTTTACCCACATTCTGCCATATGTTCCACGTTATAGCAGTCTCGGATTATGACCCCACACAAGTTGTTCATTTTAAGAACATTTTCACTGCAGATTTGACAAAACGCAAAGAAGGTACCAATGTGAGATTTCTAAAGATAGCTACAGCACTCAACCCAAGGTTTAAGAATCTGAAGTGCAGTCCAAAATCTGGGAGGGACAAGGTGTGGAGCATGCTTTCAGAAGTCTTAAAAGAGCAACACTCTGATGTGGAAACTACCAAACCCGAAACACCAAAAAAGAAAATCAACCTTCTGTTGGTGGCACCTGACTCCAGATAATGAAAATGAACATGCGTTGGTCTGCACTGCTTTGGATTCTTATCGAGCAGAACCCATCATCAGCATGTCCCCTGGAATGGTGGCCGAAACATGAAGGGACATATGAATCTTTAGCACATCTGGCACATAAATATCTTGCGACACTGGCTACAACAGTGCCCTGAGAATGCCTGTTCTCACTTTCAGATGACACTGCAAACAAGAAGCAGGCAGCATTATCTCCTGCAAATGTAAACACACTTGCTTGTCTGAGCAGTTGGCCGAACAAGAAGTAGAACTGAGTGGACTTGTAGGCTCTGAAGTTTTACATTGTTTTGTTTTTGAGTGCCTTTTTTTGTACGTAAATCTATATTTGTAAGTTCAACTTTCATGATAAAAGAGATTGCACTACAGTACTTGTATGAGGTGAATTGAAAAATACTATCTCGTTTTTTTACAGTGCAAATACTTGTAATCAAAAAAATATAAAGTGAGCACTGTACACTTTGTATTCTGTGTTGTAACTGAAATCAATACGTTTGAAAATGTAGATAACATCTAAAAATATTTAAATAAATGGTATGCTATTATTAACAATGCGATTAATCGCAATTAATTTTTTTAATCGCTTGACAGTCCTATCAATTATTTCTTTGCTGAATTTTATCAAATGGCACATTACTTCTATTATACCATTTACTGGAAAAAACTAGTAGTGATGGCAGTGGCTACTTAGTGTCTTGCATTATATCAATCAATTGCTGCACTAAATCATTCTACGTCATTTACAGGCTACGAATGCACACTTTTTTTTATATCTATAAAGGAAGAAACAGCTAGTTGGTATCCAAGTGACAGTCACAGCACACAACTAGTTGCAGGAGATATCAACCTTCTTTGTTGCACATACAGTAGGTATTTTATATTTCTGTATTTACATAGTACATATGTAGGTATGCATGGTCATCTAAACATTTCCAGTAACTCCTCCCCAAATTGTTTCTTTGTTTCCTTCTTCAGCCTCAAGAGCAAGATACCAAATAGCAAGAGCCGCAAAAATCAGTCCCTGCTTCCTGCGTGTTTTCTGTCTTGTCAGTCATAAATATTCATTTTCAGGCCAACAGTGAACCACTAGCTGTTAGTATTTTGACCCCCACAATACGCCCTTTTCAGGTGGCTTTTCACTCATGAAACTATGGACTAAGCCGGTCACTCAAAATGGGTAAATATTCAGCACTGCACTTTGTTCACAGTGTACAAAGACATCTGGAGTTAAAGGTGGACTGAAATATTTTTAATTGGCTTCTTCTCAACCACCACCTAAAGCAGCACAGAACGCTTCATCTCCTATCTTCCTCAGTTGGCTCTAGACGCAAGCGATATCTCATCATGGCCAAGATATGTGTAGTTTAAAGAAATTTCACGAGGCCCAAATTGGGCAAAATCTGAACTAGAGAGTTTCAGGTTTATTTTTTCATGCGACTGAATTTTTGTAAACACAAAAAAAAGCTTGCCTATCCTTGAGTACCCTGTCCAAACTTTTAGGCAGCAAAGTGCTTTCTCCAGCATTTAAGTAGTCCAGCCAGTTTAAGGTTCTGAACTCAATTCTGCTTAGCTGCATGTGATGACCTGCAGTATAAACCAAAATGTATTCCATCTCTATGTAACTCTGAGCAAATTTAATTGAGCATCAGCACAGGGGAATGAATTTCTTGATACGATGTGCCAAAGCAAAAATGTATTCATGCTTACAGAAGTCTGCACAAACAGGTTAAAAGCTACTCAGGGCCTGACTACATGGTTGTTTAAAGCATTCTGTGGGGGTGTGATTTCTAAAATGAACTAACATGCTGGACTTGAACTGGTCCATGCAGACTTTGCTAGTAGTAGTACTACATTAAAACACACCAGGGGACCTTTAGTGTATACCAGAAAGGTCTTAATGCACAGCAACTTAGCGTGCTTTAAAAATCACACCCTCTTACAGCACATTATCCCACTGTGTAGACAAGTCCTTAGACAATTGCATAGGTAAAACTTAAAGTTGCCTTTCCTTCTTAAGTCTCCAGAAAAATTGTACACCGTGGTATAATTCCCTCATTATTAAGTAGCTACAGAGGAAAAAGTGAATGCAAAAAAAAGAAGACATTTGCTTCTTTAAATGGTCACATTTAATATCAACTATTGCCCCAAGGCTCCAAAGAAAATATTTAATGTGATACCTCTTGCTGCTTCATATTACCTCACTTGTTAAAAAGGTCACCAAGATTATTCTTTGTAAAGAGCCCTCAGTTCAAAATACAGAAATCCAGGCTTTATTCTGTACTGTTTGTGTCTATAACTACTTTGATTTTTAATGGGGCCCTTTTTTGCGTTTTCATCATTTTGTTTTTATCTTTTCCAAATAAATCCTAATTAAGGTTTCCTTTGTAGGCAAAAGATGGATTAAATCCGTTCATGTTAGCCACCAGAAGGGGGAAATAGTAAAGTCAGGACAAAAGCCAAATCAATAAAAACTTATAGGAAATGTGTAAGAAAACTTAGATAATGTATTAAGGTGAACTTCAGAGTTCTCTCACTGCTTCCATGAGGGTGGAGAGAGACACAGAGGATTCTGGCCTCAAAAAGGGAGAAAACAGCCTTCCAAATGTGAGCAATGAAAACTGACCATTGCAAGGATTCAACATATAAACTTTGTATTGCCCAGCCTCTGGCTCTCCCCTGTCAACATGGTTCTTTCTGTGTGGGAAGTACAAGTGCAAAGCTGACGCTAATGTGGCTAAAGGCAACATTAATAACGCTGCAGCTATCCGCTGTCTCAAATTGGGGCTTTTTTGCAAAGAGTGGTTTGTCCTCTTGCTGTCATCCAGAGACCCTAAGGCACAGAGCTGTCTGCAGAGGTCACTCTTGCATAGGAACATGCAGCATTGGCTTCATGTCTCCCCACCTACTTCATTTGGAATTTTCTGCCCTAAATTATTTGCTTCTTTCCTTCTTTGCCTCACAGAATGAAAATACAGCGTGTAGACAAGAAATCCCCCATACTGAAACAGATCCTGGCCCTGTAAAAAAGCAGTAGCATATAGGACGTCCACAAAGACTATACCCTTCAAAACAAGAGGTAACTGCCTCTCTCTAAAGCCAGAGATATGATACCATGTGCAAAGAAAGCAAAGCTATTTTGGGATTTACATAATCCAGCCTCATAGAAGCTGTCATGAAAGTCTGCCAACTCAGGAGGCTAAGTCTACTTATCTGTCCTTTACAATGATTGATCAAAATAATTATAAAATTTTCCTTATCCAATAGGCTACCTATTGCTTGTCCATCAAAAAAGTCCTTGAGTAAAGGAGAATTATGCAAAGCTGATTACAGTCCATTATACCAGATGATAAAAATGAGTGGGAGGAAACAGAAGAGGGTACATAAAGGAACTGAATAGTGCAAAAATCTGACTGCAAAAACTGGGGGCTATTAAGTATAACAATAGATTGTTATCCCTATGGTATCGTTCTCCAGCCTGGATTGCCCAATTCAAATTGACTGGTAATTCCAGTGGGTATCTTTCTTGGTCTTCAAACATCCTACACATGGAGTATGTAAACCGATAGGTGCCTCTTTTGTATCATCAGATCCATATGCCTACTGGAATTAAGGCAAAGCCAGCTCAGAGGAATCAGGTGAATCAGGAATCAAGGAAGAACGTGATGGCTGATGATCGAATAATGAAGGAATTTTGAAAGATTCTTCAGAACAAATAAGCTGTGTCAAGAGATGAAAATTCTTACAGACAACTGTTGCAATAGAAGAATAAGAAATCTGGTCTCCAAAGTTGAGCAATCCAAAGACCAAATGAAATTAAGAGACTCCAAAATTTAAATCTGATGAAGGATATGATTAAAAACCCACACACCACCGCACAACTAACTATGGAACTCTCTTCCACAAGATGTCACAGAGACAAAAAGCTTTCTAGGAGATTACAGAGACATGATGGGTGAGGTAATATCTTTTATTGGATCAACTTCTGTTGGAGAGAGAGAGAGACAGACAAGCTTACAAAGAGCTCTTCAGTTCTTGGAAAACTTACTCAGAGTGTCACAGCTAAATACAAGATGGAACAAATTGTTTAGCAAAAGTAGTTAACACATATTTCAAGGGACCATTCAAGATGAAGACACCTGTTAATATAGGTGATTTGACATTTATATGGATGATTAACAGCTAGAGTTACATTAGCTAGAGTTACAGAGATAGATGATAAATTTATAACCTATACAAATTCATACGTTAGGATGCAAGTTAACCAACTGCAGTTAGGAAGAAATCCCCTTTCCCTCCCCTCCCCCATCCCCCAATAGGTAGGTTGTCTGTCCACTATGGATTTTCTGTGGGAGGGAACCATTGTGTTATAATTTAAGAACTCTTAAGAAGTTCAGTTTGCTCCACTAAGCAGATCTTCCACAATATATTTCAGCCAAATTAAGTTCTTCAAGTTTGTCAGTCACCTGAACTTTCTGGTTAAATTTTTATTTCCAGTGGTGCAAATTCAACAGACAAAGCACAGATGAAGAGCACCTATCAAATGTGTTTTCTAATTCCATAGTTGCAGTGAATAAGTCTGCCTGGTTTCTTTGTTACTTCCAAGACAAAATGCATTTTTTAGTTCATAAATGCATATTTATAAAATCTTTCACTTCCACAGGAAGACTCAATTTCTTACAACTTTTGTTGTAAATTATTTTGTAAACCAGCAGGTATCTTCAAGATTGTGCTATATTTTTCTTTGACAAATGATAAAAGAATCCCTACACAGTTACTCATGGCAGTAAAATTTTATGGAGGTGCAACAAAACCAGCCACATGAAAAAAACATTATACTTGTATTTTGTGGGGGGATCATGGAAGGGGGGCAGAGAAATACTAGAACAGGGATCAAAAACAACATCATCAAGTGCAATGGCACAAGAAAAAGGATTAGAGACTGTTTTCCATTATAGGCGTGATTACTTTTATGACAACGTATCCTCAATTAGTAAATGAGTCATGGAGCTCTCATCTGAGAGCTGACCAACTCCATTTTACCTACCACTGCTTCTGGTGAATGTTCAAGTTCATTTTTACAGACATGTGAAGCAGTAGACAAGGGAAAGAATGGCGCATTTGAGGGAATATGCAGAGGGTGACAGAAGGGCCTACCTGGAGACAGCTATTACAGAAGCATTTAGTCCGCCATAACAGGAGAAAACCAACATTATGGGGATGGTCCATTGCATAAATCTCAGGGTTTCTTCTGAGAAAGTCTGAAGAGCAAGAAGCATTAAGATTAAATCATCATCCTCACTATGATCTGACAAGTCCTGAACTAGAACTGTTTCTATAGCCAGAAAACAGTACATGAAATAAATGAATTATAAATCTCTTCAGTTATGGACAATGCCTCCCTCCCAACTATCATACTATAGACACACGTGTATTTGTTTCCCCCCGCTAGCAACCTTAATTCTGAATTTCATTTTAAGACCACCTTAATGAAAGAACAGCAGCCAGGAGCTTCTAGCTGTACATTTTTCAGCTGAAGTGCTAGCATTTTTTTCCGACTGAAATGTTATGACAAATTAATCCCAGAAGAACGATCACAAAATTAAACACTCAAAAAATCTACTTTGTTAAAACACAAAAGCCTGATTTATTAAATCTGTTTTTCCTGCAGTGGGAAAGTTAGTTTGGCTTCTTGACTTTAACAGCTGGACTCAACATCTGAACAGGATTTGCAAGACTACTACTCTGCCCCCTGAAATGCTGAAACAACAGTTCTGTACAAACAGTTCTATTTAAAGAAGTCTGACTGGAAGCAGTGAGAACTCCTCCAATAAAATGTTGCCACAAAACAAAATTCACAGGGTACTTCCATGTTTTAGGATCTGTCCCATGTTCAGTAAGCGAGGGTTGCAGGAAGATAAGAGTCCTACATTTATTTTAGGAATGTCAACACAAGGACTTTGTCTTCACAACATTCAGTTTGCACTGTAACAAGATGACAAAGATCACCAGACACTGACATTGCAACGAATCATGATGCAACACTAACCGTTCCAAAACACCACTGTCCTAAAAGGTCTTTAGTGAGGGGGGGCTTTAAAACCTAGTGAGGAGGGCTTTAAACTAGGTTCACCGGGGGAAGGAGACCAAAGCCCTGAGGTAAGTGGGAAAGCGGGATACCGGGAGGAAGCACAGGCAGGAATGTCTGTGAGGGGAGGGCTCCTGCCTCATACTGGGAATGAGGGGCGATCAGCAGGTTATCTCAAGTGCTTATATACAAATGCACAAAGCCTTGGAAACAAGCAGGGAGAACTGGAGGTCCTGGTGATGTCAAGGAACTATGACGTGATTGGAATAACAGAGACTTGGTGGGATAACTCACATGACTGGAGTACTATCATGGATGGTTATAAACTGTTCAGGAAGGACAGGCAGGGCAGAAAAGGTGGGGGAGTAGCACTGTATGTAAGGGAGCAGTATGACTGCTCAGAGCTCCGGTACGAAACTGCAGAAAAACCTGAGTGTCTCTGGATTAAGTTTAGAAGTGTGTGCAACAAGAGTGATGTAGTGGTGGGAGTCTGCTATAGACCACCAGACCAGGGGGGTGAGGTAGATGAGGCTTTCTTCCGGCAGCTCACGGAAGCTACTAGATCGCATGCCCTGATTCTCATGGGTGACTTTAATTTTCCTGATATCTGCTGGGAGAGCAATACAGCGGTGCATAGACAATCCAGGAAGTTTTTGGAAAGCGTAGGGGACAATTTCCTGGCGCAAGTGCTAGAGGAGCCAACTAGGGGGGGCGCTTTTCTTGACCTGCTGCTCACAAACCGGGTAGAATTAGTGGGGGAAGCAAAAGTGGATGGGAATCTGGGAGGCAGTGACCATGAGTTGGTTGAGTTCAGGATCCTGACGCAGGGAAGAAAGGGAAGCAGCAGGATACAGACCCTGGACTTCAGGAAAGCAGACTTCGACTCCCTCAGGGAACGGATGGCCAGGATCCCCTGGGGGACTAACTTGAAGGGGAAAGGAGTCCAGGAGAGCTGGCTGTATTTCAAGGAATCCCTGTTGAGGTTACAGGGACAAACCATCCCAATGAGTCGAAAGAATAGTAAATATGGCAGGCGACCAGCTTGGCTTAATGGTGAAATCCTAGCGGATCTTAAACATAAAAAAGAAGCTTACAAGAAGTGGAAGGTTGGACATATGACCAGGGAAGAGTATAAAAATATTGCTCGGGCATGTAGGAATGATATCAGGAGGGCCAAATCGCACCTGGAGCTGCAGCTAGCAAGAGATGTTAAGAGTAACAAGAAGGGTTTCTTCAGGTATGTTGGCAACAAGAAGAAAGCCAAGGAAAGTGTGGGCCCCTACTCAATGAGGGAGGCAACCTAGTGACAGAGGATGTGGAAAAAGCTAATGTACTCAATGCTTTTTTTTGCCTCTGTTTTCACTAACAAGGTCAGCTCCCAGACTGCTGCGCTGGGCATCACAAAATGGGGAAGAGATGGCCAGCCCTCTGTGGAGATAGAGGTGGTTAGGGACTATTTAGAAAAGCTGGACGTGCACAAGTCCATGGGGCCGGACGAGTTGCATCCGAGAGTGCTAAAGGAATTGGCGGCTGTGACTGCAGAGCCATTGGCCATTATCTTTGAAAACTCGTGGCGAACGGGGGAAGTCCCGGATGACTGGAAAAAGGCTAATGTAGTGCCAATCTTTAAAAAAGGGAAGAAGGAGGATCCTGGGAACTACAGGCCAGTCAGCCTCACCTCAGTCCCTGGAAAAATCATGGAGCAGGTCCTCAAAGAATCAATCCTGAAGCACTTGCATGAGAGGAAAGTGATCAGGAACAGCCAGCATGGATTCACCAAGGGAAGGTCATGCCTGACTAATCTAATCGCCTTCTATGATGAGATTACTGGTTCTGTGGATGAAGGGAAAGCAGTGGATGTATTGTTTCTTGACTTTAGCAAAGCTTTTGACACGGTCTCCCACAGTATTCTTGTCAGCAAGTTAAGGAAGTATGGGCTGGATGAATGCACTATAAGGTGGGTAGAAAGCTGGCTAGATTGTCGGGCTCAACGGGTAGTGATCAATGGCTCCATGTCTAGTTGGCAGCCGGTATCAAGTGGAGTGCCCCAAGGGTCGGTCCTGGGGCTGGTTTTGTTCAATATCTTCATAAATGATCTGGAGGATGGTGTGGATTGCACTCTCAGCAAATTTGCGGATGATACTAAACTGGGAGGAGTGGTAGATACGCTGGAGGGGAGGGATAGGATACAGAAGGACCTAGACAAATTGGAGGATTGGGCCAAAAGAAATCTGATGAGGTTCAAGAAGGATAAGTGCAGGGTCCTGCACTTAGGACGGAAGAACCCAATGCACAGCTACAGACTAGGGACCGAATGGCTAGGCAGCAGTTCTGCGGAAAAGGACCTAGGGGTGACAGTGGACGAGAAGCTGGATATGAGTCAGCAGTGTGCCCTTGTTGCCAAGAAGGCCAATGGCATTTTGGGATGTATAAGTAGGGGCATAGCGAGCAGATCGAGGGACGTGATCGTCCCCCTCTATTCGACATTGGTGAGGCCTCATCTGGAGTACTGTGTCCAGTTTTGGGCCCCACACTACAAGGAGGATGTGGATAAATTGGAGAGAGTCCAGCGAAGGGCAACAAAAATGATTAGGGGTCTGGAACACATGAGTTATGAGGAGAGGCTGAGGGAGCTGGGATTGTTTAGCCTGCAGAAGAGAAGAATGAGGGGGGATTTGATAGCTGCTTTCAACTACCTGAAAGGGGGTTCCAAAGAGGATGGCTCTAGACTGTTCTCAATGGTAGCAGATGACAGAACGAGGAGTAATGGTCTCAAGTTGCAGTGGGGGAGGTTTAGATTGAATATTAGGAAAAACTTTTTCACTAAGAGGGTGGTGAAACACTGGAATGCGTTACCTAGGGAGGTGGTAGAATCTCCTTCCTTAGAGGTTTTTAAGGTCAGGCTTGACAAAGCCCTGGCTGGGATGATTTAACTGGGAATTGGTCCTGCTTCAAGCAGGGGGTTGGACTAGATGACCTTCTGGGGTCCCTTCCAACCCTGATATTCTATGATTCTATGATAACTGGAAATAGATGTCAGCCTTTCCTGAATTCTGAACTAATGCAAAACTGAAAGACCAAAGATGATCCTACCCTGCATAAGACTGAAGACTTCTGCAGTGCCGGTTTGTGTAGCTCATTTCAGGTTTGCCTCAGACATGAGTGAGCTGTTCCAGGTTCCATTTATACAGGTTCTTATATTGCTCTCATCACTTTTGTATCTGAGCCCCTTTCAGTAATACATTAAGCGACTAACATCTGCCCTGTAGGTTTGTTCTTGCTCCTCCTCTCCCCAGAGAGAGAAAAGTGTGTGCAGTATAGCATTTTGTTTTAGATTCCCCATGCCAGCCTAGGTCTGTGTACTGGAGGGCAGAGGCAGGGAACAGAAAGATCTGGTGTGAGAACACAGAACAGTTTTCCCCCTTTTAGTTTCCTGACCTTTGAGGATTGTTTCCTAAAGGAAATAAGGAAACTGACTCATGGTAACCTCATTTGCAAGTAGGGAAGCTGCATGTGCAAAAGACCCGAACAAAACAAAACTGCTGAGTGCATAAAATTCTGTGCCACTCTCAGAAAGCTTGTTTGTCAAAACAAAAACATTGGGTGAAGTCTGTTCAATTTGATCAAATACATTCAAGTGACCTGCGCTAAAGGAGTGACTACATCAACTGGAAATGTAATGGGGTACTCTAATTTCTGGTGGTGCAATAGATAGCAGTTTGTGTTATGTTTTTTAAAGTGTCTTTCAATTCTGCTTTCAGTGATAATCCTTCTGGCTGGTCCCCACTGCAACCCACATTGCTCCTCTTAAATCATTTGAGATGGAAAATGTCTCCTCCTTTTTCCCAGGGACAGAAGATGCTGCTGCAGTGCAAGGTACAGAGTGGAATCGTTCATTCAGTAAGATCTTAAATCACCAAAATCATGCATGGCATATAGTCCACTGCATGGATATGCTCTTCTGGATATACCCCAGCCTCTTTGGCCGGATCTACACTAACAAAATTGCATACCCACCTTCCAACAGTGCAGCTACGCAGATCAGAAATTCATGACAGTGGTGTAGATAAGGCACAAGCATTTTCACTAGGGCTTACACTGCTCCTTACCCTAGAGTAGGAGCTGCAACAAGGCTGGAAACGGGTACAAATTCTGCAGAATAGGCAAGGACAAAATGTGTTCCCTTAAAATTATACTAATATGCCAAGCCTTCTCTCCAGATTGGGTTCAACCCCTTGATCTCACACCTCCTGTTTGGTGTGTCTACACTCACAACCTTTCTAGCTATAAAGCATCACCATTGCAGCATCAGTGGAAGCTGTAACAGACAGGGACTAGGTTTGAGGACTGTGGTAAAGATGCCCGAGTCCCATCTATACTATAGTTTCCATGGCTGTTTACACTGGTGAAGCTGCATAGGCAGTGAATTACCTCTCAAAAGTTTGCAAGTATAAATGCAGTCTTCAAGGGTTAAAGTAACAGCAATATTTCTATTTACACAGCCCCAAAGGTGTGCTAGTGATTTCAGTGCTGAAAATGAGAAGAGTTGAGGGACCTACTAATTAACAAGTAAGAACTGGTAAAAAGATCCATAAACCCAGATTGAGTGAACTCTTTCAATATGCCTATATCCAACAATCAATGTTGCATATCAAAGAAATTCTAATCAGGTTTTAAGTCAGAAAAGTACAAGATTCACAAGCAGATAAGGGAATTTTAAAAAAGGTTACTTAACAAAATAACTTTTGTTCTCCAAAATGTATTACTTCCATATATTACACTGAGAGATCATGTGCTCTTCACTGTGTGACAAACTCATTTCAGAGAATCTCACCACTGGGAAGGCATGTGCATGCATCTCTGTTCATGGAGTTTAGAACCAACATTATAAGTCCCCAACTTACATAGTTCTTCTCTAACTTCAGGCTCATACTTTAACTCTCCAAAGTAGAGGAGAGAAAGGAGAGTCACCTGAATCTGCAGAGGCAATACATTTGGAGAACAACTTAGGCCAGTAAGCAACCTCTTCTTCATAACACTGTTTCTGCAGATACTCACAGTTAGACTAACTAACAGTGGCAAGTCTCAGCAAGAAGGCAGAGTATGAATAACTGAAATGTTAGTGAAAACACTGCTCTCCTGAACGACAACCTAGTCTGATCTGACTCCGTATTGGGAAATGAGAGAATATACAAAAAGAAAAGGAGTACTTGTGGCACCTTAGAGGCTAACAAATTTATTTGAGCATAAGCTTTTGTGAGCTACAGCTCAATTCACTGGATGCATTCAGTAGAAAATACAGTGGGGAGATTTAGATACACAGAGAACATGAAACAATGGGTGTTACCATACACACTGTAACAAGAGTGATTAGGTAAGGTGAGCTATTACCAGCAGGAGAGTGGGGGGGAAAAAAACCTTTTGTAGTGATAATCAAGGTGGGGCATTTCCAGCAGTTGACAAGAACGTGTGAGGAACAGTAGCGGGGGGGGGGGGGGGGGGGGGGGGGGGAGGGGAGGGAAGGGGGAAGGCGCTTGGATCATAAACATGGGGAAATAGTTTTACTTTGTGTAATGACACATCCACTCCCAGTCTTCAAGCAGAAGTTAATTGTATCCAGTTTGCAAATTAATTCCAATTCATCAGTCTCTCGTTGGAGTCTGTTTTTGAAGAGAGAATATGCTTTGTGAAGGCATGCATCGAGCTTCAGGGAGCAGCACTGCAAATCTCAACAACCAGCACATGACAAATAGATACTGCAGAAGTTATTACTCCCCTGGTGAAAAGGGCTGTAGGTCCTTCTGGTACAATAAGCACACTGTCTGAAAGCAGCGACCCATTACTGCCTCTAATTAGAAGTTCTTAAATTAACAGGTGCCAAAGAAGATGCCTTCCTACCAAACTGGTCTTTTTGGAAGATATCAACACAACCAAAGAGAGTGGGTTGGATGCTGGCTGGTAAAGTCAATCAGGCTCCCAGTTCTACACTGCAAGAGAAGTTTGCAGTGACAGGCTTCAACACCCAAGAACAGTAATAGCCAAATGCAGAAGATGGGTCTAGAAAAGCAATCATAATGGAAAGGGAACTTCAGAAATTATAAACCCAAAAGGATAACTGCTACCTTGGCACCAGACCACCTTGCCAACCAGAACATAAACCGCAAGGGGTACTTCTCAATGGTGCTGCAAGCATTGGTGGATCACAAGGGACATTTCACCAACATCAACGTGGGATGGCCAGCAAAGGTGCATGACGCTCGCATCTTTAGGAACTCCGGGCTGTTCAAGCAGCTGCAAGAAGGGACTTACTTCCCAGACCAGAAAATTACCATTGGGGATGTTGAAATGCCAATAGTTATCCCTGGGGACCCAGCCTAACCCTTGCTCCCATGGCTCATGAAGCCGTACACATGCAGCCAGGACAGTAGTAAGGAGCAGTTCAACTACAGGCTGAACAAGTGCAGAATGGTGGTAGAATGTGCCTTTGAACGTTTAAAAGCTCGCTGGCACTGTTTGCTGACTACGTCAGACCTCAGCGCAACCAACATTCCCATTGTTATTGCTGCTTGCAGTGTGCTCCATAATATCTGTGAGAGTAAGGGGGAGACTTTTATGGCAGGGTGGGAGGTTGAGGCAAATCGCCTGGTGTCCGATTTTGAGCAGCCAGACACCAGGGCGATTAGAAAAGCACAGCAAGGCGCGCTGCACATCAGAGAACCAGTTTCATGACTGGCCAAGCTTCGGTGTGACAGTTGTGTGTATTTCTCCTTGATGCAAACCCGCCCCCTTTGCTGATTTTTATTCCCTGTAAGCCAAGCACCCTCCCACCTTCAAAATAAAGTAATTATTGTTTTGAAACCATGCATTCTTTCTTTAGGTTAATTAAAAAAAAGGGAGATAACTGACAAGGCAGCCCAGGTAGGGTGGGGGAGGAGGGAAGGATACGGCCACATTGCTTATTGTAGCCACACTACAAATCAAACTGTTTGAATGACAGTCTTCTGTTGCTTGGGCCATCCTCTGGAGTGGAGTGGCTGGGTGCCCGGAGCTTCCCCGCCGCATTCTTGGGCATCTGGGTGAGGAGGATATGGAACTTGGGGAGGAGGTCAGGTGATTGTACAATGGATACAGTGGGGGTCTGTGCTCTTGTTGGATTTCTTGCAGCTGCACCAGATGCTTCACCATGTCCGTTTGCTCCCCCAATTAGCCTTAGCATCGCCTCCTGCCACCGCTCTTCGCGCTCACTTAATGCTTTCCTAGTCTTTAACGCTGAATGCCTCCATGCATTCAGCTGTGCCCTATCAGTGTGGGAGGACTGCATGAGCTCGGAAAACATGCCATCGCGAGTGCATTTTTTTTTGCCTTCTAATCTGCGATAACCTCAGGGACGGAGATGATGGGGGAGCCTAGAAACATTTGCACCTGGGTCAGAAGATAAAAAGGGAGAGTAAAATTTAAGATGATACATTTCTGAGAACAAAACGGAGACTCTTTCACAGTGAATCAAGCAATTCACAGCAGACAGCACATGTGCTTTAGGTACAAGGTCGCATTTTGCCTTTTATATTGAGGGCCTGCTGGTATGGTGACATCACACACGGCTGGGCAACACAGTTCGGTTTCCAGGCAGCCATGGTAAGGCAAAAGGGTATGCGGGGTTGGCTTCTTACACATAACATGTGGGAATGGTTTCAAACTGCAGCACCATCCTTTCCCATAGCAAGCAATGGGTTGGGTTTCACATTTAAAAGGAGGGGCTGCAGTTTTTGGATGGATGTGCAGCACACACCTCCCCCCACCCCACAGCGTGGCTATTCTCTGGGATGATCCCTTTTAGCCAAGCACAAACAACCCAGCATGAACGGGGTCCTTTTACTATTCCCTTACAAAAATTCCCCTATTTCAACCAGGTGACCATGAATGATATCACTCTCCTGAGGTGAGCACAGAACGATATAGACCAAATGTTGCTTGAATGGGACCAAAACCCAGGACCAAAACCCAGGACCAAAACCCAGGACCATTCGCTGCCATGCTTTGTGCTGCAATGATTCCAGAATAATTTCAGAGTACCTACAGGAGAGCTTCATGGAGATGTCCCTGGAGGATTCCCGCTCCATCCCCAGACATGTGAACAGGCTTTTCCAGTAGCTCTACTGGCCACGAATGCATCCCAATTCTTCAGGGCAAATCTAACATTAAACATTATTGCTTCTGAACTCTGTACTGTAGTTACAAATGTGCACTCACCAGAGGTGCCTTCTCCAGCTTCAGGGTCGGGGATCATGCCTTCGGAGGGTATTGGCTCCAGGGGGATGAAAAGGTCATGGCTGCTGGGGAGAACGGATTCACCGCTTGCCTGTTGCGCATTCTCCTCCTCCTCCTCCTCATCCACAAAATCCTCCTCTCTGTTGCGTGAGACTCCCCCCCTTGCAGGTGTCCATGGACAATGGTGGGGTAGTGGTAGGGTCCCCTCCCAGAATGGCATGTAGCTGATCATAGAAGCGGCATGTATGGGACTCTGATCTGGAGCAACCGTTTGCCTCCTTTGTCTTTTGGTAGGCTTGCCTCAGCTCCTTAACTTTCACGCAGCACTGCTGTGTGCCCCTGTTATAGCCTCTCTCCACCATGCCCTGTGAGATTTTGGCAAATATATTTGCATTTCTTCTTTTTGATCGGAGTTCTGCCTGCACAGAGGCTTCTCCCCATACAGCAATCGGATCCAGTGTCTCCCTTTCGGTCCATGCTGGAGCTCGTTTGCAATTCTGGGGGAACTGCATGGTCACCTCTGCTGACAAGTTCGCCACGCTGACCAAACTTGAATTTCATTTCCTAAATTCCCGGGGCTTTTCCTGTGTACCTGGCCAGTGCATCGGAGTTCAAAGTGCTGTCCAGAGCGGTTACAACAGAGCATTCTGGGATAGCTCCCGGAGGCCATTACTGTCGATTTGCATCCGCACTACCACTAATTCGACCCAGCAAGGTCGATTGTAGCACTCACCAGGGAGGAGTACAGAAGTCGATTTTAAGAGCCTTTTAAGTCGACAGAACGGGGTTGGTTGTGTGGATACATTCATTTTAAAATCAACCTATCGTGGCTAAATTCGACCTAGCCCCGTAGTGTAGACCAGGCCTTAGTTTTGTTCTGAGTAGCTAAGCTCAGACTGAGATTGAACAGATCATTTGAAATCACTGGAATCTATTTGCTGTGATGCAAGCCACCACAGTTCATCACAGTCAACACTGGGATTTAGTTTTCATAGGGGAAATTTTTTTAAAAACCACCCCTATCCTTTGTAAACTGCTGACTAAACTAAATCTCACCCATCTCTGTTTAGAGCTTAGTTTGTTACATTTTAAAGTTGATTAAGCTTGTACAGTCATACAAATTTTTTAATAAGGTTTACTATAACAATTGCCCTACCAGCCCAATGATCAAAATATAGAGGATATATTGTATCTGTAAGAAATTATATTACGGAGAATAGGTGAATTACTGAATAAAACTTAGGGTACTTTAAAAAAAAATCCCTACACAAATGAGCATCCAATCCTTCAAATTCAGGATTTTTTTTTCCCCCTCAATTTTGTACTTCTGTTTTACAGAAGAACTGTAGGAATTGATGCAATTTTAGTAGGGCTAGGAAACAATGAGTGATAAAACTTGGTTAGAGAGTAGTACAAATATTAGCATGGCTAAATTGCAACATTATCTATTGGCAAACAGATAACAAAGCTACTTCACATTGAAGACAGATTAGTTAGTGTCTCAGTACAACATTTTTCAAACACATTTCAAGTTATTAAAAACTATAGCATAAAAATGACTAAGAACATGCTAAGTATTAATGATTCCTGTTATTATTCTTTAAATACCTCAAGGAGCATACACCTACTCAGAATCTTTGCAAAATATGCCAGTGGCTTGGATTAGGTGCTGGTTTTAAATAGGATTGCTATTAAGTTAAAAGAAACCAATACACAGTATGCACATTCACAATATTTGTGTTTAAGACCAGATTTAAGTATTTAGGATAAATTAATTATTCAATTGGTCTCCCCTTCTAGATTTAGGGGAAAATATACATGGCACAGGAAGGAACGTGAGTGACCAGGGACTTTACCTACAATGTGCACAAGTAGTAAATCTCTCTAAAATATGAAGATTTGACAATACAGCAGTATGGTATATATTTGACTTACCACCGCCACAGCATCACTAGAAAGAACAGCATTAATATCCAGCACTGTATAGTAAGCTATGTTGGTCAAAATATAGATAACCGTCACAATGGGCATAGAAATTGCAATAGCCAGTGGCAGATTCCTGATGAGACAAAAACAGCAAATAGGCTTGGGAAAATTCTAGGGTTTTAAAAAATATATATAATTTCAACAAATATCAGTATTTATTTTTAAGCATTTTTAAATTGTTTATCTATTTACATGTCTACAGTTGTGCAAAATTACGGGTTAAATTTTTTCCCACTTTTTAAATAGATTTAAATTTTCACAGTTGCAGAAAATTATGGGGGAAGTCAGACAATTACACTAAAAATACTAAATACAGATTCAAAAAGTTAACGCTTTATAACCGTTAAAACAAACTGTCAATGTAATATCCTTAAATGAAACTCTAATAAGGTCTAAGTAGCATTTTTCTTACTTTGCCTATCTGTCAGTGTCAGATATCAATGGAAATATCTAAGTTATTTAGAGCTAGACTGAGCTGATTACATTTGATAAATGTTTCTAATTGAATGCAAGCTCTTCTTCTTTCAAAAACCTCCTGTCAAAACAAAACTTTGAAAAAATTGTCTCGTTCAGGGTGGCAAAACCAGCAAACTGGATCAATACTTAGAGAGTGACAAACTCCAAGTCAGCCTTTTGCATTTGTTGGATTTAATATTTTAAAGCGTCATTTACCTTTTAAAAATGAATTTGGCACAGAGTAAGGATTTTTTCATTACTTCCCTAATGGCACTAAAAGGGGATTCAACACCATTACAATGTCATCACTATCACAAAGTCAAATTACTGTGGCAAAATGTCAGTGCAATACAAAGTAATTAAAAACTCTTTAAAAGATAAGAGACCATGATTCTTGGGACTGTTCTCCTAGAGAGTGACTAATGCAACGCTCATGGTTCAAAGATCTGAGCATCGTAATAGCTAGTGGCTGAGATCCATCCAGAGAGCAATTACTTACTTCAAATACCAGTTTAAGCTAAAGTTTAATGATGTGAAACAAGAACAAAAGAAAAGTGCCAGCTCCGCAGAGAACAAGAGAGAGAAAATGGGGACTATATTATATAGTTACCTTTTTCTCAGCAATAGCAATAATTTTCATTGCACCAAAGATTAACCAATATAATTATATCCCACCACACTCTTGGAGAACAAGCAATACAAGGATCATTCCTGAAATATATATTACTAATAGACATATTTAGTAAATCTAGTACCCCAGTGTGGTGGGGTAGCTGCCCCACACAGGCAGAAGGATTAAAGCAGCCTTGGGGAGGCTGCGCAGAACCCAGCCAATTAGAAGAGTCTTATTGAGCCAGCCAATAGGGAGAAGGCTTAGTGGAGCAGCCAGTCAGGGTCAGGCTGGCCTATATAAGAAGGGCCGCTGAGCAGAACAGAGGCAGTCTCTCCTGGGAGGGTAAGGGAGGAGGACTGGCTACCCTGTAGGAGGGTTGAGAGCAGCGTGAACAGATGTCCCGATTTTATAGGGACAGTCCCGATTTGGGGGTCTTTTTCCCTTATATAGGCTCCTATAACCCCCACCCCCGTCCCGATTTTTCACACTTGCTGTCTGGTCACCCTAGTCAAGAGAGAGACAGCACCTCGGACAGAGCAGTGCTGGAAAAGGGAACAAGAGGAAGCTCCAACCAGATGGCTGCCAGACTGAGGCCCTGATACAAGGGCGGAGAAGGTGCTAGGGCTGTGGGGAAGTGGCCCAGGGAAACAGATGGTGGAGTAGGAGGAGGGGCAATACATGGCTG
This sequence comes from Caretta caretta, assembly GCF_965140235.1. NCBI lineage: Eukaryota > Metazoa > Chordata > Testudines > Cheloniidae > Caretta > Caretta caretta. The sequence goes on along the minus strand of NC_134217.1, from coordinate 10,401,019 downwards.
CCAGCTATAGGGTCCCTGGGCCAGAACGCAGAGTAGTGGGTGGGCCTGGGTCCTCCTCCACTTGCCACCAAGGGGAGTGGCCAGTGCATGCACTGCAGTTTGCCACTGCGATGAGTGGACTGCACTGAGCACTGCCAGGTCCCCTGGGGAGGAGCGGGGAGAGAACCGAGTGGAGCACAGTCCAGGGAGCGACATGGGTCCTAGAGGTGGAGGTGAGAATGACGACAGGCGAGACACTACTAGATGAGGGCATGTTGGTGAAACAAGAGCTAATTCCTAGGACAGCCAGCAGGAGGCACCGTGGTGGTGAGGCCTGTCCCATTACACTCAGGCAGGAAATGGAAAACAGAGGAGATGCCTTTCAAAAACAAAACAAAACCACAAACAAACAAACAAAAAAGAAAAAACACAAAACTACAGAGGGGTATTCATCGTCCCCCTTTAATCCCCTAAAAATACTATGCAGAAGATGGAAGAATCAGGGTATTTTCAAAACTTTTCAAAACTAGAAAGAAGCTGCAAGTCCAAACCTCAATGTCTGATGCAATTTTAAGCCCGAGTTCTTTGACAAGAGAATGTAAAATATTCTATGTGGCTTCCCTGTGAGTATCCTAAATATTAATCAAAGGTTGCGTACTATCTCTCACATGGCTGCCATCCTACACCTTGACCTGAAATTCACAAAGGCATGGCTAAAAGGGAATGCTAGAATAGGAAAAATTATCTGCTTACCTGAAAATTTCCATTGTGCAAGTAATAAGGTCCACAGATCCATTACCATGGGTTCTCCAACCTGCGTGCAGCTTTCGGGCAGGATCAGACCTGTCATTCCCTAGCATCAGATGAATGCATCACCTCTTGAAATTCCCTCCAGTTGAGAAATTCCACAGCCAAGATAATTCAAAGCTACTTTTTTAATTAGAGATTGTGTTAAATATACTTTGAGGAAATACAAACATTTCTCCTATGGCAGTGCATAGTATATTCTACCTAATCACAACAAACCCAAATACTGGGCTGTCAGTTTCCATCTGTATTGTGGATGATCCATTTGTCTCCAGAGTGAGCTGAATCTGTGGATCTTATTACACAGAAAGATAATTTTCAGCTAAGCACAGATACATTTTTCTCTTCTTCTTCATGCTAAGGTCTACAAATTAGGGTTGTTGATTAATCACAGTTAACTCACACGATTAACTAAAAAAAAATCACAATTAAAAAAATTAATCGCAATTAATCGCAGTTTTAATTGCACTGTTAAACACTAGAATAGCAATTGAAATGTATTATATTTTGGATGTTTTTCTTCATTTTCATATATATTGATTTCAATTAAAACACAGAATACAAGGTGTATATTATTTTTGATTACAAATATTTGCACTGTAAAAATGATAAACAAAAGAAATAGTATTTTTCAATTCACCTCATACAAGTTGTCATAAATATAAAGGGAAGGGTAACCACCTTTCTGTATACAGTGCTATAAAATCCCTCCTGGCCAGAGGCAAAACCCTTTCACCTGTAAAGGGTTAAGAAGCTAAGGTAACTTCACTGGCACCTGACCCAAAATGACCAAAGAGGGGACAAGATACTTTTAAATCTGGAGGGCGGGGGGGGACAAAGGGTCTGTGTGATGCTTTTGCAAGGAACGGATCAGGAATGCAGCCTTACAATTCCTGTTAAATTAGTAACTAATCTAGCTAGAAATGCGTTAGATTTCCTTTTGCTTAATGGCTGGTAAAATAAGCTGTGCTGAATGGAATGTATATTCCTGTTTTTGTCTCTTTTTGTAACTTAAGGTTTTGCCTAGAGGGATTCTTTATGTTTTGAATCAGATTACCCTGTAAGGTATTTACCATCCTGATTTTACAGAGGTGATTCTTTTACCTTTTCTTTAATTAAAAGTCTTCTTTTAAGAACCTGATTGCTTTTTCATTGTTCTTAAGATCCAAGGATTTGGGTCTGTGTTCACCTGTACAAATTGGTGAGGATTCTTATCAAGCCTTCCCCAGGAAAGGGGGTGTAGGGCTAGGCGGGATATTTTGGGGGAAGACGTCTCCAAGTGGGCTCTTTCCCTTGTGATACTGCATGGCCAGAGGGCAGCAGGAGAGTGTTAGAAGGGAGCATTATTCCCTGTAGAGGGAGAAAGTTTGCTATAGATTAATTCATAGATACTAAGGTCAGAAGGGACCATTATGATCATCTAGTCCGACCTCCTGCACAACGCAGGCCACAGAATCTCACCCACCCACTCCTGCAAAAAACCTCTCACCTATGTCTGAGCTATTGAAATCCTCAAATCGTGGTTTAAAGACTTCAAGGAGCAGAGAATCCTCCAGCAAGTGACCCGTGCCCCATGCTACAGAGGAAGGTGAAAAACCTCCAGGGCCTCTTCCAATCTGCCCTGGAGGAAAATTCCTTCCTGACCCCAAATATGGTGATCAGCTGAACCCTGAGCACATGGGTAAGGTTCACCAGCCAGATACCTAGGAAAGAATTTTCTGTAGTAACTCAGATCCCACCCCATCTAACATCCCATCACAGGCCATTAGGCCTATTTACCATGAATATTTAAAGATCAATTAATTACCAAAATCATGTTATCCCATCACACCATCTCCTCCATAAACTTATCAAGTTTAATCTTAAAGCCAGATAGATCTTTTGCCCCAACTGCTTCCCTTAGAAGGCTATTCCAAAACTTCACTCCTCTGATGGTTAGAAACCTTCGTCTAATTTCAAGTCTAAACTTCCCAATGACCAGTTTATATCCATTTGTTCTTGTGTCCACATTGGTACTGAGTTTAAATAATTCCTCTCCCTCTCCGGTATTTATCCCTCTGATATATTTATAGAGAGCAAATCATATCTCCCCTCAACCTGAAGCCAATTAAAGCACCTGAAGCCAGTCACCTGATAAAACCCCCCTGCTTCAATCAGACAAGGGAAGGAGTTGAAGCAGAGTGGATTGGTGTTGGAGCAGACAGCAGTTTGGAGGGAAGCAGAGGAGAGTTTGGAGAAGTGCTGCAGTGGGCTAAGACCACCAAGACCTAGGTAAAGGGACACCTGGTTTGTGCAGAGGGAGAGCACGAAGCCCCACAAGCTGAAGAGCAGGAGAGGGAAGTAGCCCAGGGGAAGGAACCGCTAGTTCAAGCAGTTTACCGCTATCCCTAGGGCCCCTGGGCTGGGACCCGGAGTAGAGGGTAGGCCTGGGTCCCTCCCTCTCCACTCCCATCCTCTAGGGACACTAGGGGGGCAGTTAATACCCCAGTGCAGGGGCGAGAAACGGTGCCCTGAACCCTCCCCAAGAGGAGAAAGCGTGAGACCCATCAAAGTAGTGCCGGTAATTTGCCACACCCTGTTCTTTGTTTTAAAGAGTTGGTGGTGGCAGCATACGGTTCAAGAACAATGCAAAGTTTGTACTTTAGGGAAGTTTTTAACCTAAGCTGGTAAAAATAAGCTTAGGGGTCTTTCATGCAGGTCCCCACATCTGTACCCTAGAGTTCAGAGTGAGGAAGGAACCTTGACACAAATACTGTAGTGCAATCTTTGTCATGAAAATGCAACTTACAAATGTAAAATTTTTGTTGTTGTTACATAACTGCACTCAAAAATAAAACAATGTAAAACTTCAGAGCCTACAAGTCCTCTCAGCCCTACTTCTTGTTCAGCCAATCGCTAAGACAAACAAGTTTGTTTACATTTACAGGAGATAATTCTGCCCTCTTCTTATTTACAAGATCACGAGAAAGTGAGAACAAGCATTTGCATGGCACTTTTGTAGCCGGAATTGCAAGGTATTTACGTGCCAGATATGCTAAACATTGATATGTCCCTTCATGCTTCAGCCACCATTTCAGAGGACATGCTTCCATATTGATGAAGCTAGTTAAAAAAAAATAATGCATTAATTAAACTTGTGACTGAACTCCTTGGGGGAGAATTGTATATCCCCTGTTCTGTTTTACCCGCATTCTGTCATATATTTCATGTTACAGCAGTCTTGGATTATGAACCACCACAAGTTGTTCATTTTAAGAACACTATCACTGCAGATTTCATAAAACGCAAAGAAGGTACCAATGTGAGATTTCTAAGATTAACAGTCCCAGTCTTTAATCTCTTCTCATACAGAAGCTGTTCCATATCTGACAAACAATGGAAAAGGTGGCCAGACAGTGAGGCACCCTGATAAGCTTTACAAGATTTCATCCCTGCCTCATGCTCCAAGTCTGACAGAGAGGCTGCAGGTCACTTTATTTACGGTTTCCAGATGCAGAGAAGCTGATCACCAGCCCACCAAACTGCTTTACCATGAATGAGATATTTCTTCGTGTAGGAGTACTCTGCTAATCCAACTTTGCCAAATGTGTTTTGATGTTCATCTCCCCTCTAGTGGGTAGAAGACTTTGCTCCACCCAGGATGGGAGAATCTGTCTCTGGAGTAGGGTTGATCATGTTCTTCCAAGTTATCATAAAGATGCTATCAGAAATGTTGATGGTCATGACCTAAACAGGTCTGTTACCAATGTAAGGAGCAGTGCTCTGAGACATCAGTGAATTATTATGTTTCAGCTGATGGATGCTTTGCTCTCTTTCTAGTACCCATTCTCTGAACTAAACCAGAGAATGGTACAAACACCCCCAAAACCAACAACCTTAATTCTCTGCATTCACCAGTTGTGGGAGCAAAGAACATATAATGGGAAGTAGATCTCTTCCAATGAATGAGACCGGGCAAGATGCAGAAGGAGTACCCAGAATTAGTGGATAGGTATCATATCAACTCTGGATCCCTGAGGCATGCTTGCACTTGAAATCAGAATTCCCAATAGGCTTAAATAAGAAATAGATTTTTTGTGTGTGACACCACTTGTTTTCCATTATGGCAATCATCTATTACAAGTCTTCTGAGATGAGACCTTTTACCTAATGCTCTTTATCATCTGTCCAAGCTTATAACTGACTTCCTTAGTGTCACGCATTTCTGGAATCCAAGATACTCCAGAAACTGTATCACTGTTTGTTTCAGCTTCCTCTCTCTACAGAGCCCCAATCAGAAAAACAGTCTGGAAAGAAAAGCAAATTTCCTTTTCCCTAAAGCCTATATTGCTATCCTGGAGAGACCCTGAGAACACATGTAAGATCAAACGGTAATGACTGAAGTTGGGAAAAGAAAAAAGGCTGCCATCCATCTGCAAAACATAAGACCTAAAATGGGACTGTCCTCAAAGAGGTTGGTCTTATTTGTCTCTCCATCCCCACATGGAGCCCTTCTGGGTGTCTCAAGGGAGGTACTGATCTGGTGGGGGGTCAATAATGGGCTCCCATAAGCTAGACCCCTCTGTTGCATGGGATCCACATGGGGCAGATGGACCTGTTTCCCCTGGAGGTCTCAGCACAGGATATGAAGAGGGGTCCCTGGGGGGATGTTAAAGAGGTGGCAGCAGAGGGTGAGAGTTGGAAACAAACACCCCGTACTGCATTCTGGCATTGGTAGGGTCCATGTTGTGTCAAGTACCCTCCACCTGACCTGAGAGGTAGGAGGGATTCAGCTTTGCAGTCAGAGGTATGGCTGCTGGTGTGACCTATATGGGGTTTTAGGCATGATCTTCCATCTGGCATGCTGTCTTTCTGGCTTTGCTGCCCCTCATGCAGCTAGGGAAAGAGAGGCTGCTTGCCACTGGAGCCTGTTCTTTTCCATTTCTACATGCCTCCTTTCCTGCCAGGGGAGGGAGCTGAGACAATCCAGTCTGGCCTTGGCTGTATTTTGCCCAGCAGAGTTAGCCTCTCTAATCCAATCTGGCTCCTTTCCTGCCCAGGGAAAGGTAACAGAGGTGACTTGTCCTTCACATCTTAGCCCACGCAATTGCATTCTGCCCATAGAACAGGACCAAGCTCCAAAGTGAGACAGGCCTTTCATTTTGCCTTTTCCTCAGCTTAGCTCTGCTGCTAAAGCCTGCAGGGGCACCAGCCACTGCAAACACCTCAGCAGAGGAAGCAGAGCTGAAGGGACTTTCCTCAAAAAAATCAAATGCAGTTCTAGGACATGGCTGGGAATTAGAGAGACACAGAGTGACAGAGAGAGTCAAATAATTCAAAATAAAGAATTTTCATCAGAAAAGCTCTACAGCCAGGAGGTCTGGTTGAACCTGCCAAGCACCATGGAGGCAGGGTAAAAAAAAAAAAAATGGAGAAACTTTAGGAGGAAGGGCATTCTCCTGTTGCCAATGACCGAGAGGTCTGGTTCTGCCCCCAAACTGGAAGCAGCCTGAAGTACTCATTGTAATGGATCTGTGGACCTTAGCATGAAGAAGAAATGCAGACACGTCACCTCATGAAACAAAAAAGCTGGAACGGCTCTTCAAGGGCATTAATCTTCAAGAAAAAAAAGCCCAGGGACCTTTTCAGATGTAATTGTGGACTAGAACTTTCACAGGACAAGTATGAGACAGGATGATTATGGAAAAATTCTACCATACTCAAAGACATTTCATGAGACCAAACACCTCCTTATTCTTTTGAGCATTAGTATAATATGGGCAACTAAAATTTGAAGCTTGCTTTATGAGTGAGAGTCACTGCCAGGAATAAAGCCTGCTGCATTAGAAATTTGAGCTTATGAACAATATATGGATGTAAAGGAGGTTTCATCATCTTAATTAAACGTTCCTAGCAGAAAGCTTGTTTTTAAATGATATCCAATAGAAAAAAGTTACTTAACTGTTAACTCAGCAGATTATATTATCTTTAAGAGGAAGGTGGAAAGATATTGCAACAGCACTCAAAAGGGAGTTTTTAAAATCAATTTTCTCTGCCAACAGATGCAGAAAGACAAGATGACTAACGTAAGCACAGAGCGTTAAATCTCTTATGGGTAGGTGTACAACACTCACTAGCAAAGTGGTTTAAAAGAGACATTGTCAACCTGAAATTTAGTCAGTTAAAAAAAAAGATAGTTGCTAATTGTCATTTTGCAACAAAAATTTTTAAAGGAAAACGTGTCTCTCCTTTGCTGTGTGAATGCTCAAACAGAGCAAACTGACTAATTACGTATAAAGCAAGCCGGCTGGGGAAAAAAGGAACTCCCTCCCCCCCGTCTTTTAGCTATAGCAATCTTAGCTGTTACTTGTAATAAGTAAAAACATGTCAGACAGATGTGAATTTTACATTAACCATTTCTGTTTAAAGACGGAGCTACACAATTAACTGACTTGTCAGTCGCACATTTTCAGCATTCACCTGTGTGTTGGGATTATGTTTTGAGACTTTGAAACTGTCTAGGCAATTGCACAGATAAAAACAATGGTGTGCACCATTTACACTGCAATATTATAGTTTATTTGTAAAGAACTATCCATGATATGTAACTGCAAAGTAACGATTGCTAATCAACTAGTATGCTGTAGTCATCAAGACTTCCTTATTTTTAAAGTGTTTCAGCCATTAATAAACCTTATGCTTAATAATCCCCTGTTGGTGATCCATTATAAAGTTGTGAGTTGTGTGTCCACACAGAGTAGTTTTACAATAATCAAATTCCTTGTCAGCTCAGAACACATTTCAGTGAAAAACAGTCACTACATTAGTGACTTAACAGTCCAAGTTTAATTAAATAACATCCTTAAAAAAACTGGATCCTTTACCTTTCTGCATTTTTGATTTCTTCTGTTACAAAATTAAGGGTGTCCCAGCCTGAGTAAGAGAACAGGGCGGAATACAGTGCAAGAGAAATGTCTCCTAGGTCCCAAGAAGATCCCTCAAAGGAGTTCTGAAAGTGTCCTGAATGTCCTGGGGGGGGGGGGGGGGAGAAATACATATGCATTATGGTATGACATAGTAAGTAAAAATGTTTTTTAGTTTGATATGCAAAAGTAGCAAAACAAGCCAAGAACTAGGAATTTTCACATTCCTTCAAGATCACTTATTGACCCATCCTTCCATTCTGCCTGTTACAGACTTGAGAATAAGCAGGGCACTTAATTTTATTAAAAAAAAAAAATCTATTCTATGGAGAACTCAGAAAGCATTATTATTATGCAGCTAAATACCTGACCTGTTCATAGTAACAGCAGAGACAGATCTGAGGGACAGTGAAGTACAGGCTTGTAACCCAAAATACAGTTCAATCATACTTGTAACAGCCTTGGCAGTATCCTTTTGGCTCAAGCCATTGTATACAAATGAAATGGTACAATTCTATGGGTTATACCATCTCTGAAATTCTGAACCACTTCGCCTGTGAGAGTCAAAACTAACCCTTTTATTTATTTATTTAGGGGTGGGCAGGGATGACTGTCTTTCAAAAATACACGCAGATTCATAAAATCAGTCATTTATCCAAATGGATAAATACCTGTATTTCATTTTGTTAAAGTTCTGATTGATTTGATGAGTTATAGTTGCTATCATAGGTTCAGACTACTGTCCATTACATTGTAAACATTTAAATGCATACAAAAAGATGTGACGAGTCCATGAATTTGTGCATATTAAGAGGTAGACCAATTTAGTTTAAGTATCGAAAGGGCCAAATTGATAGCAATTAAGGGAACATAAAATGTTAAATAATGGTAGGGACAAAATCTTCCAAAGTACACTTAAGTCTTGTGTGCTATCAATACTGCTGCGACTAATATCATTTACGTCACCCTTCAACTTGGAGTGAGTTTTTTCCAACATGTGCTGACATTGTCAGCACTGTGGCAATACAATAGCAATATAAACATTTTATAATATTGACTACAGGAAGGTGAGTTACTATCTTGTACATTCCAATGCCCAAAAATATAGCTACAGTTCTAAACACCTTGTACTTTTTACAGCAATATGTTGCTATTTGTAGGGTGGGAAAAGCAGTTTATAAGGCATTGCCAAGGTTGACCAGCCCAAATATTTGAGTCCTTTAAATGTGTCACTGCATTGCTCTCCTCCTCAGTATCTTGGATGACACTGAGGAAGATGGAGCAACAGTCAAGTTAGGAGCAGGAAAGAAGGCAGGCAGCATCCAGGATGTTAGTGGTAAATATATTAAGGTCAGTGGAGCAGCCAATGGTGCAGAGGTATTTTGTATTGAAGTGACACACTGTGCAGTAGTGCTCATATAGGCACGTTTTGTTCAATACCGGCCCAAGAATAAGGAAAGAACGTGGGGTACAGTCCCTCAACAATGACTTCACTCTAAACACAAAGCATAATTTGGGCAAAGGACACATTTTTCATAATTTAAAATTGGGTTGTGTACTTTTTTGAGCCAACACGGAAAGCTTCCAAAACACACAGGAGTAAAACTCAAAAAAAAAAAAGTTTGATGGAAAACAACTTTAAAATATTATGACTAATAAGAAAAAGAACCAGCAATAAACTATTTAATGCTGAACAATAAAGAAGAGAAATCAGGAACTAATACTGGGCTGATACTCCTTCTATAGATGCAGAACAGCCACCTTCAGAGGCACACATCTAAGTGTATAGCTCCTTTTAAATGGCTTTGAGTCCATTCAACTTCACAGATAGATATCAGTGAAGGTATACGCTGAAGAGAAGTATTGCAATTGTACAGTTTTGTGTAATTGCACATCTTATCCAAAATCCAGATTACAAAAAGTTTAGATTGAGGTTCAGTGAACCTCACAATATTACTAGACACTGGAGACATCATATTTCTCTCTTCAAACTGTATTTTGCAAGTTCTGCATGTTGCTGCTTGCTATTTCATTCCACTAACCATTCCAAACCAGAGGGTGTAAAATTGCTTAGGTGTGTTAGGCCAATTCAAGTATGATCTTCATTCACAACACTGGCCAAGTTGTTAATATCTGGATGGATATGCTGGACCTTATTGCTTAATAGAGAGATCTGGTATTACATAAATATAAATTTAACATTACAGATTAATTTAAAAATACTGTTTTGCAGCTTCTATGGATGTTCCTAATGAAAACCAAACTGATTATTCCCCAGCCTTATTGCTGCACACCAACCTCTAATTAGTTTTATAAGCTTACCCTGGCATAGTCTAACAATTCCTGTTACGATGATGACAATAAGGGCAAGGACTTTAGCATACGTGAATACATCCTGCACCCTTGTTCCCCATTTAACATAGGCACAATTTATAAATGTTAGAAGACCTAGGAGACAAAAAACGAAGATGAAAAGGAAGTTATACATGAGCTTTGTTAAGCACAGATTTTAATTACTGTCCATGTCAGTTATAGATGCTAAATTTAAACTATGCTAAAATAAGCTTAAGAGCCTGGGAAAATTAAACTAAGCAATGTTTACTGGTACTCACAACATATTGTCTTACTATTATGCATTGCTTAATTTATGACAAAAAAACAAGAGTGGGAAAAGTCAGTTCTAAAGACATTTTAGATTCTTTTTGCCGAGGACAGGAAGAAAGACCCTCCACCACATGTCAGACCTGCTGGGCCTGTTCCCATTTTCCTGGTTTTACCCCTCATTCTTGTGGCCCCATTCTGCAACTATTATTCAAGCCAAAGGCAACAGAGAATGTCCTTTCATTTTATATTTTAAAATAATGTTCTGGTTCACCTCCAAACTTTAGACCAATGTAAAAAATTGTAAGTTAATTATTTGGCCCTTTTCTTGGTAACTTGAAGATTAGTTTAATATCCCAGATAATTTCATAGGTTTTATAGTCTTTAAAATATGAAATTTGGAAAGCCAAAAATGGACATTGATGATTCTCTTGATATCAATTGCACATTTTAAGACAGTTGGAAAAGACAAGGTTAGAACAGATCTGACCAATTAGCAATGTAAGCTCCACGGATAAGGCAACATTTGACTGATGGGAGATTTTTTAAATTAAAACTGGTGTTAGTGTGATGAAAATGGAAATAAGGAGACACCTTGGGGAACACAAATTCACATTCGTGTATAACAGTACTTTAAGATTGGTTCTTCAAAGAGTTGAACCCCTCTGGCTATATACAATGTATTCTTTTACTTAAATTATGTAGAGGTTACCATTGTATTTTCCTTCAGTATTAGCTATTCACAGACTGCTCAATTCTAAATGATACGTTACAACATAAAGACACACAATATTTGTACCATATTAAGTAATGTTGTGTAACCTGAGGATATTTCCCAAATACCTCAATAACAGCCCTATTTGACAACTTTAAAATTATTTGGAAACATTCAGTTCTGTCTCTTTGGGAACACACTCCCGCTCCCCCTCCCCCTCTAATCTCAAGTATTCCAGCTAATTGTGGCTGTCTAAGCAGCAGTTCTGCAGAAAAGGACCTGGAGATTACAGTGAACAAGAAGCTAGATACGAGTCAGCAGTGTGCCATTGTTGCCAGGAAGACCAACGACATCTTGGGCTGTATTAGTAGGAGCACTGCCAGCAGATTGAGGGAAGTGATTATTCCCCCCCCCACCTCAGCACTGGTGAGGCCACACCTGGAGTATTGCGTCCAGTTTTGGTCCCCCCACTATAGAAAGGATGTGGACAAACTGGAGAGAGTCCAGCGGAGGTCAACAAAAATGACTAGGGGGCTGGGGCACATGACTTATGAGGAGAGGCTGAGGGAACTGGGGTTATTTAGTCTACAGAAGACTGAGGGGGGATTTGATAGTAGACTTCAACTACCTGAAGGGGGGTTGCAAAGAGGATGGAGCTCAGCTGCTCCCAGTGGTGGCAGACGACCGAGCAAGGAGTAATGGTCTCAAGTTGCAGTGGGGGAGGTCTAGGTTGGATATAAGGAAACACTATTTCACTAGGAGGGTGGTGAAGCACTGGAATGGGTTACCTAGAGAGGTGGTGGAATCTCCATCCTTAGAGGTTTTTAAGGCCTGGCTTGACAAAGCCCTAGCTGGGATGATTTAGTGGGTGTTGGTCCTGCTTTGAGCAGGGGATTGGACTAGATGACCTCCTGAGGTCTCTTCCAACCTTAATATTCTATGACTTTAGATTTGCCCATGTAACCAAATTTATCAGATCATCTCTTCTCTGATTGCTGTTACTACACACTACACTCAGTTTGCGTTATTGCTCTATTGTATTCATTTTTTCCTCAAATATTTTAAAATATTAAACAGCCCCTCCCAAAGTACCATCTGAATATTCAGGGATTATATAGCTGTATCTTTATTGTTTTTCTATAATTCAGAGTAATTTTTGCACTATCCAGATTATAATTAATCTATTTCAATCCTGCATTTTAGGCACTTACCCAGATGCAGATATTGGCACTACAAACAATATATAGTTAGTGAAATTAAATTGTATTTTACTAAACTTTCTTACTGAAAAAACATGGTATTATAAGGGTTGTGACGGGGCAAGGCCAGATGGCTATAGAAAAGTAGTGGGAGATAGATATATTAGCTTCAAGGTAAACAAATCCCTAGAACCAGGATAAGTTAAATGGCAGCTGCTCCAGGTCAATTAAGACACCTGGGGCCAATTAAGAACTTTCCAGAAGGCAGGGAGAACACTAGGTTGATTGGGACACCTGAAGCCAATCAGGGGCTGGCTGAAACTAGTTAAAAGCCTCCCAGTTAGTCTGGTGGGTGTGAATGTCAGGAGCTGTGGGAGGAAGTTGTGTTGTTAGAGAGACTGAGCAGTACACACCATATCAGGCACAAGTAAGGAGGTGCTGAGGTAAGGGTGAAGTGGAGCTTGAGGAAGTGGGCCTGCTGTGGGGAAGTAGCCCAGGGAATTGTATGTGTCAAGTTTCTAAAAGGTCAGCTACCATAGCTGATGCTATTAGGGTCCCTGGGCTGGAGCCTGGAGTAGAGGGTGGGCCCGGGCTCCCCGCTTTGCCCCCCTGATTAATCACTGAGACTGGGAGACAACACAGACTGTGCAAGGGAGGATAGCTTCTCCTTACCTCCCTTGCTGGCTTATGATGAAAATGGCTCAGTAGACTGTGACCCTTGTCTCTAGAGAGAGAAGGGTTATGTGGAGGGTCACAGTGAGCCTCTGAGGCTAGCGAAATCCGCCAGGAAATGCGGGACCCATGGAGACAAGGAAAGAGTTTTGTCACAGGGTATCAAACAATGTAGTCACATTGACTGAAAGTGATAACTATATACAATTATAAAGCTTGGTTAAAGAGCCACAACCCAACAAGCTAAAAAAGGGGGGCAGCACATGGAGATAGGAATGTACTTAGTCCAGTTACCCCATGGAAGAAGAATAATTCAAAATTAATAAAAAACCAAGGGTAATGATCCCATACAAGTGAGAGACTGGTGAACTTGAAAAGTTGGCAACTGAAAAGGATGAACCACATTTCCTTCAACTTGTCAAGACTGGGAAAAACAGAGGTATCAAATTTTGAAAATCATGACTGTAGGAGCTCCTGAGAAACACTCAAGGGAAAAAAACTGGTATCAGATCTGCCTTCCAACATAACCAAATAGTTGTTTTTGTTACTCTATAATAAACCATACTTATGTGAACAGGATTTTTTATTCTAGCCAACAGTTTTTAGGTAATTTTCCACGTGCAAATGATTTTTTATGAAAAATTTTCCTATTACAAAGATGTTAGAACATTTGGTCTGTTTTCATGACAATTTGATTGTGAAGTGCTGTCCTATCTCTGGAGTTTAAAAAAAAATCTAATTAAGAATCTGAACAAACCAAACTCTTTCATTGTTAGACTATGCTTTTTTCTGGTTACTAAGGGTATGTCTACACTTACCATGGATCGATGCTGTGGCGATCGATCCTCCGACGGTCGATTTAGCGGGTCTAGTGAAGACCCGCTAAATTAACAACAGATCGCTCACTCATAGACTCTGGTACTCCACCAGAACGAGAAGCATAAGGTAAGTCTCCCGTCGACCCAACGCAGTGTAGACACTGCAATAAGTCGACCTAAGCTACATCGACTCCAGCTATGTTATTCACGTAGCTGGAATTGCGTAACTTAAGTTGACTTAACCCCGCAGTGTAGACCTGCCCTAAGATTGCTTCTATCAATTTTGTTGCAGCTGTGGTCAATTTGCTAGCTTATATTGATCACATTGTAAAGTGTGCCTGTGCACTTTGAGATAATATCCCACGATAGTAAAGATTTCAGAAGTGAGTGGTAAAGTGTCACAACATTTGGAATTTTCAGGAAACAGATCTTGCAGTATATCAGCTAGTAAACAACTTGTATTTGTTACTGTATATATTAGGAAACAAAATCCCCATTTTTGCACAGAAACTATCCAACAATTTTCAGACACACTGCTCATGTTGGTTTTCCTTAACAAGTTAGTACCCTTCACAGATTTTATTTGATTCTCAATTTTAGGTTGCAAGCTGCTGCCAAGTAGCAAGGGAGGACTTCTGTAGTGACAGAGCTACAAATAAAAGTAGTGCAGTGGAGCGAGTTCTAGCAAGGAAGTCACGTGGTTGAGGGCAGGATTTTAAAGCACACAACTTATTTCTAAAACAAAGCTTTTCAGCAAATGTTTGTCCCTGCTACTATAACCACAAAGGAGACTAATTTATGACATTACTTTTCCTTCTCCAAGATAGGCACATCTTAAGATCTAATGCTAGGTTAATCAAGCATGAAAACTCTGGCCTCTTCAGCCAGAAAGAATCTGTCTGCTTTTCTCTCATTTCGGTCTTTAACATAAGAACAGTTATACTAGATCAGACCAATGATCCACCTAGTCCAGTATCCAGTCTTCCAACAATAACCAGTGCCAGATACTTCAGAGGGAATGAACAGAACACAGCAATTTACCAAGTGATCCATCTCCTGTCATCCAGTACCAGCTTCTTGCAGTGAGAGGTTTAGGAACACCCAGTGCATGGGGCTGCATTCAGGACCATCTTGGCTAATAGTCATTGATGGATCTATCCTATATCAACTTATCTAATTCTTTTTGAACCAAGTTATACTTTTGGCCTTCACATCATCCTCAGGCAACAAATTCCACAGGAGAATGTAGGTTGTGTAATCTACTTTCTTTTGGTTGGTTGGTTTCTTGTGTTTGTTTTAAATCCGTTACCTATTAATTTCATTGGTAACCCTTGGCTTGTGTGTTATGTGAATGAGTAAATTCCTTCCTTATTCACTTTCTCCACATCATTCATGATTTTATAGACCTATCATATCTCACCTCTTAGTTATCTCTTTTCTAAGCTGATCAGTTCCAGTCTTTTTAATCTCTCTTCCTATGTAAGCTCTTCTTTACCACTTAGAATTTTTGTTGCCCTTTTCCAATTGTAATATCTTTTTGAGATGGGGAGATCAGAACTGCACAGTATTCAAGGTGGGGTCTTACCATGGATTTATATAGTGGCATTGTGATATTTTCTTTATCTATCCCTCTCCTAACGGTTCCCAACATTGTTAGTTATTTTGTCTGCTGCTGCACCAGAGCAGATGTCTTTAGAGAACAAGGACGCCAAGATCTTTCTTGAGTGAAAACTGCTAATTTAGACCCCATCATTTTGTATATATAGTTGGGATTTATTTTTTCCAATGTGCATTACGTTGCATTTACCAACACTGAATTTCATCTGCCATTGTGTTGCCCGGTCACTCAGTTTGGTAAGATCTCTTTGTAACTCTTCGCAGTCAATTTGGACTCAACTATCTTGAGTAATTTTGTATCATCTGGAAATTTTTCCACCTCACTGTTATCACCCCCTTTCCCAGATTTATGAATGTGCTGTACAGCCTAAGTCCTTGGTGGACCTTGCTATTACCTCTCTCCATTATGAAAATAGACTGTTTCCTATCTTTTAACCTGTTACTGATCCATGAGATCAGTTTCCTTATTGTACAAAAGGGGATTTTCAACTATCAGAGCCTTATAAAAAGCATATAATTTACAATTGTAGGCACGAAAGGTATTTTCTCTTCGGTATGATAGAGAAGGAAAGATTAGTGAAACTTTACTCACTCACCCACGGTGGATAAAAATATATATTTTTTAATTTAAATTTGAAGTCACTGGCTAAGTACTAAACCAGCTTTTGATAGCAATAGCCTCTTCTGCAGGCGCTCAAAGAATATTTTCTTCTTTAAACCAGTTCAGTTGAACAACTAGAGTTCAATCAAAGTTGAAAAACTGTTTGGAAGTTGAAAAAGCTTGTTTTTCTCTTCCAAATCTATCAAAAACAATGAGGATGAGATCTACTAGTTCTAAAATCTTGAAGGACCTGGTGACCAGAAACAAAATCAGTCCAATTCATTAAGTATAGCTAATACTTTGTTTTATTAAATAGTTTTAAAT
Organism: Caretta caretta; assembly: GCF_965140235.1. NCBI lineage: Eukaryota > Metazoa > Chordata > Testudines > Cheloniidae > Caretta > Caretta caretta. The sequence continues at coordinate 10,384,784 of NC_134217.1, read as the reverse complement.
AAGAAACATGCTGTGATTTTTTTTCCTTGTGTATCCACCACACTTCAGGTAGTTTTAATTTAACAACAATTTGAAAATGCTGGTTTTGTGCATTTTTAATTTAATTTCAATGTCTTCTAAATGCAGCTAGACACAAATCACAAATAATTGATCACTCTCTGTAATAAATAAATGTCATTCATCTAAAAAGTGTAAAAATTAAGAATCGGAATAAATGTATATTAAGAATTGCTTAAGTGTGTATACATATAACATTCTCCGAGTTAGCAAAAAGTACCAAAATTAGTATACATTTAGTATTAATAAACTATATTTAGTTGCAAACCACCATGTTTTAATGGTTATACCAATCAACAAGAATCACATTTTTTCTTTAGGAAAAGAACTGAAAAGTACAAATGCAAAACAAGATTGATTAAAATAATGGATTTTTAAAGTTTCCTGCTTGCAGATTTAAATAATTATAGAAATCACCTTGATTTAAAAATCAATCCACCCAGCACCCCCCTCAAACAAAGTTACTTGAGTCCCAAAAGATAGGCCTCTGTCAATAAAGCTATTCCCTGAAAGTGACATTTAAAAGTGAACAGTTTGTGTTTGAAAGCACACAAGGTTTCTAATAAGAAATTGAGTTTTCTGGAAGTCATGGAGAGAGGAAGAGACACAAAGTTACATAAACCTGGCCTCTCTGTTTAAAGATGCCACTGCTAAATTCTGCCAGCCATAATTAAAAATTCCCCCAAGAAGAATCAGGACTTGAACTAAGTTTTAATTAAGAGTGAAAGATTTTGCCTTTAAGATGTCAAAATATCCTAGTCATGCACATCCAATCTATGTTGATTACCTGGAAACCATTTCCTTTCCTTACTTTAACTCAACCCATTCTAGATTCAGAATGCTACAGTTCTGGAATCTAAACAGGATTATATGTAATAGATGTTCACAGTCAAAATAATAATCACATTAGTTTTCACATAATACTTACATATACAAGCAGCTGCGATGAGACGACAGGCAACATAAGGAGGCTCACAAGAAGGGAAGGCAGGCTGCACAATGTAGTTAGCAAAGGTTATTGCAATAATTGCCTGACTAGTTGGCTCAACAATTAATAATGAGGTCCATAAGCGAATAAAAGCAATAAAGCCCCCAAAAGCCTCCAAGATATATGCATAGCTGGCTCCTGACTTGGTAATAGTGGTTCCCAGTTCAGCATAGCAGAGAGCTCCAAACACTGAAAAAATCCCCCCAGTTGCCCAGATTATTAGCGACAATCCATAGGAGGCACTGTAGATGAGAACTCCTTTAGGCGAGACAAAGATACCTGAACCAATCATGTTGCCTACAATGAGGCTGATTCCATTAAGCAAAGAGATTTCTTTCTTCAGCTGCATTGTTTCTTTGTTTCTTTCATACATTTCACAGCTGTCACTTGAATCTGGCTTGCCTGCTTCCTTGATGGGAGAGTATCCAGCCAGTGAGTTGTGAGCCACTGTACCATTTGCCCTTTCTTCCATTGTGGAATTGTTGTGTATTCTCTAACACCAATCCCAATCTAAAACAAAATTACAGACAGCTAAAAATTAACAACATAACATTTTGTCTAACCCTTCACATCAATTCTTCTTTCTGCTTGGAGCGTAGGACTGACTTGTGTAACCTCAGATATCCCTCTTTTGCTACCGTGTGCTATATGATTTTGAATGAGGGTAAATCTTTGGATGGTAAAACATGACATTTGAACAAGTAACAGTCTCAAAATATCCTAGAAGAAAAAAGTGAAAAGAAAAATAAATGGTGCTGATTTGCAAGGGGTGGGGAGTTGTGGGGAAGCATAGAACAGAGGAAATTCAAAGGTCATTGACACCTGTCAGTCGAACTGGAAAGATCAAAAGGGGTAATGGAGGTGTATAAAGAGAAAGCACAGTACAAGAAAGAACAGAAGGTGGAAGTAGTGAAGACAAGTTTATTACAATATAAAACACATTTCAATTAAAGTTTTATTCTTTCCTCTTCCATAACTAATTGTTTTTAAAAGCGCCCAAGAATACAAAAGTGGAAAAAAAGGTGTGGATAAAGCTTCTGAATGGTTGATATTTGATTTTCCTTGACTTCAGAGCTGAACATCTTACACCTCAAGTCTCTAGAGGATCTTCCCCTCCCTCCTTAAAAAGGATCACTGCTGGCCTTAACACTTAAACATAAGATTATACTAATATCAATTCTGAAATACAGACAAGTTTAGAGATGAAACAATCTGATTAAATACAAATTGATCTTTAATTTGCATTGACACTAGCTTTCATTCAAAATCTAACTTCTGATTGGATTATCAGAAGTTTCATAAGAACGAGCCTACTCCTTTCCTAAAAATGTGCTATCATTTTCATATGCCCTTGCCAAGCACTAAATCCTGAGTGCACATTTCAGTGGCCTACTGCAGAGCAGAAACATGCAAGTCTGGGTGAGATTTGGCAAAGCAGTTGCTCTAGCAGAGAAATCAACTATTTTATCTTGCATTATATTTTCTTTATCACAGAAGCTTAATTAGGGGTATTTCATTCCAAAAGTAAACTTTTTATCTTGAAATTGATCCTGGCACTAACTTAGTGAAGAGGGAAAAGGCACATACAAAGTATTTATGGTCTGATTTTCAGTAGGTCCAACATATAATTATGCACACAATTCAGTATTTGTGCCTGAAAGTAATTAATAGATGCATCTACCTGGGCATACAAGTATAAACACATTTGTCCATGCATTTATGGTCATTTTCACTCACTCTTTGTTCACGCAGTTACAGATTCTTCCTTTTGAAAAAAATCAAATCCTTACTTTGTAGATTATAATGTTGACAATATAACAATGTAAGTTAATTAAAACATTCTGACCTAATATACTTAGAACATGTTCTTACTCTTTCAAGCCATTTTAAATATTCTAAACCAAGGGAAATAAATATGTAATCTACATGGAAATGGCATGTAAAAGCCATTTACTGGAATGGAATATAGCCTGTTCACATTATGTCCAGTATAAGCCTTCTATCTCTTTTCATAAAAGAGAAAATGCAGTAAGTATCCAAAAATAGTATTATTTACATAAATTAAAATATTGACTGCATTTGAAAGACTATAATATTACAAATAGGTCTGCTGAATTATTACAAATCCTCCCTTAAGGCTTTTTTAAAGATTTAAAAGATTTGTTTAAAATGTTAAACTTTTATTCTGTCAGAGCAAACAGTAATGGCATAATACAGTCAAACTCAGCCATATTTGGAAAAGTCATCCCACACAAACTTCTGTATTACAGAATATACCTGTGGTAGAGCTCCGCCCTTCTCCTTGTGGGTCCCGCGCTTCTAGGCGGTTTATGCTAGCCTCAGAGACTCACTGTGACGCTCCACATAGCCCCTCTCTCTAGGGCCAGGGTTACAGTCTACTGAGCCCTTATCATAAACCAGCAAGGAGGTTGGTGAGAGAACTCCCACAGTCTCTGTCCCTATGGGCTTATTCCCAAACAGTTTAGCCTCCTGTCCTGACGGGGGCCTGTCTTCCCGTCCCAGGAGGTGTTTCTGTAGTGGCAGGTTGGGGGGAACCTGGGCCTGCTCTCTACCCCCGGGTTCTGGCCCAGGGATCCTAATAACAACAGCTGTTGGCAGCTGACCTTTCACTGCCAGACTTGCTACATTTCCCTGGGCCACTTCCCCACAGCTCTCCCACTTCTCTCTTCTTCACCCTTACCTTAGGGCTCCCTTACCGATGGCTTGAGGGCGTCTTCATTAACTAGCCCTTCAGCCACACTTCCTCTTCCCTGGCTCTCCTCTGCCTGAGGCGAGTGAGCCCTTTTATAGTATCAGAGGGCCTTAGAGTCAGGTGGTCACTTTAGCTTAATGGCCTCACCTGACTCTTTGCAGGTTAATTGGAGTCAGGTGTTCTTATTAGCCTGGAGCAGCCCCTGCTTGGTCAGTCAGGGAACAGAAAACTGTTAATCCAGTGGCCAGTATATCTGCCTTCTGCTATTCTGCTGTACCCAGCTGGCCTGGGTCTATCACAATACCATCACAAGTAAAAGAAAAGAGTTTCCAAAAAAAAAAAAAAAAAAATTTAAAAACTGGATTTATTCTCCCCAAATGTTAAGGGTTCTGAAAGGTTCAGGATTTCCCTCCTTCCCCATAATTATCTGGCATTTATTTTCAGAGGAAAAAAGCCCAACCAGAAAATAGGTCATGGAAAATTTGTTCCAATATAGCCATACTTTATACTCACAGTATGTTGAAACATAGCCTCTTCCCCCACTGAAATCTAGGAAGGGGAGGCAAAGCCAGGTCTGTTTATTTCATTTTAGCACAGACAGAGAGTCTAAGGCCCATAATCATACCAGCTCTTCTACATTCCTATCAGTGCTGTAAAAACTATTTGGCGAGACGACGTTGACAGTCAAGGATGTTATTTGCTAGTGAAGATATAGATAAAAGCTTTCCTGATTAAGAGAGCCTACCGAGTCTTGAGGAGCTAATTCTACTGTAATTATAAAGCACTATGGAAATGGATTTGTTTAGTCTATAACTTTGTGGATGCTAGTTTAATAAGCAGTCCTATATTTAGAAAACTTTTCCATCCTCTGTTATCCCACCATTTCTCCAGTGGGCTGGGCTCGTTGACTAGCTGATGCCAAGCTTAAAGTAAGTGTCTGAGGGAATTCACAAACACATAGCAAGAACTTCCATCACTACAATAATTAACATCAGTACAGCCTCTTGACAGACCCAGCATATGCCTATCCCAACCTTCTCTCCCCTCCCAACCTCCAAAAAATCAAAGGAAGAACTCAAGTTGCTTTCTCTATCCCTTCTTCAAAATTAGAACTGCCCTCTGCCTTGTTGTTCTACTCTGGCTGATTTCTTGTTGGTGTTGTACCAGAAATGGGCTTTGAAAAAGGACTCATGATATTTAAAATTTAGTCTATTGGAATGCTTTTAAAGACAGATATGACTATAAAAAGTTATAATTTTGCTAAGAGAGTAGACTGGCTAATCACAAATAGTAAATACTGCAAAATTTTTGTTTTAAACATAAAAAATAGCTAACAATCAACCCTCAATCCTAGTTTGCATCATCAAATTGTTATGACAACACCTGGTTTATCATTAGAGATCAGTTTCAAAGCTGATATTTTTTTTCTCGCTTCTACTTTGCATCAAACTGGACACCTGCTGGAACTATGTTTAAGATAGCAGCCCCTTCTGGGGAGATACACTAACCTCTAATTCAGAGGCTCTCAACCAGAGGTATGCATACTCCTGGTGACACGCAGAAGTCTTCCAGGGGAGACATCAACTCCTCTAGATATTTGCCTAGTTTTACAACAGGCTACATAAAAAAGTCAGTACAAACTAAAATTTCATATAGATAATGACTTGTTTATACTGGTCTATATACTATACACTGAAATGTAAATGAAAATTTATATTCCAATTTACTTATTTTGTAATTATGTGGAAATATGAGAAAGTAAAGAATTTTTCAGTAATAGGGAGCTGTGACACTTTTGTATTTTTATAAGCACATAGTTTTTAAGTGAGGTGAAACTTGGGGTACGCAAAACAAATCAGACTCCTGAAAGGGGTACAATAGTCTGCAGAGGTTGAAAGGCACTGCTCTAACTCAGTGAGGATACTGAAACCATTGCTAGGACATCTAAATGCTATTTTGAAAATACTGGGTATTTATTCTTAGTTTTGTATAGTCAAGCTATAAAATAGTACAATATTTTAAAGCCCCCACTTATACCATGAAACAAGATGTGCTGCAAGAACTCCTCTTAAACACAATTTCAGGAAATATTTGCAGTGTTTACGGTATTCTTACACTGGCCAATATAACTGCTTCTATTGAAACAGCTTTCAAAACATGGCCTGTTTCATTGTGTAGACAGGGTCTTAGTGACTCAACAAACATTGTTATGAACTTATTCACACACAAACCCTAATCCTGCAGAAAGATGGTGGATTTAGACTTTCGGTACCAACTCAGAACAAAAGCCACTCAAGTTTACATTCAAATGCTAATCCCAGAGACATATTTAAATACTGTTGCTGGAAACCCCTGGTCCAGCCACGATTCAAATCCCTTCACTTGCCCTTGCCACCACCCCAAACTTAAGTTCCTTGACTACAAGGTCCTACATAACTTAGCTTCTATCTATCTGTTTTCATCTGTTACCATACTCTGCTTTGCTCCACACAACTGCTACGCTGTCCTCTCACACTAGTCTACATTTTCCCATATAGCCCTTTCTGTGGAGAATCTCACACTGAGTCTGCTCCCCACCTTCAAGCCCCTCCTGAAGTCACAACTGTAAGTGTTTACTAAATGGTAAATCTTGCACAAAATGTGGTATTAATACATGCACATAACAGTTCACTCAGTTAGTTAGATGCAAGCTATCCTCTAGTCTTATTTTATATTGTCAGTTATGACTGGTGGATCTTTAGCACAGGGACTGCTTGTTTGTCTATATAAATATCTAGAATGCTACTTGTGCTATGTAAACAATACAGATAAAGTGTCTCTACAAGCAGTACACCTAATCTTAACTGGCACCAAAACTTATCAGTCTCCATCTAACCAAAGAAGAGTGTAGAATGCAGAAAAATATTAGTGAACAAAACTGAAGCGGTGTCAAAGTTAGAAAAAACACATACTGAGAACAGAAAATATTTACTAAAACCCAGGTTTCTGCCAGAGACCATTATTAGGCACAGAAAATAGAAGGCTGGGAGAGAAGAAGGAGACAAAGGTGCAGTGCAGTGTTTTCTAGTACATGACAATTCCAGGTTCATACTCCCCAGCATGCCCATTTAGCTCAATGCCATATACCAGCATGTCACTGGCACAATGTTGTTTTATTGCTGAATTATTACTCTCAAATGATTTTTTAATACCTTTTAAAATCACTTTGGTATCCTAAAGGTCAGTAAGCAGGATACCTCAGTGGGAACCCCAGACACAGAATTTTATTTCCTACAGAATTTTAAGAGGCTGGATGTAAGGAAATATTTAAAAGTAAGGAATAAGATCTTTCCCCAGTGGAAGTCTATTTGTATGGCTCCTGCTCTATAGCTAAATCCATGGTAGTTTACAACACTACCAAAAGACCCATGAACTTCAGTTAACTACAGTTCAAAGAAAGGTTAGGGGATGTTAACATTAAGTCCCTTGGGGTCAGGATCCCTAACTCTCTTCCAGACCTGGGATGGGAGCCACTTCCTCTTCTCTCTCTCTCTGGAGGTGGATTGGGTTACAGCACCTGACCCGTCACTGTCAGATACCTCCACAGCTGATGCCTCCCTCCCTGCCCAGAGCTATGCAATTAGCGCTGTTAAAAAAATTAACATATTTTGTTTTCAGTTAATCACAGGCATTGACAGTGATTGATTGACAACCCTAGTTGACACTATAGTAAAGAACGGAATTATCAGAGACCGATGAACACAATACGGTGGGGAAGAGTCAACATGGCTTCTGCAAAGGGAAATCATGCTTCACCAATCTATTAGAACTTTTTGAGGGGGGTCAACAAACACCTGGATAAGGGTGATTCAGTGAATATAATGTATTTGGACTTTCAGAAAGCTTTGACAAGGTCCCTCACCAAAGGCTCTTAAGCAGCCATGGGATAAGAGGGAAGGTCCTCTCATGGATCAGTAACTGGTGAAAACATAGGAAACAAAAGGCAGGAATAAATGGTCAGTCTTCCTAATGGAGAGAAGTAAAGTGCAGGGTTCCCCAAAGATCAGTAATGGGACCTGTGCTGTTCAATGTATACATACATGGTCTGGAAAAGCGGTTAAAACAGTGAGGTGGCAAAGTTTGCAGACTGTATAAAATCACTCAAGATTGCAGTCTGCTTCAGATTGAACTAAGAGTTACAAAGGGATCTCACCAAACTGAGTGACCAGGCAACAAAATGGCAGATGAAATTCAATAATGATAAATGCAAAGTTATGCACTTTGGAAAAAAATCTTAATTACTCATACAGAAGAGAAAGATGTTGGAGTCATCATGGACAATTCTCTGAAAACATCTGCCCAATTTGCAATGGCAGTCAAAAAAGCTAACAGAATATTAGGAACCATTAGGAAAGGGATAGATAATAAGACAGAGTATCATAATGCCACTATATAAATCCATGGTATGCTCACATCTTGAATACTGCATGCAGATCTGGTCACCCTATCTCAAAAAAGATATATTGGAAAAGGTACAGAAAAGGGCAACAAAAATGATTAGTGTTATGGAACAGCTTCCATATGAGGAGAGATTAATAAAGCTGGGACTTTTCAGCTTGGAAAAGAGACAACTAATAGGAAAAATGATAGAGGTCTATAAAATCATGAATGGTGGGGAGAAAGTGTTTTTTACCCATTCACATAACACACAAACCAGGGGTCATCCAATGAAATTAATGTGCAGCAGGTTTAAAACAAAGATAAGGAAGCAATTCTACAGGTTGACTGTGCGTTGTGTGAAGAACTCATTGCCAGGGGATCCTGCAAAGGCCAAAAATATAACTGGGTTCAAAAAACATTAAAGAAATTGATGGAGGATAGGTCCATCAATGGCTATTAGCCAGTCTCTGGGTGTCCCTAAACCTGACTGCCAGAAGCTGGGACTGGGCATCAGGGAATGGATAACTTGATAAATTGCTCTGTTCTGTTCCCTCCCTCAGAGGCATCTGGCACCGGCCACTGTCAGAAGAAAGGATACTGAGCTACATGGACCATTGATCTGATCCAGTATGACCATTCTTATGTTCTTAAGAATGACATCCTTCTGTACAATCTAGTCTTTGCATGGTTTTTTCCCACATAAAATTGGAAGACGCTGCAGGTTCACTATATAAGAAAATGGAAGGAAGAGGAGCAGTTCTCAAACTGTGGTTCAGGACCCCCAAAGTGGGTCATGACCCCATTTTAATGGGATTGCCAGGGCTGGCGTTAGACTTGCTCAGGCCCAGGGCTGAAGCCAAAGCCCGAGCCCCACTGCCCAGGACTGAAGCCGGTGGTGGGCTCAGGCTTTGGCTTCAGCCTTGGGGGGTGTGGCTCAGGTTACAGGACCCCCACCCTCATCTAGGGCTGAAGCCCTCAGGCTTTGGCTTCGGCTCCACCCACCTTGCCTAGGATGGTGGAACTCGGGCTTCGGTCCCACCCCTCAGGGTCATGTCGTAATTTTTGTTGTCAGAAGCGTGTTGAAGTGCAAAGAATTTTGAGAACTGCTGGATTAGAATGTTAAAAACATTAGGGGAGGAAGGTTTTTAGTTGGATCCTGGGGTGACGGATTCTTCTTAAAAGTGAGGGGGACCATGAGGCTCCACCCACGCTGTGGTCCCTGCCCCTACTCTTTCCACTGAGGCTCCACACACCACCACCACCCCCAGCCAAGCCAGAATCCAGAGCCCAACTGGGGAGCTTGGATCCCTCCACCTCCCCACAGCTGCCCGCATGGCTCTTACCCTGAGCCGGCTCTGGCTTCCAGGCTGGCCAGGGCCTCGGGGACAGAACAGCCGCAGCCAGGCCGTGGCAAGAGCTGCCTGGGCAGCTGTGGGGAGCCACAGACCCTCCACCTGCCTTGGGCAGGGGGCCTTTAGGGTGGGGACACAGGCTGGGGAATGCTCTTGCCCCATCCCCCCAGTCAGGTGGAAGGTCCATGGCTCCACAGCTGCCTGGGCTCTCCGGGACACTCTTACTGCAGCTGAGCTCCAGTTTCTGGCCTGGCCAGGCGGTGGGCCCTCAGAAGGAAGAGGAGGGGCAGGCCCATCCACTTTTTAGCACCCCTGGCTGGATCACATTTACTACTGGGGGAATTCTGTGCCAAAGTATTAAAAATTTCTGAGCACAAATTCTGCAAAATTCTGCATATTATTTGTCAAAATAACACAATATAATCACACCAGTTTCAATTATTTTGGTAATTTATTTCAAAATACCTGTCAGCGAGTACATCTGTAATAACAGACAATAAAAGTTTTTTGACAAATAGATTCTAACTAGACATAGATACAGAACTCTGAATAATAATTCATTTAAACTACAATACAGAACCATATTTCCCTTACCATTCAGAAGCAGCGCAAAGGCTTGAGGGAGTTGGGGTAACAGAGGAGCTGAGGGAGAGGGAAGTAATTGCTGGGAGGGAGAGCCTGGGTGTGAATTTGGAGAGTTGTTGAGTGTGGATTGGAGAAGTTTGGAACAGGTTTTGGGGGTGGGGGGGGAATACCGTCTCCATGTGTCCTTGCACCACCACTCAGTGAGCCTTCTCCCCTCCATCCCCAGGTGGCCCTGCACCCCCCTGTCCCTATGTGGCCCTGTGCCTCCATTCCCATTCAGCTCCTACCCCAGTCTGTCTTCCCCCAATAGACCTTATGAACCCCAGTCTGTTAATCCCCCCAGCAGTCTCATGTGCCCCACACTGTCTGTGCCCCCCATATCTTATGTCTCCTGACCTGGCCCCACCGGCAGGACACTACTATGAAGGTAGCCTCTTTTCTTCCCTATCAGCAGCTGGGACTGGCCCAGGAGCAGCTGCTCTGTTCTAGCACCACAGTGGCCCTTGGTGGGTAAAAGGCATAACTGCAGCAACTTTCCAGTAGAAGTTACTTTTTGTAGGGGGCCAAAAAATTCTGCTCAGCACAGGAATTCTGTGCATGCACAGTAGCACAAAATTCCCCCAGGAGTAACATGTTGCAAGACTGGTTTACAAGTTTGCCACATCTTTACACCATTTTAGAAACCTGTCAAAACTAGTTAACGACAGCAGTCTTACCAAAATCCAACAGAATCATATGAATTTTGAGTTTTTAAACCAAGTCTCTCTAAAGTGACAAGCCAAAAAAGAGTTATGAAAATGTCCTATATGGGAGTACTTTTCTGAACCCTTTTATATTCCACTTCTCATTTGATTTGCCTCAAATTTACCAGAAAAAAAAAATCCTGACATAAGAGGATACAAATAAAATTTCTGGGAGATTGGTTTAATTACTGTGGAATTGGGGATTGAGGTGTGTAAAGCATCTTTAAAAAGACCAATTTTTGGAGGAATGCTAGTCTTCTATTCTAAAATAATGCAAGGGTAAAAAGGTTTGAGGCAATACTAAAGTCCATTAAAAGCAGAATTTTTTAAAACTATCTTTGATATGAAATTCATTTCAGGTTATTATTTAAAGGGTGTGTTACCAAACTGGATATTTTTTAAAAGTTAGCTAATAAAAATCCAATTGTCCCTTCTATTAAGGTTCTGATAACAGCATTCATCACCCCTGTATATGCATGCAGTCAAACAGAACAACCCACATGGCTAAAAGGAAGACTAATTTTAACTTCAATAAGCATAAGAAAGACATAATGGTAGTTTCAGAACTAAAATGGCAGGGAATCTACACACATTAGACTTATTACTGGTTGTGACACACCAGAAAGTTATAATGCCTAGTAACTACATTACAGGAAGAACCGTATCTACGGACGTTCACTGTGATTTGAGTCCTTTCTGTACCACAGCAACAGGGATACATCTATGAGCTTCACCTCAATTCTGTGAAAAGATCTTGGTCACATCTCTCCTTACTAACAATCAGAAGTTGCAAGAGATTTCAGATGTTCTGAAGGGAAGCCAACTGAGGCTACGTTTACTCTGCACACCTTACAATGGCGCAGCTGTGCTGCTACAGCTACGCTTTTGTAAGGTGCGCAGTGTAGCTGCTCTTTGTCACCGGGAGAGAGATTGCCCAACAAAATAAACCCCGCCCAATGAGGGGCGGTTGATTCGTCGGCAAGAGAGCGTCGATACCGGCATTTTTTGTCGTTAAAACTTCGGTTGTTCAGGGGTGTGTGTTTTGTTTTTTTTTCACACCACTGAGCGACAAAAGTCGCAACAAAAGTGCAGTATAGAGAAGGCCTAAGTGCTGTAACACCCTGAGTACAGTAGAGGGTTCCCTAAATTGACCAACTCTGTGTTCCGCATTGTAAGGAGACCTAAAGTTCTTCTATTTCAGTTTAAAAAATAAATCAGACTCAAAGATACTTCAGAGTCTGGTAAGCTCCTTACAGCAGGGGATGGGTCTTACTCATTTGTGTAAATGTAAATACTTACAGTGATACAACATGAAGTTTTCATTCCTACTACAGATCCCCAAAACTGCCACAGAGGCCTCTCACACCATGTTTTAAACCTGCTATAGATACATATGGCTGAGAGCCCAAGCAGACACTGACAAGGTCTCAGAAATAAATAAATAAATAAATAAATAAAAGCTCCAACACGTGGATCTCAGAGGAGTCATCTTGAGGTGCCTGTAGGATGCTAAGCTCGGAATGGTTTCAGAGTGGTAGCTGTGTTAGTCTGTATCCTTGTGGCACCTTAGAGACTAACAAATTTCATAAGCTTTCGTATACTTTGGCCAAACCAGGCAGTCTCTACGCAAAAGAATAAATGGACACAGACCAGACATCAAGAATTATAACATTCAAAAACCAGTACGAGAACACTTCAATCTCCCTGGACACTCACTAACCGACTTAAAAGTGGCAATTCTTCAACAAAAAAATTGAAAAAACAGACTCCAATGAGAAACTGCAGAACTGGAATTAATTTGCAAACTGGACACCATCAAATTAGGCCTGAATGAAGACTGGAAGTGGATGGGTCACCACAAAAACTAATTTCCCTCTGCTGATACTCACACCTTCTTGTCATCTGTTTGAAATGGGCCACCTTGACTGCATTGGCCTCATTAGCACTACAAAAGTGATTTTTCCCTCCCTTGGTATTCACCCCTTCTTGTCAACTGTTGAGACTAGGCCACTTCCACCTTAACTGAAGAAGTGAGCTGTAGCTCACGAAAGCTCATGCTCAAATAAATTGGTTAGTCTCTAAGGTGCCACAAGTACTCCTTTTCTTTTTGCGAATACAGACTAACACGGCTGTTCCTCTGAAACTTAACTGAATTGGCTCCTTAGCACTGACCGCCCCCCCCCCCCCCCCACGGTAAGGCAACTCCCATCTTTTCATGTGCTGTGTATTTATACCCACCAACTGTATTTTTCACTCCATGCATCTGATGAAGTGGGTTTTAGCCCACAAAAGCTTATGCCCAAATAAATGTGTTGGTCTCTAAGGTGCCACAAGGACGCCTGGTTGTTTACGCTCTGAAGGAATCGCTTGTCCAGCCACAGAGCCTCAAAACCTGCACCCAAGCAAGGCGTCAGCGACCCAGCCCAGCTCACAGCGGGGAAAAGGTGGGTACATGAGGCGGGGGTGAGGGGCTGGTCGCTGAAGCTCAGGGCTGGCAGCCGGATTTTCCCCTCCGTCCTCAGCGCCTGGCTCCGCCGCTACCAGAGGGGAGGGTGGGACGGGAGGCGGGCTCCTCGCGGCTGCGGGCGATGCGCGGCCCGATACCGGCACTGGGGGCCCGCTACCGGCACTGGGGGCCCGCACGCCTCCTTTCACAGGGGGCGCTGGGAGGAGACGGCCGCGGCACCTGAACCGACCCAGGGGAACCGGCCCAGCCGGACCCCCGCAGCCCCCCGGCCACAGCGCCAGGCGGCTCGCTTGGGCTGGGTCCCTCCGCCCGTCTCCAGCCCCCGGCCCCTTCCCTGCGGTGAGTTTTACCCGCGCCCCGGCTCCCGCAGCCCCCGTTACCTCTCCGGCTCCCCGCCGTGACCGCCCCGCTCGCCGCAGCCCGCGGGATGCTCGCAGCCCGCCCGGCCTCTGCAGAGCGGCACGTGATACCCGGCCAGCCCCTGCCCTGGATAGTGGGGGTGGCTCAGGCACCGCCTCCCGCCCTCTGCGCCGGGGCCCTCACCTCAGCCATGGCGGGCGAGCCCGCACCCCCCCTTCTCGGGTGTGTCCTACGCTGCTCCCCACGGGCGATTTGCGACCCCGCCCCGCAGCAGCTCTGGCCTTTACCCAAGGGCAGCCTGCCCCTTTGTGGGGAGCAGCACTCGCCTGCTCTGGGGACGGGGACTTCCCCGCCAGGCTCGGTAAATCCTCCCCCCAAGCAAAGGTAGGGAAGGGTGGGTAGATGATTTTTCCGCCCCTGGGTGTGTAAGCAATCTCCTGAGGGCTCCAGAGAGCGTCCACCACGCTGGGGAACCCTAGGACTGGAGGAAAGTAGGGTGACCAGCTGTCCTGATTTTATAGGGACAGTCTTGATTTTTGGGTCCTTATATAGGCTCCTATTTACTCCCCCCCCCCCCCATCCCACTTTTTCAGATTTGCTGTCTGGTCACCAAAGGAGGAAGGGAGCATCATGGAGTATTTAGGCCTTTCCCCTACATTGAGGCAGGACTAAGTTATCTACAGCAGTGCTACTCAACGTGGTGGTCCGCGGACCGGCACCAGGCCACAAGCCAGCGGCTGCCGGTCTGTGTGCACATTGGAAAAAAAATTGCTGGTCCCCCACCCCAGATCGCTTGAGAAGCGCTGCTCTAGAGGATGGTTTCCACACAGTGGTACGCATCCCCCTGGGGATGCGCAGAGGTCATCCAGGGGGTACATCAGGTCCTCGAGATATTTGCTTAAGTTTACAACAGGCTAGAGCCCTACATCAGGACTGGGATCTCCTGCGTCCCACCAGCCCTACTGCCATAATAGCAGGAGCAGGAGAAAAATTCAAGAAACACAGGAGGAAATGGGAATTGTGGGAGAGGAACAGGATTTTTTTTTAAAAAAAAATGGTCCTCGTGCGCTAACATGAACGTCTCTGCCAGCAGCCACTACTCTCCAGCCACCCACCTTTGAATGCAGCACCGCCACCAACAGCAGCACAAAACCATGGCTATACCAAACCATGCCCCTCTTACTTCTGCACTGCAGCTGGTAGTAGCACTGCCTGGAGCGGTCTTGCTCTGAAAAGGGTACTGTCGTTTGGAGAGGTTGAAAACCACTGCTCTAGATCATCCTGGACAGGTGTTTGTATTTGGTAAAACTCTCCCACCTCCTCCAGGGGTAGGTAAAGGAGATTCCTAGTGTTTGTGGCATCAAAACAGCAGCCTGTGCAAACACTGCACACACAGCAGTAAAACAATCTGCTAGTGCATATGTGAGGTATATTATACTTCTGTGCAAGAGCGTACCATGGACGACAGAGGTTTACTTCCAGAGGGGCAAATTCATCTTGTTTTTACCCCACCACAATTAAAACAGGATACATATTGCCCTGGAGTCTAGCCACTGGTTTCTTTGACTGTTTTTTAGGAGAAGTCCAGGGAAGCCAGGCACACCAAGGTCTGCGGAACTGCCGATTAAGGTAAATGGCCTGGCACAAGGTTTAGTAAATGAGATTGCCCTCTTTTGCTGTGGATGGCAGAGGGAAGAGAAGAGTGGCAGGTGGATGAAGGTTTACAAACTGGTAATTTGGGGTGGGGTGTTATGCAGGTTCCTTACATGTTCTTCCCCTAAATAAGTCACTGATTGTAGAATGTCTGTTCCATAGAACTTCAGACTACCCCCTTGCTCTTAGGGTTTCCCATTACTAGCCCTTGTGCTGTTACTAGCTAGGTAGAAGGAAGGTGAGCCTCTATCTGACCTTGCTTGAGAAAGTAGCTGAGGACCTCAGGAGCTAGGGTAGTCGTGCTCTGTCTGACTTTTAAAATCATCTAATCCATCCCTCTGCCAGTCCATGGTCCCTTTCTTACATGGGTCATGGGGTGTTTATCAACCGTAAACAATTGATGTGTGCCTGTCCTGCTGCTGTTACATAGGAACCAACTTGACAAGACATACTGCCTCAAAACCAGTGTAGAAACATTAGGTGGAATTCGGACAGTTCCTCCTAATGTTTAAACCCTCCCCTGACTTCTCATTTTCCAGACATGTTGAGCCCTCTGAAATGATGCACCACAGACAGTGGTAATTCAGGCTTCTCTCCCTGCCCACATACCTTACCATTGTTTCTTATGGTAACAACTTTTAGTCACTACTGATTAACTTGCTGCTTCCTGTCATGCTAGACTACTCTCTCCTGTACACAGATGTTTCATTGCTGTACCCTTAGTTACTAACAGAAGGTGATTGTATGTAGGAAGGAGAGCTGGGGGTAGATATAAATTCTTGCTAGAGTGCCTGGATAGCTGTGTAATAAACTGCATTCATCAGAGACAATATTCAGTCCTCAGCATTCTGGGCTCATGAAATTTCAGATAATTAGAGGATTGCACCATTAGAGCTAAAAGGATAGACAGATTGTTCTGCTCATGCTGGAGATATAGAGGATGAAATTTCATTTTATGACCTCAGAAGAGATTCCTTGGAGCAGGGGTGGGCAAACTACAGCCTGCGGGCTGGATCCGGCTCCTCAGGGCTTTGGATCCGTCCCACAGGATTGTCACTCTTGTGGCGCCGCCAGTCCCAGAAGCGTCCGGTACCATGTCCCTACAGCCCCTGGGGGAGGGGAGGCAGAGGGCTCAGTGCCCGGCTAATGGGAGCTTTGAGGGAGGTACCCACAGGCAAGGGCAGTGCACTGAGCCCTCTGCCCCCCAAGCCTGCCCTGGCGCATGCTGCTGCCACCCTGGAACTGCTCCAGGTAAGCGGCGCCAGGCCGGAGCCCGAACCTCTCCTGTACCCCCACCCCAACTCCCTGTCCTGAGCCCCCTGCTGCACCTTGCACCCCTCCCTGCATCACTGCCTTGAGCCCCCTCCTGCACCCCAACCCCCTTCCCTGAGCCCCCTCATAAACCTGCACCCCTCCTCTGCCCCAACCCCTTGCCCTGAGCCCCTTCCTGCACACCGCACCCCCCAACCCCTACATTCATGGTCATGCATGCAATTTCCCCACCCAGATGTGGCCCTCAGGCCAAAAAGTTTTCCCACCTCTGCCTTAGAGAATATACCAACAAGATACTTTCAGGACCTAAAGAAGGAGTTGATAAACCCTAAACACTTGTCATATGGAGGGCTTGGGATAAGAAGCTACAATTATTGCTCAGTAATGTGAGCCAAGAGCAGTCGCATAGAGGTACTCATAATTTAAAAACACTTATTACAAAGCATAGTGCTTAAGTACATCGAAAGCAGGAAGCCTGCTAAACAACCAGTGGGGCCACAGGAAATCGGGATGCTAAAGGAGCACTCAAGGAAGATAAGGCCATTGCAGAGAAACTAAATGAATTCTTTGCATCGGTCTTCATGTCTGATGTGAGGGAGATTCCCAAACCTGAGCCATTCTTTTCAGGTGACAAATCTGAGAAACTGAGGTGTCATTAGAACAAATTGATAAATTAAAAAGAGTAAGAAATCACCAAGACCAGATGGTATTCACCCAAGAGTTTGGAAGAAACTCAAATATGAAATAGCAGAACTACCAGCTGTGGGATGTAACCTATCACTTCAATCAGCTTCTGTACCAGATGACTAGAGGATAGCTAATTTGACACCAATTTTTTTTAAAAAAAGGCTCCAGCAGTGATCAACAATCACAGACCAGTAAGCCTAATGTCAGTACCAGGCAAATTGGTTGAAACTATAATAAAGAACAGAATTATCAGACACATCAATGAACATGATTTTTGGGGGAAGAGTCAACGTGATTTTTGTAAAGGGAAATCATGCCTCACCAATCTACTAGAATTCTTTGAGGAGGTCAACAAGCATGTGGACAAGGATAATCCAGTGGATATAGTGTACTTAGATTTTCAGAAAGCCTTTGACCAGATCCCTCACCAAAGGCTCTTAGGCAAAGTAAGCTGTCATAGGACAAGAGGGGAAGTCTTCTCATGAATCGGTAACTGGTTAAAAGATAGGAAACAAATGATAGAAATAAATGGTCAGTTTTCAGAGTGGAGGTAAATACTGGTATCTCCCAGGGGTCTGTACTGGGACCAGTACTATTCAACATATTCATAAATGAGCTGGAAAAAGGGGTAAACAGTGAGGTGGCAAAATTTGCTGATACAAAACTACTCAAGATAGTTAAGTCCAAAGCAGACTGCAAAGAGTTACAAAGGGACAAAATGGCAGATGAAATTCAATGTTGATAAATGCAAAGTACTTCACATTAGAAAACATTCTTAACTACACATACAAATGATGGAGTCTACATTAGCTGTTACGACTGAAGAAAGACCTCTAGATAGTTCTCTGAAAACATCTGCTCAGTATGCAGTAGCAGTCAAAAAAGCTAGCAATGTTGGGAATCATTAGGAAAGAGATAGATAATAAGACAGTAAATATCATAATGCCATTATGCAAATCCATGGTATGCTCACATCTTAAATACTGCATGCTGATCTGGTCACCCTATCTCAAAAAAGATATATTGGAATTGGAAAAGGTATAGAAAAGGGCAACAAAAGTGATTAGGGTATGGAACAGCTTCCGTATGAGGAGAGATGAATAAGACTAGGATTTTTCAGCTTGGAAAAGAGATGACTAAGGGGGGATATGATAGAGGTCTATAAAATCATGAGTGGTGTGGAAAAAGTGTTATTTACTCCTCATAATAGAAGAGCCAAGGGTCACCAAATGAAATTAATAGGCAGCAGGTTTAAAACAAACAAAAGGCAATATTCCTTCACAACACATAGTCAACCTGTGGAACTCTTTGCCAGAGGATGTTGTGAAGGCCAAGACTAACAGGGATCAAAAAATAACTACATACGTTCATGGAGGATAGGTCCATCAATGGCTATTAGCCAGGATGTAAAACCATGCTTTGAAGTGTCCCTAACCTCTGTTTGCCAGAAGCTGGGAACGGGTGACGGGATGGATCACTTGATGATTACCTGTTCTGTTCATTTGCTCTGAAGTACCTGGCATTGACCACTGTTGGAAGACAGGATACTGGGCTAGATGGACCATTGGTCTGATCCAGTATGGCTGTTCTTATATTCATAGGATTAGACACCAAAATTAACTGATTTCACAACAGTCATGTGAGGTAGATGTGTTATACCCATCTGTAAGATGGATATGGGCATAGGCACAGTAAATCACTTCTCCAGTGTCACTCATAGGCAGAGTCAGGTATAAGCCTCTAGTCCTTACTCCGGGTACCCTTCTTTGAAGCCTCTAGTCCTTACTCCGGATACTAGAGAAGGCTACCCTGGCCCTGATCTTACAAACATTGACATATAAGTAAGTGTACAGACTTGAATAGTTTCACTGAGCCTATCATTTTTAGCCATTGGAATATTTACCAAGGGTCATGATAGTGATGTAGAATCTATGCCATTATGAATTTTAAAATCAAGACTGGATGTTTTTCTAAAAGATATGCTCTAGGAATTATTATAGGGAAGTTCTATAGCCTGCATTATACAGGGAGTCAGACTAGATTATCACAATGGTCTCTTCTGACCTTGAAGTCTATGAGTTAATATTTCCAGGACTTAGAATTGAAAATTACATCTGTTCAGGATGTATGTTCTGTTAAGAATGTATAGTTTTGCAAAGACAAAATAATAGTGCCATAAGCAAGCTAAAATATAACCTGCTAACAAAATAGCAGCTAGGAATATAAAGAATATTGATTGGATATAGGAGTATTTTAAAATGTACATCTTCTCTTGGAAAAAAAGGTGTTGTCATAATGCGAGTTAGCTCATACATGACAATTATAGCAAAAAATAAGGCAGTTTGTAGTTTTTGCTTGACTTAGCAAGTCAAATTAAAGACTATGGAGAAACCTAGAATTTTCTTCACACAGCCTTTACCACATATTGGTTAACACCAGGTAAGAGCACACCTTTGTCTCCTCCCCCCACCCTGCAGTGAAGATAATGCCAAACAGGGCTTTGTGAAACTTTCTGATGTATCTGAGTTTTACCATTTTTATGAGCCTTTAGTTCTGCAGCTGCTACTAATCTCCATTTCCCCTTTATCAGAGTCCCCTTAAAAACTCACATTTTCCACTCACATTCTGAGCCCTAAGTCCTTTGATTCACTGTCCATCAGGCTGGCAACAGAGTTTGTCAAAAACAGAACTCAAACATCCCAAAACAAATACAGTCTTTCACCAGCTCTAGTTCCACATAGTCTCCTATTGGGCTTCCCCACCTTACTATCAGACCACCTACCTCTAGCAGCCGGAGCTGCTGCTGCTGCTACTTACTTACTTACTTCCATCCAAACAAACCTTCCCTACAACCTCTGGATGCCTTTTATATTTGAATCACCTGATTCCTCTCAGATGGAGCTCATCTTGTAACTAGGGCTAGCTCAACCCCAGGCTCTCCAGCCCAGGGGCAAGTCACCCTGTTACAGAGCCAAAGATTTCCAATTAAACACATCAACACAGAAATCAATTGAGCAAACTCAAAAAAAAAAAAAATCTAAACATGAAAATCACTAAGCAAATGAAAATAAAACTTGAAGGAAAACCAACATACAAGACTCATGAAACTAAACAAAAGATCAAAATCTGACAAAACCAGGGGAATATCTGCAAGTAAGAGAAATCCAAACACACTAGCCAATTATTTAACTGGTGAAATTTGTCCTGATATGAAGGGCCAGCATAAGCCCTTCCATACCATTTAACATCCAAGAAGGCAGGGTGCCATTGCTTCTGCATCCCCTGTATAGTGATAGTCCAGTGGAAATGGGCCTGTGGTAGGCCAATAGGATTGACAGTGACATGGAACTAGATGACCCAATACCCAGTGCAGATGTCACAGAGGAGCTGCTTATAGTGACACATTGGTGAGTACTTATCTGGCCCACTGCTGAAATTCTGCTATCAAAGTTGCGTGTTGGGGTCACTTTCCAGCTTCTGCTGATGTTCACTGGACACTCCTATAGTATTCTTGCCAGAGATTTGTCCTTGGGGCTCATAAATATGCTTTGGAAGAGAGAATGTATTACCTATGGAATGGACCAGATTTGACCAATTGGTAGATTTTCCAATTTCTAATGGGACTCCTTCCTCATAAGATGTTCATGCCAACCTCATCACCTCAAACAGTACAACCTGAATTCAGTGCACTACTGTCCTTACAGTCTGAGTAACTTTCAGGAGAGCAATGGAAATATTTCAAGCTAATGATTTTACAAGTTTTAAGTGCTTTTGTCACTATTTTGGGTTAAAGTTATGAATGGCTTTTTAAAAAAAGGAAAATAAATTAGTATATTCTCCCTTAGGGCTTCACATGCTTTTCTGGAACAAGGATTTAACATTGGATTATTGGGAAAATTTTGAGGTTCTCTTTCCTAATACATGGGCAGCACATCACTGGTACTGCAGTTGCTATCCTGTCCATAAGTATTTATGTTTCATACCCTGATTTAGAAACTAAGAATCATTCTTGTTAGGCAATTGAAGGGCCTGTTACTTGCTCTGCTTTGCTATAGATGGATGTAAAGATCATTATTCTTACTGTTCACCCCTGTTCCCCAGTGCTTCATTTGTGAAACAATATTCTACACAAAACAAAGCAACTTTTGTGCCAACAACAGAGACCTTTTTTTTTCTTTTTTTTTTTTTCAAGAAAGTAGGTGGTTGGAATATTAGGTGTTATAGAGTGTTGCAACAGAATCTTAACAAGACCATGTGTATGCCCACTTCAGGTAAGCATGAGTGCAAGCACCTTACAACAGACAAAATGTATGCAATGTTGAGGGGGGAGATAAAAAAAATGCAGTTGAAGATTTAAAAATATAAATGTCTACATTTGGGCTTCTAAATCTATATTTAAGCACTTATTTAAGTTGTCTGATTATTCCAAAGTACTGAGCAGCCAGCAACTTCCTTTGTTCGGATGCTTTGGAGGCTAACTTTAGGCCCTTATACTGAAAATCTTGGTCTCATTCACTAGTCTGCAAAAGTTCATAGAGGCTGTGAAATAAACTCTCCGATCCCATCGTCCTTCCTCATTTCCCACGCATCTGCCTCTGTTATCTTTCAAGTAACATTTTACTTATTATTGCCTGACGTTATCCTTTTACCCATTTTTGTCCACAGTCAAAGGGTAGCTGGTCTCTGTTGACAGACAGAGCCAGGCTCCCCTGGAAATTCAGCTAATTAAAGAGGGCCAGGATAGACCTGGGCCTACAAAGGTCTGTTAGTGGGCATCTGAAGGAAGGAAGAACTGAGACAGGCTGAACCCAGCACTGGCAGAGGAAGCTGTACTGGAGTGGACCTAACTTCTGTGGCAGTCCCTAGAGCAGGGGTCTCAAACATGCGGAGTTATTTCCTGCGGCCCACCATAGGCACCGACTCCACCAGCAGCCAAACTCCTCTCACCCCCTGCCCCTCCCCGAATGCACTGTATCCCCGCTCCTCCGCCTATCTTCCAGCGCTTCTCGCCGCCAAACAGCTGCTTGGCGGTGCTTAGGACTTTCCAGGAGGGACAGGGGAGGAGCAGGGATGCAGCACGCTCAGGGGAGGAGGCAGAGAAGAGATGGGGCCGAGGCAGGGATTTGGGGAAGGGGTTGGAATGGGGGCAGGGGAGGGGTGGGAAGAGGTGGGGCAGTGGTGGGGCCTCATGGAAGGGGTGGAGTGGGAGCGGGGCTGGGGGGAAACGGGTGGCTTTAACTGAAGTAATTCTAAAAGTAAATGCGTGTTTTGTCATTGGAGTGAGGTGCATTACTGAGTGTTTATATTTTATTAAAACCCCTCTTCGCATTACAGTTTTAAAAATGTTAATACATTGACTTTTAATAGGATATTATATTACTCTTCTTTTTTTTCGTTTTTGACTATACTTTTGTATTGTTGTATGAAAAGGTTTCAGTGATGCGGCCCTTGGGCCAATGTGCTAGTCCTCATGTGGCCCTCAGTTTGAGATCCCTTCCCTAGAACAAGAGGCCAGGGAAACAGCCCTGTGGCTGCTGCTCCAGGTGGGGAGTAGAGCTGAGTGAAGCTGGAAGGCTGCCAGGAACTAGAATGCCACCAGAGACCCCTGGAAGACGTGACCCTGAACCTGGGACCAAGAACTGGGTTAAGACACAGTGTTCTGTTCATTTCTTAACCTCAGTTATGAAAAATAAACCTCCTTGACTGAGACTGGGCATGGCAGTGTACGCTTTGGAGCCAGGGAGAAGCGATGGCCCTCGGTGACATCAACACTAATCAATAATTACTGGTTTGTTGATACACACAACTATCGTGCATGAGTCCAGTTTCTACTCCTTCAACTCTGTCCATGCTGTAGAGCTGAGCTGGGGAGTGACATCTTTCAAAGGCTGAACACAATTTCCAAATGATACCAAGAAGACCCTTGAGTGTTATGGGTTTGGTAAACGTTGTTGAAATTGGTGGTTGTAACAACCAATCTATGTTTGGGATAAAAGTAAGATGCCCTTAAGCCCATTTATGGAACAAAGTAGCTGAAATACTAGGAGCACTGTCCAAAACAAAAGCACATGGAAGACTGGTCAGAAACAGAGCCATTTGGTGGAGAAGTTTCACTGGTTATTGTTATAGGAGAAGTTTGTGTGTGTGTTTGAGGAAAAATAGGAAGAACACAGGAGAAGCTGATAGAGAAGCAGCAGAAATCCAATGACACAGCCATTGGGAACGTAGCCCTGAGAAAAGCCTAAAGAGACCTTTGAAACTAAGTGCTGGCTGGAAAGGGGCTTGGAACACTGAGCAAAGAAGATGTCACCTGCTGTTTTACTCCTGTTGTGTTAATGGAAACAGGAGTATGTACATTCTTTGCAAATAGTATTACATCAAAGACATACCTGACTCCAATATCAGTTTCTCCTAACTCAAACAACATGCTAGCCTGAATTTTGGCTAACTTCTTCAGCCAAAAAGGTAACAGAAGGAAAGCAACCAATCTGCCAGTGTAATCTATTCCTTTTAAGTCCTTCTTCAGCATCCTTCTGGGCAATGTCCAAGGCCTCTTTTTTCTTTTATAGTCTACTATTAGGTTCTTTATTGGAATTCAGTGGAATGTTTATGGTTTCTTTAATCTGCCTTTGAGACTTATTTGTGCAAATTGATCACTTGTAATTTTGATTGTTTTAAGTGTGGTTGTCTTTATTATGGAGACACCTAAAATTAACTACATTTAATGAACACTATTAAACCACATCCTTGGCTCGTGTAAATTGACATAACTAAGCTGATTTAAACCCACTGAGGATCTAGCCTACTCCAGTGTAAAGAGAGTACACAAGTATAACTTCCTGGAAAATCATATAGCAGTTGAAGCCTCTGTTTCACCAGAACTTATAAAAGAGCAGGGATTTGTGCAGATAGTGTTTACTTATCCTTGTCTGACTCACAGGCTGATGTACTAGACTGGGGTCAGGAGAATTCTCACAATTGTTTTGAAAAATGTCCTATTTGCCCACAGTTAAAACAAAAGGATTTCTTTTGTTAAATCTTGGTATTGGTATTCTTTGGGTCATTGAGGAGTGAATCGTGTATCTGAAGCGGACGTTTCAGAACTTGGCTAGGTCATCTGCAGTCCCACCAACCACTGCTCAGCCAGCAGATATTTCCCCTTCCAATCTATAAGTATATAGATAAATAAAAAACTCTGTTACAAGAAAAATACAGAACTGACAATAGTGGAATATAAATGACTCTTTCCCCATCATGACATTTAAATAAGAGAAGAATTGATAAATCATATTGGTTGAGACAATTTAACTAATACTGTTTGGCTAAAATCAAGCAATATTCTCAGTATACAATTAAAATAAAAGAAATTAGTTTTCCCCACCCAGTTTTCTGTTTCTAAACTTAACACTGGTATGGTTTCCCTGTTGAATTGTTAACAATATCACTGATCTGCTGCAAAATGCTTCAGATGTAGGGAAAACCGCCTGCTTTCTGCTCCTGGGGCTCAGCGTCTCCAAACCCACACAGTACACATGTTTCAGAGGAACAGCCGTGTTAGTCTGTATTCGCAAAAAGAAAAGGAGTACTTGTGGCACCTTAGAGACTAACCAATTTATTTGAGCATGAGCTTTCGTGAGCTACAGCTCACTTCATCTGATGAAGTGAGCTGTAGCTCACGAAAGCTCATGCTCAAATAAACTGGTTAGTCTCTAAGGTGCCACAAGTACTCCTTTTCTTTTTACAGTACACATGGTCTTTTGCAAAGCAGCTGCCCTGACTACTGGCCTCATAGAACCTGAGTCCAGCAACAAGAAACCTATTAAGCATATCCAAAACAACCACAACCAATTCCTGAAACTTCTGAGCATGCAGTGCTAATTGTGCATCTGCCTAGCAACAATGAACCAGACCCAACTCATTCCTACCCTTCCTCACCCATATATCTCTTCAAGAAATATTTCCCTATTAGGCAAATGGGTTACACATCTGAAACCCTTCCTTGTTATAAAGGAGTCCATTTTCATTTTTCTCTAAGCCCCTTTGTAGCATGGGACTGCACTACAGTAGGGATTCTTTTTGGGTTAGTGGTACTGAGGAGAGCTTTAATTTCTAAACATTTAAAAACCCTCATTTCTACAAGGTCCAAATTTAGGCTGTCTTTAAAAATAAACTTTTACAAAACGTAAGCCCAACAGGCCTTTCCCTAAAGTTCTGACACTGTTTGCAAATCAAAATTTGTAGCATAGTGCTACTACATGATAACCTGAACATGAAATTATTGGGATTCTTTCTCAGACATTTTCCCAAGAACTCAGTTTGACTCTAGACTTCATTACCCAGGTATTTTTATTTGGCGTACAGCAATGCTACGCTGAGTTGATTAGACTTAAATGCAGGGGGATGGATACAGGGAACATCACAGATCCAAAGTTACACAGATACCCACTCTTTGTATATACATTTACACATCTCATTGCATTTACTATACATAAAGCTACGATTTTGTCACGGAGCTTGTGGAAGTCACGGAATCCGTCACTTCCAAAGACCACAGTGACTTCAGCCCTGGCAGCTGCAAGGTCCTGCTGCCTCCCGCAGTTGCAGGGAGCTGTGAGGTACCTCTGCTGCCTAAGGCAGCGGGCCCTCAAGCTCCCAGCCCCCATGGACAGCAGGGATAGCCTGCAGCTTCCAGCCACTGTGGAAGGGCAGGCAGATGCCAGCAGCTCCCCTCTACCGCGGAAGGGCAGGGGGACCCTGCAGCTCCCCTACACTGCGGTGAGTAGGGGGACCCTGGAGCTCTGAGCTCTACTGTGTGATGGG
This sequence comes from Caretta caretta, assembly GCF_965140235.1. Classification (NCBI taxonomy): domain Eukaryota; kingdom Metazoa; phylum Chordata; order Testudines; family Cheloniidae; genus Caretta; species Caretta caretta. The sequence continues at coordinate 10,358,668 of NC_134217.1, read as the reverse complement.
GGACCCGGAGTTCCCAGCCACCCTGCAGCTGCCCAGTCCCTTCCCATTTTATCATGGATATTTTTAGTAAAAGTCAGGGACAGGTCACAGGCTTCTGTGAATTTTTCATTCTTGCCCATAACCTGTCCCTGCCTTTTACTAAAAATATGCATGACAAAATCTTAGCCTTAACTATATATGGTTCATTACACATTTTTGGATTGGCTTGGTTACATGGTAGGGACTAATCCTTGTTCACACACTGTTGACACTGGACCTACTCTTTACATTCCTGACTTATCTTGTCCATTAACTTGTTTGTAGTAAAGAGTTCCCTCAGTGTTCCCCCTTTTAGCTTGAGAGAACATTACATTCTGTCTCCTAGCTTACTTACCCATTTACTTATCTTAGCACAAAGAGTCCCTTTTCAGCCTGCTAACCAATTTACCTCCCTTCTCCTGTCTTCCAAGAAATGAGGCATCCCCCACGTTTAATTATTTATGTCAGGTCAAGGCTACAATCCTAAAGAAACTAACTACAAACTGAATATAAACAAAAGTGAAACTGACGAGTCTATACTCATCCTCAAAGCTAAGTGATATGCAAAAAGTGAGCAAAGTGCATAAATAGTCTAAAGTCGAGAGTTTGAATTCTAAGTTTTAATAACCTGGGTGTTAATTGTAACATAAGGGAATGTGTGGGTTTTCACGAATATAGGATTCAATCCTGAAGACTTTTTACTTGGTCCTTACTCAGACAAAGCTCCTCTTGACTTCAAGGAGTCTTGCCTGTGCAAGGATTTGACTTGTAGTGTTTAACCCAGCAGTACCCCCTTTAAAACTCAAATGTGTAATAGCATTTTGACAGTCTGGAAGATTAAGTAAATTCAGTTTTTTTAAACCAGATGAGGATTTGTTGCAGGCCCAGGTATGCATTGTGCCCCTGCAGTAGGTATCACAGTCATGTGAAATGGATCCAAATTTCTGTCTCCAAGCAGACATTTTTGTTCCAACTTCTGTTCTTTGCTAATATTAAAAGGCAGTCAGCCCTAAAGTGATAATTACAGATGTCTTTGCTAGCTTTCTTAATGTGATTTCCGGAGCTCCCAGCACTCCATTATGTATGGTCTCCCCTTTGCTCCTTTGTCCCACACTTGGCTTTTGGTTGCTTGATGCATACAGTGTGTCCCACTGAGCAAACCACAGTGGACTAATTTAAAAACTACTTCAAGCTATGCAAGATCCTCACACATATGAAAAGCCTTTACAAAGCCATATGGTTGTTTACTGTGAAGTGCCATAAAATTAAACTTTCAAAAACAAAGCTCTGTGCATATACTCCAAAGTATAATTTAGTCCAGGGAAAAAGCTGTTACTTCTGTTGTAGGTTGCTACTAATCTTTTTTCCAGTTCCTAATGGTCATTACTGAATACTACATAAAAGAGCTTTTTGAATACTGACAATTTGATTCCATCAGATGTGATTACATATAATGGCAAAACTGGAGACATTTACCCTTAAATTTACTTGATCCAGAAAATATAATTGAAATATGGAGCCAGCATTAGTGAGTTTATATCACAGTTCAAAGAGAAAAGGAGTACTTGTGGCACCTTAGAGACTAACCAATTTATTTGAGCATGAGCTTTCGTGAGCTACAGCTCACTTCATCAGAAAGCTTATGCTCAAATAAATTGGTTAGTCTCTAAGGTGCCACAAGTACTCCTTTTCTTTTTGCGAATACAGACTAACATGGCTGTTACTCTGAAACCTATCACAGTTCAGTCAGTGTGACAAGGGAAACCAAACCTCATGCCTCTGGATGTAATATGATTGCCTGAGGCGTTCAGGAAGATGTTTTTGTCTCCATATCATAATATAGCATAAATGGGGAACCTTGACCTTCTCTTGAAACTTAATGGCCACTGGAAGCAGGAAAATAGTCTAGATAGGCCATCAGATCCAGTATAACAGCATTCGTGGTCAGAATCCTGCAAAGTTCAGGATGCCACTGGCTCACTTTGTATGATCCAGACCTGTGCTCTTAAAAGCTGAGACTCTCATGGTCCTCCTTTTAGTGTTTAGCTGTTACTAAAGTGCTTTTGGAACAGTGGGGAACCTCTCCTCCCCTCTTTGGATTTGTGAAAGTAGAATGAATTATATTGAAATTATAATTCATTAAAGAAATGCTACTTGAAGGGTTTGTTGAAATATAGTTGTCAGGAAGAGAAACATTAAGGAGTGTGAGACAATGGGTCCTCAAACTAATTAACTTAGAGCTTCTACTGAGCTAGGAGATTGGTAAACGTTAGTATGCAAATAAGATATCTATGTATATTTGTCAGTTTCTGCTTTCTTTTGTCTCTTATGTTAATTTGGCTTTGGCTTAGCTGTATAAATAAGTTATCTTGAGCCTCAGAGAGGGGCTCACATCTGGGTGCATTAGCAAAGCGCTGTGCTAATCAACAGAGTGGTCTGACAAATTATGTGAGTCCTGAATCTGACTTTGACAGATTCAAGTCAGACAGTCCTACACTGGTGATGATTTTCTGTTTTGTTTACTTTGCCAGTGTGTTTACAGCTCTACAGTTGTTGCCGTGCCTATGAGATCTAGCAAACTCAGCCAAAGACAAGACAGACCAAAAGATTTCATCTCATGTGGCCAAGCTACTCAAAAGTCACAAATTAAGATCAATTCCTGTGAGTCATCACCTCCACAGCTAGCATAATTGGTACTAGTTGGTGCAAACAGTTGACACTGTCACATTCTAAGAACTGTTGTAGCCGTGTTGGTCCCAAAGTATTAGAGAGAGAAGGTAGGTGAGGTGTAATATCAGAAAAGTATATGGGGAGATTAAGCTTCCCTCCCTTTCTCCCTTCCAGGTGATAATTGTAGGTAATGGGCTGAGCGAGAATGAGAGTTTACATTTCTGGTGCCCACTTTCAATTAATGGACTTTGGCCTCCTAAACTGCCAATCAACTACCTTTTACCAGGACTGAAAATTCATTTTCTTTTGTCTTAAAACCAGACAAAGAATTAACTATAATTACCAGAGAGATTCCATTTTAAGACATGAAGGAGGGTAGCCAAGACTATTCCTCCCACTGAATTACAATAAGAAAAAGGAGTACTTGTGGCACCTTAGAGACTAACCAATTTATTTGAGCATAAGCTTTCGTGAGCTACAGCTCACTTCATTGGATGCATGCAGTGGAAAATACAGTGGGGAGATTTTATATACACAGAGAACATGAAACAATGGGAGTTACCATACACACTGTAACGAGAGTGATCGGGTAAGGTGAGCTATTATCAGCAGGAGAGAAAAAAACCTTTTGTAATGATAATCAAGGTGGGCCATTTCCAGCAGTTGACAAGAACGTGTGAGGAACAGTAGAGAGGGAAAATAAACATGGGGAAATAGTTTTACTTTGTGTAATGACCCATCCACTCCCAGTCTTTCTTCAAGCCTAAGTTAACAGTGTCCAGTTTGCAAATTAATTCCAATTCAGCAGCCTCTCGTTGGAGTCCGTTTTTGAAGCTTTTTTGTTGAAAAATTGCCACTTTTAGGTCTGTAATCGAGTGACCAAAAAGATTGAAGTGTTCTCCGACTGGTTTTTGAATTTTATAATTCTTGACGTCTGATTTGTGTCCATTTAGTCTTTTACATAGAGACTGTCCGGTTTGGCCAATGTACATGGCAGAGGGGCATTGCTAGCACATGATGGCATATATCACATTGGTAAATGTGCAGGTGAACGAGCCTCTGATAGTGTGGCTGATGTGATTAGGCCCTATGATGGTGTCCCCTGAATAGATATGTGGGCACAGTTGGCAACGGGCTTTGTTGCAAGGATAGGTTCCTGGGTTAGTGGTTCTGTTGTGTGGTTGCTGGTGAGTATTTGCTTCAGGTTGGGGGTCTGTCTGTAAGCAAGGACTGGCCTGTCTCCCAAGATCTGTGAGAGTGATGGGTCGTCCTTCAGGATAGGTTGTAGATCCTTGATGATGCGTTGGAGAGGTTTTAGTTGGGGGCCGAAGGTGCTGGCTAGTGGCGTTCTGTTATTTTCTTTGTTGGGCCTGTCCTGTAGTAGGTAACTTCTGGGTACTCTTCTGGCTCTATCAATCTGTTTCTTCACTTCGGCAGGTGGGTATTGTAGTTGTAAGAATGCTTGATAGAGATCTTGTAGGTATTTGTCTCTGAAGGGTTGGAGCAAATGAGGTTGTATCGTAGCGCTTGGCTGTAGACAATGGATCGTGTGGTGTGGTCTGGATGAAAGCTGGAGGCATGAACTGCATAGCGGTCAGTAGGTTTCCGGTATAGGGTGTTTATGTGACCATCGCTTATTAGCACCGTAGTGTCCAGGAAGTGGATCTCTTGTGTGGACTGGTCCAGGCTGAGGTTGATTGTGGGAAGGAAATTGTTGAAATCATGGTGGAATTCCTCAAGGGCTTCTTTTCCATGGGTCCAGATGATGAAGATGTCATCAATGTAGCACAAGTAGAGTAGGGGCATTAGGGGACGAGAGCTGAGGAACCGTTGTTCTAAGTCAGCCATAAAAATGTTGGCATACTGTGGGGCCATGCGGGTACCCATAGCAGTGCTGCTGATTTGAAGGTATATATTGTCCCCAAATGTGAAATAGTTATGGGTGAGGACAAAGTCACAAAGTTCAGCCACCAGGTTTGCCGTGACATTATCGGGGATACTGTTCCTGATGGCTTGTAGTCCATCTTTGTGTGGAACGTTGGTGTAGAGGGCTTCTACATCCATAGTGGCCAGGATGGTGTTTTCAGGAAGATCACCGATGGATTGTAGTTTCCTCAGGAAGTCAGTGCTGTCTCGAAGATAGCTGGGAGTGCTGGTAGCATAGGGCCTGAGGAGGGAGTCTACGTAGCCAGACAATCCTGCTGTCAGGGTGCCAATGCCTGAGATGATGGGGTGTCCAGGATTTCCAGGTTTATGGATCTTGGGTAGCAGCTGCTGCCAGCAAGTTCCCTCCGTTCTGAGCCCTGTTGTGTCATTCCCTGCCCCCCCCCCGCTCTGTGGAGATGGGGTACAAGAGCAGGGGAGGGGGACACCCTGACATTAACACCCCTCTTCCCCCACCCTCTGCACAGCAAGCAGGAGGCTCCCGGGAGCAGCTCCAAGGCAGAGGGCAGGAGTAGCACACAGCAGTGGGGGGAGGGACAGCTGAACTGCCAGGCAAGTGATAGCCTGCTGGGCGGGTGCACAGGGAACTTAGGAGAACTGAAAGGGGGCTGCCGGTCCACCCTGGTTCCAAGCCCCCACCAGCTAGCTGCAACGGGCTGCTCTTCCTGCAAGCAGTGGACAAAGCAGGCGGCTGCCAAACAACGTTATAAGGGAGCATTGCGCAACTTTAAACAAGCATGTTCTGTAACAGATCAGCAACATAACAACGAAACAACATTAACCAGGATGATGTTAAGTGAGGAGTTACTGTAAATGCTATTCTATTATTGTTTAAATAATAGAACATGTTATTTATTGTTTAAATAATAGAATACCATTTATTTAAATATTTTTGATGTTTTCTACATTTTCAAATATATGCATTTGTATGCATTTTTTTGCCAGTGTGACTCAGCCTAGAGGTGGAGAGCCTAGTTCTCAGATTAGATGACAGTTCATACATAGCCTTCTCTAACTACAGTCATTCTACTGAGAAAGCCACCAAAGGAGATAATTATGCTGCTTATTTACTCACTGCTCAGTATGGGCACCCAAGTCCTATCAATAGCATCATGACAATCAGGAAACAGGGTGGGCAGGAGAGTTTTCCTACGTGCAATACATTCATAGGGCTAGAGTGTCGACACTAGAGGGCAGTAGCTTTAGGCATTCCCCAGGATAGGGTTACTTTGACTTGCGTCTACGCATTGCAGTGTGGATACCAGAGCCCAAGGTTCAAGCCCAGGTCAGAAAATCCTCAAGCTATGGTTAGAATGCAGTGTAGATTCTCAAGGGTTCCCTGACAGAGGTCAGCTGACTTGAGTTCCACTAACCATAGGCTTACATTGCTGTGTAGACATACCCACAGAGCTCTTCTTCAGGTCTGGGAAAGGAACTCCCAGCATCACAGCAAAATGCAAGGTGGAATAGAGTGTTATAAGCTAATATAAATCAGATTCCAGTTTGAGAGTAATACACATTTAGACTGCACACTCTGTTATTCCTTGAAGACCAAGGGAAAATATTTCTACCTATGCAGAGTTGACAAAAGGTAAATTGTTAGAAGTAACTATTACAATGAATTGACCTTTGCATTAGGCCTAACATTATGTTTTTTTCTGGAGTTTCCAGACTGCTGAACACTTAACTTCTTTACCTTAATGCTATATTAACTCTGAGTAAATTAATCTTGGCTAAATTCTATGGACTAAATGGAAAATGCTAAGGCTAAAGGAAGTGCACAACTTTGGACCTTGTGCACTATAGAATCCCAAACTGCCCTTCCTCCCTGCTGCTGGAAACCCTTGCCCATCCGTTAGTCCATCTGTCAAGGTTCCTCCCCCACTCTGAACTCTAGGGTACAGATGTGGGGACCTGCATGAAAAACCTCCTAAGCTTATCTTTACCAGCTTAGGTCAAAACTTCCCCAAGGTACAAAATATTACACCCGTTATCCTTGGAATGGCCGCTACCACCACCAAACTAATACTGGTTACTGGGGAAGAGCTGTTTGGACGCGTCTTTCCCCCCAAAATACTTCCCAAAACCCTTGCACCCCACTTCCTGGACAAGGTTTGGTAAAAAGCCTCACCAATTTGCCTAGGTGACTACAGACCCAGACCCTTGGATCTTAAGAACAATGAACAATCCTCCCAACACTTGCACCCCCCCTTTCCTGGGAAATATTGGATAAAAAGCCTCACCAATTTGCATAGGTGACCACAGACCCAAACCCTTGGATCTGAGAACAATGAAAAAGCATTCAGTTTTTACAAGAAGACTTTTAATAAAAAATAGAAGTAAATAGAAATAAAGAAATCCCCCCTGTAAAATCAGGATGGTAGATATCTTACAGGGTAATTAGATTCAAAAACATAGAGAACCCCTCTAGGCAAAACCTTAAGTTACAAAAAAGATGCACAGACAGAAATAGTTATTCTATTCAGCACAATTCTTTTCTCAGCCATTTAAAGAAATCATAATCTAACACATACCTAGCTAGATTACTTACTAAAAGTTCTAAGACTCCATTCCTGTTCTGTCCCTGGCAAAGACCCAGCAACAGACAGACACAGACCCTTTGTTTCTCTCCCTCCTCCCAGCTTTTGAAAGTATCTTGTCTCCTCATTGGTCATTTTGGTCAGGTGCCAGCGAGGTTACCTTTAGCTTCTTAACCCTTTACAGGTGAGAGGAGCTTTCCCCTGGCCAGGAGGGATTTCAAAGGGGTTTACCCTTCCCTTTATATTTATGACACCATCTTCCCTGCTATTAGGTCTTGAACCATGCCTTTGGCTGGGAATCAGCATAAGGGCATTATATCAGAAGCCAAGGGCAAGCAAAAACTAACTTGTCCAAGCAGAGCTAGTAGAAGTGTGAAGTGGGTGAACCCGGGGAGGAGGCCACACTTGTCATGCAGCAGGGTGGGAGATCTCACCTTCTGTTGAGAGAGGAGGGAGAATCTTCTTCTATTGGAGAGAACAAGATTTCACTTGGTTTAGATTAGACTGAGTCATAGAACCAACCAAAAATTATAGTAGGTATAAAGGAAAAGATGGTTGCTACCAATTGAGCAATGAAACTCCCAATTCTGAACTAGCACACTCCAACTAAATGCAGAGTGCAATGTTTTCCTTTCTCACCTGGGACCCTGGGTATGTATTTTAGTGACTAGCCCATGTTGCCACCCGTGCTGTGGTTGCTTCATTGCTGTTGTTATTTGAGTTAGTTAAATCAAAGCTAGTTCCGGTGTGTCAACATGTGCTGCAGTCCCACCTCTGATTACAGTGTAGATATTCCTATCCTCTGAGTGCAACAGAATTGAATTAGTTCATAATTAACCTGCCTGTGCTCAGGACCGGCTCTAGGCACCAGCTAAGCAAGCTGCTGTGCTCTAGAATGTTAATCTTTGCAATCATAAGCCCTATGGAGAAAAGACAGAGGAAATGTTGAAAATGAGTGCTCCTTAGAACACTTCAGGCCTCAGGTTTCTAAGAGTGAATAGGTTTTTATTCATGTAAATAACTAGCCACCATTTCATTTAATCTCTTATTTTTGTCCATTAGGTAGGGCCTACCTGAAATCTCAGCAAAGCAAATGGCTGTATGGCTCCGCATATCTCTGCAAACTGTGATCTGACTATTTTTGGGTGTGTGACCAAAAGGTAGGAAACAATTTATCACTATTTTCAGAGTAGCAGTCATGTTAATGCATCCGATGAAGTGAGCTGTAGCTCAAGAAAGCTCATGCTCAAATAAATTGGTTAGTCTCTAAGGTGCCACTAGCACTCCTTTTCTTTTTGTGAATTCATCATTAGAAACCCTTCCCAACCCCACTCTCATGTTGGGACAAGAGTTAGAGGTAAATCATCTGAACCTGATCTCTCCCCCACCATTTTTTGCCATTTTGGGATCTCACAAAACAAAAGGCTTGGACCGGCAGGAATCTTTTCTTAATAATAACACATACCAAACTTAACTAGATAGTAAATGTACCTGGCTAGTTACACTAACTTTAATATAACACAGATAGTTCATTAACTATTTCCCTTGCAGGCCTGTCAACTAGTTTAATTTATGATAGATTGACCTTCACATTCTAGGAGACCTGTTTAAGTTGGCCCCGTCCACCTAACCACATGCTAAGCAAAATGAGTGCATTTCCAGGCAAGGAGCTACTTCCCAGGATAAAGAGGAAAGATGAAATAATACTGAGGCTACCTGAGCACCTATATCACTGTGGAAAAAATAAATAAAGGAATGGAAGGGCAAGGTAATAAGACTTAATTGAAGGAGAATGTAACTAATAGCTCTGTAGCACTATACACATTATTAAATAATAGTAATCCAGTGTGCTAAATCTTTAGAGACAATCCAGCAGAGAAGGACTCTGCCTCAAAGAGATTACAGTCTAACACTCCCAATCCTGCTAATGCTTACATATATGCTTACCTTTACTCACACAGGTTCTCCCTGACTACTCACATGCATAAAACTAAGCATTTGTGTAAAACATTTACAGGAATTGAACCTTAGATACTGGGGTGCAGGCTCTGGGAGGGAGTTTGGGGGCTGGGGTGTGTGGGTGGGAAGGGGGCGCAGGCTCTGGGAGGGAGTTTGGGGGCAGGAGGGCGTGTGTGGGGAGGGGATGGGATGCAGGCTCTGGGAGGGGGTCAGCGGGGGCGGCACTTACCTGGGGCTCCAAGGCGGACTGGACCAGGGGGCCTCCGTGCGCTGCTGATCCTAGGCACCGCCCCTCCAGCTTCCCATTGGCTGCAGGGAGGGGCCAGCAGGCAGGCAGACGCCACTCAGCTCCGCTGTGCTGCCGGGGCCCTGGGCCATTTTAAATTGCTAGGGAGGGGAAGCGCCCAGGGGAGGCAGGTGGAGTGAAGAAAGAGACCTGGTCCCAAAACTGCTGGAGCCCCACGGGCTGCATTGGGGCGGTTCGTGGGCCGCAGATGGCCCATGGGCCGTGAGTTTCAGACCCCAGCTCTAACGTGTTTTGACAGAGTGTAACTTGGTCCCATGTATACTAGGCTTGTTGGGTCTACGATAACAATGGCTTTTTTGAAGTATATGTAAATATTTTATCTTGAAAGTATACTTGATGCCTTACCTGGTTGCACTTAGTGTAATCTCTGCCTTGTTCTATAAGAGGTTTGCTTCCATAAGGAAAACTGAAGGATGCAAAGTCGTATGTTATGCACATCAGCCAGGAGGCAGATGATGAGAAAGGAGTTCCCTTGTGTGAGGGTGCCCAGCTGAGGAGGAATAGCTGGGCTGGATGTACAAAGACAGGAAATTGGCAGCAGGGGTGCTGCAGAGAAGTAGTCTGCAGTTGCTCCCTGGGGGAAGGGAAGTGTGTTTGGGGCGACAGAGATAGGTAGCCTACAGTTGCTCCCTGGGAGGAAGGAGTTTGGGCTGGTAAACCCAGAGAGGGGGAAAGCCAGGAAGGTAGGAAAGGCTCTGGGGAAAAGCATCAAGGTATGGGATAGGGAACCCAGAGTAGGGGGCGGGCCCAGGTTCCCCTATCAGCCACAGGGGATAGGGAACCCAGAGTAGGGGGTGGGCCCAGGTTCCCCTACCAGCCTCAGGGCAAGTGACATGAAACAGAGAGTAGACTGCCTGGGACAGTTTGCCTTGGAAGACTTCAATACCCTGGAATGGGAGGACCATAGTGAGCTGGCAGGAGGGCCACGTTGTGAAGAGGAAGCTGCAGTTCCTGGAGAAAAGGGGGCCTCAGAGAGAGAGAGAGGACCCAGGATGGAGAGACTGCCAGAGGAGAGTGCAGTTCCTGGAAGGAGCTAATCCCCAGAGCAGCCAGGAGGAGGTGCCCCTAGCAGTGAAAGGATCTTGTGACACTGTCATAAAAAAGTTTTGTCACGTTCACATGATATTGGGTGCCAATGTAAGCAATTAGATGGCTCCGCCACAACAGTTCATCTCACTGAGTTGTTTGATGATTTTAAATGGCTATTCCCAGGAAGCCTGGAGTATATTCCTCCACACTGACTAGCTGACTTCTCAGCTGTTTATAACTTGTTTTCCCTCTCTCTTTTTGCTGTTCCCTTCCTGAAAAGACTGAGCCCTGGTCTACACTATGACTTTAGGTTGAATTTAGCAGCGTTAAATCGATCTAAACCTGCACCCGTCCACACAATGAAGCCCTTTATTTCGACTTAAAGGGTTCTTAAAATCGATTTCCGTACTCCACCCCTGACAAGTGGATTAGCGCTTAAATCGGCCTTGCCGGGTCGAATTTGGGGTACTGTGGACACAATTCGACGGTATTGGCCTCCGGGAGCTATCCCAGAGTGCTCCATTCTGACCACTCTGGACAGCACTCTCAACTCAGATGCACTGGCCAGGTAGACAGGAAAAGAACCGCGAACTTTTGAATCTCATTTCCTGTTTGTCCAGCGTGGCAAGCTGCAGGTGACCATGCAGAGCTCAGCAGCAGAGGTGACCATGATGGAGACCCAGAATCACAAAAGAGCTCCAGCATGGACTGAATGGGAGGTACGGGATCTGATCGCTGTATGGGGAGAGGAATCCGTGCTATCAGAACTCCGTTCCAGTTTTCGAAATGCCAAAACCTTTGTGAAAATCTCCCAGGGCATGAAGGTCAGAGGCCATAACAGGGATCCGAAGCAGTGCCGCGTGAAACTTAAAGAGCTGAGGCAAGCCTACCAGAAAACCAGAGGGGTGAACGGCCGCTCTGGGTCAGAGCCCCAAACATGCCGCTTCTATGATGAGCTGCATGCCATTTTAGGGGGTTCAGCCACCACTACCCTAGCCGTGTTGTTTGACTCCTTCAATGGAGATGGAGGCAACACAGAAGCAGGTTTTGGGGATGAAGAAGATGATGATGATGAGGTTGTAGATAGCTCACAGCAAGCAAGCGGAGAAACCGGTTTTCCCGACAGCCAGGAACTGTTTCTCACCCTGGACCTGGACCTGGAGCCAGTACCCCCCGAACCCACCCAAGGCTGCCTCCTGGACCCGGCAGGTGGAGAAGGGACCTCCGGTGAGTGTACCTTTTTAAAATACTATACATGGTTTAAAAGCAAGCATGTGAAAGGATTAATTTGCCCTGGCATTCGCGGCTCTCGTGGATGTACTCCCAAAGCCTTTGCAAAAGATTTCTGGGGAGGGCAGCCTTATTGCGTCCTTCATGGTAGGACACTTTACCACTCCAGGCCAGTAACACGTACTCGGGAATCATTGTACAACAAAGCATTGCAGTGTATGTTTGCTGGCGTTCAAACAACATCCGTTCTTTGTCTCTCTGTGCTATCCTCAGGAGAGTGAGATATCATTCATGGTCACCTGGTTGAAATAGGGTGCTTTTCTTAAGGGGACACTCAGAGGAGCTCGTTCCTGCTGAGCTGTTTGCCTGCGGCTGAACAGAAATGTTCCCTGCTGTTAGCCACGGGGAGGGGGGAGGGTTGAGAGGGGTAGCCACGCGGTGGGGGGAAGCAAAATGCAACCTTGTAACGAAAGCACATGTGCTATGTATGTAATGTTAACAGCAAGGTTTACCCTGAAAGAGTGTAGCCACTGTTTTATAAAATGTGTCTTTTTATATACCGCTGTCCCTTTTTTTTTTCCCACCAGCTGCATGTGTTTCAATGATCACAGGATCTTCTCCTTCCCAGAGGCTAGTGAAGATTAGAAAGGAAAAAAAAACACACTCGTGATGAAATTTTCTCTGAGCTCATGCTGTCCTCCCACACTGACAGAGCACAGACGAATGCGTGGAGGCAAATAATGTCAGAGTGCAGGAAAGCACAAAATGACCGGGAGGAGAGGTGGCAGGCTGAAGAGAGTAAGTGGCGGGCTGAAGAGAGTAAGTGGCTGGCTGAAGACAGGGCTGAAGCTCAAATATGGCGGCAGCGTGATGAGAGGAGGCAGAAGTCAATGCTGAGGCTGCTGCAGGACCAAACCAGTATGCTCCAGTGTATGGTTGAGCTGCAGCAAAGGCAGCTGGAGCACAGACTGCCACTACAGACCCTGTGTAACCAATCGCCATCCTCCTCAAGTTCCATAGCCTCCACACCCAGACGCCCAAGAACGCGGTGGGGGGGCCACCGGCCAACCAGCCACTCCACCACAGAGGATTGCCCAAAAAAAAGAAGGCTGTCATTCAATAAATTTTAAAGTTGTAAACTTTTAAAGTGCTGTGCTTAAAGTGCTGTGTGGCATTTTCCTTCCCTCCTCCACCACCCCTCCTGGGCTACCTTGGTAGTCATCCCCCTATTTGTGTGATGAATGAATAAAGAATGCATGAATGTGAAGCAACAATGACTTTATTACCTCTGCAAGCGGTGATCGAAGAGAGGAGGGGAGAGTGGTTAGCTTACAGGGAAGTAGAGTGAACCAAGGGGTGGGGAGTTTCATCAAGGAGAAAAAAAGAGAACTTTCACACCGTAGCCTGGCCAGTCATGAAACTGGTTTTCAAAGCTTCTCTGATGCATACCGCACCCTCCTGTGCTCTTCTAACTGCCCTGGTGTCTGGCTGCACGTAACCAGCAGCCAGGCGATTTGCCTCAACCTCCCACCCCGCCATAAACGTCTCCCCCTTACTCTCACAGATATTGTGGAGCACACAACAAGCAGTAATAACAGTGGGAATATTGGTTTTGCTGAGGTCTAAGCGAGTCAGTAAACTGCGCCAGTGCGCCTTTTAATGTCCAAATGCACATTCTACCACCATTCTGCACTTGCTCAGTCTGTAATTGAACAGCTCCTGACTACTGTCCAGGCTGCCTGTGTACGGCTTCATGAGCCATGGCATTAAGGGGTAGGCTGGGTCCCCAAGGATACATATAGGCATTTCAACATCCCCAACAGTTATTTTCTGGTCTGGGAATAAAGTCCCTTCCTGCAGCTTTTGAAACAGACCAGAGTTCCTGAAGATGCGAGCGTCATGTACCTTTCCCGGCCATCCCACGTTGATGTTGGTGAAACGTCCCTTGTGATCCACCAGAGCTTGCAGCACTATTGAAAAGTACCTCTTGTGGTTTATGTAGTCGCCGGCTTGGTGCTCCGGTGCCAAGATAGGGATATGGGTTCCGTCTATGGCCCCACCACAGTTAGGGAATCCCATTGCAGCAAAGCCATCCTCTATGACCTGCACATTTCCCAGGGTCACCAGCCTTGATATCAGCAGATCTTTGATTGCGTGGGCTACTTGCATCACAGCAGCCCCCACAGTAGATTTGCCCACTCCAAACTGATTCCCAACTGACCAGTAGCTGTCTGGCATTGCAAGCTTCCACAGGGCTATCACCACTCGCTTCTCAACTGTGAGGGCTGCTCTCATCTTGGTATTCATGCGCTTCAGAGCAGGGGAAAGCAAGTCACAAAGTTCCATGAAAGTGCCCTTACGCATGCGAAAGTTTCGCAGCCACTGGGAATCGTCCCAGACCTGCAACACTGTGCGGTCCCACCAGTCTGTGCTTGTTTCCCAAGCCCAGAATCGGCGTTCCACAGCATGAACCTGCCCCATTAGCACCATGATGCATGCATTGGCAGGGCCCATGCTTTCAGAGAAATCTGTGTCCATGTCCTGATCACTCACGCGACCGCACTGACATCTCCTACTCGCCCGGTATCACTCTGCCAGGTTCTGGTGCTGCATATACTGCTAGATAATGCGTGTGGTGTTTAATGTGCTCCTAATTGCCAAAGTGAGCTGAGCGGCCTCCGTGCTTGCCTTGGTATGGCGTCCGCTCAGAAAAAAGGCGCTGAACGATTGTCTGCCGTTGCTCTGACGGAGGGAGGGGCGACTGACGACATGGCTTACAGGGTTGGCTTCAGGGAGCTAAAATCAACAAAGGGGGTGGCTTTACATCAAGGAGTATTTCAGGCAGGACTTCACGGAGGGTTCCAATAAGAAATGGTGCACCTAAGTTATTGTTCTTATTGGAACAAGGAGGTTAGTCTGGCCTCTGATTGATATGTGGCTAGATTTACCTCGCTGCACCTTCCCTGTGAGTGACTGCAGTGTGACCTAGAGGAATGAGTCCCCTAGATGGGGGCTGGGGGGAAGCAAATGAGTACAAAAGAAATCTGGTCTATTTCTTGTTTTGATATACTCCATCTATCTTTTACATCTTTGGCTGGCAGCAGACGGTGCAGAAGGACTGCATGCCATCCACATCTCATGGCTGCTCAGCAGAAGATGATGCAATAGGACTGCTAGCAATCCGTATCGCCTGCCTGCTCACCATAAGATGGTTCAATAGGACTGACTGCAGGACTAAAGAGAATGACTTGATCAAGTCACTCCAAATTTAGTCCCTGCGCTCATGTCTGTCCAGGCGCTCCCGGCCGATGCGGCCAGGAGCACCTCAGACATGACGATGACGGCTACCAGTCCTATTGCACCGTCTGCTGCCACAAGGCAATGGGTTGCTGCTACTGTGTAGCAATGCAGTACCGCGTCTGCCAGCACCCAGGAGACATACGGTGACGGTTACCTGAGCTGGCTCCATGCTTGCCGTGGTATGTCGTCTGCACAGGTAACTCAGGAAAAAAGGCGTGAAACGATTGTCTGCCCTTGCTTTCACGGAGGGAGGGAGGGAACGGGGGCCTGATGATATGTACCCAGAACCACCCGCGGCAATGTTTTAGCCCTATCAGGCATTGGGATCTCAACCCAGAATTCCAACGGGCAGCGGAGACTGCGGGAACTGTGGGATAGCTACCCACAGTGCACACTCCGGAAGTCGACTCTAGCCTCACTAGTGTGGAAGCGCTCCGCCGAGTTAATTCACTTAGTGCACTTAGAGCATTTTCTGTGGGGACACACACACTCGAATATATAAAACCGATTTCTAAATAACCGACTTCTGTAAATTTGACCTAATTTCGTAGTGTAGACATACCCTGAGACTTTTCTCTGTGCTTTTCCTTTCTACGGTACTTGCTTTCACTATTTTTGGCACTTTGGCAGTTAACGCTGTCATAGATCCCACAGATGCTGCCATCATATGCCAGTTTCGAAGTAACTACACCTGTGGTCCCTCAAGGGCACGCATTTAAAGATTTCTGACTCCCAGCAGTCACCTCTTTTGGGTGGAGACCCATATCTCATTCCCTCTGTGTGGAGATTTTAAGGTTGTACAGCTCCCTGACTTACACTGATATCCCCAACAAGCCAGACTGCCTGAAAACACCAGCACCTGCGCTTTGCTTTCTCTCTGAGGGCTATGAACAGTGTATTGCCAGCAGTTATAAGATACCATATGGCTCTTTTTACCTTTAAGAATAAATGTGCTTGTTCAGAAACAGAGACAACAAATTAAAATAATAACAAAACCTACATGCATACTAAAAAGCTTACCAGAGGTCACCCTCAGTTCTAACTTAGGGCTCTGGTAAATTTCAGTTGTTCAAAACCCACAACATGGGTTTTCTGCATGGACCTGTCTTAGAGCCAGAGCCAGAACTAAGGCTGGGTATATCAGCTGTTCCTCATGCAGCTCAGACCTTTGACCCCACCCTTCTGTGACAAATAATCAGCAGCCAATGACCCTCTCCTTCGGGGGTAGTTTCCAAAGGTTGGGGTATTGCATAACCAGAGTTGGGGAATTTGCATTAACCTCTCCCTAGGAATTCCCCCACTTAACACTTATTGTCCCAGAAGTCCATACATGACCAGCACATTTTGAATATAGTCTTTTTAACTTCCAGGTCTCACATCTACCACATCTTCCCCATAGAGAGGTTACATACAATCTTGGCCTGCAATAATACATAAACTTAATAAGGAATTCCAGGGATATTGCAGGAAATTGCCATATCTGTCACAATACCCTCTTGTACCTGATAATCCCTTTTCCATCTTGGTGTTTAGTATTTACGTCCTTCAGGTACCTGTGAACAACTATTTTCCCCCTCTCCCTCAGTCCTCACATCAATCCCTTTAATGTCAGTAGCTCTTCTCTGGACTTCAGGCCACATCTGTCCATTAATTGGATGCCCAGAGCTTAATGTAATATTCCAGTTGTGGTCACGCCAAAACCATATAGAAGGGAATACTACAGTCATACTCCATTACATGAAATCTGTGTACCCAGTCCCAAAATGCACTAGGCCTTTGTTTAGCTATATCACAAATTCATAGAGCTCTGCAAATGCACAGATAGCCGCTTTATATCTATGGAAATCCACATCCGCAGATCATTTTTGCGGATTGCATGCAGATACAAATTTTATATCCATGCAGGACTCTACAAATTCACGTGCAATTAGCTGTCCACTACTTGGTCACTATTACTGCTTACCTGATTTCTCCCACATTGCATCTCTGGGGTTCAGATTTTCAGCAGATGTATTAGATAGCATTTTTTAAAGATGAATCTGTATTATTTTCCGACTATTTCTATCTACTTGCTCTGCTTTATTTCTGAGGATGCTAAACATTTAAAAGACCACTTAGGAAGTAAATCTATTATATTAATATTTATATAATGGATTTCACTTAATATGCAGAAAATACAGTGTTAGTATGGGTTGCTGAGGTTCTCTGTAACTGCATGGAAGTAAATAGAAGTGAAAGTTTTGTGCAAATCTGAAATCTTTCAGAAACTGATAGAGGATATGGGTGGACAAAGACTAAGCTATGCATTAAAATCAGGCACTCATTTCAAAATATATCTTAAACTAGGGTTGTCTACTGCCCCATCAATGTTATATAGAAGTTTAAAAACTCCAGTACAACAGTTGAATGGATTCCTGATATTTGAGTCTTGACAGTTGTGCTTCCTTTCACAGAAAGAAGGAATACAGTGGAGGGACTCTTTCCTTTTTTGACCAGTGACAACAGCCCTATGTTGTACCAAAAGCTGTTCTGTGGTCTGTTGGAGAAACAGAAGTCACTCATTTAAAATGTAGCATGAAACATTAAACTTCTAAGAGCTAGAAAGTTGGCCCCCTCAATAAAGTAAAAAATGACATTTCTAACATACTTTGACACTGCTTTAAATTTTAGCCATTTTTATAGTCACAAAACAACCTTAAGACAGTTTGACTGAATTTTCTAAAATATTTATTTTAAAACTTCTAAAGCATTGGTTTCAAATTATATCATGTGGAATAAATAATCCCTTGTATAAATATACCTTAAAACACTCTACTCCTGCCTTTAAAATTCCAACACATCAAACCATAGGATTACTTGAACATCTTGGAAAAGCAAAGAACAATTGCAATGCAGTAAAACAAAACAATGTAGCTTGGCATCTGAAATATCTATATATCTTGTAATGATAATGTTCTTGGGCTTATCCAGTGTTGTGAATATTGCAGGCATCCCACTGTGCTTTTGAATGGAGACACCTTGTGCACTTCATTTTCATTTTAACAAAGATAATCTTTGATGTTAGTATCTTTGTTCACAGTTCAATGGAACTGTCCTTCCAAAGTGGTCAGTTTGGCACCTCTTATCTTACAGCTTAACTTCACATTGTATACCTGTAACATTCAGAAACGGAACAACATTAACATGCTGTATCCAGGTAACTTTAACCTGTTTAGGGCCATTTTATTGCAAAAGAGTCTCTGAATTTGCACCTGCTAAAATGTAAGTGTGCCAGTTTACAAGGACAAATGAGCATTTGTGCAAGAAAAATTTTTTAAAAATTGTTCAGTTTGCAAGATGTTAAATGTAAGAGGCTCGTTTGAAGAGATCCTGAAAACTTATTCCTTAATGATTTTCAGTCTCACTGCAACAGCTTGCTTGGCTGTTCTTGGCTGTTGGCAAAAGCAGCTTCTTTCTTCCTTCCCAGGCAACAGCCCATCGTTAAGTGCCTTTCAGACTTGGAAGAGCTTACCACCAGCCTTCCTCTCAGCCGTCCACCAATAAGTCACAATCAATTTACCTCCATTAAGAAACCAGGAAATAATAAGTGACATGTGACTTGAACTAGACTCTGGCATACTCCCATAATCCTACCATCTCAGAGGTCCAAGTTGGAATATATATTACCAGGCCCTGTTATTTCTGCAGGCAATGGGTGTCTCGAACTCTTAGAGGACTAAAGTCACTGAGCAGTAGGAAAAGGAACAGACTTTTTAGTCAGTGGGTAATGAGAAATGAACATGAATTAATGTCATTCCACGTTACCAGTGCACCGATCAATGAAATATGCCATGAAAAATAACTTAAGTCACTGCAGTCGTCTATTTAATTTAGCAGGGCTGTCTGTGATGTGGCTGCCTCGTGCCAGAGGGCTACATTTGCTAGTTGAGAGCACAGTCACTACGATCTGAGCTGCCCCCTCTCCAAGGCAGAGGCAAGTGTCCAACAAAGCACGAGCACGGCTGGTCAGGGTGGGGAAAGAGGTGATCATTTCATAGTCCATTTTAGACAACACTCGCTGGGAGCGAAGGACATCAAGGATGTGGTTGAGGCGCCCTTCTGTCATGCAGCTCAAGATAGTCTGTCGCCCACAGGCTAGGATCTGGCAGCAGTTGCCTTTGCAGCAAGGACCTTGAATAAAAAGGAACAAAATTAGATATGCCAAACTGTCAGACTTTTTTTTATTAAACTGTTAGCTAGTGGCAGCATTAATGTCAAGAATGAAGTGACTAATAGAAATGTAAATTCAGTGGAGCAACAGGAGCTGGTGAAGAGTTCATTTGCTTGTAGTCTTTGTTCAAAACTAGCACAGAAAATAATATTTAGTGAGCAAGATGACTTAAGGGGAGGGGATTCCCAGGTCTGATCCTGGTAATCTATCATCTGTATAACTGTTATGTAAAGTAGTTTAGCTATGTCTAGAGAGTATTAGTCTGCTCAGTAGAGGATGGAAGCGCAGACGGCACCACAGGCAGATCTGAAGGATTGTACTGTTCCGTACTTTCATTGCTTCAGTGGGAGATGGGAGCATCTTAGCAGATGCATACACCAAAACCAGATCTATGCAGAAACTCTGCATTAGGCTGCCCTTCCAGTAAGGGAAAGGAAATAAGAAAAGGTCACCTGTACTTAGGAGACCATGCCTCAGTCTTCCTAGTCTGTTACCAATTGGGCCATGAGTTGAATTGTCTTAGTTTACAGGAGGTCTTTTGTTGGTTTGCCCAGAAACCATGTCCCCAGCATCCAACAGATCAGAAGAATGTCCAGCTTGTTGGAGATCACCATGGTTCATTTTGTCAAAGTGAAAAACTTGTTTTTTACAAACTTTTTCATTATGGAAAAAAGAGACAGCTTTCGCAGACCAAAAGTCAGCCTTATTCACAGCTGCTCAGTAGGAAGATTGAGGCCTTTTTTGGGTCTAGCCCAAAGAAAGTATAAAAACAAGGTGGAGGGGAAGTCTTTTTCCAACTAATCTTTTGCATCCCCAAGAACTACCTTGCTGGAGGTGTGAGAAATTGTCACAATAAAAGGTTAAACTCCATACAATGGTTTTTTCCCCCATTTGTTATAAACTCTGTGGGCCTGTTTCACCACAAAACTTGCTATATTTTGTGAGGTTTTTCTTTAGACCCCTTTCCGGTGAAAGTCGACTTCTGAACAATGTGCCTATTCTGAACAACAGTTCGCTTTGAAGGCCAAAGTCTGAGCTTTTAGTAACACAGGAATTGCCAAACGGAGCAGACTCATGGTCCATCTAGTCCAGTATCTTACAATGGCAAGTACCAGCTTCAGAGGAGTTACACTAATTACCAGTAAATACACAAGAGTATGGCCAAAGTACAGTTTTTATCTGAGACATTGGGTAAAGTGTGGCAAAGTAGAATATTACTATACCACATTGACATTAGCTTCTGGTTTTTGGACCAAACTCGACTTTAAGAAAGGATCAGCCTTTTCTTTGGAATCTCACCTGTTAATGTTTGTTCACACTGTGTGCTTTGAAATTGGCTATGATGGGGGCTGTGCTCAGGTGACAGCAATAACTGTAGTGGCTGCTGCTGCCACACCTTTGGGTCCCTTTGACACTGACCACCATCTTCTCTGCCTGCATGTGGATCAGAGGTACAAGGAGTGGGAAAGGAATGCTGCAGAGGTGATTCTCTACTGCCTGGCTGAGCTGTGAACAAATAAAGATGGGTGAGATAAGACTTTTAAACTGGACTACAGCTGAACATAGTAGGGATTCATCAATGGATAGTTCTGGATCTCTAATTAAAACAGAATTTAGAGGACTAACTTGTAGTAAATATTACAGCCTGTGAACACTTGCTGCTAGATCCTCCCTCTTATGAATTTTTGACATTTGTTATGTACATACTCCATCTCTCAAACTTTAAGAAAATTGTTTTATGCAAGAGTATGAATGATGAATTCCCAGGAGTGGAGCATCATCTTTTCATGCAGCATACCACCTCTGTTACACTACACATAATGGGACTGTTGTTTAATGGCCAAATAATAAATTTGTATTTGTAAAATTAGAAATGTATAAGGGACACTAAACTTAAATCATATATTGCAAAAAGAATTTGCATGGGTTACTGAATTAAAAGTGGAAATTTTTTTTATCTCATCTTGAATATTGTCAATCACTTTTGTTTAGTCAGCTTGTTGGTGCTGTAGTGTTTGGGTCTCATACTTTTTTCCTGTCCCAAAGAGCTACAATCTTTTTTTGTAATATGTTTGTACAGCATCTAGCACAATGGAGCCCTGGTCCTTGATACAAATAAATTAATAACATTGCAATCGAATGTCTAGCTCAAATGTTTCAACTGAGTTTTAATTCTAGAAACTCTTCTGTGGGTTGTAGATTTTATAAAAGGTTTTTAAAAACGTAAACTTTGGGCTACATCTAAGTTGTGAGTGTCCTTTTAACTTGTTGATTATAGTTGTGGACTTATGTAAATTTGTGGATGAAGTTGAGGAAAATCCTGTTCTACCCAAAAGAAACAGCCACTAATTTATTTCAGTACTAAGTATTAAGAAACATGTATCATAAGTCCCATGTATTCAGATGTCACCAAAGATAGATAATAGATTTTCTGTGGCTCAGATCTTGTAAACAAAACCATCAAAGAACAAAGAAGAAATGTTTAAGTCAACACCTCCAGTCTGCTTATATACATGAAATACACATGGATTTAAATACTTTGTCGAACATTTGCCAAGACAAGCCCACTGTGGAAAAACAGAAGGATATGGTTAGGTAGGAATGGCTAACATGAATCATTCATGGACTTCTGAAGAGACGGGACTCTTCCAAAGCAATTACTTTCTAATGTGGAGACATTTGACAGCAGGTATTAGAAAGTAGAGAAAAGCACTGTGGTGATTGAGGGCCATATAAGTACCATTGTAGAGGGCTAGACTCACTCATGGTGACAAAGGCAAAAGAAATTGCACCTCTGTGTTCCAGCAGGGTCCACTAGACCCAGGATGGATTTGCTCTCTGAGGAAGAGCAGGCAGTTCTTGAAATGCCAGGGAAGGGCAGCTTTAAGTTATGGTCAGAGCACCACCAGTGTCTTACTGGTGGAGAGTGTTCAGAGTATACAGTAAATCAGCAAATTCTATGGCTGCCTGGTTTACCCCACTGAACCCAGTGAATGTCCACTCAGGTATGGGAATACACTGGCTAGCTGTGAGTTCTCCCAATGGAGGAACAGTTGCAAAAATCTTGCACCACTGCTGTTCTCAAGGCAGACTCTTCTACTGCAGTGGACTCTGTTGCTCTGGTTATATCAAGAGTTATATCACAGTTGCACTCTGAAGAGGGAGACATTTGGCATGTTTTTATGGACACTGAGCCAACAAATAATTGTTTAATATTTTTATAGTACTTAGAGGTAAAAATATTTTAAGATGGTCTCAGTCCTGCATACCTCTTTTTTGTGTTGTGT
This sequence comes from Caretta caretta, assembly GCF_965140235.1. NCBI lineage: Eukaryota > Metazoa > Chordata > Testudines > Cheloniidae > Caretta > Caretta caretta. The sequence continues at coordinate 10,336,174 of NC_134217.1, read as the reverse complement.
TTAGCGCTGTGATATCTGCAAGTGCCATCTGATTAGCCTTCTCTCTTCCTGCAGGGCTGTCAAGAACAGTTGACAATCTCTGTGCTGTTAGAGGGATTCTCTTGTCGATAAGCTGGTTGCTGTTTTTCTGTGCACAGAGGACCTGACAGGGATGAAAATGGATAAGAAATTACTTCTATCTTCTTGATAGAAAAGACCTGCCTTACTAGGCAGCCTCCCTTAGGGAGTCTAAGTGCCTAAGTCACTGTTGATAATGGGACTTAGATATCCTTGGAAAATTTTCCTCCTCAAGTACATATGTAAGAAAACACAGTTTGCTTACCTCTAGATTGTGCACATGTGTCTGAAGCACGTGTGGAACTGAGCCTTTGCTGGCATTTACTGCTCTCTCCTGAAACAAACAAAAAATACACTTACTTAGTAAAATATACACAACGTTCAGTCCAAATGAGACTAAAAAAATCATACATTGAACATTCATGCTGGTACTGCCAAAATATCAGGCACATACACCACATGATCTGCAGCTAAGAGTAAAATCACCCAGAGTACAGTTCTATTACCTACTGAAACAATATTGGGTTGTTTTGCCTTTCTCTACAGATATTTATTTCGTACTCATAGCTGTGAGCGTTGGGGAAAGTAGGGCTTTTTTGGTGCATTACAAAATCACGTCATAAATGTCATGCCACCAAAAAGACCAATGCCTGGGAGCTCCTTCTCCTTTTCTGGGGTACTTCTACATCTGGTCTTCCGCAAATCACACATCCCATTTCTCAAATTGCAGCCTCTACAACTTTTGAGTTCAGAAGAGGTATAAAAAAAATCTCCCAAAATCTGGGATGTAAAACTATTTCTCATCAAGTCAGCACAAATGAGGTAAAACCAGGAGACTTTTCGCATTTTCACTTCACAGACTGTGAGTTTAGTACCATGAAAAATCCCAGCTGCATCAGTATCCTGCGCTACCTTCCCTTCAGGCTGTACTGACAACTGATCTCAATACTGACATCAGATATTGCTCTGCGGTCCCAGACCTGGACCTGATGAAACTGAGACTAATATTCACTCTCAGCTGTGTGGTGGCCTGATTGATCATGGGAATGGACACTAGGATGAAGCTGCATGTAACCTCAGACAGAAACTGACTTGGGGACTTCAGAGATGAAAGGCTAGTTCACTAACACATCTGGTTAACCTAGAACCATCCTTCTATTTGCTACTGCTGAAAGAACAGTGTGAGGGGGCCCAACTGTCTGTGACTCGCATACTTATCAGTAATACAGTATGGAGAGTCTCACTTGTGAATCCTGGATTAGACTTTTGAAGCTGAGTTTAAATCTTGGATTGACGTATTTTAGCTTTATCTGCTTTTAGGGACTGATCTTCAAATTTTAACTTTTAGCCCTTTGAAGCAATAACAAAGAGACAAATTCCTGTTTGATTTCAACGATGATAATCACAGAAAGCAGGCAATGCAATTGTATGGGACCAAATCTGAATTTTGCACTAACCTTTGCATCAATCAAACTGTAGATTGCGCTTGAAATCTTCTCCTTGCTAAAAGTGCTCAAAATTCTCTTTAAGAGTTCCGCACATTCTTTGGAAAGAAAAATGCATTTTAAATACACGATGTATGCGTATCCAAATAAGCAAATATCTATGCACCAATGTGCTTCCACTGATTTTATTATTCTGTTGCAATCATATTAAAAACTTTTAAATCACCTCTAAGTAACTTTGCCTTATATATTTTTATTTTTTGATCTAATATAAACAAATTAGGATCAGATTTTCAGAAATGTGCACAGAAAAACCTGCATATTTGTACCTAATTTATTCATGATTGCACAAAGCAATCACAGTAAAAGCATGTGCAGATGGCTAGTTGGACACTTCTGTGTACAGGTCTGAAAAATCTTGGCCATAGTTTGTCATTCGTGTTTCAGGGCTGTCTTTTTAGAAACAGAGGATTAGATCCTCAGCTGGTATAATACAGCTACTCTGTCTTAACCAACAGTGGGATTTGCTCCAGTGGGAATGGTGATTAATTTGAGATGGGACTGTTAAAGGTAAATCAGCCATTCTTCAAATACTGAATTTAGCTGGCAATCTCCAGTAATTTCTAGCCTTTATCTATGCTAAACTTACTACACTATATTTAAACTAAAAATCTTGAAATGACTAAACCACATACAGGAGGGCACGGCATCTGTATTAAAAAAACCCCAAACCAAAACACAACAGTATTCTGGTGACAGTGCCCCAACCGTTTCATCCCGCGCTGGGGTTACAACATTCTGTTGTGCCATCGTTACTGTAGAATGATCTAGGACATTAAAGAGACAAGGTGGATGATGTAATATCTTTTATTGGACCAACTTCCGTTGGTGAGAGAGACAAGCTATTGAGCTCACACAGAGCTTCAGGTCTACAACAACACTGCATTAATTAGGACACTCAAACTGTTTGTTGTAGCAACAAGGGGAGAGCAAATACTGAATGTTACCTGCAGTTTGGGGCCTGTAATCTGGGTCTTGGTGCCAACACAGGATGATGAGCTGTAACAGCCTGTTTCTCTGGGGCAAACTGTTCTGTTTATACTCTGCTTCAGTCCCAGGCCGCAGGCCGTTACAGACTCCCGTCACAACTTCCAGCAGGTTTTTTTTGCCTGCCAGAGAATGAAAAAATGTTATTTAAAAAACCCTCAGAACTATTTTAAGATGTTGTTTAGTACAGGTTATTTTCTGTATTTTAAAACTAAGACTACTCTTTAAAAACAAAAAATAAAAACCCAACAACACATTCTTAAGTAAAGCTGACCAACTGTGACAATACTCATTTATACCTAATGGCAGCAGTCCATTTATTTCTGGTTAGAAGGGTTGTTTAAGCAATAAGTCACAACTGGGTATGCATGCATAACTGGTAACCTGCATGCACAAATACCCTATTTGCAGTTATAGTTACTGTGTGAGAAGCCTAACCACACAGTTCTGTATGCAATTCTGCATGCAAATTTTAAAAAATTATTCTCTTCATGCACAAAAGAATCTAATTCCTCTGGGCAGCTACAAAATGGCGGTGAAAAAATATGAAAGCACTGCCTTGCATGAGTATATTGTGCATAATATTTTTAATCTGAGCCTGTAAAGTCTGTCGAAATGAAAGCTGTTACATACATAAAAAACAGAGTAATCTGCTAGGTGACTTGCAATCAGCAAAGCCAAGACACTGGCTTATTCTGAGATCATGTACACACACACAACTCACGAATGTGATTGCAGAATTACAGCATGCTAACCCCCTCATCTCTCCCTATGGCATATGCCTGCGTATTCTGTACTTGAGAGCCAGCCAATGGTTGAAATATACAAGTATGTAATTCTCATCTTCATTCATACTAGAAAATGAGAAGCTGAACTTGAGGAGCATTACATATGGAAAATGAGGTGTATATGGGGTATTTGTTGATGAATTTTGCAGGAGCCCTGCATGTCTTGAGAAAGCACTAGGGAAGTTTGAAGAGATGTAAAATCATGAGCCTGATCACTTGTGGTCATGGCACTCTTTGTAAGAATGAGGATGTTTGCTAGCCTTGATGTAATGGCCAGATTCTCGCTGGGGTAACTGCATCCTACCTTCATTCCCTCTGCAATTTTAAACTTTGAAATTTTTAAATTTTAAATTTTAAAATTTTAAATTTGAAACTATCCTTCATTTTTTGTCCAAAAGGGTTGTGCAATGTTAGTGTGTGTTGAATAGTTATATGTTCCACTCGAGAGATGGTGAGTGAAGTGATTCTCATAAATAAATGTGTGTGTTAAATTGTAAAGAACTTTAGGGTCCTTTTGGGTGAAAGGTGCTACACAAATGTAATATGACTTGTTTTAGAGTAATATTTAATAGAAATAGTCATTAAACAATTGCCAGGAAAAGTTCCACATCTTGCTGCTTTCAAAACCCCTGATTCTTGGGTTCGTAGTGTTTAGTGCACCGTAGGCAAGCAGGTAGTTTCCTTTTCTTGGACCATGTAGTGAAAAAGAAAGTCCCATAGGTAGATAGACCTGGAGCCCTTGCCATTTTCCAGATAGAGGAGAGTACTAACTGTAATGTAGTTTGATAATCAAGTACAGAGGCACATACTTCTTCACATATGACTGCTCAAACTGAAATCTCATTGTTAGAGCAATCAGCTGTAAGAGAAGGAGTAAGAAGGATCATATTCAGGAACACGATACAGCACTGTCACTGTCATAGAACTTGAGAGAATAGAAGAAACCGATCCCTCTTTAAAGTATGTTTACTGTAAGTTAAAAGGAGCCATTCTTTAAAGGAATGAGAATGGAACAGGAATCAGCACTCCAAAGTCTAGTTCTCAGCTCTGGCTGTCATGTTAAACAAATCATTTACCACTGCCTCAGTTTCCTTATTGGTAAAATGGGGGTAATTTTCAGTCTATTATACAGTGCTTTAAAGATCTACAACTCTGTAAAATTCCTTATTTTCATTTTCTGGTATAAAATATGCAGAAAGTAGCATATTTTATAGTAATTTAAGTCTAGCAGGAACTAAAAGTTCCTATTTGAGACCTGAAACTCTCACTGATTTTTAAACATGTATAAAAGCTCAGTTCTACTCACTGGACAAGTTACTTGCCACTAAGGGCATGTCTACACTGATGCAATTTCCATCTTGAGTAGGCATGCCTGCACTAGCTCTGATTGACTGGGATTGTACCTGAGCAGGTAGCCCTTCCCACCAGTCATGCTGCCATGGCTACATTTTAATTTTTATCTTCTTAGTTGGATCAGAGCTAGCATGGGTGTGTCACTCAAACTGGAAATTATACTCTCCAGCTCCAGTGTAGACATACCCTAAGATGCTGCCTAATGTCAGTATGCTGGATTGTGATGTTAGTATGCTGGCTGTCACAAGCCAAAGAGCTGTTGCTATGCATTAAAGTTAATCAGAAAGGTCAAAATAACAATTTAATAGAGTGCTACAGTGAACAGGCTTAGGTAGTACATAGTAAAAATTATGCCATTAAAGCTACCCCTGAGAAGGTATCTGTTTCTTTTACAAAAAGAATCTTCATTTGGGGCTAGGACTCTCTACAGGAGATGCAGAGCTATGGAACTGTGCATTATTGGGATACACAGTTGGCAGAATTTGATTTTTTATAATTTTGACAGATAATACTGTTTATTTTTAAATTTTTCCCAATTTTATTGAATTTTTACAGTTGCACAAAATTATGGGAGTGTCAGACAATTGATGGTAAATGTTGAGGTTCAAAAAGTTAAAGTTTTAAAACCATTCAAACACAAATTGCCAACATCACATGTCAAAATATACAAAGTAAATATCTTTAAATCATACTCTAATAAGTTATCAAGCAGCATTTGTCTTACTTTGCCTATCTGTAGATTTCAACTATCATTGGAAATATTTTTGTTCGTTTGTATGTGTACGTTGAAATCAATATTTACTGACACTTACTGATCAAAAATTAATCCTTCCAAGCACCGTAATAGGGATTTGAGATAAAGCGAGGTCTGAAAAGACAGGTCTGTTGGTATCAGTGTTGCTTAGAGGAGGATAAATTCAGAAAAATATAATTAATCATCAAGAAAGAGAGAAATACGTACCTTCAAAAGGTTTCTGCCTGCATAAGCTTTCCCAACATAGCATTCCAAAGCTAGAGGCAAACAATAATGAAATTGTGCTTGTTAATTTGGAATCTGTGTTGGTGTTATGATTACTTACTGAAAAATTGAGTTCATTAGTTCAAGGGAAGGGTATTTTCCATGTTACGCTAAGTCAGGGGAGGGCAAACTATGGCCCGCGGGCTGGATCCAACCCATCAGGGCTCTCAGTCGGGCCTGCAGGATTGCCAGTCCTGTGGCACAGCTGGGCTAAGGCAGGCTTCCTGCCTGCCCTGGCCCCGCGCCGCTCCCGAAAGCGGCTGGCACCATGTCCCTGCGGCCCCTGGAGGGGGGTGGGGGAGCAGAGGGCTCTGTACGCTGCCCTCGCCCGCAGGCACTGCCCCCTGCAGCTCCCATTGGCCTGGAACGGGGAACTGAGGCCAATGGGAGCTTCGGGGGTGGTACTCACAGGCAAGGGCAGCGCATGGAGCCGCCTGCCCCACCCCACCCCCAGGAGCCACTGCTGGACATGCTGGCCACTTCCAGAAGCAGCGCGGGGCCAGAGCAGGCAGGGAAGCCTGCCTTAGCCCAACTGTGCCACAGGGCTGGCAATCCCGCACCTGCCTTAGCCGCACTGCGTGCCACTGCCACCCCAGAGCCGCTCGAGGTAAGCAGCATCGGGCCAGAGCCCAAACCCCTCCTGCACCCAAAATCCCTGCTTTGAGCCCCTTGCCGCAACCCTCCTGCACTCCAGCCCCCTGCCCTGAGCCCCCTCCCGCACTCTGCACCCTCTCCTGCACCCCAACCTCCTGCCCTGAGCCCCATGCTGCACCCCTCCTGCACCCCAAACCCCGGCCCAGAGTCCCCCCACACTCCACACTCCCTCCTACACCCCAACCCCCTGCCCTGAGCCTCGAGCTCCCTGCAGCATCCCACACCCCTCCTGTACCCCAAACCCCTGCCCTGAGCCCTCTCCTGCACCCCGCGACCCTTCCCACACCCTGCACTCCCTCCTGCACCCCAATCCCCAGCCCCAGCCATACATTCATGGCCCTGCATACAATTTCCCCACCCAGATGTAGCCCTTGGGCCAAAAGGTTTGCCCATCCCTGCACTAAGTCCTTCCTTATTGGCAGGATTTCCATTTTTGCAAACTTTTATATTTCAGTTTCCAACTGGGCTGTCCTTATACAAAGACCAGCTAGAATTCTGTTTCAGGGGAAAGCCTTGCTCTTAAATTCTGTAGCTTATTTTCCAATAATACCTCACCTAATTTCCATTTGTGGGTTTCAGAACCTTTCATTTCTTCTTTTTCATTTTTTCCCCCAGTACTTATAAAGTGTTTGGTAGTGTTGAGCATACTGACAAGGGAATGAACTAGTTGACCCACTAAAGCTTGATCCAAAGCCCAATGAATCTTTCTTTACATGAGTGAAATTTGCATCAGGCCCTAGATCTTTTTTTTTTTTTTTCTATTTGTAACTTCTAGGATATGTCACTGTAATGTTTAAATGTACTTAAATCAACATCAATATTGGTGTAAAAACACTTGGATATATATGCAAAACAAAAAGTCAAGATGAGAATATACTTCATAGCATGTCATCCGCAACAGTTTTCTACTTTTTTACTGTAAATTAATATTTTGAAGCTGAAGTTTGGCAATTGCTTAACCTAGAGGTATGGCCTTAAATCTTAATTTTTAATATAACAAATTGTATTGAAATAATTTCCTTCAAACATTAGGAATTTCAAGTTTAACTAAATGATGCAATATTCCTAGTCTGGAATGTTATGCAGATATGATATGTGTAACAGCTGTTATTTGAATGGAACACTGACCTGTAGGTTTCACTGTCGTACAATTTTACAATATTTTCATGAAAGAAACATTAAATTCAATACTATGTGAATTGCTCTCAAGAAGTAGGTCTCCTTTAGCTATAACTTTCCTTTAAAAACCTGTACTAACCTGTAAATATCTCCTTCTTGTGAGGGCACACCTCCTTCAATTATTTCAGGAGAGAGGTATATCAAATCCCAGCAGCTTCTATTGCAGTTCTGCAGGACTGATCTTTGCTGCTTCCTCCAGGAGGCTAGACCATAATCTGTTATCTGTAGGGAAGAGTGAATGGTGAATTGTAGCAACAATATGGCATTATTGATATCAAATATTGATCTGGTATTTTATATTAGGATAGATGCCTGATAAATAATCCTATAATCAAGCACACCTTTGGAGAAATTGTTCTGGTTTCATGTCAAGAAAATAATGAAGACAAAAAGCTAAGTTTAAAACGTCCCCACCTTAGCTCTGTATTGTGTATCCAAAAGAACATTGGAGGGTTTCAGGCTGTAGTGGAGGAGAGGAGGGTCTAGTCTATGGAGATGATATAATCCATCAGCCACATCTGACAAAATCCGCATGAGTAGGGGAAAAGGCAATTCTGGGTACAGGTGGTGCTAAAAATCAACATTCATTTCAGTGTAATATTCCACGATATATATAGATATGTATATATCTTTTAGAATTATAAAGCAGTCACTATTCACACTATCTATTGAGATCTACAGATGAAAAGTATTAGTAACGCTGTTGCAAAATTAATACCCATAATTGAGGTGCAGGTTGCTCATTTTATTATTGCCCTAGCTTCTAAACAGTTTTAACACCCATAAAGGAGCCCCTCTAAAAGATCCCTACTCTTCCTTACCTCGTGGATGAGTGAGTGGAGGGATCCATTGCACATCCATTCAGTCACGACCCCCAGAAGTCCCTGAGATTGGTAGATCCCAAGAGAAGGCAGGAGCTGTTCAGACTGAATGCGTCGTGTGTTTGCTACATCTTGGAGTAGCACCTTCAACTCACTGCAAACAGAGAACAAGGGATAAAGAAGTAGCATTTCAGACAGACAGGCTGAGTAACAGTCATACTGTGTGATATTGGAAAGACGGATGACTTGGTAGAGTTTTCCCACCACTACCATTATCTGGTGCTTAATACCAACAATGTTTTCTTGACTACAAAACATCTTTCACATTAAAACTGTAAAATGTACGAGAAAGAAGCTAGTTCCATTAGTATCAAATATATATTTATCAGGATCTAAAATGCAAGGGCAGGAAGAATGTTTGGGATAGTTAAACTAACTGAAAAAATTACCTCTCTGAACTGATTTTTTTCCCTGCCTTTCCCCTAAAAATATGCTTTCCTTATGCTATCAGTGATGTCCCTTCTACACTGCAAATTCTACCAGCTTCAGTCACAGTCAATCTTGCCTGTTTGGATGGGATCAAACCACATCAGAGAGTAAAGGTAAAGCCATGAGGCCAAATTCAGACCTACTGTAAGTGGTAGATGTAACTTTAGGGATTTCGTGGAGCTGCATCTACTTCTACTCAGATGGGATTTATTCTTAAATTCCAGTGGGATGTATTTTAAGAAGTATAAGGAAACCAGATTTTGCTAATCGGTAGAAGATTGAGACTATTTGAGAACTTCAGACAATAACTTCTTTGTTCAGTTGTACAATGGTAGCACTGATCTGTGGATCAGATCAGAATGTTCAGTTTCAAGGAAGATAAATGAACTGGTTCTGCTACAGGATCACTCCTCCTTAACTTGCATTTAACTTTAAAAATATGATCCCATCTGCAATATCTTCTGAATTGCTGATTCTATGCATGAAATCTTCAGCCCACAGAAATCAATGGTAAAATTCAATGGGACCAGGATTTCAACCCCTGTCATTATTTTAAAGACTAACCCAGTTAGTGTTTCCTGCTGAAAAACAAATCTGTATATTTAGGAAGAGGGTCCAGCTGATAGTTTGGCTTCTGATCCCAACTGTTCCAAACTTTGGGAACTTAATTCAGTCCCAAACATTGCACACCATATAAATCACAGATTTGCTATTCTATTCTTTGTGTGTTTTTAGGCTGTCGGATATATTTATTGCAGTAGGTACTCTTTGATAAATCTTAAGATCTTAACCTCAATTCCTCATGCTTCAGCAAACTTCTGTTGAACTCAGTGACAGCCTCATTGACTTCAGTGGGAGTATGCCTAAGTAAAAACTGAGTAAAGACATCAGGATTTGGCCTGATTACGCTATTGGTAATGCTAGCACCCTGGACCCCTGTAGTATTTGCTTCCTAACTGTATGCAATGGCTCCTGGTCCCTGATCAGCCTCAGCAGCATGCAGGAGACTCTTTGATCCCTGAACTGATACCCATTTCCTGATCCGTCCCAGGTACTGGTGTAAGAGATTGGGAGTTATCCGACAACTCCTCAAACTAGCATCTGTTTTCCAAACCAGCTCCTGTTCCCACTCCCCCCAGCAACTGCTAACAGAGGAGGGAGACTCTTAGAAAAATTCTCTAAAAACTATTTTAAGCAGGTGTGGATCAAATTTCTCACCCACCATTACACAGCCCAACACTGCTTGCCTGTGCCCAAGAGGCTGCTGGTAACTTCCCTTCTGCTGGAGCACAGTACTGTGAAATGCATGGTGGAAATGTAAGACAGGGACTAACTGCTGTAGCCCAGTCCTATCATAGTAAAAGTTGTTTCCTGTATTTTTGCTTTTTGTTGGAATCCTCTCTGGTGTGCATGTGATATACAATTCATGGAAGTATATAAAAATGCAGTTATAGGGAGAAGTGACTAAAAATTACACTGTGGGTTCCATATTTGGGGTCACTAATTTCCAGATCAAATATATTTGTGAATGGATATTGCACGGGCAATGGCAGTAACAGCACACTCAAGTTAGATGTGCAGCTGTGCAAGCACTTTTCACAAATACAGTTGAACATGCATTGTTTAGAAAAATCAGGCCAGGCAGTCCAAGCTGGGTTCTTTTTTAAAGAAGGAAAACAGCCTTTCCATTGCAAACATAATGGCTATTCAGTATGGTAATGCCCGTGTTTATAAATAAATTGTGGCTCCAAAGTTTATATTACAAACTGTGCTTATTTCTACCTCTTAACGTCATTACTAACAATATGGATTTCTACCATTGGAACTAGATTAGTAGTTCAAATGATGGGCAGGATAGAATCCATCTTGTTCTCATTGCTGGTAATAGTGGGGGGAAAAAACCAAACAGAGACTTGACACTTAAAGAGCAGATATGAGTAAGAAGGTTCATTTTTCCATAATCACTTTTATAACTAGAGCAACACTTTAAATCCAGAAAGGAAAAATAAATTATTAGTTTTTGTTGTCTGATTTAACTTTATTTTTTTATTTAAACAAAAGGTGGGGGGCACACAGGGGAAAGAGGGCAAGCCTTTTAGAAAAAACTACCAAATAAATATATTTCTTATTTTAGATTAGTAAATTATTGCACTTTAATTGAATTTAAAAAATAAAAAAGCAGAACACTCAAACTTAATTCATTTTGGGCCTGATCCAACCTCCACAGAAGTCTTTCCATTGACGTCAGAGGGATTTGGATCAGGGCCCTGAGCCCTATAGAGGTCGTCACTAAAGACAGACTGGTTCTGGTTTCAAGATTCAAATTTGAATGCCGTAAATGAAAGAATTTAGACTCGAGCACAACCAAAGACCAGACATGGAAACCTTGGATGCAAGCACCACAGAATTTTAGCGGGTGTTTGAAATCTCACTTGGATTAGATAAATTATTCCTGTCTTTGTTTTGGAAAAGCCAACCTCTCCATATACTACTTTAAGATATTTGAAATCTGAATTTTTCAGCTTAAGCATATCTCCTAGAAAAAGCAGCTAAGGATCTAGACTTCTCAGATACTAAAAAGGCCATGTTCTGCTCTTGGATGCCCTTTCAAGAAACTGAGAGCCTAATGAGTGCATTCACTAGAGTGATTTGGTCCCACACCATTAAAAAAATAGTATGGGCCTGACCTCAAAATCCCTATATGCCTGTGACTCCAATGAAATAAATTGGAGTTATGTGAGTGTTAGGCTGACGTCCATTTGTGACAGAGTTCGTGGTTATGACTAATATATGCACTCAATCCTATCTCTACTGCAATTGTCCATTCTCCCTTTCTTCTCGTATGTGTCCATTTATTCACCTATCATGTTTTGTCTAAAACTTAGATTGTGAGCTCTTGGTGTGTGTTTGTTTTGTGCATAGTACAATGGTGCACTGAACCTGAATTGGAGCCCTTTGATGCAATCACAACAGAATTAATCATGACTGCAGGATCAAGCCCCATTGTCATTACATATGTCAAATTTCTCACCTAGTGCAATTCAATGCATTTCTTTCACTTTGTCTCTTTTAATCAGTTGGGAGTCACTGAAGTGGAAAGGTTAACTGGGATCAGAAATGCTACAGTACATGTTGGTACCCTCTTTGCACTACTGTCCTCCTGAGCTGTTTATATAGTAAATCAAATATGATACCTACCTCTCTGTTGTATTCTGGCTGGTCAGCAGCTTCAGTGATATGTTAATGTTCTGAGGAGCATGAAAGGCTTTGAGGGTGAAGCCAGAACTTGTCCTGGTGAAGATAAAGTGATCCAGCTCTTCCTGGGCTATCACGGGCATCAGACTGGCCATTTTCTGCCGTTTAGCGGGGGAGAGAACTGAAGAGAAACAGACCTCCTTAGATTTGCTTTTGCTGTCATTGCCAAGGTACACTGAAATTACACCACTCTTTGTTCCCCAAACTACTCTTCACCCTCATTCAGAAGGTTTTGTATTACCATGCTCTGGGTCAGATTGTCCTTTAAAGTTAGGGAAAAATTTTACCTACCACACAGGGGCATCCTGAGGTTTACTTACCATTTGTAAGTATGAGGTGCTAAGTGATCAATATTATGGCCAGTTCCCATTATAATCACCTGGAAATATGGGGGCACTATTTACATTTATATAATACAATGCTTGATTTCCCAGGATAATGTTATAATTTGGGGAAACAACAGATTAAAATTCTTATAGTTCCATGCTGGACAGAAAGATAATTCCCATGAGAAACGGTAATAATGCAGTAATCCATTCCAATCTACCTCCAGAGCCATGCCTTTTACAGATGTGCTATTATTTACTAGGATACTGTATGTCAACAGAACAGCAAAACAAAAGGCCAAATTCACTGCTGCGGTATATTGGCAAAACCCTACTGAAGCCAGTGGAGCTGTGCCCATTTATAGCAGCAGAGAATTTGGCCCACCATTTGTATATAGTAGATCCCTAGGGCCACGTGCATATGTGCCTTAATACCCATTGACTAGAGATAGCAACCTCCCACACAGCCTGAGTGTTAATGTCTGAGTCAGGTGTTATTAATAACAGGTGAGGATGTTTTAAAAATATAATGAGCTTAAAGCTCCCCTATACTTTGTGCTGAAAGAAAGCAACAAGAACAGACAGAGCTGAGACAAGGAAAACAGAGAGGGAAGAAAAGGGTCTTCAGAAGTCCGTTTATGAGAATACTGCATGGTTGGAGATCAGAGTGTCATAAGAGCTCAAAATGGAATACTCCCCTCAGACTCAGCAGATTGCCATGAAGGAATTAATGCTGCTCTAAACTGCAGATTTAAATGGTGAGTAAGGGGTATAGATTGAGAACTCTCTTTTTAAGTTGGGGGTTCAGCTAAAGTGCAGTCTTGTGGTTAAGGCATTAAACTAGGATGCAGGAGATCTGGTTCTAGTTCCCAGCTCTGCCATAGAAAGCCTGTGTGATCTTGAGCAAATCACAATCTCTCAGTGACTCAGCCGAGCATCTACAAAATGGGGATAACCACACACCTTTATTTTATCCTTTGTCTATTTTGCCTAATTAAATTTCAAGGTCTTCCAAGCAGGGTGTGGCTGTTACACTGTATATTGATATCACCTAGAGCAGTGGTTCTCAACCAGGGGTCTGGGGTCCTCTCGGGGGCCACAAGCAGGTTTCATGGGGTCCGCCAAGCAGGGCCAGCATTAGACTTGCTAGGGCCCAGGGCTGAAGCCGAAGCCTGAGCAACTTAACTTCACAGGGTCCCCTGTGGCGCGGGGCCCCAGGCGATTGCCCTGCTTGCTACCCCCTAACACTGGCCCTGGCTTTTATATGCAGAAAAAAACAGGTTTTGTGGCGCAGACGGGTCGTGGAATTTTTATAGCATGTTGTGGGGAAGGAGGGGAGCTGAGAAAGAAAAAGGTTGAGAACCCCTGACCTAAAGCACAATGGAGCCCCAAACTCAGTTAATGCCTCCAAGTGCTACCCTAATTCATATAATAGACTAAAATGTCCATCGGTTGATCAATAAAATTTCCCCGTCTAAAGTAAGTTTGATGCAACAAGATGAGTTAGACCTTTTGCTTTTTATTTTAAACATCAGCATTCTAGACTGAATCCGAAGGCACTAGCTGTGGTTCCTGCAGGAACTATTAGAACAAGGCACTCATTCAGTAGCTACATGACGGCCTCTGAGAATGACTTTGTTAGCTCAGTTCAGAGGCAGGCAGGGTTGTGACTGATCCTCTCTATGCTGCTGTGAACGAATTATTGAGCTGGATGGCAACAACTATGTGGAAGGAAAGATTTCAGACACATGAGATTTCTCTGATGCCCAAAATGAAGAGGTTAAGTACATAATCTATTTTTTCAAGCTTCAAGCAGTGTATTTTGTAAAGGACACATCCTACATCTGCTTCAAGCAGTATACTTTGTAAAGGACACATCCAATATGGCATGAGACCAACAGAGCCAGGCCAGTCATTTTATGGGCAAAATTACACAAAGCTCTTCCAAATCAGAGACAGGCAAAAAAAAAGAACCATTTATTCCTCAAATATTATGGGGATTGGATAAAGTGGAACCACCCTAAATTTAGTTTTGGTTTCTGTGGAGAAAAATAAACAATCAAAAGGTTTGCAAAACCAAAATCATTTTTCATCTCTAAAAATCTGTAAAACCAGAACCGTTTATTCAGATCTCTAAATGTTCGGGTTTGAAAGAGTCTAATAATGAGTTTTGGCTCCAAATCGCTCCTGGTTTTGCTTATTTTTATTTTAAAAAGAAAACTAGGTAAAACTGGAATCAATTATTGAAACTTTGGTGGCACAAATAAAATGAGAACCAGATCTGAATCACCCCCGTATTTTGGTTTTGCAAAATCTAACCCTGACCAAAGAGGTTTTGAAAACCAGAATGACATCTGTTTTCACCCATCTCTGTTCTAAACCACTTGTTGTTTTTATACAATGAACTACAGCTGGAAACAGGATTTCCCCCCATACATCTAGAGGTTTGGGCAAGATTCTCAACTCATCTGTAAATTGCCGATTTACATCAAGTGGGGATCTGACCTTAAAATCAGAAACCCCAGTTTTGCTACCTTTACATACATTGGGAACTAGCTTGTTGCAGAAGGAGTCAGTGGGACTAATCACAGATTAAGGTATTGTTTAATGACAGTAAGAGTGGCAGAGTCAGTCCCGAAACGGGATGCAAAAGGATCCTTGATTGGGAAAAACGCTGTTGGTGCTGCCCTCCCAACAGCTCGGTTCTTCTGGGTAGAGAGATTTAGCTCTTTCTTCTTTTAAAATCCGGGCTCATTTTACCGCCCACACTACAATGTGGTTTCTAACCACAGCTTGTCAAGGCTGGCAGTTTGAATGAAGGGGACTGCAGAAAGTTGTCAGAGGCTTTAAATGCCTCATTGAAATGCATTGGAAAATCCTGCATCATAAGAGCTGATCCTTTAAAAACTACCTTTACACTTCATTCACGGTGAAAGAGTTTCCATCCTTATGAGGGAAGTGTGGCTGGGGGTTGATTTCATGTTTCAGTGTCCAAATAAAAGAAGTGAAAACAAACATACAAAGAATATTGAGACTTACCTCCAGACGTGTGGGCATAGAGACTACAGGAGTGAGCAAGTGCGACTGCAACAAAGAGCGGAGATCTGCCTGGAACAGTGATGCAATCACAGTCTAAGCCTGGCTGGGTATGAATCAGCTGCATTGTTTATCTCCTCTTTTATTGGCTGCCTACACACATCCAAAATTTCCCCTAGTTGTGTGTGCAAACTGTAACTCCTTAGTGACTGCAGTCATCTAGGTTCTCTTCATGGGCTGGTCAGTTAATTGCTGAAATAGGCAAGAAGAGATTATAGAAAAGGTTAGAGAGGTTGAGCGGACGCTGTGACGGCCACCGCCACCAGTACGAAGAGAAAACAATAAAACTGAGTTGTATCAGAAACATCACCCTGGATCCAAATACCTCCCAAAACACAGGGATGTTAAATCTGGATCCAAACTTTGCAAACCACGCTTATCTCTACAGTGGGGTGAACCAAAATCCAGATACAAAGCCCGCTCAGCTTTGGTAAAGTTTGAATCTGAATTTTGTGGCTCAGGCCCATCTCTAAATAAAGACATGGAAAATCATTCCCTTTTTGGTTACAGTAGAGTGTGCACAGAGGAAGTGGATATGTAGTAAGGGCCTGATCCTGCTAGGTGCTGGGCTACATCCATTCTCACCAAAGTTAATGGAACTGGAGGGTGATCAGCAACTAGCAAGATGGGAACTTTAAGGAGAAAACAATCATATTTTTGAGTGTGCAGCTTTATTTACAGAGTATAGTGTAAGTGTAGTTTTGTGAATGGTACCCTCTAAAGGGTCTAATCCAAAGCCTACTGAAGTTTATGGGAGTTTCTCTGTTATCTTCATTTGGTTTTGGATCAGCCCCTAAACCAGGGGTGGGCAAACTGTGGCCCACGGGCTGGATCTGGCCTGCCAGCCGTTTTAATCTGGCCCTCGAGCTCCCACTGGGGAGTGGGATCTGGGGCTTGCCCCGCTCCGAAGCTCCAGCCAGGGAGCAGGGTCGGGGACCCCTTCATGTGGCTCCCAGAAGCAGCAGCATGGACCCTCTCCGGCTCCTATGCATAGGGGCAGCCCGGGGGCTCCGCTCTGCATGGTGCTGCCGCCCCAAGTGCCACCCCCACAGCTCCCATTGGCTGGGAACCACAAGTAAGGGCCTGATCCTGATCCCATTGGCTGGGAACCGCAGCCAATGGGAGCTGCAGGGGTGATGCCTGTGGACAGGGCAGCCTCCACATAGGAGCTGGAGAAGGGACATGCTGCTGCTTCCAGGAGCCGCTTGAGGTAAGCTCTGCCTGGAGCCTGCACCCCTGAGCCTTTCCCTGTACCCCAACCCCCTGCCCCAGCCCTGATCCCCCTCCCGCCCTCCAAACCCCTCAATCCCAGCCCACAGCACCCTCCTGTACCCCAAACCCTCATCCCCAGTCCCACCCCAGAGCCCACACCCCCAGCCAGAGCCCTCACCCCCTCACACACCCCAACCCCAATTTTATGAGCCTGCCATACAATTGCTATTCCCAGATGTGGCCCTCGGGCCAAAAAGTTTGCCCACCCCTGCCCTAAATGCAGAGAGGAAGCAGAACCACTGAACATACTCCCTTCCCCCTTCCTGTGAGCCTGGAAAGCCTCTCTTCACCAGCATTATGTGGCTTTGGCTCTGTGGTTTCAGAGGAAGAATGCCAAGGATAGAAGGCAGGGAGCAGCTCATCACATGATTTCCTCAAAGCTGCATGGCTATCCTAACAGAAATGAGTGTTACTAGAAGCAGCATTAGTATCCAGTCTGTGCCTACGTGCCCCTCAGAGAGGGAGAAATGGCACAGGAGCCTGGAGAGGAGACAGTGGCAGCAAAGGTGTCAAGGATTGGGGAGACTGAATAGAGAGGGGTCAAGTTATTATGAGTACCACTTCCCTTCACCCTTCCACATTGATCTCTGTTTAACAATGTCTTCACTACCTGCCCATGGCCTACATTTCTGGAAGCATGACATCAACAGTATGATAACTGTCTTAGGTATTTATAGACCATTAGTCATTGTCATAGACTCCGTGTTACATTTGTAATCACACATGGAAAAAAAAGAAACCCTTTATAATTAAAAAACCTGTCCTTAAAAATGCCTTTGGAGATTTTTTTTGAAGTGCTCGCTTTCACAGAAACAGTGAAAAAGGATATGACTCCCTGACACTCACACGTGGTATACTCTGATGCACCTATTCAGTTTTCCATGGAGAAATGGTCTGAAATAAATAGGATGAAAAATCAATAAGGACAAATGCAAAGTACTACACTTAGGAGGGAATAATCAATTGCACAAACACAAAATAACTGCCTACGAAGGAGTACTGCAGAAAAAGAGTATAGTGGATCACAAATTAAATATGAGTCAACAATGTAATACTGTTGCAAAAAAAATGAACATCATTCTGGGATTATTAATAGCAGTGTTGTAAGCAAAACACAAGAAGTAATTTTTCCAGTCTACTCAGCACTGATAAGACCTCAGCTGGAGTACTGAGTCTGGTTCTGGGCACCACACTCTGGGAAACAGGTGGACAAATTGGAGAAAGTCCAGTGGAGAGCAACAAAAAATTATTAAAAGTCTAGAAAACATGATCTATGAGGAAAGATTGAAAAAACTGGATTTGCTTAGTGTGGAGAAGAGAAGACTGAGGAGAGACATAACAGTCTTCAAATACATAAAAGGTTGTTATAAAGAGGACAATGATAAATTGTTCTTCTTATCCACTGAGAACAAGAGAAGAAGTAATGTGCTTAAATTGCAGCCAGGGAGATTTAGGTTAGACACTAGAAAAAACTTGCTAACTGTCAGGGTAGGTAAGCACTGGAACAAAATAGCTAGGGAGGCTGAGGAATCTCAGTCATTGGAGTTTTTTACAAACCTCCAATGATTAGACAAACAACTGTCAAGGATGGTCTAGATCAGGGATGGGCAAACTTTTTGGCCTAAGGGCCACATCAGGGTTCGGAAACTGTATGGAGGGCTGGGTAGGGAAGGCTGTGCCTCCCCAAACAGCCTGGGCCCCGCCCCCTATCCAGCCCCTTCCACTTCCTGCCCCCTGACTGCCCCCCTCAGAACCTCCGACCCATCCAACCCCCCCGCTTCTTGTCCCCTGACCACCCCCTCCCGGGACCCTCCACCCCAACCGACCCCCAGGACCCCACCCCCATCCAACCCCTGCTCCCTGTCCCCGACTGTCCCCCGGGATCCCCTGCCCCTTATCCAACCCCCCCGCTCCCTGCCCCCTTACCATGCTGCTCAGAGCAGCAGGACTCGCAGCCGTGCTGCCTGGCCGGAGCCAGCCACACCGCCACGCTGCGCAGCAGGAGCTCGCAGCTCCACCGCCAAGAGCGCTGGTGGCACGGTGAGCTGAGGCTGCAGGGGAGGGGGGACAGAAGGGAAGGGGCCAGGGGCTAGCTTCCCTGGCCGGGAGCTCAAGGGTCAGGCAGGATGGTCTCACGGGCCGCCATAGTTTGCCCACCTCGGGTCTAGATAGTTCCACCTCAATGTGGGGACTGGACTACATGACCTATTGAAGTCCCTTCCAGACCTACATTTCTATGATTCTACATGCTATGCACAGAGGGTAGCAAAACACTCAGTGTCCTTTGGTTGATGCTATCTTGCTTATTGTTTTCAGCTTATGTGACATAGTGCCAGCCAAACTATTAAAGCTTAATTTTAGTGCTGTGTTTGGTATGACTAAATCATGGTCACACTGGCCAGTTCCTATATCCAAGTTTAGGTCAGACTCAACCCCTCAAAGTCTGGTTTGTCGCTACGATTGTGCATTCTAATTCCTGAAAATAATTATTAATATCTTACATTTATATAGTGCCATTCATCCTGAGGGATTCTAAAATGCTTTACAATCTCTCACACAAAATATTACAGTCTCTATATATTGAATAAGGAAAGAGAAGAATTATTTAGGGTTGCCCTAAAGAATGTCAGTAGTAATGAGAGAAAATTAAGAAAAATAAAATTTAATCTGAATATCAGGAAAAACTTTCTGATAGTAAGATCTCTCAGGGAAACCATAATGTAAGGGCCATTAATTCTTTTCAGTGTCTAATTCAGTGTCTATGCACAGAATTCACTTCACTTCGTTATTGCTCTGATGCAATGATGTTGAGGTCATATAAATACATAGATACCAGTGAAGTACAGTTAACTGGGTTAAACACTGATTGTTTAACAGAGCATAGCAATGGTGCACTATGGTCAAGGACAGGAAAAGAAAACTATGGGGCCAAATTCATCCCTAAAGGAAGTCTATTAACTACCATTTAGACTACGTGTAAGGAGAAATTCTTCAGAGAATTCAGATAGTGATCTGAGACCTATTTTGGAGAGGAGAGGAAGAGGGAAGACCATTACATAAATACCGGTGAAACTCATTATTCAATAAACAAATAAATACAACACACCATGGATACTGTTACATACACCAGGGATGGAATTGACCGTGTGTGTCTGATGGTAGTTGCAGGGAGAAATCTAAATGGGCAGCATGTATAATTACTCATACTGAGATTTATCCAAAACACTATAGCTAACACCCCAATTTTTGCAAGAGGTGCCAGGGGACTTTTAAAGACTACAGTGATCAACCATTACATCTAACACAAAAGACAGAAGCTCAAAAACCACTAAGGCCACTAAGTTTCCAAAAGGTAAAAAAAAAATTAAATTTTGAAAAATGACTATTTCCTAGTCCCATCAAATAAGGGCCCATAAAGAACCAAAAATTTGCCTTTTCAATGCCAATTTACTTACCTGCCCCAGCCACATCTCTAAAAATCATCTAAGCTGGGCTGTGTGTACAAAACACGCTAAGAGGAAAACAATCCAAATACACAGCTAGCTGGTCTTAAATCATCCATATTATCCAAACAATATAGGAATTAAGACAGTAATGTCCAAAGGATGGTGCAGATTAAAGCTCCAGGGTTTTAAAGGACCTCAAACAGGACAACTCTAGGTATGCTTGTATTAAAAAGTTGTATTAAATAATTAACTTGGTCCTACAATTAAGTTCTAATGTGTCTCTATGGGAGCAGTATTCAAGGAGGACCACAGAGTAACAGAGAGAGTATCTGAGCATGTATGAACAATGAGAAAAAGTGACGCAGAGTATCAGATGGCAAGGCTCTCTGTGCGGAGACATGCAAGTGACTCAAATACCACAGCTTTTGATGTACCGATGTTCAGTGAGCACCTGTGAGAAGTGATCACATGAATTCTTCTTTGAAGTGTCAAGCTGGTTATTCCAGTTGAGCATCTGAACCTGACTGGCTTTGATGAAGAGTTAGGGCCTGATTTGCTGTTGTCTTGCCCATTGTGGAGTCATCTGTACCTATGCAAAGTGGGTGTAAAATGCTATCATTCTCATCTGGTGCCAGGCAGTGGAGTTAATGTAAGGAAATTTAATGGGTATTGAATATTGTATTTTTTTATATTTCATGGGAATTGTAATTTATATGTATACATTTCTGTCCTCAGTTATACCCATGTGACCATATTTATTTAAATGACTGGATACCAGATAGGCACAAAAATACTTAAGAAGTGTTGTTTTAAATGTCTAAATGCGGAATTCTGATGTGCATTTAGGACGGTCGTCCACATTTGAACTAAGGCATCCCATTTATTTTTCCAGGAAAGCATTTCCTCATTCCCAACAAACACCCACACGCTGTGATGTTAGAAAATAGCTTTGGCTTGTCTTCCTCTCATTAATTAGATGATTAAAAGAAAAGCCTCCTGGCCTTTAGGCAGTTTCTGGAGAATGACAGTGCAAATAGCCCGACTTGATTATGTAAAGAGTTGTCACTTTGGATGGGCTAGCACCAGCAGGAGAGTGAATTTGTGTGGGGGGGTGGAGGGTGAGAAAACCTGGATTTGTGCTGGAAATGGCCCACCTGTTGATCACTTTAGATAAGCTATTACCAGCAGGACAGTGGGGTGGGAGGAGGTATTGTTTCATATTCTCTGTGTGTATATAAAGTCTGCTGCAGTTTCCACGGTATACATCTGATGAAGTGAGCTGTAGCTCACGAAAGCTCATGCTCAAATAAATTGGTTAGTCTCTAAGGTGCCACAAGTACTCCTTTTCTTTTTGCGAACTCTAATAGTGTAATTAATAACACCATGAATTATTTATTAGATGCTTTACCTAGCTTTTTAAAACTTCTTAATATATAGCACCCAATACATAATTTGAATAAACCTGAATAAATGCAGGGAACTGAGGCTGGAGGCTGAAGGTGGTCTCATAATTTATACAGCATCCAATAGCATGCTAGATGCTTTAAAGAACAAGTAAACCCCTCCCCACCACAGTCCCTGCTCCAAAGAGCTTGCTATCTAGTTTTAGATGCAACAAAAGTAATAAACAATGGAAGAGCGTGAGGAAGGACAAAATCACCAGGTAACTCAGTTATGGCATAATCACAGCTAAATGGTTCCAATAATGGCAAAATGACAAAGTAAGGGCTAGATTATGCCTGGCCCTTATGTGAACGTGCCTGGGGGGGGGGGGGTCGGGGGAGGTGGCGATGGCACAGGAAGACATCCCACCCTTGCATGGCCTATGTAAGACCCAGACAAAATTCCAGCCCATGTGTTCAAGAGAATATAGCAGCTGCACCCTCTTTAGTCTTCTGGGAGTGCACGGCACCGCAAAAAGAATTTGGAGGAGGCTAAGCTGTAGCTGCACCCCCATATACACCAGCCAGCAAAACTGGCTGGCCAGGACAAAAGGCAGTAGTCTGCCCCCTACAGCACTGTGTAGTACAAGCAACTCCACTGCCTCTGTATCCGCCTTCTGGAGCTCCCCCTGGGGTACTGCAGTTCAGCAATGCCTCTGACTATGGTCAATGCCTACAACTAGCCTTATGTCATTTGGAAACTGATTCTCCCTCAGGGAAGCAGGGTGAAGCACA
This sequence comes from Caretta caretta, assembly GCF_965140235.1. NCBI lineage: Eukaryota > Metazoa > Chordata > Testudines > Cheloniidae > Caretta > Caretta caretta. Next base: position 10,313,751 of record NC_134217.1, on the reverse strand, counting down.
GATTATCTAATAGAACTAATAGATGGTTAGTCAAAGTAGAGTTCCTCTCTTCTCCTCAAGTTGGCCTCTTGAAACTCAAACATCACTTTTCCCCAGCTCCCCCACCAGTCTTACTTCCTCTTACATCCCTGCTCACCAATGCAAACTTAACTATGGGAGTCGCTACTGATGCCTTCATACTGTATTAACAAAAACCTTTACAGAGTCTTTGTTTTGGAGTTACATTGTACATCTACTTGGAAATGGGATGGGAAGTGATATAATTTCCTATTTTCTAAGAATTTTTGTACAGTGAATGTAGTAAACCAATACTGGTCATTCACTTCTTCTCTGATAGTGTTCAAGAGAAATTTCACTCTCTAACTCTGGAAGCCTCTTCTGCAGGTTCAGAAAGAGAGCATTTTCTTCATTTCAGTGTATTCAAGTAGTTTTGTTCAATGACTAGTTCATTCAGAACTTGAAGTAAGAAACCAGTTGGGAGTGAAAAAAGCAGAAAGGCCTGTTTTCCTCTTACAATCTATGAATAAAAACCAGGTATGAGAGGATGAAATCTACTAATTCTAAAATCTTGAAGGACGTGGTGACGAAAAACAATCAGTTCAATTTACTAACTGTAGATAATACTTCCTTTGTTTAATAAAATAGTTGGTTTTAAATGCAAAATATTTTTGATAATTTTTTTCCAAGTAGTGCTTGACACAAATCAGAAGTAAAAAATATCATCTAGTAAATAAGAAATGTATCATTCATCATTTTCTAACATAATAAAAATGTAAAAATTAAGAATCTGAGTAAATGTAAGTCAAGGTATATCTTTGCTTAAATAAATGTGTCCAGACAGTATACCCTTCTGGTTAGCAAAAAGAAGCGCCACATTTAGTGTAAAGGCTATATTTTGTGAAAATCAGCATGTATTAACAGTTACCAACCAATGAGAATCAGTCTTTCTTTAGGAAAATAATTGAAAATTACAAATGCATAACACTATACAAATCAATGATTTAAATCATGATTAAAATCAGTGATTAAAATCTATGCATTGTATCACGTTCTCTTCCCAGTTCTGCCTTGAACTGCTGTGTGCCCATGAACAAGTCACTTTACTTCTTTGTGCCCTTGTTTCCTAACTGTAAGCTCTCTGGGATAGGGACTGTTTCTCACTATGTGTATGTGTAGCACTTAGCCCATAGGGGCCCTGATCTCGGCAGGAGTCTCTAGGCATTATTATAACATAAATAATAAAATAATAATAATTTGTGTTTTGTCTTTCTACTTTCATCCTCTCCTCTGTCTTCTTTCTCTTCCTCGTTGTGTTTCTTTCCTTCTCCCACTATCCTCTCTCATTTCCTTGCCTTCTGTTTCTCCTCCTCTTCTGTCTCCTCATCTGTTTGATTCTCCATCCCATGCCTCCTTACTCTCTCTTCATTTTGTTTCACACTCAGTCTCTCTCTCTCTCTTCTCCTCTCCACCTCATCCCTTCTCTCCTTTCCTGCCACTTTGTGTACTGAATGTCTTCTCAGGAAGCCTCTGCTGGATTTTTAATGTCTTCTGTACTTTGAAACTCCCATCCCTGTTTCTTTTTAAATCTCAGAATAAGGCAGAAATGTATGAAATCAAAGCTAGGGTTTGAGCTACAAAAGGCATGTGAACACAGCAAATTGCTTTTGGCTTCCTTTTTAAAATGTTTGTAATGTGGAACCCACTTGTAGGGAATTTGCTTATATGAAAGTGGAGTGAAAGTCCAGTGAAATATACTGAAGCAGTTAAGGACTTTCACTCTTATAGTGAAGCTACTCTCTGCTTATAATGAACTTGATTCCATTAGAATCAAGTTCTGTTGAACTAAGCCTCTGGGAATTTAGCAATTGGTACCTACCAGACAGGAGTTAGATGCAGCATCCCAAGGAGATCATCACTTCCTCCTCTACTCCGCAGAAAAGATACAACTACTTGAGATGAACAGGAAGGAGGTTTCACCTTGCTGTCAGTCTTCCTACAGTTGCTGCTTCCTAGCTTGGTTTTCCAGTGTCCTCTCCCATGACAGTTGCCACTGCCCTCTGTAGGAAGAAAATACAAGTCTCCACATGTCTGCAAAGTTTTTGGGCACGTCTACACTTGCAAAGTTACAGCGCCGGCAGTTACAGCACTGCTGAGAGAGCGCTGAAGGGAAACCGCTGTTGTGTGTTCACACTGTCAGCTGCCTGCGCAATAGCGTGTTCACACTTGCGGCACCTGTAGCGCTATTCGGAGTGGTGCACTGTGGGCAGCTATCCCACAGAGCACCTCTTCCTTTTCTGCCGCTAAGACTTGTGGGAAAGTGGAGGGGATTGCGGGGCATCCTGGGTCCAGTCCCAATGCCTTGTGATGCATTGCTTCGCAGCCCATCAATCCCTGTGCTTCCGTCTGCATTTGGTGCCATCTTTCAACGGTTTGTATACTGCGCGCCCTGCTTCCTTCGGGCTGCAGGAATGGATCCTGAACTGTTGACCAACATGCTGCTCACTCTGACCAACATGTCACGAGTTGCAGTGGAGTTATTCCTTAAACTACAAAGGCAAGAGGAGTACAACATTGATCTCACCGCACGTAGTAGCTACGACATGAGATTGCTTGTGGCATTCACGGAAGTGCTGACCACAGTGGAATGCCACTTTTAGGCTTGGGAAACAAGCACTGAGTGGTGGGATCGAATTGTGATGCACGTCTGGGATGACGAGCAGTGGCTGCAGAACTTTCGCATGAGGAAAGCCACATTCATGGGACTGTGTGATGAGCTCGCCTCAGCCCTGCGACACAAGAACAGGAGAATGAGAGCTGCCCTGTCACTGGAGAAGCATGTGGCAATTGCACTGTGGAAGCTGGCTACTCCATACTGCTACCGATTGGTCACTAACCAGTTTGAAGTGGAAATTTGACCATTGGAATCTTGTTGATGGAAGTGTGCAGAGCCATTAATCGCATCCTGCTCCGAAAGACCGTGACTCTGGACAACGTGCGTGACTTTGTGGATGGCTTTGCACAAATGGGCTTCCCTAACTGTGGAGGGGCGATAGATGCACATTCCAATTCTGGAATACATTAATCGCAAGGGCTATTTCTCAATGGTTCTCCAGGTGCTTGTGGATCACCATGGGCGTTTTACAGACATTAACGCAGGGTGGTTTGGAAAGGTTCATGACGCATGCATGTTTTGGAACACTGGCCAGGTCAAGAAGCTGCAAGCAGGGGCTTTCTTCCTGGACCAGAAGATCACCACAGGGGAAGTCAAAATGCCCATTGTGATCCTGGGAGACCCTGCCTACTGCTTAATGCTGTGGCTCATGAAGCCATACATGGGGCAACTTGACAGCAGCAAGGAAAGGTTCAACAACAGGCTGAGCAAGTGCAGAATGACTGTGGAGTGTGCATTTGGCCATTTAAAAGCCCGCTGGCTCTGCCTCTGTGGGAAGCTGGACATGGCCGATGACAATCTATGCCTATAGCCACATGCTGTACACTCCAAAATATTTGTGAAGGGAAGGGTGAAAGTTTCACTCACGGCTGGACCACAGAGGCTCAGCACTTGGAGGCTGAGTTTGAATAGCCAGAGACCAGGGCTATTAGAGGGGCACAGTGTGGGGCCATAAAGATCAGGGATGCCTTGAGGCAGCAATTTTAAGATGAAAGCCACTAATTGTTGTTGCTATGCTCAGGATTGCGTGCTTGTAACGCTAGGAGTTGATTGGTGCACATGATGCAAGAAGGGGCTGTGACAGACCCAGGCCAGTTGGGTACAGCAGAGTAGTCGAAGGGAGATATACTGGCCACTGGATAAGCAGTTTTCTGTTCCCTGACTGACCAGAGCAGGGGCTGCTCCAGGCTAGGGTGGACACATGACTCCAATTAGCCTGCAAAGAGTCAGTTGAAGCCGTTAATCTAATGTGAACACCTGACTCTAATTAAGGCCCTTCTGATACTATAAAAGGGCTCACTCCAAGCAGGCTGAGGAGAGCCAGGGGAGAGGAAGTGCAGCTGAAGGGCTGGGTAGTGAAGACACCCTCAAGCCACTGGAAAGGGAGCCCTAAGGTAAGAGTGAAGAAGGCGTTAAGAGAGAGAAGCAGGGGAGCTGTGGGGAAGTAGCCCAGGGAAATGTAGCAACTCTGGCAGTGAAATGTTGGCTGCCAACAGCTGCTGCCATTAGGATCCCTGGGCTGGAACCCGGGGTAGAGGGCGAGTCTGGGTTCCCCCAACCCGCCACTACAGAAACACCTCCTGGGAGGGGAAGACAGGCCCCTGTCAGGACAGGAGGCTAAACTGTTCTGGAATAAGCTCAGAGGGACAACAGAAACTGTGGGAGTTCTCTCACCAACCTCCTTGCTGGCTTATGATGAAAAGGGCTCAGTAGACTGTAACCCTGGCCCTAGAGAGAGAAGGGCTACATGGAGGGTCGCAGTGAGCTTCTGAGGCTAGCATAAACCGCCTGGAAGCGTGGGACCCATGGGGACAAGGTCAGAGCTCTGCCACAGGGCCTTAACATTACTGTATGTTGCTTGGCAGTACTATTTTTGCTTTTGCTTAATAAAGATTGCTTCCAAACAAACACAATTCTTTTATTAAATGACAACAACCGGAGGAGAGAGTCAAAAGAAAAAATTCATCAGCAGGGAGGGGGAGGGAGTATGGGGGAAGGGAAGTTCTCAAGAGGAGGAGGGGTCTCGGGACAGCTACAGATTTGTATACGTCCAGGGATCATACCCAACCTTGGCCTTTGGAGTACAGTGCTGTACTTCAGCAGGGCCAAACTGCTGAGGGATGGGTGTTGAGTGCAGTGAGTAGTGGGAGTCCACACTGCTGGACTGTGAGCAGGGAGGAGTGGAAAGCTGCGGGCAGAGAGTGGAGCCAGGAGGTTGATAAGAGTGTGTTGGTGGTGTGAGTGTTGTGCATGGTAAAGAGCTTTGCAACAGCCGCTGCAGGGGCGGGCGCGGAGCTGCTTGGTTTGAAGAGCTAGTATCGCCTGGAGCGTGGCCACTTGGCGCTCCATAACTATTAGGAGCCGCTCCGTGGCTTCTTTCTGGTGTGCCACGTTCTCCTTTTGGTCCCTCTTCTCACTGTCCTGCCACTCCTTCAATTCCTGTTTCTTGGCAACTGAGTGCATCATAACCTCACGCAGAAAGTCCTCCTTAGTTCTTCTTGAACGCTTTCTAATTCTGCGCAGCCATTCTGTCGCCGATAAGGGAGGCTGGCCTCCCAAGGTCATCTCTGTGAAATTTAAATGCAACATTTTACAGAAGCAGTATTGTTTGCAACACAGACAACAGTGATTCAATGCTTTAAAACACAGCCAGTACTCACACACCTGTCACTAACTAGCTGACCCCAGGCAAGCACACAGGAGCCTCAAGACCCCCAAAATGGTGAGTAGGGGCAGGGGAAATCACTCTTCCCGGACGCTGCTATACACTTGGCACGTGGCTCTTGGAGAGAGCCAGCACTGTAGGGTGGGCCTGATAATAATTTCTGTCCCCACACTTTCTACAGGAGGTGATCATTATGGAAGATATCTCGCTTCTGAGGGTGAGCAGGGAATCAAGGGAGGGTCTTCTCCAAGCCTTCGGCTTCCGCCCTGGCGCCTATGTGGCTAGCCGGTGTGCAGCAATGGTCGCCGCTCCGTCACATCAAAGTGGTGGGGAAAGTTACCATTAATGGGGCAAGAAACAAAGCAGCTCTGCCGAGGAAACTGCGGCAGCGGATTGCCAAGTATCTCCATGATAGATTTCTGGAGATCTCTAAGGGAGATTCCCGTGAAGTGAGGGAGTCTATCAACAGCCTGTTCCGCCACTCAGACTAGGCATGCAGTGGGAGACAAGCCTGCTTCTTGCAACCCTCCTGCCCCAACAACTGGCTTCATCAATCCCCAAATCAGATCCACTTACCAGGGGGGCCTCCTCTCCTGTTTGCGCTTCGCCAAGCGCCGACTGCTGGGACTGGCTAGGCTCCTCCGGGGTAGAAAAGAACTCCCGACTGCATGCATCTCTGGCCTCCGAGTCATCTTCTGCCTCTGGGTCCCCCTCCCCCTCTTCGTCCAAGATTTCCTCCTCCTGGCTCAGTCCACTCTCGACTGGCATGTGAGCCAACAAAGTATCGACAGGGGCCTTTGCAGTGGAGGTGGGGTCGCCACCGAGTATCGCGTCCAGCTCTTTGTAGAACTGGCAACTCGTGGGCGCAGCACTGGAGCAGCGGTTTGCCTCCCGTGCCTTGTGGCAGGCAATCCACAGCTCCTTCACTTTTACCCTACACTGCAATGTGTCCCAGTCATGGCCCCTTTCTGTCATGCATCGTGAAATCTGTCCGTAGTTATCATAATTCCTACGGCTGGAGCGCAGCTGGGACTGCACAGCTTCCTCTCCCCAAATGCCGATGAGGTGACTTGCCCCAGGTTACCCACAGGCAAACCAGGAATAGAATCAAGGTCCTGAATCTCAGGCCACTGCTTCACCCACTAAGACACACTGCCTTTCTTTTTTCCTTATAATGGCTCTCTGTGCAGCAGTGAATTTAATGGATTTTTATCTGAAAACACAACACATTTATAAGAGTTCTGTCCTATAATTCAAAAATAGGCAGACTATTTATTTGTAATACTGTACAACACTGCTATTAACAGTACGTTGTGCAATTGTCTTTCCAGTGTAAGTCTTTGTATTCTAGCTTTCATCCCAGACTGACTTTTCCAGCCCCGTTATAGCCACTTAAACACAGAGGTCAGGAGCAAAAACACTGACAGACTTTTAACTAGAGAACTGAACTGGGATCTTACAACAACTCCTTCTTTTCAAACGTACACTAATTTTCCTTAAAAAAACAAAACAAAAAACCAACTATTTGAATTGACAGGTTTCAGAGTAACAGCCGTGTTGGTCTCTATTCGTAAAAAGAAAAGGAGTACTTGTTGCACCTTAGAGACTAACCAATTTATTTGAGCATAAGCTTTCGTGAGCTACAGCTCACTTCATCGGATGTAATGTAATCGGATGCATCTGATGAAGTGAGCTGTAGCTCACGAAAGCTTATGCTCAAATAAATTGGTTAGTCTCTAAGGTGCCACAAGTACTCCTTTTCTTATTTGAATTGAGTAAACTATATGAGCGTAAGAGGAAGTCACAGGATCTGGACTTTGCCCTGCTATTTTGTTAGCAGGAAGTAACACTGGAACATGATTACTGTTATTTTATGAAGCATGTCCTACTAAATTCCTTCTTTGTATTGCAAGATTAGTCAATATGGGAAAACACAGGGGTTTACTATTCCTGGAAATGACACATACAGACATGCCCCCCACTTCTCCCGAAATTTTGGTGATAAACTATGGTAAAAAGAAAACAAACCTTTAGAAATTATACAAGTGATTTAGTACCCACTGAAACAGCAAAATGCATCTTAAGTGACAGTTTCTATTGCCCACCAGGATATGTGAATGCAGTACTCACTAGTACGTTTAAGGCCGATAATGTGCATGAATGGCAGTGTGTACCCATCAGAGTGTATGACTGCGGTAGCAGGAAATCTTTTTTTCACAGTGAAGTAGTCTGGGAGATGTTTTAAATTGTTTTTTATTTGACAATCAGTGTCCCTAATTTGGTTTTGTTCTGAAAGGAGTTATCTTAATTTAGAAATATAACAGAGTTACTGTTATGACAGAATGAGTGTTTCTTGGCAAAAGATCTGCTTTTTTATTACTCGAAGAAATAACACAGGGCAAGGGACCACAAGAACAAGTGGGAAGGACCGTGTCGGAAGTAATTCAGAGAGAATGTCAGGTATGTCTGTTTTGTTGCTTCTCTGAAGCCTTGTCTACAGCAGGGAATTTTTACCAAAAAAATCCCATTGTAAATACACAGGTGTGGATAGGACTTAATGTAGATAGCTCTCTGGCATTAGTGATACAGCGCTGAAAAAGGTGGCTGGAGTCAGAAAGCTGTCTATACTGAGTTCCCGCCTTTGCAAATGCTTGTGTCACAATCAAGTGCAGTGTAGTAACAGCTTGAGAGAGAAAGTGTAAATGTAACCACAACAGGAGCTAAATTGCCCGTGTACTCTCTTTCAGCAATAAAAAGACATGGACCTTTTGTTTAACGAACTTGTGCCTGTACATGCTAGCCCACCAATAAACATACTGTGAGGTCACGAACCGGAGTTTCGTAGCTACCTAAGGGCAAATCTACACAACAATGAAATCTGCGTCAGGGGACCCAGGCACTATCTAGCTGCCCTCAACCCAGTTCAAAAGATTGTAAAGAGAAGCGACTTTAACTGTTTCATAAAAGACTAAAATCTTGAATATATCATTCAACATACTATCATGGGCAGGAGACTATCAGTTTCCCCAGTGGGCATGTCAGAGACCACCTTAACCTTTCTAATAGACATAAGTCACACTGCAAGCTGCTGCACTTCAGCACCAGGCATATTGCCAGCTGCCACTGCCCCCCCACATTCACTCTCCTCCTCCTATCCCTCCAAGGATACTACCAGATGCCATGATCAACATCCCCCATGAATAACAGGTATGTGGATTACTTGCACGTAAGTCCTTATGGGTATTTGGTGCTTCTAAGCTGCACCCACATGCTTGAACAGACCTTAGGCCCACTGCTAGCTCCTGTGCTCATGTGTCCTGATGAGGTGTTAACTAGGATATGTCCAATAAATTGGAAATGCTTTGTAACCTTATCATTTGATTTGATAGTAACTATAGTGTTTGATGATAACTGGTGAGTCCCAGAAGTTAGTTGTATGGCATCTAATTTGTTTAAACCATTTTTCCCACTCAGCATGTGAAACATTCCTAGCTGTGAAAAAGTGGAATGTGGGAATGATTTCTATTAAGCATGTTTTTTCACCCCTGAACAGCCCTGCTTGCAGGTAGAGATGGAAACATTTCTTTTGTACACAATAATATCACTGAAACAATAGCTCCCTCAGTAAAAAAATTAAGCTATTTTTCCAGATTTGGAAACTAGTAGTAACAATCTCATTTTATCCATTGCCAGTCATGCCTCCTATTTTCCTGGCTGAATGTTGGTAATTTTAGATACAAACATGCCCAATGTTTCTAATTAACAAAAAACATACAATGCCTTTGACATCATTAGTTGTTAAGGTGTTAAAATACTGGAATTGTGTTTCTATTAGGGTTCCTTACCAAGCTATTTGTGGAATTCCCCTTAACTGTTTGCAATATAAGCAGTGCATTCTCAGAGTAGTACCCAAACCTGAAAAACACCTTTTTTGAGCCTTGCATAAAGTCAGCCCTAGATAATCAATATTTGAGTTTGAATGACCTAAGTATTAAGGTAGCAGGCTGTGCTATGTTTGCAAATAGTGAGCAGGACTGTCCTACCATGGTGTGCTGGGGTGTGTATAGATTTTGGGCTGGACTATTTATAGACAGTTTGCTATATGCTGTGTGTATATGTAGACACTATGCTGAGCTGACCAGATGCCATGCTAGGTGTATATGCATTTGTGTATATTGTGGTAGGATGGATTGCATGTGTATAGATTGTGCATTAGGCTGTTTACATATAATACGTTACTTACCTGTGTGTAGATGCTTTGCTGGCTGAGTGTAGATACTGCATCAGGATGGGCTCTATGCATTTGTGTGTATGTATCCTGCAGGACTCTGCATGTTTGTAGATACACTGCAGTACTGCATGTGTGTGCGTACAGAAGGTCTGCAGGGCTGGTCTGGGTTGTGTGTGTGTATCTTATTGTCTGTGCAGAGATGACTGGCTTGACTGGGCTGGTGTGTGTGTGGATGGCCTGCAAAACTGGGCTGGGGTGTGTGTATCTTATGTTCTGTGTGTGTATAGATTTAGTCCTGAGGGCATTCTGCGGCAAAATAATAAAAATTCTGCACACAATATTTTAAAATTTTGCAAAATTCTGCAAATTTTATTTGTCAAATAAATGTGAAGGTTCCAGCATGGCACTGGGGAGCACAGGCCACTGGCTGTACAGAGGTGGGAGATCACTGTACTGCTCCCCCCCGGGACACAGACTCAGCAGTGAGGCAGCACCCAACTCTGACACAGTGCAAGGACTGGGCCTGCCCCAGAAACACCTAAGGGCCCTGCCCCTTTGTGCCAGGTGCACCAGTGTGGGTAGGCAGGCTCAGCCCGGCAGGATCCAAGTGTGGAGGGGCTTAGTATGGTGGGATCCAGGTGTGGGTTGAGATGGTTCTGTGTGGGGCAATCTGGGTGCGGGGGGATCTGGATACACAGGGGCTTGTTGGGGGGGTTCTGGGTGCAACAATAATGGTACTCTGCAGGGGGGGTCCAGATGAAGGTGGTTGGGGCTCAGCAGGAGGGGTCGGGGGGGACAGAGCTCGGTACAGGAGTCTGGGTGTGGGGGACTCAGTGAGGGGTCCAGATGCTAGGGGAGTGGGGCTCAGTGGGGTGGGGATCCAGGTGCAGCTGGTTGGGGCTCGGTGGGGTGGTGATCCATGTGTGGGTGGCTCGTCGGGGTAGTCCAGGTGCAGTGGGAGTGAGGCTCATCGAGGGGGGGTTCTGAGTGTGTATGGGGAGATGAGGCTCAGCAGGAGGGTCTGGAAGGAGTCTGGATGTATGGGGGTTGGGCAGATGGGGGAGCAGCTCCCTGTACAGAGATCTTTCCCCCTGCAGCTGAGGAGCGATGGTTGTAGAAAGTGTGTTGTGGGGTGAGAGGGGAGTTTTGTAGAGCTTCCTGTAGCTGCGGGAGAAATCTGGGGTGTGTCTGACCCAGTCCCAGATGCCATGCAAGGGAAAAGGAAGTCCCGTGCTCCCCAGCCCAGCTGGGACTAGCAGCTGAGCCCGGCGGAGGGTAGGAGCCACCCTTCAGGTCTTCCCCAGTCCCATCCCATGCCCCACTGTGATTTACCTCTCTGCGTGCTGCCCTGGGCACCTGAAATATACTGCTGGGGAGGGTCGCATGACCGCTCTCGTGGCTTCCCTTGGCTTCCCCATCAGAAAGTCATTTTTCTGCAGGGGACCTAAATTCTGTGCATGCGCAGTGGTGCAGAATTCCCCCAGGAGTAATAGATGCAGGGTGGGTTGTGTGTTGATAACGCTGATTTGTGGCTGCACTCCATTTTGTGGTGGTGTTAAACAAATTAAAGTGGGTACAGGTTCGCTCTTCATTCACAAGAAGTTCAGCTGGGCAGGAGACTGGGGCCAACCTCTCCCTTGGGCTCGATGAGACCCTGTCCTGTGGGGCATGTATGTGTGCGTGAGAGCTAGGCTGTATGGGATGCTGCTGTGGAGAGTGTTGTCGAAGACATGAGCTCTCCCCTGGCCTGCTTGGAGGGGTTTGGGGGGCAGCTATTCCAGAGAGCCGGGCTCTCCCTGGGCTGTATGGGACCCTGCCCAGGGGGGCACTGTTGAAGAGCTTAGCTCTCCCCGGACCCTGCCTGGGGGGATGGAGGCTAGGCCAGAGAGCTCTCCCCAGGCTGTATGGTACCCTGCTCAGGGGAATGATACCAGAGATCCGGGCTCTCTCTAGGTTCTATGGGACCATGCCCGGGGGACGCTGTCAAAAAGCCAAGCTCTCCCCTGGACTCTGGCTGGGAATAGGGCAGGGGGTGGCTATGCCAGGCTCTCCCTGGACTCTGTGGGACCATGCCCTGGGGACGCTGTCAAAGAGCCAAGCTCTCCCCTGGACTATCCCGGACCCTGCCTGGGAATGGGGCGGGGGTGGCTATGCAGGGCTCTCCCTGGGCTATGGGACCCTGCCTGGTGGTGTGGGGCAATGACAAGGAAGGAGGCTCTCTCTAGGGTTGTATGGGGCCCTACCTAAGGGGCAGTGCTGGAGATCAGGACTGCCTGGGGCCCTGCCTGGTGGGGGGGCAATGACAGGGAGGGGGGCTCTCTCCCGGGGCTGCCGGCGGGGGTCTGCCTGGCGGGGGGGGGGGGGGGCAATGACAGGGAGGGGGGCTCTCTCCCGGGGCTGCCGGCGGGGGTCTGCCTGGCGGGGGGGGGGGGCAATGACAGGGAGGGGGGCTCTCTCCCGGGGCTGCCGGCTGGGGTCTGCCTGGCGGGGGGGGGGCAATGACAGGGAGGGGGGCTCTCTCCCGGGGCTGCCGGCTGGGGTCTGCCTGGTGGGGGGGGGGCAATGACAGGGAGGGGGGCTCTCTCCCGGGGCTGCCGGCTGGGGCCCGGCCGGGTGGGGGGCAGCCGGCGAGGCCAGGGACGGGGTGGGGAAGGTGGTGTCGGGGAGCCCTGGCCCGGGCGGGGCCGGATGGCGGGCCGGCGGCACCGCCCCTCACCTGGCCGGCGCAGGCGGGGCGGGCCGGTTCTTCAGCGGGCCGGGCCGGAGGCGCGCCCCAGCGGAGCCCGGGCACCATGGCGGCCGCCGCCGCCGCCTCGCCCTGCGCGGAGCCGGCCGGCCGCAACAAGCCGGACAACACGGCCTTCACGCAGCAGCGCCTGCCGGCCTGGCAGCCGCTGCTGTCGGCGGGCACCGCGCTGCCGCTCTTCTTCTGCGTGGGCCTGGCCTGCCTGGCGCTGGGGCTGGGGCTGCACTTCTCCTCGGGCACCATCCGCGAGCTGGAGCTCGACTACACCGGGGCGCCGGGCAGCGGCCACGGCTGCTCCCGCTGCGCCAACGCCAGCCGGGCGGCCGGGGCCGAGGCCTGCACCTGCTCGCTGCGCTTCGAGCTGCCCGAGCGCTTCCCGGGGCCCGTGTGCCTCTACTACGAGCTCTCCAACTACTACCAGAACCACCGGCGCTACAGCGTCTCCCGCGACAACCGGCAGCTCAGCGGGGACGCCGCGGGGCTCCGGAGCCCCGCCACGGAGTGCAGCCCCTTCCGAACGGACCCCCGGGGCCTCCCCATCGCCCCCTGCGGGGCCATCGCCAACAGCCGCTTCAACGACACCTTCGCCCTCTACCACCTGGCCAACGGCACCTTCCACCGCGTGCCCCTGGACAACCGAGGCATCTCCTGGTGGACCGACTCCAACATCAAGTTCAGCAACCCCGCCCTCCTCAATGGCACCTTGGAGGCCACCTTCAAGGGCACAGCCAAGCCCCCCAACTGGCCCCAAGCTGCCTACCTGCTGGACTCCAACCCCAACAACACCGGCTTCATCAACGAGGACTTCATCGTGTGGATGCGCATCGCTGCCCTGCCTACCTTCCGCAAGCTCTACCGCCGCGTGCGTGAGGGCAACTTCTCCTCTGGCCTGCCCCAGGGCACCTACTGCCTCAACATCACCTACAACTACCCTGTCCTCTCCTTCCAGGGCACCAAGAAGGTCATCTTCAGCACTGTTTCCTGGATGGGGGGCAAGAACCCCTTCCTGGGCATTGTCTACCTGGTCTTTGGCTCCGCCTGCATCCTCACTGGCTTTGTCATGCTGGCTGTGCATATCAAGTTCCAGCAACAAAACCAGATGGATGTGGAATAGAGAGATGGAGTCCAAATGCCCCCAAACTTTGGAGGAAGTTGTGCTTCAGATCCAAACTTTTCTCCTAGCATCCAGGCCTCATCCTTCTCTTTCACTGTTATAATTCTGATCTCAGTGGGTTTACTGTCAACTCTCACCACTGTAAGTGGGAGCAGAATTGGGCCTTCCGTGTCTGTAATGGGCTGAATGAAACCTCCTTCTCCTTGCCACAAAACTGGTTCAAACTCTACAGCTCCAACTTATTCAGACTGAGTGATAAGAGCATCACTTGGTGTATATCTGTGCACCTAAAGGATCACTGTCAGATTTTCTTTTTGCCTAACACAATTACCAATGTTTCTAATGACACCATAGACTTTTTTCTTTTTAGGAGTGGAAGAATTTCAACCTGTTTTTCATCCTACACTCTTTTCCTCTGTCTGGGTTTAACTTCTGTTTTTCTAACCTTTTTCTACCAATGAAAGTGAAGCTTGCTAGTCTGTTTATTTATAGATTCTAGTCAATTGCATATTCAGGTTACCATGCATTAGCACAATGACCTGCTGTTTGGATTGCAAACTTTACAGTGGATTGTCTTTAAAATCTAATCATATCATTTAATAATCTTAACGTTTCCAGTAGATCTGACAGGATTTTTACAGGACCTGTATTTGAGGCCTAAGTTATTGGTGCCTTTTTCTTTAAAGTAGTAAAAGGGGCATTTGGCAGTGTCTTAGAAAGACCAAAGATCAGCAAGAGACCTTTTTCACAGTGGTGAGCGCTACCATATTGCTTGAGCCCAAGGTGTAAAACACTCCCATAAAGAAGCATCACTCTGCTGGTGGTTGATAATCCAATTGTCAACTGTTTTAATTTTAAAAATACTTTTTTTCTTTAAATTTTTGAAGAGTAGGAATGTATAGTAGTCCTCAGTGAAATGGAAAAAATTGAACTGGAGCTGTCCAAAAGGATAAACTTTAAGCTTGATATTAATCCTTAGTGAGAGACTATCTTGTGAGATACCAGCTGGGTAAGTGGTAACAGTGATCCAAAACTATTTTTCTTCCCTCTTTCCTTCCTCTCACTTGAGGTCTTGCTAGTAGATGCAGAGTGACTTTACCTATAAGCATCTTCTGAACAAAATTGACTAGTGGTGGTGGAGTCCACTTATGGCAAAAGGCTCCTTTCTTTCTCTGCTGTAGATTTATCTTCCATTGAAAAGGGTAGAAGGATCTTTCCTCGTCCATATGTTCTTTTTCTAAAAGATATTGCTAAGAATGGCATTAAATAACTTTGAGACAAGAAACACTTATATGGTAATGAAAATTGGTCATCCAACTTGCTTATCTAAAATAAATAACTTAATAATCTTTTCAACCAAAACATACCCAATCATGTGTTCAAAAACAGTGACCCCAGCTAGGAGACTAGTCTGGGTTCTCAAATATGTATTTTCTTGAATGTTTATATTTTGTTTCTGTCCTTTGCTGTTTTTTTTCCCCTCTTAAAGAGTTGAGTTGACAACAAGTTAAAGTGACGGTACCTTGGGAACCATCACTTGATAGTGGCTGCTTATGAGAGGTACTCTGGTTAGCCCTGATTAGGATTCCATATTAGATGTCTGAATGTCTGTGGCATGTAGATGATCTTTAATTCACAATGTAACTGCTCCCCTTGTCACATCTATGTATATTTGAAGTCTTTGGGCAAGTGTGGAACCTCTTTTTAATTTTTCAAGTTGGGTGATTCTTACTGCAGAAAAGTTTCTTCAAACTGAATTATAAATGCAGGCTTATTACGACTTCAGAAGCAGTGTCTTTTATACCAGTGCTGTGAACTGCATGTCAGTTGAAACTTGAAAAGTTATGTAAAGACTTAACCAAATTGCTTTTAGTTCTTTGAAAATGCTTTGAAGTACACGAGTAATTGTCTGTCTGAGAAATGACTTCGCATATTAAATGACATTTTTTTCAAGTTCACAGTGGAACTGGCTCTGTGGAATGCTGTAAGTGCAAGAAAAGGCCTTCATACAAACAAATATAATAGCAGTGTGTTCTGCCTGTGGACCAAATTCAGCTCTGTTCCACCCATGCAGATACCACTGAGGTTGCAAAGGTGTAAATGAGGGCAAACTTTGTCCTTTATGTTGTTGTTAACATTATTCTTGCTAACTATTCTGTTTGAAAAATATATTTGCCCTGCAGTCTGATTCATCTGGGAAGTAGTCTGTAGGATGCGAATATACGTAACTTCATTCTTACTGTTAGGAATGCTAGCTGTCTGGATTGTGAAATGGGAGCATCACCCCGCAAACTGGTAACGCTGCTGGTTCTGCTGGTATCTCTTTAGCTTAATAACTGATGTGGATCTTCTGGAAGCCAACTTTGAGTGGAAAGGGCAAGCTCAACTTCAGTAGGGATAGTGTAGGGCTTTTTGTGGAAAGAACTCAACTACCTAAACCTGCTGTAGTCCACATGCCTTCCAAAAACATCCACAAAGTGCAGGCCAGTTGAGCAAACCTGCCTTGAGAGGTGGTGACTAGATTATGCATGCAGATGAAATGGAGGAAGACTTCATTGTAGACTGGAGGCATGATGCTTCTTTCACTTACCCTGGTGTGCATAACTCCATTGAATCCATGGAGTTCTACTCTGATGTAACCAACATAAATTAGAGTAGAATCAGAATCTCGCTGACTTATGAGAGGCAAGTCTGCATAATTTTCAGTAACTGTTACTTGTCCATATTTTGTTTCCTCTGAATAGAGGACTTCCTCACTAAAGTGTGTGTAATTTTTACTCGTATATTATATATCTTTCCCAGCATTTTAATAGCAGAGAGAGTAAAGAAATACTTTTATTTCCCATTACCACCTGATGGATCCTTTCTAGTCTAAAGGAACTGGAGGTGACTCTCCTTTCTCCTCTCCCTGCAGTCCATTTTGATAACTTTATTAATAGAGAAATCGGGTAAATAGCTCATTTCCCACATTGAAGGCATAGTTAAGAGTTTGACAATATGAATGAATATTGAATTACCTTCTAGAAAGAACCCCATTCACTTTGTAAACTTTTTCTAAAAGGAGTTTATGGGGAGACTGTCCTGTAATTATATTCAGAGTGCTTGGGGGCAGTCAAGGTCCCAATTTCTTAAAAATAGAAAACCAGGATTACTTATTCTATATGACAGCCAGCAGGTGAACTTGTAAAGAATACTTGCGACAGTTTCACTGGGTGGTGGTTTAGATCAAAGCTTATAATGAACATTTATGATGCACAATAAAAGGACAATTAAACACTGCTTAACATCTATCTTGGAATCCCATAAGGCTTTTCTTCTGTAGTAATGACAACAATTTTTAATTCACTTACAAAGCCTCTCATACTGGTAGGTCAAAGGTCAAAGCCTCTCATACTGGTAAATCAGGAAGACAAAGCCTTTCAAAGTGGTACAGTCTGGGTGAGCTTTGGTTCTTATTGGTATTCTGTTTGAAATTTAGTAGCCTTATTTCTTGTACCTGTAATTTTATGAGGAAAAGTAACTGCAGCAATGGTTTATTAGTTATCTATCTACCTGATTGCCCCAGAATATTAAGTAATTACAATTGCAAAATTGTACCCACATTTTACTTTGCAAGTGCAAAAAAGGTAATCTGCGTTTTAAAACTGAACTGATTTTTTTAGAAAATGAACTACAGTGTTCCAGTGACAGTTGTGTTAATCCCAAATTTGTGCTGATAACACAGATTGGGATTGGATTTTCAGCACAGCAATAGGTTGGTGGGTTTTTGTTTTTG
This sequence comes from Caretta caretta, assembly GCF_965140235.1. NCBI lineage: Eukaryota > Metazoa > Chordata > Testudines > Cheloniidae > Caretta > Caretta caretta. The sequence continues at coordinate 10,296,549 of NC_134217.1, read as the reverse complement.
AAAGATCTTAACTAAAATTCAAAACAAATTTTATTTGGAGTGTTTTAAAGTCCTCCATTAGAACGAGAAGATTTTCTTTCTGTCATTTTAAATTCTGAACTAAAATGTTAATTCTGTTTCGTGGGATAATTCAACACATGTCATCTGGGATCAATTCAACTTTATTTTGAAATTCACTTCAAAGGGTCCACTGTCAAAATAACTCCTTTCACTTGCAATACTATAAAATCTGAAAATCTAGCTATCCTGTTTATTCTTTTTCTACTTCAGGGTTTGGAGAGTGTAACTAGGCTCATAAATTTGACTTGTGCTTTATAGTTGCTTTCTAAGTCAATATCCTTTCTAGGTTTTATGAATTAACACAATGTTCTTTGTATAACTCCAGGTCATGAACTTGCAGAGAGATATTTCAGTTGAGTGATGAAAATACTCCCGATCACAGTTTTTAAACAATTACATTTTGGGGGTTAAAACTAGTTGTTGTGACCCTTTACTATGGTGAAGAGTGTGTTTGACTTCAGAAGTTGTAAAGAATGCATTTGAGGAGGAGTAGTGAGGAAAATTGATACAGGCACACTCAAACTTTCCGAGTACTGCACTGTATAGACTTGGGTGTGCATTAACTCTTAATAAAACGCTCTGAATATAGGTTTCTCTCTCTTTGATAGGATCAGTCTACCCTGCTTTTGCAATGGAAACTTCAACAAATAGGTGGAAAAGGTCAATGGTATCTCATTTCACTGTGGTGAAATACCTTGGTTTCCTCTGTTGAATTACTGGTTTTGTGACAGACTTCTTCAGAACAGATGTCACTGCAACTCCTACAAAAGAGTTCCTTCTGGTTTCTTTTATAGCGGAAGCATGCCAGTGTCACAAAGGATTATGTTATGCCAGGAACAGGGGTTAAAGTAAGGGGGAGCAGCAAGGAGCACATCTCCTCCTTTGCTAATATCGGAGGGAGAGCAGCACTCCCAACACCTGCTCCCCCTCCTACTTGGCTGGTGCTCTGAGAGCCTCTTTACTGTTTCAATTAACTCTAGCCATTAACCAGGACGTCAAGCCTTCCTCCTATAATGCTAGTAGTCACTGACAGGGAACATGCACTGGCTCTTTCACTGGTATCTATATTAAGGCTTGGTATGAAAATATCAATTACTATAATTTATTATTATGGTTCAAGTACTAGGGGTGAGGGGAGTTTATAGCTTTATCAAATTGATCGTACTTCTTAGTTAAGTCAATGTTAATGGAGGGTACAGTGATTCCCAAATGAGTTCACCAAGAGAGGAAGTGTGGAGTCTTGTTATGCTCTGATATTTTGAGGCTTGGTTTTTGACCCATCTGTGTAACATTTAAAATCTAATAGCAAAGAAAAATGCATTGATGCTACTAATTTTAAAAATAGAGGGAGAGAGGTGTATGTGTGGAGGAACCTCCAAACAAAGTAATTAATTATTAAATGTTGCTGAGATTAATCATAGAATATAAGGGTTGGAAGGGACCCCAGAAGGTCATCTAGTCCAACCCCCTGCTCGAAGCAGGACCAATTCCCAGTTAAATCATCCCAGCCAGGGCTTTGTCAAGCCTGACCTTAAAAACCTCTAAGGAAGGAGATTCTACCACCCCCCTAACGCATTCCAGTGTTTCACCACCCTCCTAGTGAAAATGTTTTTCCTAATATCCAATCTAAACCTCCCCCACTGCAACTTGAGACCATTACTCCTCGTTCTGTCATCTGATACCATTGAGAACAGTCTAGAGCCATCCTCTTTGGAACCCCCTTTCAGGTAGTTGAAAGCAGCTATCAAATCCCCCCTCATTCTTCTCTTCTGCAGGCTAAACAATCCCAGCTCCCTCAGCCTCTCCTCATAACTCATGTGTTCCAGACCCCTAATCATTTTTGTTGCCCTTCGCTGGACTCTCTCCAATTTATCCACATCCTTCTTGAAGTGTGGGGCCCAAAACTGGACACAGTACTCCAGATGAGGCCTCACCAATGTCGAATAGAGGGGAACGATCACGTCCCTCGATCTGCTCGCTATGCCCCTACTTATACATCCCAAAATGCCATTGGCCTTCTTGGCAACAAGGGCACACTGCTGACTCATATCCAGCTTCTCGTCCACTGTCACCCCTAGGTCCTTTTCTGCAGAACTGCTGCCTAGCCATTCTGTCCCTAGTCTGTAGCTGTGCATTGGGTTCTTCCATCCTAAGTGCAGGACCCTGCACTTATCCTTATTGAACCTCATCAGATTTCTTTTGGCCCAATCCTCCAATTTGTCTAGGTCCTTCTGTATCCTATCCCTCCCCTCCAGTGTATCTACCACTCCTCCCAGTTTAGTATCATCCACAAATTTGCTGAGAGTGCAATCCACACCATCCTCCAGATCATTTATGAAGATATTGAACAAAACCGGCCCCAGGACCGACCCTTGGGGCACTCCACTTGATACCGGCTGCCAACTAGACATGGAGCCATTGATCACTACCTGTTGAGCCCGACAATCTAGCCAGCTTTCTACCCACCTTGTAGTGCATTCATCCAGCCCATACTTCCTTAACTTGCTGACAAGAATACTGTGGGAGACCGTGTCAAAAGCTTTGCTAAAGTCAAGAAACAATACATCCACTGCTTTCCCTTCATCCACAGAACCAGTAATCTCATCATAGAAGGCGATTAGATTAGTCAGGCATGACCTTCCCTTGATGAGTCCATGCTGGCTGTTCCTGATCACTTTCCTCTCATGCAAGTGCTTCAGGATTGATTCTTTGAGGACCTGCTCCATGATTTTTCCAGGGACTGAAGTGAGGCTGACTGGCCTGTAGTTCCCAGGATCCTCCTTCTTCCCTTTTTTAAAGATTGGCACTACATTAGCCTTTTTCCAGTCATCCGGGACTTCCCCGGTTCGCCACGAGTTTTCAAAGATAATGGCCAATGGCTCTGCAATCACAGCCGCCAGTTCCTTCAGCACTCTCGGATGCAACTCGTCCGGCCCCATGGACTTGTGCACATCCAGCTTTTCTAAATAGTCCCTAACCACCTCTATCTCCACAGAGGGCTGTCCATCTCTTCCCCATTTTGTGATGCCCAGCGTAGCAGTCTGGGAGCTGACCTTGTTCGTGAAAACAGAGGCAAAAAAAGCATTGAGTACATTAGCTTTTTCCACATCCTCTTAATTGATCAGAATTAAGGTTGAGATGTTCAGACCTCAAAGCCCATAGAGGATTCCTGAACTATACCTGGTAATCTGAACCTCCTCACACGCTTCCTGTACAATCTGTTATCTCGTCCTGCCTTTGAGATGTCCAAGCTACAATATCAATGCAGTCTCAAGATCAGCATGTTTAAAACTGAATTTATCTTTCTACCCCACCACACTCCTTTCCTAACTTCTTTCACTTCTGCTACCTTTCCCCCATTCCTCCCACATACTCATATACACCTTCTTGGCAAGCCTTGTGACATCCTCAATGAAATCCCTCAAATCCTTCCTCCTCTCTACTGCCAGCAGCCTTGCTACTCTTGCCTCAGTTATTGGATCCTCCTTTGCGGCCTCTCCCCTTGAGTCTAGTCAGAATACTGCTTCTAAGAGCATCTTTCTGTCCCTGCATCTGACTGCACCATGCTCTTCAAATCCTGTCACTGACGACTCCTCTCCTCCTCCATCAAGTTCAGGCTCATTTTTCCCCTTCAAAGCCTTGAAGTACTCTGGCCACTCTTGCCTTCCTGCACACACATCTTGTACAATATTCCCCCCCCACACACACACTTCCCCCCAACTTCCTTAAGATGCTATTGGACGTGCATATGCAAAGTGAGGGCCTAATCAGAAGCTCAAAAAACTTTGCATTGAGTCCAATGGCTTTTTGGTTAAGGTCCATGATGCATAAATGCAATCACGCAACTGGTGTTAATGTTACCTTGTAAGTATGCACAGGTACGTGAGCTTGTATCAACAGAGTTTCACCGTGGAGTGATGTCATTTTGAAGTAAAATGGAGGAAAAATAAAACTCTACTTAAAATGGGCTGTTGCCTGGACCTAAAACCTGTTTTGTTTCCTGTCAGGAAGAGGCAAGACTGTCCATTAATGACCAGTATCATATTTGTTTGAAAGGACAGAAGAATATTAATGTTTTAATCAACGTATCCCTGGCAGATGTCCTTTGAAGACACTGGAGCTCACCTAGAGCATCAGAATAGGTATATAAAAGGTGTATTGGATGGCTCAATGGTCATTTCAGCATCCACAGCTGGGGAAGCATTTTCATTGTTCAGTAGCTTCTTGAGGTGACTATTAAAATAATTCTCTCCCTTTAGCCCTGCCAGGAAGCCCATTCAGGACAGCTACATCTCCACTTAATTTAAGATAACATACCTCCTCAAATGTCTTTTAAAAACATTTTTTTAAAATCTTCCAGGATAAAAAATTATAAGAAATGACCATAGCTATGGCAGGATCATGCAGTAAGTGTCTTAGTGCTAAAACTGTGTTCCTCATTAAAGAGGAGATGAATCTATTCAGATGTTAGTAGAAGGAAAAAGTGTCAACATAATAACAGCCATGAATCAGGGTAGTTGCTGTCGAAATAGAATGTCAGAATATATTTGGGAAGATATGTTTGAACTATGTGCAATTCCCCCAATCTGTAACTCTTGGCTAGAGTTACATCTCATCCAAAAGATGTGTAACTTCTTATAAATGAGGTCTACACCACTTGTGACTATTGAACATTCCATGGGTGATCCTCATGGCCAAATGCCAACATTGAGTAATTCGTTTTAGTGGAATATATTATCATTCTTCACTTCCTGTCCTCAACTGTTATGCCACATTCTGAACTGTTTAACCACTGCTGCATTTCACTCTAGCATTTTAGTAACCGGGTAAAGTGATCTGGATATATCCCTTTCCTACTTCACAGGAATGCTGTGAGGCTGAATCACGGTTTGCAAAATGTTTTGTGATTTTTGTGGTATGTTAATGAAAATACTGAAACTCAAGGATGTTGCCTACCAAGCCAGGTGCTAGAATATTTTCAGGGGTTGCTGTTTTGTCCCTTCTCAGAATATCAAACCTTCTGATAAGAATATTGATCAGACCTATGGTTATGCTGAGTTATTTTGGGAGATAAGCGGTATCTGAGCACAGAGAGTAAAACTGCCAGTTCATTGAACCAATGCTGTAACAATCAATTACAAAATAACACACATTTTTACTATCACCTGACTATGCTGAAGTTCAGCCACAGCTGCTCAATCACACATTGACAAGCAGCTGCTGAAGACATTTTAATATAAAATAGTAATCCTACTGGACAGTTCTAATGGTTGGGTGACTAATCTATTTTCTGCAAAGATCTTTACCCCAGGGATATGTGGTGAGACTGGTCCGACTGGCCCTTTCTGTAAATAGAAGGAGGAGGGGAGTTCCGCAATTGCATCTGGTGTGTACACACCCATATCCTCCAATAGCAGTGTCTTTAAAACAAAGAAAGCCAAATGTGTTCTGTAATCTTACTCAGCCTTTAATATAAAGTTGGGTCTAATAGCAGGTTTTCATTTACTTTGCCTGTTTCTCTCATGTATTTTTTCTACTGATTATTTGTGACTATCTACTTTAAAATTACACACACAAACTAAATTAAAAGAGCTTTTAGGTTGCAAGGTCAAGCCTTCAAAAGTCAGGAAATGCCCGAATTAAGGCTGCCTGTGCATATTGCTGAGACAAAGATCTCTGCAATCCCCTGGGCATGATGGAAGTGTCCACTGGGATTTCAGCTTTTTCATATTAAAATGAATTCAGCTGATGATGATCAATGTGTGATTCAGCAGGTAATGGACAGGTGAGAGGTCTCAGGAGAAGTGGCTGAACTTTAGCATATTGAGATGAAAATAAATGAATGTTGTTGTTTTGCAATTAGTTGTTACCGCATTCCTTCAATAAACTCTCAGCCTCCAATCATTAGGTGTTTTGGCTTAAGCCAGCAAGTTCTAGTTGCAGCCGCAGTTTCCCCTTCCAGCTTCTCATCCAATCTCTTTCTCTCCGCCTGCCCGCCCCCCAACCCTGGCCTCCAGTAATACTCCTGCCTACTATCCCAATTCTCTGTCCCCACTGGCTCACCATCCCAGTCTACTTTACTGGGTTCCTTATCTAATCTCAGGATCCTCATTCTCCCCACCCTCCCGGCTCCTTGTCCCAGTCTTCCTGCCTACCAAATGCCTTCTCTTCGGACCTCCATCTTTCCCCCACCTTCTGGCTCCTAAATCAGTCTTCAACCCCCAGCTTCCAGTTCATCTTGTCCCCTTCCTTCCAGGCTCCTTGGCTCAGATTAATAAAGGAATTTAGGTGCTGTGATGCTGAGTTTTGCAATGCCTAATTTTTAGGCACCTAGAAAAATCACAGGAACAACAGCGTGTTCCACAAAGCCTCAGTTAGGCCCTTAAGCTCCTTGTACAATGAATGGGGAGAAACATGCACCCTTGAATGTGATCCACAAAAGCCAGCACACTATGCTGGGAGCTGCCTAACATAGGCAGTGGGAGATGCTGATGAGAGGGGAGTGTCCAAATTCCTGCCCCTCTCACAGAGGTAAATGCCTAAGTCCAGGCTCCAGGGAGACACCAATCTCTGTTTAGAAATCTACAACCAGAAGAGTAATTGGAGCAGGGGGACTTGGATCCTGGGTCACCCACCTCTCCAATTGGTTCCCTACCCACCAGGCTACAGTCATTATCACATTTTCTCTCGTTGGCTTAATGACTCTAATTGTTTATCCATTGGAACAGTTTCAACATGAGAGATTGAGGGAGACCCATGTCAGAATATTCAGTGGTTAAAGCACACACACCCCCTACAAAGTGGGAGACCCTAGTTCAAATCCTTTCTCCCCCTCTGGCAGAGATGGGGGGAATTGAGCCTGGGTCTTCCACCTCCCAAGTGAGTGTGCTAACCACTGGGATGAACATTATAAAGTGGGCACCACCTCGTCCAGCCAGATTTTGAATGGGAACCAAGGCAGTGTGCAGCCTCTTCTCACACCTCCTGGCTCAGGTGAATGCCTGTCTTCCCTGCTTCTTGGATTGCTCTGGGGCTTAGATGAGAGAGAGGCACTTGGATACTCAGAGTGAGGCAGCAGTACATATACCTAGAGGCAGAAACTTAGGGGCTGAGGGAACTTTTACACTGAAAATTTAGGCGCTGAATTAGTTTACATGCCTCTGTGATTCTGCAGAGTTTTGTGGATCACAGCGGAGCCTAAAACTGAGATTTAGGCTTATACTGTCCTCACCCCTTATGCATTTGAATCAGATAGCTTCCTTCTTCATGTTGTCTGGGATAATCAAGGGGATCACTGAGAGCTCCCTGCTGTCTGTTCCAGTGCCTGGACCAACACCCATCATGGCTTGTAGCAGCCCAAACCTGCAATTGCAGGGAAAGTCCTGCTTGGTCCTGGGCTGGAGTATCCCAGTGCGTATGGGGACTTTGGAATTTAGCCACTGTGACGGGGTCGGGACAGCTGGCTACAGGAGAGTAATTTTTTTTTTAAACAAAAGATGTTTTTATTTGCATAACACACTTACAAAGTAAAACAGCAGCATATGCAATGCGTAACACAGCAACCAATCACAATTGTTTTCTCATTAGCTTCAGGAGAGGGAAGTGTTCAAGCTTGCCTGGGCCCAGAGGGGGGGGCTTCCTCGACTCTCGTGGTCTTCCACCCTTCCGAGTTACCTGGTGGCCCAGAGCGAGGGGACTTCATCGACTCTCGTGGTCTTCTACCCCTTGAGTTACCTGGCGCCACGCCCGAGTGTGACCAACAATTCCCTCCTCTGAAAGCACCCAACAACAGGGGCAGGCTGTGGGGTGGACAATGGGGGGGGGGGACGTGCACCCACGTGTGAAAGGACCCCTCTAAGGTGGTGGTGTCCGCAATGGCTGGGGCTGGGGTCCCTTACTCTCTCCCCCAATCAAAGGGTCAGACAAAGGGACCCGGACGGGGACACCAAGCAGAGAACCTCGGACAGCGCCCACTGCTCCTCAAAAGCATCAAGGGAGTCGGTGGACGCCGCACAGAGGAACTCCGCCTGGATACGTGAACAGACCGAGGATTGGAGAACGGCCCCACAGTCACAGGAAACTCCATCGGCCAACCTCCTCTCTCTGGTTTTATAGATGGCCGTTTTAGCCAGGGTCAGGAGGAGGTTAACTAGGAGATCCCGCGACTTTGTGAGGCCACAGATGGGGAGTGCATAAATAAAAAGGTGAGGGGAAAAATGCAACCAAAAACGTAATAGGAAATTTGTGAGGAGCTGGAACAGGGGCTGCAGCCTGGCGCATTCCAAATATACGTGCGCCAGGGTTTCCCTCACACCACAAAAGGGACAAGTATCTGGGACAGGGGTGAACCGCGCCAAGTACGTGCCCGTGCTCACAGCTCCATGAAAGAGCTGCCAACTGATGTCCCTGACAGGCCTCGGAACCAAGGTGGATTATAGGCTGACCCACCAGGGCTGCTCACCCTCCAAAGGTGGCAGAAGGTCTCGCCACTTTGTGTCGGGGCGGGACACTAGGGTGAGGGCGTGAAGCGTGTGGAGCACGAGCATGTATAGATGTTTCCTTGGCGCGGTTTGGAAGCGTACCAGCTGCAGTTCATGCAGCTGGCTCGCAGTGAGGGGGTTGATTGGGTCTGCGGGGCAGGGGTCCAATTAAAAGATCCGGTGGGCCTGGGGTAGAGGGTGGGCAGGGCGTGCCCTCGAGCAGGACCCTGTCGAGGTAAGCTTGAGCAGCGGGCAGCAAAGCGGCCTTCGCCTTCTGAAGTACACGCCAGGGGGTGCGAGGTCTGGAGAGCCCCATGCGCCGGGCGAGCGTCAGGGGATCTAGCCAGTCTCCCCAGTCGTAGTCCAGGAGGTCTCCGACTCCCGTGACTTCTGCCAGGATCAAGCTTTGGCGCATCGAGCGGGACTCCACCACCTGCACACGGAGCTGGGGGTTGTGTAGCAGGGGCTCTGCGAGGAGATCTACCCCCTCGGTGCCTGCCACGGACCTGGTCATTAAAAACAGTTTCCAAGTCCGGAGGAGGTCCTGGTAGAAGACCGGCAGCCCCAAGAGGTCTCGCGGAAGACCTCCCGGATGGAGATAAAAGAGCTGCCGGTCATATCGGAGCCCTTGGATGCAGCGCAGGATGGCGTGCGCCAGTGTACTCCACACCGAACTGCCTGCACCATAGAGGAGCCTCTGTAGGGCCTGGAGGCAGAAGACACGGACCTGAGTGTGTAGACGCTTCAGGCCCTGTCCTCCTTCCTTCAGGGGCAGATGAAGAACCCCTACAGGGGCCCACTGCGTTCCTGACCAAAAGAACCCCAGAATCAATGTCTGGAGGTTGGTCAGGAAACCCGGGGCCGGGACCAGGGTGTTGAGCCGGTACCAGAGTATGGACAGGACTAGTTGATTAAGCACCAGTGCTCTGCCTCGGAGGGAGAGACATCGGAGTAGTCCCGTCCATTTCCGGAGCTGCTCTATCACCCCGCCCTCTAAATTTTCCCAGTTTTCCGGCAGAGAGGGATGCGTGGCAGAAAGGTAAACACCGAGGTAGAGCAGCGGACCTGCGCTCCATGGGATGGTCTGAAGCGCAGGTGGGAGGGAGCTCGCCTGCCACCAGTCTCCTACCGCCAAGCCAGAGCTCTTGACCCAGTTGACCCGGGCAGAGGAGGCTGCCGAATAGATGGCCTGGCAAGCCTCCACCCGTGCCAAGTCGCTGGGGTCCTGGATCAGGAGGAGCACGTCATCGGCATACGCTGACAGAACCAGCTGCAGCTCCGGCTCCTGCGGCAACAACCCTGTCAACCTCCTGTGGAGGAGACAGAGGAAGGGCTCGATCGCCAGAGCATACAGCTGGCCCGAGAGGGGGCACCCCTGCTGTACTCCTCGTCCGAAGCTGACCAGTTCGGTCAGGGTCCAGTTGAGCTTAACCAGACACTCTGCAGAAGTGTACAGCACCTGGAGAAAACCCACAAACTGGGGTCCGAAGCCAAACGCCTGCAGAGTGCTCAGGAGGTACCCGTGGTCCACCCTTCTCCTGATCTAGGGTCAGGAGGGCGAACGACAGACCGTCTCTACGCCCGAGTTCCAAAAGGTGCCGAACCATAAATAGGTTATCAAAGATACTGCGGTCTGGAATGGTGTAGGTCTGGTCTGGGTGGATCACGTCCGCCAGCACAGACCCTAGCCGCAGCGAGATTGCTTTTGCTACGATTTTGTAGTCCCTGCTGAGGAGCGAGATGGGACGCCAATTTTGTAAATCGCGGAGGTCCCCCTTCTTTGGCAATAAGGCAAGCACAGCTCGCCTGCACGAAAGAGAGAGGACCCCGCTCTGCAGAGACTCGGCCCAGACTAGGTCTGTCCCGAGGATGTCCCGGTAGAACTCCACGGTCAGCCCGTCCATGCCTGGAGACTTATTAGTGGGCATACGACAGAGGGCTTCCGAGAACTCGGCCAGAGTGAGAGGCAAGTCTAGCCGGTCTCGGTCGCTCGCGCTGACTGTAGAGAGCTCCTCCCAAAGCACTCTGCAAGCGCTAGGGTCAGTCGGATCCGGGGAGAAAAGACTTGCGTAGAAGGCTCGGGCCGTCCTGCACATCTCCGCCAGTTCCATGAGGGGGGTGCCGTCTTCTGCCAGGAGGCAGGTGACGTGTTTCTTGGCCCCCCTCTTTTTCTCCAGGGCATAGAAGAAGCGGGAGCTGCGATCCATCTCCCGAAGGAGACGGATGCGGGATCGAACAAAGGCGCCCCGGGCCCGATGGTCCTCGAGGGCCCGGAGCTCCTCCTGCTTCTCCCGGCATGCTCCGCAGAGGAGCAGGTCTTCGGGGCTGGCAGCCAGACACCTCTCCAGCTCTAAGACCTCCCGTTCCAACTGCTCTATCGCCGCATTTCTCTGTCGGCTGGTGCCCCGGGTGTAGTCGCGGCAGAAAAGCCGGGCACGCGCCTTTCCCAGGTCCCACCATCGCTACGCCAAGGGAAAGGCATGCCGCTGCCCTCGCCAGGCCAGCCAGAATTCCCGGAAGGACGTCACGAAGCCCTCATCCTCCAACAGGCTGTTGTTAAGATGCCAATAGGCCGGCCCCGGCCTCTCCACACAGAGGGAGGCTGTCATGGTGGCTAGGCGATGGTCAGAAAATGGGGCCAGCCGAATGCTGGAGGAGTGGGCTCGTGAGAGATGGAAGCGTGATAAATAAATGTGGTCCAACTGGGTGAACGTGGAAGGTGAACAAAGGTGAACGTGGAAGTGTCATCCGGGTGGTGGTCACACCAGATGTCCATTAGGGAGTGATGTTCAACTATCTCCCGGAGGGTGTCTGCGGCGGCTGGGCACCGCTCGGTCCCCGAGCGGTCTCGCTCCTCAAGGGTGGTATTAAAATCCCCTCCCAGGACCAGGCACTCGTGAGAATCTAAGGTGCCGAGGAAAGCAGACGCCTGCTGATAGAATTGCAGACGCTCCGGGCCTGATGTCGGGGCATAGACGTTAATAAGGTTAACCATGAGCCCCTCTATACGGGCCCGGAGATGCAGCACGCAACCCTGCACGGCCTCAGCGACCCCTAGCACCTCAGGCCATAGGTTGGGGGAGATCAGGGTCACCACTCCAGCCTGCCAAATCGTGTAATGGCTAAAGTAGACCCTGTCCCCCCACTCCAGCCACCAACTATCTTTGGTGGTCGGATCCGTATGGGTCTCCTGCAGGAAAATCACAGAGTACCCTCCCTCTTGAAGGAAGGAGAGCACCTGGGACCTGCGGAGAGCCATCCTACAGCCCCGGGTGTTCAACGTTGCGATGGTGAGAGGTGTCATGGGAAGGGCTGGGGGGGATCCTCACTGGCAGGGACACTCGCATCCCCCAGTGGGTCGCGCAACAGTCCTTGACCCATCCCGTAGGTGAGTAATTGGCCACAGAAGACGTGGACCCGCCAGTAGGCCGTGGCATCCTGCTTCCCCATCCCTTTACTTTCCCCCATGAGGGCCCTTGTGGCCCGGAGGATTTGAAAAAAATCCCCCCATCGCTGGAGAGCAAGCTGTACCTTGTTGCGGGAGCCACGGACATCCTCTAAAAACTTCCGTAGCTCTCCTCGCAGCTCATGGGGGGGTGGGGTTACGGTTTCCCAGTTGTTCCCCGGCGGGGCCCTTGGTGCAGCCCTGTGGCCCACTAAAACGGGCAAGCAGGATGCGGATCCCCGACGGGGTGCCTGATGGGCTGGAGCTTCTAGGCCCACCTCAAGCCCTGGGGCGATAGTGGGCGGTGGAGGGAAAATAACAGCCCCTAATGGGTAGGGGCAGGAGAATGCAAAGGCCGCTCTCTGGGGGTCATCGGTTGGAAAAGGGAAGGAGACAGCCCCGGGGGCGGTGATAACATCGCAGAAAGTAGACTGGATAGGGGTAGGGGCAGGGGCAGAGGCGAGGTTCTGGGTTTTGGGAGGCAAGCAGCTGGATGGTGGCGCCTCCCGATCAGGCTCGAGGGTTAAAGGGGTGGGGAGGGAGCTCTCAGTGATACCGGGCGTGGGCTCTATGGTGGATTTAGCGGCCACAGCATCAGAAGGTGGATTATCTTCTGTTGGGCCACCACCCGGGAAGGAAATCGATTGCTCTGCACCAACGGGGGGTGCCCCTAGTGACTCGTGTCCCGGCTGCGTGGCGCCGGCTGTCACCTGAGCAGGCTCGGTGGTTGTCAGCAGGGTGCCATCAGCGGTCGGGTCAATGGAGGAGTCTAGGGGCTCCTTGGAGGTGGGAGCAGAAGCAGCAGTTAGGGGGAGGGAGCATGGGGAAAAGAGGGGTGGAGTGAGGTCTCCCAAATCCAGGTTTGCTGGCAAAAGGTCGTCCTCCCCCTGGGCAACCGGGGTCAGATCTAGGGCCTTGATCTCCTCTGGTGGGGGACTAGGAAGTACCCCTCGAGCGCCTCTCCGTCATGCGCCGCCAATGGCAGTAGAAGCTGCACTTGCCGGCGGAAGGAAAAGATGTGACGGAGGGTGGGGTCCTTGCAGCCCAACAGGAGAGGGCTGATGACAGAAACAGGTTTCCCCAGGGTGGAAAGGGCGGGTAACAGGGCAGCATTGGGAAGAAAAGGAGGGACAGAGGTCAGGACCAGACGGACGCCCAGGTCCTCCAGCGGCTCTAGGGGGACAAACGCCCCCCACTGCCAGGCCCCTCTCCACCGCCTCCTGGGCGGCAGCCTCCGATGCTAAGAAGAAGACAACCTTCCCATACATTTTGGAGGCCGCCACAATGGCCGAGGGCCCCACCACCCTCTCCAGTGCCCGCACGTAGGTCTCCACATGGGGCGAGGCGGGCACCAGGAGGCGTCGGACACCGTGCTTCCTTGTCATGGTGGGGAAGGGGCCCCGGCTGCTGTTGATGGTGGCGGAGGCGGTGGGCGGGAGAGATGATGAGGTGGCAGGCGGGGGGGCTGCCGCCACCCGGGCATGCATCCTGGGGGGTGAGGGAGGGACACCCACAGAGCCAGTGGAGACTCCTTGTCAGACACAGGAGGAGTCGACCTGGACTGTGGGTTCAGAAAAACAGCTAAGCTGAGGGCTGCCATGAAGCTCCAAGGCGAGCAAATCCGCCAATAAGCGCAAGACCCACCAAGGTAGAGCATGAACTTTTGTCACACTGCTAAAATCTAGGAAGTCTCTAATGAGTTTGAGAATTGCCATTGGTGTTTCAAAGGCTTATAACCTGGCCAAATTTTGAGCAGATTTTCACAGGGTGGGTAATGGCACATCCCTGACACAAAAGCTACCTCCCACCCCCCTGAAAATTTCAAGGCCATTCTCCAAAGCATGGGGGTGCTATAACTTGGAAAAGAAAGTCACCAGAATATTTAAACACGGTCAAAATATAATTTTCCCTACCCTCATTTTCAGACATAGCTGAATGATTTTGGCGGATTTCTGCCCACCCCCAAACAATTCAGCCTGAAGTGGATGGTTGGTATGGAAAATTCCAGCCCAAATGGTTGAAGCTTATAAGCAACTGAAAATAAGAACTTATAATAGGAAATACCAGGAAACCATAGGCAATGCTACCAGCCCTGACTATAGTAAACAAACAATTTGTCTTGATTTGTTAACCAAAGTTTAAACATAGCTATAATCCATTGCTGAGAATGGGGAGAGGCTGTGTGAAGTTACAGCTCTCTAGAGCAACTCTTTAATCTCATTTTCTTCCTTGCTAGGAGACAGCACTTACAACTGTCTGTGCTCTGACTATAACAACATAAGATGAGACAGTTAAAATATGGTGGTTCTATAATTCAGCTCCTGTGGTTGTGTTAAAAGCATAGACTGGTTTTACAGGGACCCTAGTAGGTTCCTTCTAGGCTTCAAGTCAAAACTGTGTTATAACTGGGTCCACTAATTCAATTATAGTTGTAGCATGGGTAGTGCAGAAAGTGCATTCAACATGCCGACTATAGTAAAAGGCATAACTAGATGACTAGATGTGGGACATGTATAATCTCAGTAGGGATGAGTGAACATCTCAAACCATATTTTGGGCTCTCAGAGTTTGCAAAACTAATTTGAGGGTTTTTTTAACCTTTTTTTTCCTTTGCAATCAAAAGCCATTTTTCATTTTCCCCCAGCACATCCCACTTCAGGTTGATTCCACCTTTTTCTTTTATGGATTAAGGAAAGAGGAGCCTCCTCTGAAATCTAGACGTCCAAATCTGAGTTTCCTGTAGGCAGGCTTCGCCATATTGACTATACATATTTTTCCATTAGAATTTTTTCTTTGCTCTTCTTATTCAGTCTTTCCTGAGTGGAATACAAACTCTAGTATTAGTCAAACTTTTAAACTGCTAGAGCCAAATGCATCTGTGGTATAGCTCCACTGGAATTTCACCAGGGATTAATTTGCTCCAGAATCTGCATGTTTAAATTGGGCAAAATGAGTAGTCTATCTCTTATAGTCAGGTTATTAGGTTTCTCTCAGGATCCCGTCCTGAATTTCTAACACTGTACTTCTTGGTATTAGCAATTTTTGTTTGCATTTTATTCTAAAACTCTGACACTCTCCTGATTAGGGTCTATGTCAATGAATTATAGGTGCACCCTTCCATTGCACAATAGGATTCTCTTGACAGAAAAAAATCCAAAATGTTTTGGGTAATTTTGTTTTCCTTCCTTTTCAGTGATGCTTGAGCCAGAAATAGCAGCTTACAACAGTCCATGAATAGAGTCTCTCTGAATAAGGGAGAGAGTATAAGCTAAGTAAATGTTTCACAAGTTATGCAAATTTTAATTTCTAGAGGTAATCTGCCAAGGGAAATTTTCTCAATCTATTTATAAAAACACTGTCAGCAAGTAGAGTCCCAGTGGGGAAGTGGCAGCAGTCAGATGAAAAAAGGCTTCTACACACTAGTTCTAGTAGATGGGATTGGGATCCATTAAATAGAGAAATGCAACTACGTCCTTCATAGGCTAGAAGACATAGGACTGTAATATGCTGTGAAGAAGGATGCATTAGTGTTGTGCAGGAAAATTCTGGTCACTCCATCTGGGTTCACCACTGTGATGAAAAGGATAGGCTGTAGCCTGAGAATGGTACCCAGAAAATACTTTATATGAACTCTAACTAAGAAACCTGTCTGCCAGCTTCTTTGGTGACTTGATAGCTGGAGAAGGATCTTCCTGTGCAAGAAGTTTCCCAAGGGTTCACCAAACATAACACATTAGCTACATCTGCTCAATAATAGTCAATAAATGTTTGTATGTGTGATTGTAGAAATTAAACTCTCCAAGTGCTGGCAGAGTGAGTGTAGTGAAAGAAGAAAAATGTCTGTCATACAGTCAATGAAACTATCAGAATTGTAGGGCTGAAAGGACCTCAAGATGTCATCAAGTCCAGTGGTCTGTGCTGAGGCAGGACCAAATAAACCTAGACCATCTCTGACAGGTGTTGTTTTTCTGAAGTGTTCTTAAAAACCTCCAATGATGGGCATTCCACAGCCTCCCTGGGAGGCCTATTCCAGAGCTTAACTACCCCTGCAATTAGCAAGTTTTTCCTTATATCTAACTTATATCTCCCTTGCTACAGATTAAGCCCCTTACCACTTGTCCTACCTTCAGTGGGCATAGACAACACATCGTCATTATAACAGCCCTTAACGTATTTGAAGATATCAGGTTCCCCCTTTGTTGTCTTTTCTCAAGACTAAGCATTCCCAGTTTTTTTAACCTGTCCTCGTAGGTCTGGTTTTCTAAACTTTTTATCATTTTTGTTGCTCTCCTCTGGACGTTCTCCAAATTTTTCCATGTCTTTCCTAAAGTGTAGCACCCAGAATTGGACACAGTACTCCAACTGAGGCCTTACCAGTGCCAAGTAGAGCAGGAGAATTACCTCCTGTGTCTTACGTAGTACACCCTTGTTAATTCATCCCAGAATATTAGCTTTTTGTGCAACTGCATCACATTGTTGACCCATTCAATTTGTGATCTACTATAACCCCCAGATCCTTTTGAGCAGTACTACCACCTAGCCAGTTATTCCCCATTTTGTAGCGGTACACTTGATTTTTCCTTCCTAAGTGAAGTATTTTGCACTTGTCTTTGTTGAATTTAGATGAATTTGTTTAGGCTGTTTTGAATTCTGAGCTTCTCCTCCAAAGTGCTCGAAGCTCCTCCCAGCTTGGTGTCATTCGCAAATTTTATGTGTACAGAAAAATCTGCTTTAGAGACCACCTCTGAAGAGAGACCATCTACTTGCAGAGGCCATGGAACATCACCCCTCTCTGGAGTAAAAACCTTTGAAGAGAGACCACCTCTTACAAGCAATCACTTATATTAACTCCCATGAATGGTCATTCTTGGCAGGTTTTACTGTACTTGCCACTCCGTTATCCAAGTCATTAATGAAAATATTGAGTAGCATCCTTTACCATCTCAAGGACAAGTAAAGATGTTTTAAGATTAGATTCTCCTTGACATTCCAGGAAGATGTGATCCTATCTCGCCACACGTATCCGTTAGAAGAGGGAATGACACACTAAATGATGGGAAAGATCCTATGCAGTATCTTGCAGTGTTTTAAAAAGTAAGTGCACTTACCTAAGTATTAAGTTGTATGTTTACTGATACTTATGATTTCTGGTGCTGGAGGAGACTTTCTTACAGAGTTGAGATAGGGACAAACCGCCATTTATTTTAACTATATTTTAAGGGTTTGGTGCTGGATTGTCAGTTCTGAAAACTGAAGTACTCTGTGCATAGAATAATCACAGCATGAGCAAGCATAGTGCAAGTTTCCCAACACTATCATGCTGCTATACCTAAACAACACTGTTGTTGTGGCACCTCGTCTTGTATAGAGAGAATAATTGTCTCCATGAACCATTCAGTCCTTAATTTCTCTGCTGAGACTGTCAGAGGTACATATTGGTGCCCATAGCAGATGCGGGTTTTTATTCTTATTTATCATGATAGTGCCAACTGAGAGAGGGGTCCTGTTGTGCTAGGCACTGTGCAAACAGAATGGGAGAGACCCTGCCACAAAAAGTTTAAAATCGAAATAGATGACAGACGAAGAATAGGCAAAAGGGATAGAACATACAAGCAGAGCAGTGGTTTGCAAACGTAATGTTACGTCCATAATTTTGTTTTGTTTTTTTAAATCTTTGGGAACTGAGAGAGGGTTCTTGTGATATGGATGCCTGTCTATTGGACCCTGCCCTGAAACCCACCAACTTATTTCACGTGCGGTAGGGTGACCATATTTCCCTAACCTGAAAATGAGACACTGCCTGGCGTTGCCTTTTGCTCAACCCTTGCCAAGCGGGGCCTACCCGAGATGCTTGGCATTGAAGAGATCTTCCTCTTCGAGCTCAAAGAATACTTAAGGGGAAGTAGGAAAACATTATTTTCTAAAGACAGTTCAGAGACTTAGGAAGGAGACCGATCATAAGCAGGTTGGGATGTTGGAGAGACTATTGCCTATCATCCTGATTAGTCTGGGAGTGCCATGAATGTATCTCCTTAATAAAACCATGATCATCTGAAGTAAGGGGGAAGTTGGGAAGAAAAAGGGTTTAACCCCTATTCTGACTATGTAAATGCCATTGACAAAGGGAGAGGACCCTTGGGGATCTAAAATCATCTTTACATACAGGACCATTTTACGCTGGCAGTCTATTCAGCCTTTCCACAGAGCAAGAATTTCTAGTAACTGCTGTGTAGGATTAATGACAAATTGTCAATATAGGAACTTCAGATATAAATCCTTCCCAAACCCAATTCACTACCTGAAACTATATCTACGCTACACTCATACGAGGTTCCTGGTAATATTGTTAAATACAGGTCCTGGGCTGACACATCTGTCACCCAAGTCTTCAGTTAAATTGCCCTGGCACTGGTTCATCCCATTCTCCCCAGGAACTCAGAATCACCTCACTCTACTTGTAGCTCTTCTTAGGTTAGCCTCAGTGCGGTCTGGCCTTCCTGGGTCCTTGCAGGACCATTTTTGGTCCTGTATGTCGTCTCGTTATTGGATGACCCTGGTCTGTTCTAGCTTGCCTCACTTAGAACAGCTGTGGTTTGGATTTGGCCAAGAATACATAGCAAGTCAGTAACCAAATCAGGATTAGAATTTAGATGTTCCTGACTCTCAGCTTCATTTTCATGGCTCTATACATTGTTTCCATTAGAGATTAACAACTTCATCTCCATTCATACTGACGTGGGTTGGATATAAGTCAAAACTCTACAAGTGCACAGCTTCCTAATTCATTATGAATCCCAGAGCCCTCCATTCTGTCATCTCAAAGGTTTTGAAAAATTCTGATAAAACACGTGAGCCTTTTTGGAGTTGGGACACCTATACCACAGTGCTGCTCCTCAAAATGCTGGAAATGGTCATGCCACTGTTAAGAAACTGGTACATAATGATAGCCCAGAGCAATCTTAAAGCCTAATTGGATAGGATTTATTGCTTGAAGTTTCCTTACAAATCCACTTCAACTCTTTGGAAACACCAGACACTCCTCAGAGTATAGCAGAGAACATAATTTGTCAGAAATAATGAAAGTTTTGTTCCTTTTGTCATTTATTAAACACTTTTGGTCCAGCCAAAGCTCCACTGTGGTCTCATACCAAGCAGCAAATTTCTCTGCTGCTGGCAGGCAGCGCTGCCTTCAGAGGTGACCCCCCTTGTGGCCGGAGAGCAGCGGCTGCTGCCTGCGGCAACAGCTCGGAAGGCCTCGCTGACCACCAGCAGCAGTGGAGAAGGTTACGTTTCCAGTGCTGCTGGGAGGCATCGCTGCCTGTACAAGTCAGGGACAAATGCCCACTTTGGGCAAAAAAGTAGGGACAGCTGGGACAGAGCTGAAAAAGGGGACTCTCCCAGCCAAAATGAGATGTGTGGTCGCTCTAATGTAGGGAAGGCTATCAGGCAGGCTATCAGAAAAAGATTTTTAGGCACTCCTGATATCTACTTTTGAACCAGCCAAATAGAGCTGGAGGATCATTCATATTGATCTCTGGAGCGATCCAGTCCCCCCACTTTTATATCTAAATACATTATATACATAGATATAGAAAAAAGCAGTGAGTGCTTGAGAAGTGGCTGGCAACTTGCAGGAGGTCAGACTAGATGATCATGATGATCCCTTCTGACCTTAGAGTCTATGTGTCTGAGTCTCTGACACAGGCTCTATTGCATGAGGAGATCCAGGCCAACATGGCTGCAGAGTTTAAATGCTTAATTTGAGGACCAGAAATAACTGCCAATTTTTAAGAAACTGAGAGTTCAAGGGGCTTTATAACTTGAACTTTTAGGGTCTAAGGGAGATTTTTTTTTAAGTGCTTTGTTTCATCCTCTTGCACCCATCCTCACTCAAGATAAACTATTTCATTACCACTACTTCTCGGTTTTACTTTCTTGGTGTTGAGCTAAACACATTGGAATTATTTTCCTACTATTGCATGTGTGGGACTTTTCTGGCAGGTATTTTTCTAATTTTACACAAAGCAAAACATCCTCTTTCACTCTGCTTCTAGAGAACCTCAGACTTATTTTTAACTACAATTCAGGGTTAGCAGGGAAGGAACTGTCCCTTTCAAAGTCGATTAATGGAATACAATACAACGTAATAGCATTCTCTTTACATAGCTTCTATCCTACAAGGTCTGTCCTGAGGTGCTTTCCAGTTCTGCAAACAGTATATGCTATACATTTACAACAAGAAGTAGTTGTGTAAATACATTAAATTGTGAAAAACTGGAGTTCACTCCAAAGCCTGTTGAAGTGAATGGGAATCGTTAAGTTGACTTCAATGCATTATGGCTCTGGCTCAAACAGAGAGATGTGCTAGGCAGTTTGTATGCTGGGACTGCTATATCTTTTACCAGATTTAATCATATCGCTGTTAGCTTCTCCTTTTCCTTCTTCCTCCTGTTTGTTTGCTTTCTCTCCACCTGTTGTCTCTCATCATTTGCTAAGATTGTAAGCTCTTCAGGGCAGCAGCAATCTTTCATGTGTATACTATACCTACTGCAATGGGGCCCTGAACTCTCAGTGGGCCCTCTAGGTGCTTCTGCAATACAAATAATAACAAATAACTAATAAAGTAAATGATGGGGACAGACAGAAAAGCTGCTTGAGTTTCATCCCATTACTCCTGGCTGTACTCTAGTAACACGATTGCTGATCTGTACATAAGAATGCAAAATTCAAATGGACAACTAATAGTCCTGTAAGCATCTAGGAATAACAAAAGTAAACTTAGATTGTGCAATAACCACCATTTCCTTTTTTTAAAACCATGGTGTAATCCTGGGTTATTTCATTTTAACTGCCTTGGTAACAACAGCATGTGATCAGCATGATGATGTTTCTAGCCCCTTCTACTTTATATTCTTCTATGAATCCCTTCCAGTTTTGTCCATGTCTTTCTAGTATTGAACCTTGTAACCCCCAGGGGTCATTATGACTCTCTTAGATCCCCAAGGGTCCTCTAGATTTCAGGTCAAGCCCTCAGCCTGTCCCCCAACAGAGCCATCAAGGAAGAACTCCACAAGGGGATTCTCTAGAGCAGAGGTGGGAAAATTACAGCCCGCGGGCCACATCCGGCCCACGGGACTGTCCTGCCTGGCCTCTGAGCTCCTGGCCCGGGAGGCTAGCCCCAGCCCCTCCCCTGCTGTCCCCCTGCCCCGCAGCTATGCTGCCATGCGGGCAGCGCTCTCGGCAGCGGGGCTGCGCGCTCATGCAGACATGCTGCTCTGAGTGGCATGATAAGGGGGCTGGGGGGTTGGATAAGGTGCAGGGAGTCTTGGGGGGCAGTCAGGGAGAAGGGAGTGGTTGGATAGGGGGTGGGGTCCCGGGGGAGGTGGTTGGTGTGGGGGGTTGTTAGGGGCTTATTCCTTCACCTGCTTACTTCCCTGGTCCTTCTTGCATGAACAGAGAGCAACAATACCTGAAGTCCAAAGGTGCAAACAATTCGATGTTTATTGGGGTGAACTTTCAACAAGCAATGATTCCAGTTTTCTTCCTTAGTGTCCCCCTTCCCAGCTCTGACACCACAGAGCCTTACCTGTGTCCCTGTTCCCTTTTCCCCCCTTAGCAAAACATGATTCCAATTTCCCCATCCCTGTTCCCATTCCCCTCCACTTACTTCCTGATTGACTGCAGACTATATAGTAAAACTTGAGCTATACCTTAACCAATCATTTTACTGAAATTTAACTAACCAATCCTAACATATTGTAACATGATTATTCAACCAATTATATCCCACCACCTTAATTAGTTTACACCCAGCAAAATTAATTATACAGCAGACAGAAACAATCACAGAACCAGACAGAGACCATCCAAATAAACAATAACAAAGTGGGAACTATAATGACAAAACAATACAGAAGTGAGGATTTCACGACTACATCTATAAAGACATAAGGGTTTCCCAGCTGTGTCTATTGATAAATGAGTTCTTACCGAATAGAAAACTATTAAACTAAATTTCCTTTTACAACCTCTAGTCTAGGCTCTTCCCTTTCTCTGGAGGTGATAGATCAGATCACCTTTCTAACAGCCCTAGATTGCCTTATTTTAATATGACTAGTTTGGAATGTGAGGATGTGACCGTACACTTCCTAGCTTATGGCTGCCTCTGCTGCTTAGCCAAAGGCCTTAGCCTAAGAACAGGGCCTCAGACTGTCACAGTAAGGGAAGGCTCTTACACCGGCAGACAGTGATTTTGATTCTTTCTTTCTTTCTTTTATACCTCTATAACTAGCTAAGTGATAAGAATACACTTAAATTAGCATATAGGCCTTTACAGACAGGCCTGAATATCTATATCGTAATGGGGGTCCTGGGAGGGGGCGGTCAGGGGATGGGGAACAGGGGGTGGTTGGATAGGGCAGAGGTTCTGGGGGGGTGGTCGGGGAGCAGGGGGAGTTAGATAGGGGGAGTCCCGGGGGGCAGTTAGGGGCGAGGGTCCTGGGAGGGGGCGGTCAGGGGACAAGGAGCGGGGGTGGGGGAAGGGGCTTGGACGGGTGGAGAGTTCTGAGGGGGGCGGGAAGTGGGAGGGGGTGGATAGTGGGCAGGGGCCAGGCTGTTTGGGGAGGCACAGCCTTCCCTACCCGGCCCTCCATACAGTTTCGCACCCTGATGTGGCCCTCAGGCCAAAAAGTTTGCCCACCCCTGTTCTAGAGACATCCTCCCCAGAACCCTTTCCTGCAGGTTTTCTACCAAAGGGGATGTTCTGAATCCAGGGTTATCCCACTTGTTGAAAGTCTGTATCTTGGATTACCTTTCTACACAGATTTTTTACCTTTGGTGTAATCTGACTGTATTATTTAAACCCCCTCTGCATTTTTTTTGGCCTTATTAATGATTGCCTTCCCACATTAGTAATATTTCCTGTTAGTTTCATTAATATGTTTACCCGTCATTACCACTCTGAAACCTCTTACCTTGCCAGGCCAATGTCCTGTAGGTCCCTTTCTCTCCCCAGCATCTCCTCAGCTCCGTCCAGTCTGACCCTACGCTTGGAGAATCAGAGAAGGGAGGGCATTCCAAGCATCCTCCTCATCTTAATCCCAAACACCTCTTCCACACAGCTGCAAGATAGGACTCCATAATATTGGGTATTGGTAACTATAGAATATGAAGCTGTAGACAATATGACAATTCTGTGAAATTACTGCATCTTTAAGATCTGGAGCATTGTGTGCGGCAGAGTTTGAAAGGTTGGTTAGTTGCTGCTGAGAGTGGGCTGAAGACAGAACCTGAGAGTGAAATGGTGCTGGATGAAGACACTTACAGAAACTGAGTCAGTACGTATCTCTCTGGGGTTCTGATCCCGCAATATATTCTGTGTGGGTACTGGATTGGGGCCTTAATTACGGAAGATATCAACTCTGATCGACCAATAAGAGAGCTGTTGTAGGAGGGTATAACTCCATTGAAGTCAAAACATGAGGTATACACCAAGGCCCAGTCTGGCCTTAATATTCTTTGTCATGGGATAAAATTCAAGGGAAGTACATACACTGACTTCTAGAGCTAGTAGTAACCCAGACTAATTTATCTGACAAGTTGGCATTGTGCTTTGAATAAATTACGCACAAATATATTGTTTGTTGTTTGACCAGCTCTAATACCTGTTTTTTCTTTTTTATATTACAGCAGCTCTTATGGACTCTGAACTGAATTGTGTGAGACTCTGTACCTACGCATAGTAAGAGACAGCCCTTAGCACAAAGTGATTACAATATAAACAAACAACTCAGACAAAGGAAGGGATATTTCCCCCATTTTACAGATGTGGAAACTGAGGCACAGAGCCAAAGTGACTTGCCCAAGGTCACAGAGCTGTCAAATGAATTAAGTTTGCCTGAGTCCCAGACTAGGGCCTTATTTATAAGACCATCCTTCCCCTCTTCCTCACGGTGCTTTCCCTTGGCTGTGCCTGCTTACCCCAGACCATTTGTGCGACAGTCTCTTGGGAGACTTGTATTATTTTTGTGATTGTTGTTGGCTCAGTTAGTAATGCATGTCATAGTTATACTAAATAATAAGATAAGAAATCTGTCATAGAACTCTGTACTCTTACAGTAAGTAAGGGTGGCGGATGGATGGTAAAAGCCTTATCAGCTGTTATAACTCAGACGCTGTGCACTTGTTTCACCACATGGCAGCAGTGCTGGATTGCAGATCCCTGCCTTCATGCTCCATTCAGTTTATGCTAGTGGAATGGACCAATGCACACAGCCCCTTTGCAAACCACTAAAAGTAGAATGGAGAGGGATGGCCATGGCTGGATTACCCAATAGGCAGACTAAACACGTGCTTAGGGCACCAGCAAAGAAAGAGGCACCAAAAAAAAAAAGTGATTTTTGATATTTCAAAAAAAGCATCGAAGTAGTCATCATGGGAAAAATCAGAACTTTGTTAGACTTCCTTACACTCCACGACACACTCTTCCCCCATTTTTCTCTTCTCTTTTACCACACAAGTCAAGCTCTCCCAGAAAAAGAATTGGATTTGAAAACATGTGCAGACCTCTGTCAATCATTAGCAGACCACTTACACACTTTGAGGAATGATTTCGAAAGATTTGGAGACATATCAAAAGATATCTTGCCTGATACTAACTACAAAGAAGCCGAGTCCCGCAAGCGAATCAGGAAAAAACAAGCAAATTATAGCAGTGCAACAGAAACAGCATTGAATCCTAGAGATAAATTTTGTGTATCTACTTACTATGCTATAATTGATACACTTGAAGCTCATATGAAGAGGAGAGGTGAAGTGTACAAAGAAGTATCAAATATCAGAGTAGCAGCCGTGTTAGTCTGTATCTGCAAAAAGAAAAGGAGTACTTGTGGCACCTTAGAGACTAACAAACGTATTTGAGCATAAGCTTTCGTGAGCTACAGCTCACTTCATCGGATGCATGTCAATGAAGTGAGCTGTAGCTCACAAAAGCTTATGCTCAAATAAATTTGTTAGTCTCTAAGGTGCCACAAGTACTCATTTTATTTTTAAGTATCAAGTAGATTTTCTTTTCTAAACGATATGGACTATCTGACGAACAATATTCACAAGGTTCCCAAAAGCTAGTTGACTCATACCCTGTTAACTTGAACATGAATTTCTGTGGAGAAGTACAGCAGTTCCACTGTTATATGCACGCAAAGTTTAATGAAACAGGAAAAATGAAATTCAGTCAAATTGATCTTCATGACACTCTACTGAAAGACAGAATACGATGTGTATTTCCAAATGTGGAGATCGCACTACGTATTTGTCTAACATTGATGATTACTAACTGTTCCACAGAATGCTCTTTTTCTCAGCTGAAAAGAATAAAAAACCCTCAGAGAACAACAATGTGTCAGGACAGACTTGATTCACTTTCCCTACTGTGTATGGAAGCGGACATGCTTTGTCGAGTCAGCTTCGATGAATTTATCCAGAATTTTGCTATCAGAAAATCTAGAAAGAAGCTATTTTAATTTCAGCATACATGTAAGTTTTGTGTCATTTTGAAAAATAAAATTTTATTTTACGGTATAGTATTGTTTTTATTTTGAATTACATATGGGGGGGGACCATAATCTTTTCAGTGCTTAGGGCCTCTAAAGGTCTTAATCCAGCCGTGGGGATGGCCTTAACAAAAACTAGGAGTTTGGCATTTTTCCATGACTTGTTTATCTGGATGGGCAAAGAGCAAGATTGAAAAGGTTTGGTTCAGAGAAACTTTCAAAGGCCAGGTTTCAGAGTAGCAGCCGTGTTAGTCTGTATTCGCAAAAAGAAAAGGAGGACTTGTGGCACCTTAGAGACTAACAAATTTATTTGAGCATAAGCATCCGATGAAGTGAGCTGTAGCTCACGAAAACTTATGCTCAAATAAATTTGTTAGTTTCAAAGGTCAGGCTTTTCCTAAACTTATTTCAGTTTATCCAAATTTTGTCAGCCTTCCTTTCCATAATCATCCAGAGAGTGATCTACCCAAGACCACTTAATAGCCCCCAGCACACTCAGGGAATCTGAATTAGGCAATACCAAGGGCTAACTAGAGAAACTATTGAAAGGTTAGGAGTAGGTATGGAAGAGAGTCTCAGTCACGTGGGGAGGAGGACAGTGGTAAAAGCGGTCCTTGTGTGACGCTGACAAAAGTTGGATTCAGATCCAAGGATGGGCAAAGATTTGGCATACTTTTACATTTCCCCAAAGCTGTTTGCTCATGCTTCATCTGACCACATCTTCTCTGCTTGTAGATAATGGGCCAGATCCTCAACTTGTGTAAATGGGTATGCCTCCATCGAAGTGAGTGAAACTGTGCTGATTTACGTCACCTGAGGATCTGGCCCTATATATTTACACAAATGCGCGCACACACATTCCACAATTGGTAGAGATTTTTTTTAAATAACAGTTAATTTTGTTGTGATCTCTTCTTAAATGTTGGTTATGGACTTTGGAAGGAATGCAGTCATCCTTGTTCTTGACTGTACTGCCTTGCTACAGCAATAGAGGGATAATGCTATTGAGTTAATGGGATTACACCAATGTAAAAGTGATGTGAAATCAAAACTGGAAAGAGCAAATCAGTGGATGAGACACTAACTATATATAGTTGCCTCATTGTCAGTCATTCTGCTGATATAGCATAACATGGGAAGGAGAAGGATGATCTTGTGATTAAGGCATAGCACATGGAATCAGGAGTGCTAGATTCTGTTGGTAATAGCGCTGACTCTGTGACTTTGAGCATGTTTCTGAATTGCACTATGCCCCAGTTTATGCATCTGTAAAATGGGGATAATAACTTGCAAGGGTATTTTGAGGCTTATTTAACATCAGCAAAGTATTTTGATATCCTCTGAAAGTACTATAGCAAAGGTATATAGTATTTTTTTTAATTAAAAGAGGAACTCCTTGCAGTTTGAAGGCCAGCTGTTGGTACAGCTGGAGAGGGATAATGTTACTATTTCAGCTTCTATCAAGATGCAAATGTTTTGTTGTTGTTGCTTCTCTGGGAGAATATTAATGACATTTAATTTATGAGAACAGAGATTTATCAGTTTCCTGATCTTTACAGTGAAGGTCATCCCTACATCAGCTATCTGGCAGACATTGCACTAATGTTGCTGGTTTCTCAGAAGAAAATAGTGGGCCATTCATAAAATGTAGCTGTGTAGACAGAATCATAGAAATGTAGGGCTGGAAGGGATCTAGTCTAACCCCCTGTGCTGAGGCAGGACCAGCTAAACCTAGACCATCCCTGACAGATGTTTGTCCAACCTGTTCTTAAACTTCCAATGACTGGGATTCCACAAACTCTCTTAGTAACTGTTTCACTGCTTAACTATTCTTATGATTAGAAAGTTTTTCCTAATATTAATTCTAAATCTCCCTTGTGGCAGATGAAGCCAATTTCTTCTTGTTTTACCTTCGGTAGACATGGAGAACAATTGATCAACATCCTCTTTTTAACAGCCCTTAACGTAGTTGAAGGCTGTTATCATGTCCCTCCCTCAGTCTTCTTTTCTCAGGACTAAATTTATCCAGTTTTTATAACAAATGTAAATTGTAACTGAAAGATCAATCTTATGCAGGCAGATTTAACAGGTGGGTCTCTTCTTAGATCTTAATTTTTTGGTTTTGTCCTGTTTTGTTTATAAATCTATGGCAGGAGACCATAGAACTTTGCCATTACTGTATGTAATTGATTCCATATAACCAATTCTAGCTCTTATCTATATCTTTTTCCTTTTATGAATAAACCTTTAGATTTTAGATTCTAAAGGATTGGCAACAGCGGGATTTGTGGGTAAGATCTGATTTGTATATTGACCTGGGTCTGGGGCTTGGTCCTTTGGGATCGAGAGAACCTTTTTTCTTTTACTGCGGTATTGGTTTCAATAACTATTTATCCCCTTAACAAGTGGCACTGGTGGTCATAGTGGGAAACTGGAGTGTCCAAGGGAATTGCTTGTGTGACTTGTGTTAGCCAGTGGGATAAAACCAAAGTCCTCTCTGTCTGGCTGGTTTGCTTTGTCTTAAAGGTGGAAAAACCCCAGCCTTGTAACTGCCCTGCTTTAAGCAATTTGTCCTGAAGTGGCACTCTCAGTTGGGTCCCACCAGCATCATTACAGGATGTCTGTCCAATCGCTCCACCCTGTCACAATCCATCAGTCCAGAGATACAGGGTTCATTCCCAGGGTTCATTCTTATAGCTGTTTTTCCCGGAAAGTAGTCTGGCAAATGTTCCCATCATAGTATGGGTCTGTAAATTTCCCATTGAACACAATGGCCCATGCTTTGAAGTTAGTAGGCTTCTTCATGCTTACAGTTCTAAGGCTTCAATCCCATTTGATGGGCAATTCAATTACAGAGACATACATAATGCATCTAGTTACAGCCACCCAGACAATCCTTCATTAGTTTTCATGAAGTTTTACAGATTAAGTAAATTCTCATCCTAATGCTAACACACCTTTTGATCTAGGGTTAACTAAGTGTCCAGATACACATAATGTAAAACAAGATAAGTGAAGACAATATCATCATCATTGTCTTTTGTTCTAAACTAACAAGTGAATTGGCCTGGTCACATTACAATGCCTTTTGACACACCTTTAATTTCTATTGGCATGCAAGTGAATGAGCCTGCTGCCTTGCTCTGAGCTGGCAACCTGCTAGACAGTATCACAACCCCATCACAGGGTATGTCTGCATTTAGCGTTGGAGGTGTAATTCCCAGCTTGAGGACATACCCAACCCCTCCCCCACCCAGCTCCCAGCCCAGTGTCTTGTCCTGCCCCAAGCCTTGGCGCCTCTCCACTCCTGGCCCCACACCAGCTCCCAGCCTTGGCCACTGGCCACAGCTCCATTCCTGGCCTGGGGCTGAGGCTGGGGGAAAACCCGGAGCGGAGCTGCAACTAGCCATGGGCCTGGCTGCTGGCCTCCACCACAGTTGGGCCGTGGCTCTACTCACGTCTCCACCCCTAGCCTTGGCCCTGGCCTTGGCACTGCTCCCAGCCCCCGACCCCACCCTGCTGTGGCCCCAGCCTTGGCTCCCTTACCCTTGTCCACGTCCCCGCTCCCAACCCTGGCTTCAGTGGGATGGGGGGAGTGGACAGAGGTAAGGGGGGGGCATGACTCTCAAAAGTTTGTAGACTGCTGGTGTAAATGCACCCTAAGCTAGGCTGAACCTGCTATGGCCCCATCATGCAAACGGCTCCTCATTGGAATGTGTCCACTGACATGAATGAGACTGTGCAGGCAGAGGTCTCCCTGTCCACAGAACAGCTGGCGGGATCAGGGCCCAATCCGTTCTGAGCAACACTTAGAGGGGAATGTCTTTTGGTCACTACTAACCTGAGTTAGTATCAAATCAATTGCCTGTGGGATTGATCTTGCACAGTGCTAAGCACCCTAGCCCTAATCTAGCAGAGCACTTAACACAGAGTTAACTTTAATCACTCAAGTAGCCCCCATTAAAGTCTATGGGAGACTATTTGCGTGCTTAAGGTTAAGCAAATGCTTTTATGTATCTTGTTGGATCAGGACCCGAGTTCTCAGCGCCAGGCAGGTTCAAGTACTGAAAGAATCTTACTCAGTCCCTTGAGAGAGCCAGTCTCCCCATGACTAAGGATAACCATTGCTTTAGGTATTTAGGGCCAAAATTTTCAACATCTGTGAGGACCCAGCATTTCTGGGAATCCGGCTCAAGGTATCTTTCAAGTTAGGCAATGAACAATTAAGACGAAAAATCAGACCCCACTTCTGAAAATGGAGGCTCTGCTCTATCGTGCCTCAGTCTGAGTGCGGGCGGACCCCTCTCCTGCAGAGCACCCATTGGACCAAAAGTGCTCAATATCTTTCACGGCTGAACCCTTGAAAATGGGTGGATTCTATCATTAGAGCTTTAGAGTGGAGCTTCTGGTGCTGTCAGCAGGCAATTCCCACACCCTCCCGCCTCTGGCCAGTTTAACCTTGATTAACCTTAGATTTTCAGCAGATTGCAATCAGACATCACTGTTGTCAGTAGGAGAGAATTCCTAGAGTTAATAAACCAGACTGAACTAAGAAATCTTAACATGAGGTCTCTTACTTTCTGTTTTCTGAAGAGGACTTGGCACTTATTTCTGGTGCCAGAAGCTCTTCTTGTCATTGTGTGATAATGTAGTCTTCCCTGAATCCTAAAGGAAACTAGCCCTTTGTGTGGCGAGTGGTTTGAGAATTGTTTCCATGAGTCAACACTGCTAATGTTTATTTCCTTTCTGGTACTTTTCTAAGAAACACAATTGTTGTTTTTAATCTGGGGCCTCTCCAGTTTCTATATTACATTTACCTGTTTTGACTAGGGGAAAACAATAATCCATCTTGCTGGAATGTGCTGCTTCCTGTATCAGTACTAAAATGCGTGGAATGCAATGGCTTTCGGTAGCTGTATTTCATTGTTTTAGTAGAACTTTGCAAGTTTCCCAGTCTTCTGCAGCTGACTTCCACTCAGACCTTTATAGAATCATAGAATATCAGGGTTGGAAGGGACCTCAGGAGGTCATCTAGTCCAACCCCCTGCTCAAAGCAGGACCAATCCCCAATTAAATCATCCCAGCCAGGGCTTTGTCAAACCTGACCTTAAAAACTTCTAAGGAAGGAGATTCTACCACCCCCCTAACGCATTCCAGTGTTTCACCATCCTCCTAGTGAAAAAGTTTTTCCTAATATCCAACCTAAACCTCCCCCACTGCATCTTGAGACCATTACTCCTTGTCCTGTCATCTTCTACCACTGAGAATAGTCTAGAGCCATCCTCTTTGAAACCACGTCTCAGGTAGTTGAAAGCAGCTATCAAATCACCCCTCATTCTTCTCTTCTGCAGGCTAAACAATCCCAGCTCCCTCAGCCTCTCCTCATAACTCATGTGTTCCAGACCCCTAATCATCTTTGTTGCCCTTCGCTGGACTCTCTCCAATTTTTCCACATCCTTCTTGTAGTGTGGGGCCCAAAACTGGACACAGTACTCCAAATGAGGCCTCACCAATGTCGAATAGAGGGAATGATCATGTCCCTCGATCTGCTGGCTATGCCCCTACTTATACATCCCAAAATGCCATTGGCCTTCTTGGCAACAAGGGCACACTGTTGACTCATATCCAGCTTCTCGTCCACTGTCACCCCTAGGTCCTTTTCCGCAGAACTGCTGCCGAGCCATTCCGTCCCTAGTCTGTAGCGGTTCATTGGATTCTTCCGTCCTAAGTGCAGGACCCTGCACTTATCCCTATTGAACCTCATCAGATTTCTTTTGGCCAAATCCTCCAATTTGACTAGGTCCCTCTGTATCCTATCCCTATCCGTATCTACCATTCCTCCTAGTTTAGTATCATCCGCAAATTTGCTGAGAGTGCAATCTACACCATCCTCCAGATCATTTATGAAGATATTGAACAAGACCGGCCCCAGGACCGACCCTTGGGGCACTCCACTTGATACTGGCTGCCATCTAGACATGGAGCCATTGATCACTACCCGTTGAGCCCGACAATCTAGCCAACTTTCTACCCACCTTATAGTGCATTCATCCAGCCCATACTTTTTTAACTTGCTGACAAGAATACTGTGGGAGACCGTGTCAAAAGCTTTGCTAAAGTCAAGAAACAATACATCCACTGCTTTCCCTTCATCCACAGAACCAGTAATCTCATCATAGAAGGCGATTAGATTAGTCAGGCATGACCTTCCCTTGATGAATCCATGCTGGCTGTTCCTGATCAATTTCCTCTCGTGTAAGTGCTTCAGGATTGATTCCTTGAGGACCTACTCCATGATTTTTCCGGGGACTGAGGTGAGGCTGACCGGCCTGTAGTTCCCAGGATCCTCCTTCTTCCCTTTTTTAAAGATGGGCACTACATTAGCCTTTTTCCAGTCGTCCGGGACTTCCCCCGATCGCCATGAGTTTTCAAAGATAATGGCCAATGGCTCTGCAATCTTAGCCGCCAACTCCTTTAGCACTCTTGATGCAACGCATCCGGCCCCATGGACTTGTGCACGTCCAGCTTTTCTAAATAGTCCCTAACCACTTCTTTCTCCACAGAGGGCTGGCCACCTACTCCGCATGCTGTGTTGCCCAGTGCAGCAGTCTGGGAGCTGACCTTGTTCATGAAGACAGAGGCAAAAAAAGCCTTGAGTACATTAGCTTTTTCCACATCCTCTGTCACTAGGTTGCCTCCCTCAGTCAGTAAGGGGCCCACACTTTCCTTGGCTTTCTTCTTGTTGCCAACATACCTGAAGAAACCCTTCTTGTTAATCTTAACATCTCTTGCTAACTGCAGCTCCAGGTGCAATTTGGCCCTCCTGATTTCATTCCTACATGCCCGAGCAACATTTTTATACTCTTCCCTGGTCATTTGTCCAATCTTCCACATCTTGTAAGCTTCTTTTTAATGTTTAAGATCCGCAAGGATTTCACTGTTAAGCCAAGCTGGTCGCCTGCCATATTTACTTTTCTTTCGACACATCGGGATGGTTTGTCCCTGTAACCTCAATAGGGATTCTTTGAAATACAGCCAGCTCTCCTGGACTCCTTTCCCCCTCATGTTATTCCCCCAGGGGATCCTACCCATCAGTTCCCTGAGGGAGTTGAAGTCTGCTTTCCTGAAGTCCAGGGTCTGTATTCTGCTGCTTCCCTTTCTTCCCTGTGTCAGGATCCTGAACTCGACCAACTCATGGTCACTGCCTCCCAGATTCCCATCCACTTTTGCTTCCCCTACTAATTCTTCCCGGTTTGTGAGCAGCAGGTCAAGAAAAGCTCTCCCCCTAGTTGGCTCCTCCAGCACTTGCACCAGGAAATTGTCCCCTACATTTTCCAAAAACTTCCTGGATTGTCTGTGCACCGCTGTAGTGCTCTCCCAGCAGATATCAGGATAATTAAAGTCGCCCATGAGAACCAGGGCGTGCGATCTAGTAGCTTCTGCAAGTTGCCGGAAGAAAGCCTCATCCACCTCATCCCCCTGGTCTGGTGGTCTATAGCAGACTCCCACCACTACATCACTCTTGTTGCTCACGCTTCTAAACTTAATCCAGAGACACTCAGGTTTTTCTGCAGTTTCATACTGGAGCTCTGAGCAGTCATACTGCTCCCTTACATACAGTGCAACTCCCCCACCTTTTCTGCCCTGCCTGTCCTTCCTGAACAGTTTATAACCATCCATGACAGTACTCCAGTCATGTGAGTTATCCCACCAAGTCTCCGTTATTCCAATCATGTCATAATTCCTTGCCTTCACCAGGACCTCCAGTTCTCCCTGCTTGTTTCCAAGGCTTTGTGCATTTGTATATAGGCACTTGAGATAACCTGCTGATCGCCCCTCATTATCAGTATGAGGTAGGAGCCCTCCCCTCACAGACGTTCCTGCCTGTGCTTCCTCCCCGTATCCTGCTTGCCCACTTACTTCATGTTGGACATTCTCCCAAATCCCAATCTATTACATTCTATTTCTCAACTTCTAGTCTCCCTTCCTCCCACTTACTTTTTGTCCTCCTTTGCTGAGTTTTATCTATTTTATGGCCTGATCCTATAAGGCACCAAGCCACCCACAATTCACATTGAAGTCAATTAGGGTGCAGGTTACCAGAGCCACCTATGATCAAGTTATAAACTACTGGGGGGCAGTGACCTGTAGTTTGTGGTTTTTGTATTTGTTGGTAAAGTGCTATGCACACCCATGATACTGAGTCATTAATAACCGGGCAGGACAGACTTGTCTTCAACATGACAGAGTCTGCAGCACCCAGTCATCTTGTTCAAGTTCTATACCCTGGCCTGAACAGGTCCTTTGTGTCAATAATACAAATGGTTTAACAGTTTG
This sequence comes from Caretta caretta, assembly GCF_965140235.1. Lineage (NCBI taxonomy): Eukaryota > Metazoa > Chordata > Testudines > Cheloniidae > Caretta > Caretta caretta. Next base: position 10,262,677 of record NC_134217.1, on the reverse strand, counting down.
AATAGCTTTTCTTGAAGTAGAGTGAGGAAATTGTGCTGGACTAGACAACGCCTTCATAGCTACCCTAATGCAGAGCTCTGTATGGCAGAAAGTCAAGGACCCACTACTAAAATATACAGGCCAAAAGAAGTTTTATAAAGACAGTTAGGATGGGGCCTAAAAAGTAGTTCTTAGAACAGAAAAACACATCCTTAACTATAGTCATGACCAGGTTATGAAAAATACAGTTGCTTATAATATGCCAGTTGTCTCACAGGGACCGCCCAGCACTGTTGATCGTCTGACTTTAGCTGTTGCCTAATCAGGCCCAGATGAAAATAGTGAAGCCAGTGAAAGTGGGAATTTTTTTCTTAATCATGTACTCTGTGCGGCAGCTTTATACCACACTGGGAGAATACATTCATAAAGGTCAGAAATGTGTGAAGATAATGGGAGTGATGACAAAGCAGAGGAGAAATTTCCAATGGATTCAAGAAAACAAAAAAGCGGTCTGTTAAGGAGTATTTTTCTGTGTCTCATGAAGCCTGCATAAGAATTTTCCTAGGTTCATGGCATAAAAATACAAACCAAACTTGTCTGGGAAAGCGTTACAGAATCTGTGGCCCCCTCTTCCTCCGATAATTTATCCTCTTGGAGGCCTCCAACACCTTGTTAAAGTTTGAGGCTGGTATGAGGCTTTGATATCTTGGGGGATCACTGTGGCAACCATCCTGCACTCTTATGAAGGACCCATGGGTCAAACACGTGGTCTTGCACTTGCCACGCCAAGAGTCCTAAACCACTGTGATGCAATAAATTCATTGTACTAGGGAGACTGCACAGATGGTGGATTACTTGCCACACCCATAGGCCCATCTGCCACCCTCACACATCAATACAAATCTCCCAGTACCACGCCTGTAGAAACAAATCAACGCAACCATCCACACAACAACACAACCAATGTACACAATAATCCTAAACACGCACTCCTTCATGGCAGCAAATGCCCCTCCTTCGCTATTCACTCAAATCCACTAACTCTCCCAGCACAACACAGTCCACACATAACAATACAACCAGCACCGACAATAACCCAAACACACACAACCCCTCTCCAGAGCACACCCCTTCTCATTTGCCATCTGCACAAATCAACACAGATCTCCCAGACAACACAATCCAGGCACAAATCAACACATACAACAACAACACAAACAGCATGCATAAAAGCTCCAAACATCACTCTGAAGGCGAGAATGTCTGTTGAGTCAATGCGAAGTGATGGAAACAGCTACAAGCATAACTGAGAACTCTTTTTGTTTAGAATATCCCCAGGTTCAATCAGCACTGGGATTTGTGGTCTGTTACTGTCCAACTGTTAAGTTCCCAGACATTTCTGGCTTTTTTACACATGACTCTGAATTATACCTGGGCAACAGCATTGGTTTTCTGCTCCTGGTGCAAATATAACAATGAGAAACTGTAATGACTCTTGTAATGGTTTAAAATCAATATTGCACACTGGCAAAGAAAGACCCAATCTGAATAATTTAGATCCACTTCCAAATCAGAACTTCCCAAAAGATTTAGGGAGTCAAGTCTTGTGTTCTTGGACCAGCCCATCATTATTCATCAGATGATGTTTGGTATGATATCACCATTACTTCCCAGCGATGTGCAGCACTCACAAGGCAATGCCAGGGTTAGATTACCTGTGCCCTATTCCTTTAAGGATTGAATGTCTGCTGAGATCAAAGGGGGGATGGCTTAGGTTGCAGCAGCAGATTTGTGTGTTGGCTCTGAAAAGACTTAGGCCTTGGCTACACTCACAAGTTGGAGCACATTAAATCAGCCCTAGGTGCCCTAACTCCTGAGGTGTCCACACTGGCAAAGCACGTAGAGCACCGGACTCCGCAGCTGGAGCACCCCTGGTAATCCACCTCCATGGGAAGCACAGAGATTGCTGCACCCCTGCTGGAGTGCCACAGTGTCAGTGTGGACGCCCTGGTCCGTTAGTACGCTCTGACTGGTCTCCAGGAAGTGTCCCACAACGCCTGTTCTAGCCACTCTGGTCATCACTTTGAACTCTACTGCCCTGCCCTCAGGTGACCAACCGTTAGACCCGCCCTTTAAATTCTCTGGGGATTTTGAAAATCCCCTCCTGTTTGCTCAGCCAGGCATGGAGTGCTCTCAGACAATCTTTCCAGGTGACCAGGTGATCCCCAGTATGGAGCAATGGCAAGGTGCTGGACCTCATCAGTGTTCGGGGGGGAGGAAGCTGTCCAGTCCCAGCTGCACTCCAGCCGTAGGAATTACAATACCTAAGGGCAGATATCAAGGGCCATAATAGAAAGGCGCCATGACCAGGACGCACTGCAGTTCAGGGTTAAAGCGAAGGAGCTGTGGAGTGCCTACCACAAAGCGTGGGAGGCAAAACGCCGCTCCGGTGCCACCCCCACGACCTGCCGGTTCTACAAAGAGTTGGACAAGATACTTGGGGGCGACCCCACCTCCACTCCGAAGAGCACCATGGACACTTCAGAGGCTGTGGCAGCCCAGAGTGCAACCAGGCAGGAGGAGGAAAGCAGGAGCGAGGGTGCTGAGGAGGAGGGGGGCCCAGAGCCAGAGGACAGTCCGGCATCCATAGAGGCATGCAGCCAGGAGCTGTTTTCAAGCCAGGAGGAAGGTAACCAGTCGCAGCGGATGGTGCCCGCAGAAGAACAAACAGCAGATGAGGCGCCCGGTAAAGCGGCTTTTATTTTGAGAAGGGAGTTGTTGGATGCAGGTTGTTGGGGCGAGGATGGTTGCAGAAAGAAGGGTTAGGGCTGCATGCATGCCTAGATGCAGAATAGGGTGTTGATATACTCTGTCATATTGTGGTAATCGGCCTCAGTGATCTCTTCGAAGGTCTCATGCAGAAGCTGGGCTGTCTGCTTGTGTAGGTTCCTTGGCAGAGCTACCGTGCTCCTTGTCCCAGTAAGGGTAACATACCTGCACCACTGTGCTGTGAGGGGCAGGGGACCATTGCTGCACACAGGCAAGCCGCATAAGGGCCATGTTGGAAGCCATGTTGTTGCAGAAGACCCTCCGTTGCTTCCCAGGTCACCCTCAGCAGCGAGATTTCTTCCAGGACAAACTCATTGTGTGGAAAATATGAGGACAGTGTTGAGTATAGGGGCCCCCTGAAGCTGTTGGCTCTCCCCAAGGCACAGAAACCCAGAGGACAGTACAGCCCTGGAAAAATCGGTCCCCCCAGTCCCTGTGGTTACTCACCATTTCGGGGCTCTTGTGGGTTATGCACACTTGCCTTGGGACAGGCAGTGTGGGCTATTGTGTGCACTGTGCTCATCTATAAGTACGGGGGAATCATTGCTCTGTCTGGTGTTAACAATGCTGCCTCTGTTAAATGTTGCATTTTGGCTTTACAGATGCAACATTGAGATCCCAGCCGTCCTTGTTATCAATGGCTGAAAGGCTGCAAAGACTCAAGAAGCAGCCACGAAGAAGCAAGGAGGACCTTCTGCATGAAGTCATGCAGCAGTCCCTTACTGAAAATCAAAAAGTACAGGAATGGCGGGAGACCGAAAGGAGGGTCCGCCAGGAGAATGCGGATCGCTGGCACCAAAGCACGGAGCGGCTAATAAGCTTTATGGAGCCCTAATGGACTCGATGCAGGCACTTATAGCACTGCAGATGGAGCAGATCCGCCCCCGCCCCCACCTGCAGCCCTTGTTCCAAAACTCTTTCCCTTGTGGCCCCATGTCAGTGCCAGCCCACTTTCCCCAGCATCCGGTAGCTTCACCACCCAGCCCTGCAAACTACGACCCTTACCCACTGTACTCAACCCCCATCACCATGCATTATAGCCACCCTGAAGTTCAGCACTCTTTGCAAGGCACTCCAGACAGGAGGGCTGAATATGGTAACAGGACATACGCAAATCTGTGGTTGTTCCGTTCCCCACCCCACCCCCTTCCCTCCTCCCACACAGCACAGATGTGTCATGCCATGTGTGTTTCCCCAGCAGTTGTGTTTCTTTTCAATAAATGAATTTTTTGGTTTTGGAAATGTTCTTTATTGCATTAAGTAAAAGATAGCATAGCCCAGGAAAGCAACAGGCACTCCTAGTCAGTGCATCATACGTAGCAAACGCAGATGCCTACTGGCATTGGAACCACTCCCGCGCAGGGCAACAAACATTATTGGTGGCTTTCAGCATCGAATTGCTCCCTCAAGGCATTCCTACTCCTTACGGCCCTGTGCAGGGCCCCTCTAATAGCCCCAGTCTCTGGCTGTTCAAATTCAGCCTCCAGGTGTTCAAGCTCAGCAGTCCATGCCTGAGTGAAGCTTTCACTCTTCCCTTCACAAATATTATGGAGAGTACAGCACGCGGATATAACCGTGGGGATGTTGTCATCGGCCAGGTCCAGCTTCCCACACAGACAGTGCCAGCGGCCCTTTAAACGTCCAAAAGCACTCAACAGTCATTCTGCACCGACTCAGCCTGTTGTTGAACTGCTCCTTGCTGCCGTCAAGGCTACCTGTGTATGGTTTCATAAGCCATGGCATTAAAGGGTAGGCAGCGTCTCCAAGGATCACAATGGGCATTTCGACTTCCTCTACAGTGATCTTCTGGTCCGGGAAGAAGTCCCATCTTGCAGCTTCCTGAACAGGCCTGTGTTCTGAAAGATGTATGCGTCATGCACCTTTCTGGACCAGCCTGCATTAATGTCTGTGAAACACCCACGGTGATCCACAAGCACCTGGAGAACCATAGAGAAATACCCCTTCCGATTTACGTACTCGCACGCTAGGTGGTCTGGTGCCAGAATTGGAATATGCATGCCATCTATCGCCCCTCCGCAGTTAGGGAAACCCGTTTGTGCAAAGCCATCCGCAATGTCACGCACGTTGCCCAGAGTCACGGTTCTTCTGAGCAGGATGCAATTGATCTCCCTGCACATTTGCATCAACACGATTCCAGTGGTCGACTTTCCCACTTCAAACTGATTAGCGACTGATCAGTAGCTGTCTGGAGTTGCCAGCTTCCAAATTGCAATAGCCACCCACTTCTCCACCATCAGGGCAGCTCTCAATCTCGTGTCCTTGTGCCGCAGGGCTGCGGCGAGCTCATCACACAGTCCCATGAAAGTGGCTTTTCTCTTCCGAAAGTTCTGCAGCCACTGCTCATCATCCCAGACTTGCAGGACGATGTGATTCCACCACTCAGTGCTTGTTTCCCGAGCCCAAAAGCAGCATTCCACTGCGGTGAGCATGTCCGTGAATGCCACACGCAATCTTGTGTCATATGTGTTGTGCGAGTCGACATCATCGTCAGACTCCTCACTGTCACTCTGTAACTTAAGAAGTAACTCGACTGCAATTCGTGATGTGCTGGCGAGACCCATCAGCATATTCCTCATCAGTTCTGACTTCATTCCCACAGACCGAAAGGGAAGACAGAGCGCGCAGTACAAAAAACATTGAAAGATGCCGCCGAATGTGGACAGAAGCACAGGGATTGCTGGGATGCGAAGCGATGCATCATGGGGCATTGGGACAGGACCCAGGATGCCCCGTGCCCCCCCTTCCCACAAGCCTCAGTGTCAGAATGGGAAGACGTGCTCTGTGGGATAGCTGCCCATAATGCACTGCTCTGAATGCCGCTGCAAGTGTCGCAAATGTGGCCACGCCAGTGCGCTTGCAGCTGACAGTGTGAACACACGGCAACACTTTCCCTGCTGTTGTCTCCGAGGGCTGGGTTAACTCCCAGAGCTCTACATCTGCAAGTGTTGACATAGCCTTAGAAGCAATGGGATTGTGCAAGCTATGTGTGTTTGGTTTTGGACAATAAGTTTAAAAAAACTCCAGAAAAAAATGGACTCTTATCTAGGAGTGTAAAGTGCTCTTTAGAATACATATACTTTGGATAGGTGGAAATGCCATCATGTAGACTGGAGCCTGTTGAAAATCTGCTGATGATCTCATATCCAGCAATGAACATATTGCTAATAATTGTGAACAATTATTTTTTATTGAAAGCTGATCCTTCATTCTCTGACTGCATTTGTTCCACAGAGGATTTTGAACAGTTAATTTATGCTCAGTGAAGTCATCATCTTCCCACATTCCCCCTTTCCGCTCTACTTCAGTATCTTTCAGCTCAGTAAATCTGAGATTAAACTTGTTTCTTTTAAACTGTACTCCCCAAGCAGGGCAGCAGATGGGAATAAATTTCGCAAATAGGATTTTGCATGTGAAGTTTATATTCAAATTCTATAAAGCAACAATAGCTGGGAGCTAGGCAACTGGGGCTAAATGAAAGACAGACCTGGGAATTGAATTATCTGAAAGAATGAAAGCAGATTTGACCCAATGTACATGTAATTGCTGTCTGTAGAAGGAAGGGTTTGTTGTTCAGATTGTTCTACAAGAACACATACCTATGGAATGCTGCAGAACAAGGAGCCCAAGGTGTTTTGCTTCAAGATGCCAAAGTAGCTGTTGTTGGATAAGACATATCTACATATGATTGACCTGCCTGGGCCACTGTTAACATTTCTGGACAGCTGCTTGTTCCAAGATCACTTCTTACCAGTTGACTTTCAGCTCAGATCTACATTATTTTTGTCGGACACTGGTCTTATAAAAAGCTGACTTTAAACCAGAGGAGAATGGCAAACTACCTCATTGATTTAGGACAGCACATTGATGTGAAAGCAATTTTGCTACCCTACACTTTTGGATAATATTCTGCAAGTGTTATTAGTTTAAAACATTGCACTTGGCTGAAATTTATCCTTGGACTGCATGTAAAGTTCAAATAAAATACCCACATTTACAAAGAGGAAGATGGAAAAAGAGATCACAGCCAGTCTGAGTTGAGATTGACATGTTAACTAAAAGGTATTTAAGTATTTGTCTGCTATGGGAAAATAGCTCATTAAACCTGGTGAGTTTCACTCATCACACAATATTTTGCATACATCTTGCCCCAAGATGTCAGATTTAGAATGAATTACGCCTTATCAAAACATTCTGATTTCCCCAACCACTTGGTATTTGTCTTGGAGGCATACATCCTCTGTGTGATACTTAGCAAAGGTCAATATACTAGAGGAGGGGAGAAAATGTTTACAGATCTATTGATTTCAAAGGATAATTAGAAACATTATAGCTTAACTGACAGAGATAGCTTTATTTGCTGATAGAATTGTGGATTCAGTGCTGATTGAGCCAGGATTGAGGGAAAGGTTATTTAAACTTATTTGAATCCAAAATAGATATAACCCCTCTAAAGTTCAGTGGCTTGTATTAAAACCTGTGCCTGTCAGTAATGCTGTTCACTAACTTTTGGATATGTGAGCTGGAAGAGGAGAGGGTCACTTGGAAAGAGGTTATCAGTATGAAACCCTTCCTCTTCCTTCACCTATGACACTGGCATGAGAGCCATAGAATCTGAAACCTTTCTCTGTACTGATCTAAGGTCATGAGAAGAAATGAGCTGGCAAACCATGACTAACATCCTCTGGGTGTGGTACCTTTTGCATTTCTTCCAAATACACACCAATGAGGTTTCTTGGCTCTCCTGGAACAAGAGTTACCTTGTGATCTTTCAGTTCCTTTCTGAAGAAAGCAAAGAACTTTTCTGTATTCCTGAAGATATGCCAGTGAAGTAGAGGAAGCATTTTCAGTGTGGGCACCTCATTGTACAGCTGAGGGCAGGGAATTGTGAAAGAGAAGAGTCAACATTATATTGTGTTTGGCCTTGTCCTCCATGACCAGGCAAAGTTCAAGGGATCAGTCACTGATAGCAAGCTCATGAGGTGGACACAGGAACTAAACCCATTACTGAAGCATGAGCTAGTAAAGACACTGTGATGTTCAATTCTGAGATTAGTTTTCACTCAGGTGGTTTGTTTTTGTTTTTTCAGCTTTAGTCATTAAAGACTAAGAGATATGAATAGAGTGGGCTGAAAATCAAATACATTTCACAATTCTTGCAAGTATTTTCATTTTAAAGTTTTCAAAAAGAACTGAATTTTTGATTTTCAAAAACATTCAGAGTTTTCTCCTTTCGCCCCTCTTCCCTTCTTTGCCATTGAAAAAGAGGGAAGAAATCACAAAAAAGAAAAGACTGAAAAAAGTCAGTGTTCACTGGAAAAAAACCCTGGAAAATAAACTTTTCTATTAAATGTTCATTCTCTCTCCCCACCACCACCCCCATTTCAGCCAGCTGTACTTGTGAAGGAGCAATGATAAGGCTTGGGAGGAGATACCCTTACTCCGAGTTGAAATGGGAAACATTTCTCAGAGATATATGGTTGGATTGCCAGCCTATTTAAAGATTATGGGCCATCTGCTCCCTTCCACTGCAAGGTGTGAATGAGAGCAAAGAAAAGTTAACCTGGGCAGAAAAGCCCCAAAAGGAGAGGAGAAGAGCAGCATCTCATTGACACAATCCACCCCACTCTCTGGAGTTTCCTCAGAAATCCATCTGACACTCTACAATATTTGGGATCTGTGCATGTGTGTGTTGGAAGTCTGAAGGGCAAGGCCAGGAAAGCTGCTGTCAGCAGCTTGCTACCCAGAGGATCCAATGAATGCCTGTGTGAAAGGTGCTCCTAGCATGACTAACTTTTACTCCATGCCTGTCTCGATTCACAGATGGGGGCATTGGTGGAAAAGCCAATGGCAACACAGCTCCTGGGGGATTCATGCTGCCAGAAGAGGTTGGGAGGGCCAGGCAGGATGGTGGGGAACAGCCCTTTCTCACACAGAACTGAGAGCTTTCTTTGCCTGTGAATCCCTGGGACTTGCAGCATTTGGAGCCCCTGTCCCAAGCAATCTCTGCAACAGCCTCTGCCTGAAGAGCACATTAGTAGAAACTCATGGGAACTTGCTGGATTCTGTGTTTTTTCATGTGGGTTTTATTACAGGAGGATGTAATACTGACCCAAATTCCTCCTCCCCCTCTCTAATATAGTGACTGTATGATACAACATTTTGGAATGAAAAAATGGCTCATTGGCTCTTAGCAGGTCAAAGACCCACTTTTCTGTGTTAGTAGTGTGATGTGCTTAAACTACTGGAATACTTATTTCAGAGGAACAGCCGTGTTAGTCTGTATTCGCAAAAAGAAAAGGAGTACTTGTGGCACCTTAGAGACTAACCAATTTATTTGAGCATGAGCTTTCGTGAGCTACAGCTCACTTCATCAGATGTTTACCGTGGAAACTGCAGCAGACTTTATCTGCTTTAAAGTCTTTAAAGACTTTAAAGTCTGCTGCAGTTTCCACGGTAAACATCTGATGAAGTGAGCTGTAGCTCACGAAAGCTCATGCTCAAATAAATTGGTTAGTCTCTAAGGTGCCACAAGTACTCCTTTTCTTTTTGGAATACTTATGTGATCAGCTAGTAAACTCTAGCTTGCTGGTTAAGGCAGCCATATATTAGCTCTCATGCAGATGATGTTGTTACAAACCTGTTACCTGATTCCAGAGACCAAGTGATAATTTCATATTTTTATTAATCAGATCCATTACGCCCCTCAGTGTCAGATCATCATACTGAAAATGTTTGCTAAACATAATGGAGGAAATGTTGTTGGTCACAGCATGGGGAATGAAGCAGAAAGGGACAAAAGGAGCTCCTATCCCATGAAGGAAAATAAACAAAAGGGAAGGCCCCTGGGCTGTTTGTTAGAGGGTTGTGGGATGAACTTTCCCCCCCCAGCTGCTTTTTACATCAGTCACTCCCATTGAAATTTGACAGTAGCCTTGTAAAATTGTCAAAGAATTGCCAGCCCAGACACAAAATACACTTGTCCATGCTCACCACTGTGATGATAAAAAAATAGATATTTATTCATCTGGTGATAGATGATGAGCATTTTGCAAGGATGCTTCCCTGTCTCCACTCCCACAAAGAAGCCCACCTCCCCCTTGTTCCTGCCCACCACTTTCCCATTAAAAGAAAAAAAACAACTTTGAATACAACGTTTGGGCCAAAATGGCAACCCCAGGAGAGTTTGCAGTATGCGGGCTTTATTTGCCTCATTGAGGGCCTGAGCCAAAGCCCATTGAAGGCAATGGGAATTTTCCTACTGACTCCTGTAGTGAGCTTTGGATTAAGGCCTGAGACCCAAAACTCACTGCCAGTCACTTCATCTGTATAATTACCAAACCTATGATGTGAATTTTAATGCCTGTAAAGTATCCCAGATTGATAGACTTGGAGATGGAAGTAACTCTGTTATCCAAAAACAGGCAGCTGCAGGGCAAATTTACTCATTTGCACTAAATGTGCTCAATCCTTGAGCTGAAAGGAATGTCTCTGAGCCCTGGTCTACACTAGGACTTTAGGTCGAATTTAGCAGCGTTAAATCGATGTAAACCTGCACCCGTCCACACAATGAAGCCCTTTATTTCGACTTAAAGGGCTCTTAAAATCGATTTCCTTACTCCACCCCTGACAAGTGGATTAGCGCTTAAATCGACGTTGCCGGCTTGAATTTGGGGTACTGTGGACACAATTCGATGGTATTGGCCTCCGGGAGCTATCCCAGAGTGCTCCATTATGACCGCTCTGGACAGCACTCTCAACTCAGATGCACTGGCCAGGTAGACAGGAAAAGAACCGCGAACTTTTGAATCTCATTTCCTGTTTGGCCAGCGTGGCAAGCTGCAGGTGACCATGCAGAGCTCATCAGCACAGGTGACCATGATGGAGTCCCAGAATCGCAAAAGAGCTCCAGCATGGACCGAACGGGAGGTACGGGATCTGATCGCTGTTTGGGGAGAGGAATCCGTGCTATCAGAACTCAGTTCCAGTTTTCGAAATGCCAAAACCTTTGTGAAAATCTCCCAGGGCATGAAAGACAGAGGCCATAACAGGGACCCGAAGCAGTGCCGCGTGAAACTGAAGGAGCTGAGGCAAGCCTACCAGAAAACCAGAGAGGCGAACAGCCGCTCTGGGTCAGAGCCCCAAACATGCCGCTTCTATGATGAGCTGCATGCCATTTTAGGGGGTTCAGCCACCACTACCCCAGCCGTGTTGTTTGACTCCTTCAATGGAGATGGAGGCAATACGGAAGCAGGTTTTGGGGACGAAGAAGATGATGATGAGGAGGAGGTTATAGATAGCTCACAGCAAGCAAGCGGAGAAACCGGTTTTCCCGACAGCCAGGAACTGTTTCTCACCCTAGACCTGGAGCCAGTACCCTCCGAACCCACCCAAGGCTGCCTCCTGGACCCAGCAGGCGGAGAAGGGACCTCTGGTGAGTGTACCTTTTAAAATACTATACATGGTTTAAAAGCAAGCATGTGAAAGGATTACTTTGCCCTGGCATTTGTGGTTCTCCTAGATGTAGTCCTAAAGCCTTTGCAAAAGGTTTCTGGGGAGGGCAGCCTCATTGCGTCCTTCATGGTAGGACACTTTACCACTCCAGGCCAGTAACACGTACTCGGGAATCATTGTAGAACAAAGCATTGCAGTGTATGTTTGCTGGCATTCAAACAACATCCGTTCTTTATCTCTCTGTGTTATCCTCAGGAGAGTGAGATATAATTCATGGTCACCTGGTTGAAATAGAGTGCTTTTCTTCAGGGGACACTCAGAGGAGCCCATTCCTGCTGGGCTGTTTGCCTGTGGCTAAACAGAAATGTTCCCCGCTGTTAGCCACAGGGAGGGGGGAAGGTTGAGGGGGTAGTCACGCGGTGGGAGGAGGCAAAATGCGACCTTGTAACGAAAGCACATGTGCTATGTATGTAATGTTAACAGCAAGGTTTACCCTGAAAGAGTGTAGCCACTGTTTTATAAAATGTGTCTTTTTAAATACCGCTGTCCCTTTTTTTTTCTCCACCAGCTGCATGTGTTTCAATGATCACAGGATCTTCTCCTTCCCAGAGGCTAGTGAAGCTTAGAAAGAAAAAAAAACGCACTCGCGATGAAATGTTCTCCGAGCTCATGCTGTCCTCCCACACTGACAGAGCACAGACGAATGCGTGGAGGCAAATAATGTCAGAGTGCAGGAAAGCACAAAATGACCGGGAGGAGAGGTGGTGGGCTGAAGAGAGTAAGTGGTGGGCTGAAGACAGGGCTGAAGCTCAAATGTGGCGGCAGCGTGATGAGAGGAGGCAGGATTCAATGCTGAGGCTGCTGCAGGACCAAACCAGTATGCTCCAGTGTATGGTTGAGCTGCAGCAAAGGCAGCTGGAGCACAGACTGCCACTGCAGCCCCTCTGTAACCAACCGCCCTCCTCCCCAAGTTCCATAGCCTCCACACCCAGACGCCCAAGAACGCGGTGGGGGGGCCACCGGCCAACCAGCCACTCTGCCACAGAGGATTGCCCAAAAAAAAGAAGGCTGTCATTCAATAAATTTTAAAGTTGTAAACTTTTAAAGTGCTGTGCTTAAAGTGCTGTGTGGCATTTTCCTTCCCTCCTCCACCACTCCTCCTGGGCTACGTTGGTAGTCATCCCCCTATTTGTGTGATGAATGAATAAAGAATGCATGAATGTGAAGCAACAATGACTTTATTGCCTCTGCAAGCGGTGATTGAAGGGAGGAGGGGTGGGTGGTTAGCTTATAGGGAAGTAGAGTGAACCAAGGGGCGGGGGGTTTCATCAAGGAGAAACAAACAGAACTTTCACACCGTAGCCTGGCCAGTCATGAAACTGGTTTTCAAAGCTTCTCTGATGCGTACCGCGCCCTCCTGTGCTCTTCTAACCGCCCTGGTGTCTGGCTGCGCGTAACCAGCAGCCAGGCGATTTGCCTCAACCTCCCACCCCGCCATAAACGTCTCCCCCTTACTCTCACAGATATTGTGGAGCACACAGCAAGCAGTAATAACAGTGGGAATATTGGTTTCGCTGAGGTCTAAGCGAGTCAGTAAACTGCGCCAGCGCGCCTTTAAACGTCGAAATGCACATTCTACCACCATTCTGCACTTGCTCAGTCTGTAGTTGAACAGCTCCTGACTACTGTCCAGGCTGCCTGTGTACGGCTTCATGAGCCATGGCATTAAGGGGTAGGCTGGGTCCCCAAGGATACATATAGGCATTTCAACATCCCCAACAGTTATTTTCTGGTCTGGAAATAAAGTCCCTTCCTGCAGCTTTTGAAACAGACCAGAGTTCCTGAAGATGCGAGCATCATGCACCTTTCCCGGCCATCCCACGTTGATGTTGGTGAAACGTCCCTTGTGATCCACCAGAGCTTGCAGCACTATCGAAAAGTACCCCTTACGGTTTATGTAGTCGCCGGCTTGATGCTCCGGTGCCAAGATAGGGATATGGGTTCCGTCTATAGCCCCACCACAGTTAGGGAATCTCATTGCAGCAAAGCCATCCACTATGACCTGCACATTTCCCAGGGTCACTACCCTTGATATCAGCAGATCTTTGATTGCGTGGGCTACTTGCATCACAGCAGCCCCCACAGTAGATTTGCCCACTCCAAATTGATTCCCAACTGACCGGTAGCTGTCTGGCGTTGCAAGCTTCCACAGGGCTATCGCCACTCGCTTCTCAACTGTGAGGGCTGCTCTCATCTTGGTATTCATGCGCCTCAGGGCAGGGGAAAGCAAGTCACAAAGTTCCATGGAAGTGCCCTTACGCATGCGAAAGTTTCGCAGCCACTGGGAATCGTCCCAGACCTGCAACACTATGCGGTCCCACCAGTCTGTGCTTGTTTCCCGAGCCCAGAATCGGCGTTCCACAGCATGAACCTGCCCCATTAGCACCATGATGCATGCATTGGCAGGGCCCATGCTTTCAGAGAAATCTGTGTCCATGTCCTGATCACTCACGTGACCGCGCTGACGTCGCCTCCTCGCCCGGTATCGCTTTGCCAGGTTCTGGTGCTGCATATACTGCTGGATAATGCGTGTGGTGTTTAATGTGCTCCTAATTGCCAAAGTGAGCTGAGCGGCCTCCATGCTTGCCTTGGTATGGCGTCCGCACAGAAAAAAGGCGCGGAACGATTGTCTGCCGTTGCTCTGACGGAGGGAGGGGCGACTGACGACACGGCTTACAGGGTTGGCTTCAGGGAGCTAAAATCAACAAAGGGGGTGCCTGTACATCAAGGAGTATTTCAGGCAGGACTTCACGGAGGGTTCCAATAAGAAATGGTGCACCTAAGTTATCGTTCTTATTGGAACAAGGAGGTTAGCCTGGCCTCTGATTGATATGTGGCTAGATTTACCTCGCTGCACCTTCCCTGTGGGTGACTGCAGTGTGACCTAGAGGAATGAGTCCCCTAGACAGGGGAGGAGGCAAATGAGTACAAAAGAAATCTGGTCTATTTCTTGTTTTGATATACTCCATCTATCTTTTACATCTTTGGCTGGCAGCAGATGGTGCAGAAGGACTGCATGCCATCCACATCTCATGGCTGCTCGGCAGAAGATGGTACAATACGACTACTAGCAATCCTCATCTCTTGCCTGCCTGGCAGAAGATGGTACAGTACGACTGCTAGCAATCCGTATCGCCTGCTCACCATAAGATGGTTCAATAGGACTGACTGCAGGACTAAAGAGAATGACCTGGTCAAGTCACTCCAAATTTAGTCCCTGCGCCCATGTCTGCCCAGGCGCTCCCAGCCGACAGTGGCCAGGAGCACCTCGGACATGACGAGGACGACTACCAGTCGTATTGCACCGTCTGCTGCCAGAAGGCAATGGGTTGCTGCTACTGTGTAGCAAAGCCGTACCGCGTCTGCCAGCACCCAGGAGACATAGGGTGACGGTTACCTGAGTGGGCTCCATGCTTGCCGTGGTATGGCGTCTGCACAGGTAACTCAGGAAAAAAGGCGCGAAATGATTGTCTGCCCTTGCTTTCACGGAGGGAGGGAGGGAACGGGGGCCTGACGATACGTACCCAGAACCACCCGCGACAATGTTTTAGCCCCATCAGAGTGCTCCATTGTGACTGCTCTGGACAGCACTCTCAGATGCCCGATTGTTTGCCGTTGCTCTGACGCCGGGAGGGGCGACTGAGGACACGGCTTACAGGGTTGGCTTCAGGGAGCTAAAATCAACAAAGGGGGTGGCTTTACATCAAGGAGTATTTCAGGCAGGACTTCACGGAGGGTTCCAATAAGAAATGGTGCACCTAAGTTATCGTTCTTATTGGAACAAGAAGGTTAGCCTGGCCTCTGATTGATACATGGCTAGATTTATCTCGCTGCACCTTCTCTGTGAGTGACTGCAGTGTGACCTAGAGGAATGAGTCCCCTAGACAGGGGAGGAGGCAAATGAGTACAAAACAAATCTGGTCTATTTCTTGTTTTGATCCACTCCATCTATCTTTTACATCTTTGGCTGGCAGCAGACGGTGCAGAAGGACTGCATGCCATCCACATCTCATGGCTGCTTGGCAGAAGATGGTACAGTACGACTGCTAGCAGTCCGTATCGCCTGCCCGCTCACCATAAGACGGTTCAATAGGACTGACTGCAGGACTAAAGAGAATGACCTGGTCAAGTCACTCCAAATTTAGTCCTTGCGCCCATGTCTGCCCAGGCGGTCCCAGCCGACGTGGCCAGGAGCACCTCGGACATGACGATGACGGCTACCAGTCGTACTGTACCGTCTGCTACCACAAGGCAAGGGGTTGCTGCTATTGTGTAGCAATGCCGTACCGCGTCTGCCAGCACCCAGGAGACATAGGGTGACGGTTACCTGAGCGGGCTCCATGCTTGCCGTGGTATGGCGTCTGCACAGGTAACTCAGGAAAAAAGGCGCGAAACGATTGTCTGCCCTTGCTTTCACGGAGGGAGGGAGGGAACGGGGGCCTGACGATACGTACCCAGAACCACCCGCGACAATGTTTTAGCCCCATCAGGCATTGGGATCTCAACCCAGAATTCCAATGGGCAGCGGAGACTGCGGGAACTGTGGGATAGCTACCCACAGTGCACACTCCGGAAGTCGACTCTAGCCTCGGTACTGTGGAAGTGCTCCGCCGAGTTAATTCACTTAGTGCACTTAGAGCATTTTCTGTGGGGACACACACACTCGAATATATAAAACCGATTTCTAAAAAACCGACTTCTATAAATTCGACCTTATTCCGTAGTGTAGACATACCCTCAGAGTTTAGGGTAGCTAACTTGACAAGTTTATTCAGCTGCGGGCTGCCACTCACTGTGTAGCTGCACCCTGGGGGGAAGACTGCCAAAAGGATTTCCATTTGTGGTGGGTTTTATTTTTGTATATGTACCATCAGTCCATAAAGATCTGGACTGAGACGAGAAGACTAGGGGTATCTGTGGGTTGTTTTTTGCAGCTCCAAAATAATCTTTTTAATTGAAAATATCTATGCAGTCAATTTTATAACTCAAAATGGATAGTGAAGGGTACTCCCACTGGTTGAGAAATAGGTACTGGATTTTACATGCATGGGATGTTGAGATCCTATGCAGCAAGCTCACTGGTTAATATGCCTTGTTCTACCACACCCTGCCTACAGCTTATAACAGCAATGACAATTTTGCTGGAGAGCATTCACAGGTGATGAGTGATGTTCTGGGATCCCTTAGGCTGTGCCTCAGAAAATCAGTTTCTTCCATTCAGTCCTTAATTCCCAGGAAATGCCTGGTGTTTGATGATTCTTGCTTAATGTGACAATGAATACTACAATATTCTTACCTATAGCAAATATGTTACTTAATCAGAGTCCTATATTTACTATGTGTCTAATCACTATTCTCTTTATTTCATGTTCTGGTTGATGCTTGTACAAAACGGTGGTTTGTATCCTTGCTGTATTACTTTGTATCCAGGTATCACAGTCTAGTTTTGTTTCGCTCTTGTACCATTGTGAAAAGTGCAACGGAGACATTAAATCAAACAGAAAAGGGAGAGGTAAATTGATTGCAGGGGGGAATGGAGAAGAGGCTTGGTGGGGTATTCTCAGCCATGATGCACCTTTAGTTGGAGCCCCTGAATTGATGTAATCAAGTGCAACTGAGGATAGTTAGGCTCAAAGCCTTTTAATGAAGCTGAGCACTCTCATGCTGGCTTGGTCACCTAGAGGACCGGGCAGAGAGCTCTAGAGGTAAAAGAGGTAATTCTGAAATTCCCTTGGCAAGCCTAGTGGACAGGAGGTACCTGCACATTCACGGTAATGAACTATTCAAATACCATGCTGGGCCAGGGCAGGTGGGGGGATTAACAGAGTGCTTTGGATCCGAGAAATTAAATCAAGATCTAGCCCACAAATCCTGCCACTGTTGTTGTCTGGAAGGAGGGTCTTACAGCTGCAATCAAAATCAAGGGAAGGACAGGAAATAAAAGGGAGGAGGAACACTTAAGGCCAGTAGAGTATGTTTCTAAGCAGCCTGGATGGCAGCCTAGATGGCAAGGACCCCAAAGGTGACAAGCTGGAAGGCAACAGGGGCTTTGATGGGGTGGGGGAAGGTCAGGGTACAGACTGTTTTCACATCTGTTGAGAAGGAGAGTGTAATTAGATCGCTGAGGCAAGGCAAAGCCTGTACTGTATGTATATATATTTACTAGTACTAGAATTGTGACTCCACGTTGGATGAGGATAAACTGGGTTTAGGTTACTGGGCAGATTAATCAAGAATTACCCCTCCACACAGCCACCCAATCATGAGCAGTGGTTCAGTCTCTAACACCTGGAGAGGCTCAGCTGGTGTACTGGCTTTGGCTGCTGCACACACAATCATAGAGTAATGTCTGATACTTTTGCACCTCTCTAATCTCTCTTCCCAAGACTTGCTGGAGCATGGTAACAGAATAGGGCATGGGGTTCTATTCTAATTATTATTTAGAAAGTCTTCTAAGATAAGCAGGTATGAAAAAAATCCTTTTAAAAATTCTTCCCATACCATTACAATTTCCAGCAGAGTGTGCTGAATAGCTTGTACTGCCTTCTACTGGATTGTAGATGTATGGCTGACCTGCCCAGTGTTTCTGTTCCCTCTGCTGCCTAAGCTAATGCAGCTACTATTTTAATTCTACAGGTAGAGGCTTGTGTTTGTTTTCTTCCTACGTATCATGCATATGGTTAGCTCATTGCAATAGCAGGGTCACCTAAATTAACTTTCCCATGTTTTCCTCAAGGGATTGTAGCAAACAGATAGTCTCATCCAGATTCTTTTCTGCAATAGATTTCTTGCCCAGCCCCAAATTTCTGAGTAACACCAATGAAAATGGACGTTGTATGTTCCATGCTTGGCCATAGGGGACTCCAAATTATGCCTATAAGAGGGCAGTGGAGAGCTAAATTCTTGCATCAGATCCAGGAGGTAGATCTGAGATGAATAGTCTAGTGGTTGGAGCAGATGACTGACATACCTATTTATTTATTCTTGACTGCTACTTACTTATTCTGTGGCCGAGGCAAGTCACTTAACTTCTCTGAGCCTCAGTTTCCTACACTGTATGATATTTATGAGAATTTTCAAGGAAAGCCTGATGTAAGTACAAAGTTATTTCTATTTTACTTATCTCCTTAACAAAGAGCAGGATCTCTCTTGATAGGGAGAAGACCATGCCTTCCTTCTTACCAGTTCCTCCAGAAGTTCCCTCATCCACCAGCATCCCCTCTATCTTGGTGGGGGGGAGGGGCTAGAGCATCAGTCAATTTTCCCTCATCCAGGCTTTCTGACTTAGTCAGGTACTGGGAAAGTAATGGGTGCACTGTGACAGTAAGATGAATAAGAGATCTAGAGCTGTATATTGCTAGCAGGGCACAAAAATATTCCATCTCTTAGGTGGAATAGCTGATGCATAGCATTCATCTCAGATGCAGAAACTACTAGGGAAATGTGTGGCCATGGTCTAGTCACACAGTACTACTCATAAATTGCTGAATACACTAAATGTGAAGATAAAGAGAGAGACTGTAAAGTGGTTTGGGATCCTACAGGATTAAATATGCTATGTAGAATAAAAAGCAATTAAGTTATCTTTCATTAAAAATGATCCTGAAATTCTTTTGAACATTGTTGTAAATAATACAACTACAGAATTTCTATAATGAACAAGAGCAAAATCAATGAGAAATTGAGAGGTACTGGCAAGGGAGAAAATTTTCAGGTGAGTTTTGAAGCAAAGATTTGGTGGGGCAGAGAGTTCAAGGAAGACTTTTCCAGATGGAGGATGCTACAAAGAGGGCTCTTGTATCACGACAGTATAGAGGGAGTCAGAGAATGTTGATTTAATTAAAAACCATCCGCCCATCCTCACCAAAAATTGAAGACCACACAAAATCGATTGGGAAACTTGTAAGTATTCTTTTGCAACCTTTTTCTTTTAATGACAATATCTGACATGTCCGTTTCAGGTGTGCTAGTAAATTTGACACCTTTTCTGGTTAGAAAAGGCACCTCTCTTGCTGCCGGCAGTCCATGGATGAAGCCAGCAGGCATCCTTCCCAAGTATAAGCTAAAGATCGGCCTGTGTTCTTCTGCCAGCTGAAATGACCGTTACTACTTAGAATTTGCTGCGGTGGGAGTGGCAAGTCCAGCCTACTTTTGATATTTGTATTACTGAAGGGCCGGGAGGCCAGAAAACCACTGTGCGTGTCACTGTACAAACCTAGAACTAAAAGACCGTTCCTTCCCCAAAGAGCTGACCCTCTAATATAAGAGAACAGGTGGATACAGGGAACACCCTCTGCTCCTGAGAGGATTACCGTGATCAATGTGATAAGCAGTGGTCTCGGCACACCAGCGGCTTACCCGTTCCGGGGCTCTTTGTAGGCATCGCAGAGGAGGGTTAAGACTGGATTTAAAAGAGGGCAGTGTGGTGGTATAGTGAATTTTTATGGGGAGATGGTGGAATTTGTTTGACTATCCATCCTTAACTAGTGGTGAAGTGGAACAGAATATCCGATTTTTTTTATTTTATTATAGAGGAAAACCAGGCCAAGGGAAGGTGTTGAGGAAAAAGGAATTTTAAAAGGGAAACCTGGTGAGCTATTTCTGTATTGACAATGGAGGCTCTCTTTGTTTTGTTAGGCTGGCACTTATTTAAAAAAAAACAAAAACGCTCTAGGGCTGTCTTTACTGTCTAGGGCCTGATAGGCAGAGGCCTGTATTGGGGGCTGTGTTGCTCTATTCTGCCCTAGGGGGAACTCAGAAGGTATTGTGCTTCAATGAAATATCCTTGAGTTTCCTGGTATAGGAGGTAGACATGGCTCCAACCTTCTTCTCCTCTGTCTACACTGTAACATTAGTCCGTGATAGGCTAGACGAACTCAGTTGCTCATGTGTGACCATTCCCACTGCAAAGTCCGACCCACATTACTGTGTCTCCACTTTTTCTGAACTTGCTCATATGTGTTGGGGGGGGGGGTATCCCATGATTTTGTGCTGAAATGCTGTAGGATTTTTTTCTCAGTTAATTGTGTGTGCTCATTTTGGATGGATTTCTTGTAGGTGTTTAGGAATTTGATTTAGGAATCGAGAGGAAGAGTGTGACCCTGCATTCCAGATGTTCCAGCAATCCAAAACTGATAAAAGGAAATACTTTTCATATTATGCATAATTTAGACTGTGGAGTTTATTGCTTCAGGATGCCATCGAGGCTAAGGATTTAGCAAGAGTCAAAGAGGGATTGAGTGGTTTTTATGGATAACCAGAATATCCAGACTTACAGTAGTTAATATTTCAAAAATATTCTTTTGAAGGGATATAAAACCTCATGCTTAAGGGCTTTAGTTCATCTCCAGCTATTTGGGGATTAGGATGAGACCTTCATGGGGATGGATTATCCCACATCTGCCTACTGCAATGTTCTCACATCTTCCTCCGAAGCAGCTGATGCTGCCCAGTGTCAGACACGGTGTACTGGACTAGATGGACCATGGGTCTGATCCAGTCTGGCAATTTCTGTGTTCCTAGAAATATTCCTAAACCACCTCCTTTAAAGACTTCCCTCACTCCCATGAATATATATCTCTTTCTAATTCCATTTCTGACAACAGGGGACCAACACTGAATCTTGCCTTGGTTTTGCTATATAATAAATAACTGACATGAAGTGCACCGATCCCCTCCTCCTCCTGACCATATACATTATGTTAAGTCATTGTTAGATATTGGAAGGCCTGCAGGAAAGGGAGCCCTTACCCGATCTAAATTCTCATAGGGTTGTTCACATTCATCTGCAGCAAGTTTCCAACAAATGGAAGAGCCCAAGGTCCTGTGGGGGAAGTCTGTGGGGTAGACAGACAACCAAAGATGTATTAAGAGTAAGAGAAATGAGCAGCAGGATGGAAGCTTCCATGGTGATCAGAGCAAGAGGGATAAAATAACAGCTTGGATTGAATTTC
Organism: Caretta caretta; assembly: GCF_965140235.1. Taxonomy (NCBI): domain Eukaryota; kingdom Metazoa; phylum Chordata; order Testudines; family Cheloniidae; genus Caretta; species Caretta caretta. The sequence goes on along the minus strand of NC_134217.1, from coordinate 10,241,384 downwards.
GGATGCGACGGGCTGAGGCGTGAGTGTGCGCCCACAGATGCAATGCTGTGCTGCCGGCTGTGCTGTTTGGAGATGAATTTTTGCACAGGAGAGTGCAACTCTGCAATCAATCTTTTTCAAGCCATTTTGTGTGGGGTGAGTGTGTGCGTGGGGGTGTGTGAATCATTTGTAACTTCCTGTCATCGCTATGCGACAAGGAAAGGGAGCCTTCTGTTTCTAAATTAGAACTGGTTAGACTAGCTGAAAGAATGCAGCCTGTTCCCAGGCCAGTCATACCAACTGGCAGATGCTTAGGGTATGCCTGTGGTTTGGAGACTGTACTGGCATAGTGATGTCAGCATAGCCCTGTAGCATAGCCTCAGCCTACACCAACAGAAGGAATTTTTCCCTTCGTGTAGGAACGCCAGCTCCTATGTCTAAATATATTCTGAGTAGCTGCAGAACAACTGTAGAAATGTGCATCTGGGATCCTGAAAGGACAAGGGTTATGTGATTTCTCCATCGCTGGCAACTTTTTTGATCAACACAGAAGCATTTTTCTGTTGGCAAAGCCGTGTGTACACTGAGGGTTAGACTGTTGCAACTATGTTGGTCAGGGGCGTGTTTTTTTTTTTTTTTCAACCTAACTTTTAACTGTAGGCCATACCCCAGGTGGTCCACAAAAGAACAAGCAGGCTTGGTAGAGTGAAACCAAGATGTGGTGACCGTTTTGGGAAGGTCAGCCAGTGTTCCACTGGGAATGCTCACTGGGGGGAAATGGTCAGAACTGGTAACCATGGTGAATATAGCACACATTCCTAGGGCTGTTAGCTGATGCCCTGTAAATGCAAATGGTTACTTCTGGGGGCATTCTATGCCCCCCCCCCCCAAATTCTGCATCAAAAAATTAAAAATTCTGTGCACAATATTTTAAAATTCTGCAAATTTTGTCAAAATAACACTACATAATCATGCCACTTTTATTTATTTTGGTAATTTATTTCAAAATACCTGTCAGCAAGTATGTCTTTAATAATACAGACACACACAAAAATTCCCCCAGGAGTAGAGAGTTAAAGAAACCCCTATGGCAACCCAGTTCCTGTTTCTCTGCACCCTTCCTCCCCTCAGAGCCCAGCTGGGGGGCCAGACATCCATAACCCCTCCCCCCAGAGCCCACCTGAAGGGCCCCCCCCAGCCAATACACCCGAACCCCTTCCTCCCCAGAGCCCAACTGCGGGGCCCTCCCAGCCCAGATACCCACACCCTGTCCCGCTCCAGAGCCCAGCCACAGGCCCCCGTGGCCCAGATACCTGCACTCCTCCCGCCCAGAACCCAGATTCGGGGCCCCCTTGCCCAGACGTCCATCCCCTTCCTCCCCCCACCACCCGAGCCCAGGGATCCAGAGGGATAAACAGCCTGATGCTCAGTCCCAGGCTTGCACGGAGTTTCCTCCGTGCCGCCCTCTCCTTCCCTCAGGGCAAGCTGGGAACTGCAGCTGCCAGTAACCTTCTAGTTACCTCTCCCTCCTCCCAGCAGTGTCTTCTTTGTTCAAGCTGGGCTTTGCCAAATCCAATGGCCCCTAGTGGCGGATAGCAGCACTGCAGCCCGTTTCTATGGGGGAAAGGAAATTCTGCGTGCATGTTAATTTCTGCGAAATTCTGCATTGCGCAGTGGCGTAGAATTCCCCCAGGAGTAAAATGGGGTGAGATAGAGATGGAGTCCTGCTCATACACACTAAGGAGGCAGACAGCTGTAGAAAACAAGCAATTTCTAAGTATAGGGTTTACCCATCTGTGTTTTGCTAATTGCAGTTTTCCAAGTAGACTTCAGCTAAGCAGGTTCCATTGTTATGCAGGTTTATTCAGTAACTGAGGATTGCTGAGGGCTTCTCTATACTTGAAACTTGCTGTGGGGTTTTTTGTGTATCGCCCTTAAGTTGTATGTAGGAAGTGTTATGAGAGCATTGACTTAAAAAATACATTATCTCGTGGGTAAGGTACTTCTTCCTCATGTCACTGTAGTCACACAGCACAGTGATGTTTTGAAACAAGTATTTTGCATTCTGGTCAGACACCCCATGGTGCATTTCTCTGCCACCATGCTGTATGAATTCTGGGATTTTTCATCCTATGCTTTGTAGTATACCTACTGAAGGCAATGAAATTCTGGGTTCAGACTAAATAATTATCTATCTTCATCCCCTCATCAATCTGGATTTGTGAGCCAGCACCATTTTCAAAGTGTTTGCAAGGCAGCATGGAGGAAGCATTGGTGATGAATGTAAACGGGCTGCAATCCCCATGGTGATGAATATAAACGGGCTACTGCAAACATAGCATGCAATGACTTCAGATCTGGGGTGATAAGGACACCTGAGGAGGAGGCTGAAATTGAGCAGATGCTTCTACATCTTTTCTTGAAGCAGCTTCATTTGGCTGACAACATGACTGTATTGTCGTCCAACTAGCACTGACTGGTAGGACAGGATAATGCTGCAGACCTGGGATGAACAGCCGAGGTGGCAGAACTTCAGGATGTCAGAAGCCATTTTCCTAGAAACCTGAGTGGAGCTCGCCCCAGAGCTGCAGTGGTGGAATACTTACATGAGAGTTCTCTTCAGCCTGGAGAAACACATGGCCATCGCTATCTGGAAGCGCATCTCCCCCAGTTGCTACTGATCAGTAGTTAACCAGTTTATTCTTGGTACACTGGCTGTTGTCATGGCAATGTGCACTCCTATCAAGAAAGTGCTGTCCCCCCAGGTCATAAGGCTGGTCAACGGCCAGGAGGTTATTAATGGGTTTGTGTGGTTGGAGTTCCCAAATGGTACTGGGGACATCAATGGGACACATGTGCCTATTCTTTGCTCCCCATACCATGCCTCAGAGTTCATCAGCTGAAAGGGTTATTTCTCCATGATGTTACATATGAGGTGGTCTGGAAAAATCCATGAAGACAGGATCTTTAGAAACTCTGGACTGTTCTTTTTTGCAAAAAGAAATAGAACATTCGCTCCAGTGGTCACTATGGACATTGATGGTGCTGCCATTTCTCTGGCCATTATGTGAGAACAAGCTTACCCTAATTTTCCCTGTCTTATAAAGACTTTTACTGGACAATTGGATGGGTGAATGGAACCCTGAGTAGCTGCAGAACAACTGTGGAAATGTGCGTTTGGGAGACTGAAAGGACCGAGGTTATAGTGAATCACTAACAATTTTTAGATCAAGATTTGATCATTTTCTGAAAGATATCCCCTACTTCAAACAGGAATTAATTCAGGGAAACCACATGGCCTGTGTTATGCAGGAAGTTCAGACTAGATGATCACAGTGATCCCTTCTGCCTTAGAATCTGTGAGGAGTCTGATATCCAGGCTGATGAGAAGAAGTAGTTCCCTTTTATGATAACAGCTTGTATTTTGCACAGCCTTTCTGACAGCGAGCCTGGCCGATAGATTGGAGGAGAGGGAGGTTGTCAGAATATTTTGACCAGCTGGAGAAGGTATCTGCCATGCTGCAACTACTTGGGGTACGGAGTCAGGGATGCACTGAGCTCCTACCCTGAAGCTAGGGGTCACTTGTGAACAAAGTATATGCTTTTGCATCAGGATTACTGCACATGTATTAATGTATGTATGCAGTGCTAAAAGGCTTATGGCCAGGCCATCTGTAGGATTCTAGTATACTTTACAGTGTTAAACTCCCACAGTATATATCTGGATTTTATTACAGTACAGGTGGAGGTGTTCTAGACACAGAGCCATAACTATGAAGACACTTTTAATAAATAGGCCAGTGTAAACATTTTGGCTAGTTAAAACCCTCATAAATAACTATGTGCAAACTGAAAAAACAATAAAACCTTTCAATTTATAAACGTGAAGCGTGCAGACAAGTTTCTGCTTCTAAGGTTACAAATGGGTGTATGTAAGGTGCTCAAAATTGTTCTCTGCATCTTGGGATATGGGATAGTGGTAGCAGGGCATCTCTTTCTTGTGGGTGAGGGAGTTAGGGGGGGTCTCCCATTGTCCACTCATGGCTCAGTTGTCTGTGTAAGGATAAGGCCTTTGTCTGCAGCCATATTGTAAGGCCTAAAGCCTTCATCTGCAGCCAAGCAGCAGCCATTAGCTGAGAAGCAGGAAGTCCCATCCTCACATTCCATTAATTACATTAAAACAATGTAATATCAGGCTGTTAAGAAGGAGACCCTGTCCTAGTGGCCCCCACTATCACCAGATAAAGAAACAGATCTTAAGATGGTTTAGAGAAAACTTAGTTTGATGGCATCCTGCTTGTCAAGAAATCACTGATCAGTAGTTGTGGTTGTGAAATCCCATTTCTTTATTGTTTTGTCATCATGGTCCCCACTTCCTTATTATTTATCTGTGCGGTCTCTGTCTGGGTCTTTAATTTTCTGTCTGTTACATAATTAATTTTACTAGGTGTAAATTAAGATGGTGGAGTAGGATTGGTTAAAGAATTTTGTTACACTATGTTAGGATTGGTTAGAAAAATTTTAGCATAACAATAGGTTAAGGGACAGCTAAAAAAGACGCAAATTTCGCTATATAAACTGGGGTCCAAAAGGAAGTAGTGTGACTTTACTTACACCAATTATTTAGCACGTGCTATGGAAACTGCATTTAACATGACACAGAATTGTCCTTACTAATCATTTATGGTACAGTAGTTCCTAGAAGCCCAAAACAACACTGTTGTACTGTGGTAGGTGCTATACAAACACAGCATAAGGCCCGGTCTACTAGATAAATTGAAACTGATTTAGTTAATCCAGTGTGAGTGATGAACATAAACCAAATCTGTATAAGCAGGGCTTGTATCAGTTTAACTAGATTGAGTTTTAATTGTTTTAGCTAAACTGATGCAACTTTTCTTGAAGAGAAGTGGCCTGGGATGATTTAGTTGGGGATTGGTCCTGCTTTGAGCAGGGGATTGGACTAGATGACCTCCTGAGGGCCCTTCCAACCCTGATAGTCTATGATTCTAAGTAGACAAGATCGGCAAACTGGCAAACACACAAGCCAAAGACTGGGGACTGAGGCATAGCAAGAGTCATAGGCGCCAACTCCGTGGGTTCTCCAAAAAAATCAGTGGGAGCTTAGCACCCACTGGCAGCCAGCTCCTCCCCCGCATCTGCTGCCATGCTGATCAGCGCGTTTCCCCACCCCCGCCACCTTGCTCCCAACACCTACTGTCCACTGTGATCGGCTGTTTCACGGTGTGCAGGAGACTCTGGGAGGGAGGGGGTGGAGAGGGGATGGAGCATGCTGGGGAGAGGGGGCGGAACTGGTGGGAAGAGATGGGGCAGGGGTGGGGGCTTGAGGGAAGGGGTGGGATGGGGCAGAGTCTGGGGTGGAGCAGAGTGTTGAGCACCCCCTGGGCCCAGAGGAAGCTGGCACCGTTGGCAAGAATAAGGGCTTGTCTACACTTAAAACACTACATACCACTCTCCCATCAGCATAGGTAATCCACCACTCAGGCAGTAGCTAGGGTCAACAAAATCACTGTCTAACAGGGACTTAGGTCTGCTTAACTATGCCACTCAGGGGTGTGGATTTGTCACACCTCTGACCAACGGAGTTAAACTGAGCTATTTTTCTAGCACAGACCAGACCTAAGTAAGTTATTCAAGGTCCCACATGGAATCTGTGAGAGAGTCAGAACTGAACTCTGATCACCCGAGGCCCGGTCCAGTGGCCTAACATCAAGACCACCCTTCCTCCCTATTATCATCCAATAATTAAGTGAACAAAAAAAATCATCATGCACCCTAAATTATTTGTATTCAAGAGCGGAAGAAAAGAACTAAGATGCTGTTCTAAACGCTCCAGGCTTGTCTACATCTGAAAATTTTCTAAAATAGCTATTTCAGAGTAATTGTTTCAGAATAGGTTTTTTGGTTTAAGCCCATGTGTGGACACACTTATCCCAGAATAAGAGTGCCTTTTTCTGATTGGCTTATCAAATATTCTGGAATAATTATGTCAGAACTTGTCTATACTTGACATTAGTTGCAGGTGTTACCCGCACTAAATTCTCTCTTACTCATACACTCTAGGGCACCCACCTTTACCCAGTTCCTAGGGCTCAAGGTGTACCCTCTTAATTTAGGCATTAAAACTCCCTTCAACTACCTCTCCTTAAGTGAAGAACTCTTGGTACATTTTCAGAGGAACAGCCGTGTTAGTCTGTATTCGCAAAAAGAAAAGGAGTACTTGTGGCACCTTAGAGACTAACCAATTTATTTGAGCATGAGCTTTCGTGAGCTGTACGAAAGCTCATGCTCAAATAAATTGGTTAGTCTCTAAGGTGCCACAAGTACTCCTTTTCTTCTTGGTACATTAATCACCTGAATTCATATAGACTACGGCCCTGAGTTTGAGCTCAGTGAAGCTCAGAATGGGGGGGGCAGGGTATCGCTCTCCTCTCTATGAACTCTGGAGGTGGCTGGGAACAGTTCTGCTCCCTGCCTAAGTTGTTATATAGCTATTTGCAAAAGCTAACCAAGAGTAAATGGTGTGCGGTGTGATCTAGTCATCTCTTTTCTTCTGGAAGGGCCTTAAACTGTGGGGGTGCAAGTGCGTGCACACACGTATGTGGGGGTGTTTAGGGTTGTTTCCCTGGCCCTGCATCAGCCCCCAGAAGTCACTTCTTTCAGGAGGATTTCCAGGTGTCCATTTCTGCAGGGTTTAGAGCCTCTGTAAGCCGGCTTTTCTGGTGGACAGGAAATAGAGGTAATCCAGAATCACAGCTCTTGTCTTAATTGTATGACACATCTCTGTGATTAAACATGGAACCAGGTGAAACTTGGTATTTTCAACTGAGCTTCATGTTGAGATTTGGGGTTTGTTCAGAATGACTCAAGTTGCGTACGAACCTGCACAGGTCAGAACCATTGGGAATAATTCACATGAACGGATACATCATACACTATGTGCTATCTCTGGATTAATATTACTTAACAAACACTAGGACCGTGGTGGGCATGCCTCCACTTTGGAGCCTATGAATTTCACTTGCAATGGTAGGCTAATTTGTTTTTGAACAAGTGCTGGATTAGGTTTTTAACATTTCTTTAATCCTGTACAAAATTTGGCATTGGCTCATCAAAACCAAATTCAATACTGAATGTGAAGTGATCTTTTAAACCAGGGGTGGGCCACATCTGGGTATGGAAATTGTGTGGTGAGCCATGAATGCTCACAAAATTGGGGGGTGGGGTGCAGGAGGGGATGAGAGCTTCTGCTGGGGATGTGGTTTCTGGGGTGGGGCTGGGGATGAGCGGTTGGGGGTGCAGGATGGTGCTCTTGGCTGAGACCAAGGGGTTTGGAGGGCGTGAGGGGGATCAGGACTAGGGCAGGGGGTTGGGGCGTAGTTTGCCCACCTCCGTTTTAAACGCTACTGTTGTATGTTGGTGACATCATCAGCATCTCCGTTTAATCGGTTGTCCCAAGAAATCTCGTGTTGAGTGTGCGTATGTGTTTTAAGTGTGATACTAAAAACAACAGGCCAAATTATGCCCCTGATTACAGCCATGAAATCCCATTGAAGCCAATAGGGTTGCAAAGCTGTAACTGAGAGGAGTATCCCGCCAAGTGTGACAAATGTACATCTGTTATCCTATTTACAACGGCTAATTTTCTACTTTTAAACATGCTTACATAAGGGAAATCGAATCTCTTGCTCCAGGGTAAAAGGTGAGCTCTGTTAAGGTCTTCCCACCTCAACCCATTCAATATTGCACAAGTGGCCAGCTGCTCTTTAGACAATGGCATCAGGAATATGCCCATGCCAGACACAAGATACAGAACTTGATGTACCAATAATACAATCCAGTATGGGAAATACTATTCCTGTTTTTTGTTGTGGTCCATTGTTCTTTTCTTTTGAGAGTAAGATGTTTTCAGAAAAATCTTATTTACATTCGAGACTTAACTTCTAATGCTAGAAGCCATTCTCTTATTCGCTTATACAGGGTATTCATAGCCTGCCACGCCTTGCATATTTAAAAAGAATCATACATGAGATCTGACATAATTTAAAATAAAATATTGCTTGTTCTCTCAATGTTTAAGTTAAATAAACATCAGAAGCTCTCCACCAAGACTAAGAAACTGAAATGGATTTGAAAGTCACATTCCGAATTACAGTTGACATTTCTGAGCCTCAGGCTGGCCGTGGGCATCTTGCTTACGCAATATAGAACATTGTTTGTGGCACTGGCCATGGGGGTCACCAGTGGAGTAGAAAACAAGCCTTAAATAATATTTTTATTGTAATAATATGTATGGGTCCCATTGTGCTAGACACTGCACAAACGTACAGTATATTAATCTTTTCATTGATTGAGATGTTAAAATGGATACAGAGTTTGTTTTAAAGAATGTCTCCATTTTCCCTATGTCACTTTATAATAAGGGACCTGTTTCTAGTCGAAGGTTCAGAAATTCTAGCTGTTAGTAATTAAAAATGTGGGCTTCAATTTTTAAATGCGGGTGCCTAAAGATATGCACTTAAATCTGTAGTTAGGCACTTAACTAAATGTGGTCTGATTTTTTTCAAAGATTCGGTACACCCACAGATTCCACTGAAGTCAATGTGGGCTATAAGGGTGTAGGTTCTGGAAAAATCAGGGTACTCTTATTTGGGTGCCTAACTTCAGGCACCCAAGTGTGAAAATGTCAATCTTTGACTTCAGCCATATTTTAATGATGTGAAGCTTCTTACGCTCTAAGCTTTCTGAGTGCTGAGTTGATCAAATGTGTAGAGTTTTCCCTGAAAAATATATAAGTAATGTAATACATAGTAAGGCAATACATCTGAAATGCAGATTATACAGGTTTACTACAAGTCACTGTGGAAATAAACTTTTCAACAGTCTTTGTAGTATCTTTTTTAATAGACACCAGAAAATAATTGGCATGGAATCAAAATCTTTGTAACCTAGACTTCCATATTCAAAGCTCAATTATAATAGCATGGGTAAGTGTGTAGCTTTTTTATTTCTTAAGATCTTCTGAGGAGAAAAGCAGGTGCAATAACGTAATTGGAACTGGGGTAAGCTGTTCTTTTGTGGAAATCACATTCGTTCAATTACTGTGACATGTTCTTACCCTCTTTGTATGAAAAGAACTTTGAAACTCCATATTTTTGAAGTCCTCCAGCATATTATTGATTTATTTTCTTGTCACCACCTCAGGATACTTAGGATTTAAAAAATGCTAAATTCCAAGATCAGATACTGTACCTGTGCAGAGCACCTCTTCCCATAAGTAGTAGTCCTATGCTGTCTATGTAGTTACGTATTCTGACTGGAAGGAGATGTATTTTTCACATACTGCACCTTTACGTGTAGAGGAGTCCTCTACTGCCATTTTGTGTTAACTGCAGATTCAGCCTGAATTAGAGGGGAAATACACACTATGCTCTCTCAGAGAGATTTTATTATTCTTTCCTATGTGGATGTTTTCATTTAAACTAAAGGAAGTCATTTAATCTCCGAAAAGACATGTTTCAGCGTAGCAGCCGTGTTAGTCTGTATCCGCAAAAAGAAAAGGAGGACTTGTGGCACATTTGTTAGTCTCTAAGGTGCCACAAGTACTCCTTTTCTTTTTTTGAAAAGATATGGTTGCTCTTTGTGTATGGGAGAAAACAATGTGCATGAGCGTTTCAGGGCAGAAGTAGGCCCTTTGTGTTTACAGATTAAAACTCGGAAATCTGAATGGCAACAATGAACAAAAGATCCTTATCAAAATACATTGTCATAGGAATGGCTTATATTTACTTGGTAAACATTGCAAATTAAGAAGCTAATAAGAGGCAGACTTAATCAAACTTCATGAATCAGTTTTATTACAGAATTTCTTGGCTTTTTTATGGTTTATGAAGTACAGTAGTGTATATTGTTTTTTTGTCAGTAATGGACCAAAACCTGCACTGACCTACACCTTGTGAGGCTCAAGTGAACTTACTGATGCTGTGTGGTGAGTACATCAATGCAGAATTTGGCCCGATACCTATGTTATGTATGAAACAAACATCTCTTTCATATTACCTTTCATTCTGAAGAATCCATAAGTGTTTTGTAAATATATAGGTCCAGTTCTATTAATTTAGATGCAGTGTATGGGCCCAAAGTGTCAAAGGTGTCAACCTGACCCTGTCACTATCCAACATTAAAAGATTTTTAAATGAAGTTCAGGGTTTACTATACAGCCTGCTTAGGACTATGGCAAACACAACATCCTTTTAACCTTTTATTAAAGATCAAGCATTTGAAATGTAAAGTATTAGGTAAGTCTTTTATTTTAGCCACAACTTTTGTTCCTTTTTTTAAAAAGCTGTAGCATTTTCATAAGGAAAACCTCTTTGTATGACCATCTTTTAGTCGGTATTAAAGATTGTTCTTTTTGGGAAAGAGACAGTTAGTTGAAGGGGGCTTGAGCTGTCGTTAAAGTCCAGTTCCTTTTCTGGAAGACCAAACAAGACAAACACATGCAAGAGGGGAAAGAGGAGCACAGCAAAGATGGAACATGCAGCTTCTACCTCTGGTAGCGACTCTCCCTTGCAAACTTACTGCTGGAAATACATGAGCACAGGCACTCTGAGACCTGGCAAACTTGTACCAACATTGAGCTGCTGAGGGCATTGCTGTTAGCTGCCTTTCTGGTCACAGGCTTATAGCAGTGTTGTAAAATATACAGTCTTGGCTAGCTAAACCAGACTCTTCCTAAACAGAAAGCAAAAGGAGAGGGATATGAAAGAAGGAACCCCCAGCCCTCCAAAAACACCATAAAGTGGGGAGAAAAAGGACACGCGCTGGGTTGGGGGGAGGGGAGAAGCAAAGTTTAACATTCCAGGTGGTGGCTGGGATTCACCCAGAGCCAGTGGAGGTGGTGGTGTTATCTGGGTCACTCTCTTGGCCCAGTCTGGTCAAGACATCATCATCAAAGCTAAGGGGGGCGGGGGGGGGAACGTAACTGTCAAAAAGGAATTTTAGCAGCATGGTAGGTCTAATATCCCTACTCTTGCCAAAAGGTCTATGGGGTCTTCAGTGTCCCTACTTAGTCAATAACTTGGTTTGAACATCCATAAGTTGGCACCTCCAACAGCATGGTATTTGGGTACACTATGCTGGAGCACTAACTCACAGGGAAGAGTGCTATGTACTAGATCATCTTGGGTTTTCATCACCCTGAATTTTTCTTTGTGCTCTCTCGCTTGCGTGGCTTAGTTCAGCCCTGCTTTACTTGTGAGGCTGGATGAGATCATAGCCTGAGGGGGTATGGCTTCAAGCCACTGAATACAAAACTTTGGCCAGCAATCAGAGTATCTCAGCTGGGATTAATGCTGATCACTCTAAATTTACAGACAAGGCAATATTTTATGGACAGTAATTTATCTGACTTATTGATTCAGTGAAGATTTAATTGACCATAAAATCAATTTAAACAACTAAAATGTGATTATAATACTCACACCACCTTCTATTCTGGTATTTATTAAACCTTTGAGTGCTGGTATTTTGCAGGCTGCTAGACAGATGAGCATTTAGAAGGGTGTGTACTTTACATGCCATGTCTTCCTTGAGGGAGGTGAGCTCTTACTCATTGTACACTAATGTTCAAGTGAGATGTTAGTTACTATAGATCCATCAAAATTATTCACTTCATTTATTATTTGTACTACATTACTTCCAAGAAGCTGTAACCAAGATCCTATATCTTCCCATTGTGCTAGACAATGTACAAGCCTATAGCGAGAAATGTTGTATGTCCCTATCATCCCAACAGAATCAAAGGCTAGTAGGGGAACCAGAGCAGTGAAATAACTTAGCTAATGTCATCTGCCAAGTCAACGGAAGAGCCAGCAATAGAACCCAGGTCTCCTGACTCCCACTCCAATTCCCTATCCATTAGGCCACGCCCCAGATTTAACTAATGAGCTTCCTTAAACCATTTCTTGAAGCACACCAGTTTCCTGGCACTCACCTGGTAGATTTGTGCTTATGTTATTTCTGTATGTCTGGTCCACTTGCCATAGAGGTGAGCTAAGCATGCCACAGGTGAGGCTGGACCCATCTCACGTTTAAGTGCCCATCGCCTTATGAAAGAGCTATAACAAATTACACAACTGAGTCAATTCATGAGAAAGATGGAAACCTTTTTCTTTCTCTCTTAGGACCAGGGGTCATTGCCCCATCACTTACTGTTGATCCAGCCTGGGGTGCAATCTGGTTAATAGGAAATAGTACTGCCGAGCAAGATGTGTGCTGTTGTCTGCTGGGTTGTTGTAGCTTGTTATCCTGGAAACGTAGTACTGTACATACTCTAATAGAGTTGTGGTTATGCAAAGTGTGGATCATGATATCATCTCTCAAGTGTTTCATAATGTCTCCTCAGGGTATAAACGATTTTGTTTGTTAAAGCTTAAGATTGGATTGTAATGGAAACACAATATGGTAATTATCTCTCCTCATGAGCAGATTGTAAATTCTTCCCAATGAAATGTGGGATTCAGCCTGTAAGGTGATGGGCATTATTGCGTCTATTGAAGTCAGCAACGTACATAATCAGGCTCCATTTGTGAGCTTTCTTAAGAATACACTTATCTCTAGCCAAAGCTTCAACTCTGAACTAAGCTTCTCTTCACTCCACACTGAGGAGTTATATGCTGGACTCCCCTCAGGAGGGAGAAATTGGATGTCCTAGTTCATCAAAACACACCTGTGACCAGCAGCTCATTGTGATGGGATGTTACAATTGCAGATGAAGAATTTAAACCCTTTATGTAACCTCCATTATCACAATTGCAGATATTGTGCACAGACGTATTCACATGGGAAATGGCTTGTTATTACTTGCCATGGCAAAAGAACCTTCAATTATGTATTGTCCCACCCGTAGTGTGCTTGTTCAGAGTTTTTGTAGAAAATGCAAATAAAAGCCAGTCTGAAATATAAACAGGCTTCTCTGGACTCTGTTTTGTTTGGGATCCAGCAAAGCTACAGCAACTACATGAAGAGCCAGCTCTGTGTGTTCTGATCTCACTCTGAATGAGGCAATAGGTGAGAGGGCAAGGCAAACTCAAGATTGGACTGGACTGATGATATGAGTCAGAAAGAAGGGAGGCAAGAATGAACTGAGCAATGAGGAGCATGGTGAAAACTCCATGGGTGAGAGTAGGCCTGCAAACAGCATTAATACACTAAGGTTCCTGAACTGAAGGTTGAAAATGTATATCACCCTATGAACTGGAACTTTAAAAAAAAAACAAAACTTTTTTTTAAATGGAGTAAGTATCGGAGGATGTCAGAATGGAGAATTTACAACTCCTTAGTGCCACTCTTAGCAACAGCTATTGGGGATTGCAAGAGGTCAATGGGAAACACTATTGACTTTCTGTTAATCCTTTACAGAGCAAAGAAGGACGTGCTAGAACTCGCACTTGGCGGCCCCATGCAATGAAGTGCTACAAACCAGGCTCCCTTGCACTGAGCTAAACTCACTGAGGCTCGTTTATACTGACTCAACTGATGTGTAAGGGAGATGGAAGAAGGACTGAGGAAGTGTAAATTAAAGTAGCTGCCATTCTATTTTACAACTCCTTCTACTCCTTATTGCATAACTTACACCAGTTTAGGTTGTCTTTCACGTGGGGATGTGAGTAGGTCTAAATTAGTCTAAGGTCAGTATTTAGAAGCATATATAAGCTGCAAGTCATTTACCTTTTTGTACTTTTCATTGTTTATGAAAATCAATACAAAATTAATCACAACTCTCCCCCCTCAAAGAAACCCCAACAAAAACCAAAACAAAACCTTTTACTATTTAAACTGAATTTGAAAACAAAGGCTTCTTTGCAAAGATTAATGCATATTAACCCTTACACTCCTGGCTGGATCACCAAATTATGTTGTGTTAATTTTGGTGATATAAATGGGTCCAGAGTCTCAATGGTTTTAACATGACTGTCCTGTACAGCATGAGAGAGGTTAAAGTAATTCAGGGGTACTGATAAAATGAAAGCCTTACTTAATACTGCAAATGCTTGAACTGGTTTTCCTCCTCTTTCTGTGCCTTTCATGAAAGGTTCTAAAGATTTTTATTGGTGTTTGTTGCTATGGTACTAAGCAGGCTGCGGTCTCTGTACTCAACGCCCTGAACCTGTGTGGTGGTGAACAGTGAGAAGAATGTTTTTAGACTGCCTCTCTGGGTTCTGGGCCTATTATTCCATTGAAATTAACACATCAAAGGCAATTAGGCCCAGCTCCACAAAGGTACCTAAACCCCAGACTTCGGCCCATGCCCCTCCTCCTGCTGGTTTGTGTGAAGCAAGGCAGGCACCTAACTCATTCACACAAGAAATGCCCTAGGCACCAAAGCCACCTGTCTGTCAGCAGCTGGTTCCTATTCACAGATCTCTAAACAGAGAAAGGTGCCTCCCGAAGCCCAGACTTGGCCTTATTTTTCTTTTAGCTCACACATGGTCTAAGTTATTAATGGTCATAAAATGATTCATCAATTGCAGTGTGGTTTGTTGAGGCCCTTATACTTACTCATGGTAGAACCAGAGAGCTAGGTGTGCCCTCTATCACAGAATGAATGGGATGGCAGATAATGGATGCCTGTTGGAGAAAAGGATTAAACTTCATTAGCCTAATGATGAAATGACTCATTAGTGTAATTAACATCAGTCTGAAAATAAAGATGTGGACAATAATTGTAACAAAGGCCAATAAGGAATTGTGAGATTTTAATAACAGGTTTCAGAGTAACAGCCGTGTTAGTCTGTATTCGCAAAAAGAAAAGGAGTACTTGTGGCACCTTAGAGACTAACCAATTTATTTGAGCATAAGCTTTCGTGAGCCATCCGATGAAGTGAGCTGTAGCTCACAAAAGCTTATGCTCAAATAAATTGGTTAGTCTCTAAGGTGCCACACGTACTCCTTTTCTTTTTGAGATTTTAATAGAAATCAAGATTTAAGGGACGTTAGCCCAGCAGATTCCGTTGACAGTCTTAATTTCATTTATGGTGGCTGCTATTGACAAGATTGTCTTTACCAGTGCTGTGATTCCCAATGTGAGTCATCGGCAGCGTTTGAACCAGGAACCACTAAAGCATAGACCTCTACTATCTGAGCTGAAGGAGTAACTTTGTAAGATGGCAGCACTTGTAGGCAGTTGTCCTTTATGTGGATCAGCCACTTAAAGGGGAGGAAACACACTCTGCAGGCCTGTTATGCCAACAGTCACCGCACAGAAGTATTTGAGATATTGCAATGTTTGCCTTTTTTTGCAAAATACATTTTCTGTAACCAAAGACTAGTTAAAACAAGAATGAGAGAGAATGAATATGAAGCAGAGCTGCTACACCTTGTATATGTGAGCATATGATGGATGTCTGTGTGAATCTTAATCACTGGTGCTCAGCTACCACAGTGTCAGGGGCTATGACAGGTCTGCTACCCAACTGGGTCTCAAAATGATATTGGGAACATCTGGGAAAAAATACACTCAAGAACTCCTCCCTTTCCAGACCTTAGGGCTGCCCTCATGATTGGGGCCTTGAGTGCTTCTGTAATATAAACAGTAAGGATTCAAGGATTAAACAGGAATGTTTACCAGCTTAGAAGGTTGAGGCAAGGCTGCTGGACTCTGACTCTTCTTTGTCAGTCCTCTCTCAAAGGGTGTTGGGAACACTGCTCCAGGGCTAAGTAAATTCGCAAGGTATCTCATTCACATTACAAACTACATCAGGTGTATTTAAGACCTGATCCAACCCTTATTGAAGTAAATGGAGAGACTCATATTGACTTCAGTGGATCTATCCATTGACTTCAATGGCTTTTGGATTAGGCCAGCATGAAACACCTCCATTTCTGTCCAAAAGTGTATTTTCATGAACACAGATGGGCTCTTCTGCCTACCCCAGACATTTGTAGGACCAAAATCTCATTTGTGCGAATGTTCACAGCAAGCAAATAAAAATGGATGAAGTGGATTTGGGATTTGATGGTGTAGTTGTGCCATTTCCCCCCCTCTCACACACTGAGCCTCGCTGAACATTTAAACAGAACAAAACCAGGAAAGGGAGAATATAGTTAGTTGTGAAAGTGAGGGACAGTCAGCACTGCTAAGAGCTAAATAGCCTTCAGGCAGATGCTGTGTGAGCTTCCCTCCTACAGCTCTGCCAATTCACCTTTGCCCCAGCTCTAACTGGATTAGCAGGATGGAGAAATCTACCTGATACTAAGCCAAACACACCTAGCTTGGAGTTTCATTAAAAATCTGAAATTCAGGCCAGCTTTGATATTCTACTTGGACCTTTTGTCAAGTCTTGGGCCATGTTTGGAATGAACCTAAGCTGCTTTACGGTTTTGAGACCAAATCAAGCAAATCCTTAGTGCTTTGGCCGTGTTCCAGTGGACTTGGGCCTTCCTTTGAATCCCAAGTCTCCTGACTTCCAATCCTGTGCTGTACTCACTAGACAAGCTGGTCCTAAGTATTTTACCTATTGAAGATGCGAGATGGTCTCTAATAGAACATAAGAACGGCCATACTGGGTCAGACCAGAGGTCCATCTAGCCTAGTATCCTGTCTTCCAACAGTGGCCAATGCCAGGTGCCCCAGAGGGACTGAACAGAACAGGTAATCATCAAGTGATCCATCCCCTGTCGCCCAGAAGCACAGTGTAACACAACATAGCCCAGGATTTCCCAAACTCTGTTTATAGCAACACTTAATGATCAAGATCCTGTGGAGGGGACACAGCACAGCTGAAGCTACCTGCTGTTGAAAGTAGCAGGGTACTTCTTAGTAGTCATTAAGGTTCTGTCTCTTCTCTCTCCCTCCCCTGCCTTCCACTGTGTTTGAAGTAATGAACTCACTGCTGAACTGGCAGTCCAAGTCTATTCAGATTCTTACAGGGAGCCCATCACTGGGGTGTCTGAACAGGTCACAGATGAGGACGTCTACCTTAAAATTCTGCCTTACTCAAAAGTTCTGCTTGTTTGCTGAGAGCCCCGAGTGTCAGCTCCAGGGCAACAGTGGTGTGTTGCTTTTGGACTAGCTTCTACCTACACTGAGGCTCCCCCTCCCACCCCAAAAATCCTTCATTTGCAGCTTACGCAAATAATGTATTGTGTGTCTTGGCTGACGCCAGAGAGAACACATGGAAAAAAGAAGGGTGGATAAAATTCTGTATAGTATAGGAAAACGCCTTGGAGGCAATGTAGTCACATTGCATGACTTGTCTGAAAGGTACAACATGCATTTTATAGCAAAGCTATCAGCCCGTTCCTATTACATTCAGTTAATAATTATTTCCTGAAGATTAAGAACAGTGAAAGAGATTGGATGGACATTTATGTTTAACAAAGTGACCTTGTAAAGTTCATGTAAGTCATATCACAGTAGGGATTATAGATAAGGTCACAGCCCACAGGACAAAAATGGCCCTGGAATCAATGTAAAATACCAAGTTTTAAAACAAAGTAAAACAAAACCTTATTAATTAAGTCACCTGTAGGGCTGCACTCCTTTTAGTAACTACTATTCATACATAAGTTTAAGAGTCAGATTTCAATGCATTGAACAAAAATACAAGATGTGTGGAGAGATTGGTTTGGAGAACTGTCAACATCCCCAAGAGCTATGGAAAAGTAAAAATAAAGTATCTTAAGGCTCAAGACAGATATGGGTTGTTCCCATATTTATCTATTACATATAGGTTGCTAGCAACACCCAGAATGAATTAACAAGGCAAGCTATAATTCTCAGTAAAGGTTTGTTGACGCTACACTGTTGCTAGAAGCCTGCAGCAATACAAACACAACAGTTTCTACTTACAAGAGAAAGTGTCAGGACGGTGTCCGAGGAGATTATAGAATTCTAGAGCCTGTAAAGAAATTTACAGAAAGCTTCTACAGGGTGCATATACTAATTTAGCTCTGGTTCATCATATGCAGCAATAAGAATAACAAGGCTGGAGTTGTAAAGGTGTTTTTTGTTAATACAGTGTATTTGTATTTCTTCAGTCGGACACAGAATACTGTGTAGTCAGATACAGCAAGGCTCAGCAGTTGGCCTGATCCTTTCACTACTAAAAATAAAACAGAAAAGGATAATCTGTGCATAATACTAAGAGGAAGCAGTATGGTCCAATGACAGGGCATTAGGAGACGGGTTCAGTTCCTAACTGTTATTTGCTATTACTCACTGACCAGGTAAATTCATCTCTTTGTAGCTCAGTTTTCAGCCTTAAAGGTCTGAAACTTGACATCCAACCCTGCCCAGTTTTAAGTATGTTTTTTTATAATATCTTCTACCCCAAGTTTAAAACTTTTCCTTATGCATTGTGAGATTCCCTATTTTTTCTCTTTTTTAGTTTTATGAGTATGGTTATCATAATACTGTATTTATCCTTTTCTAACATGCTTTTTAAGAACAACTATGCAGTTACTCCAAGTGCATTGGCAGGAGGGCACTTAACATTTATTAATTAGTTTATATTTTAAACAATTTTTGATTCCCTTGTCAGGCTCAGAGATTTGATGAGGCATAGCCTTTAAGAATGTTTATCCCATTTCTTGATCTGAAATAGTAATCTTAAATTATTTCCTTTTTTGATTCATTGAAGCAAAGATGAGTTGACAATGTATAAATTTACATATAAAGATTTTAAAAAAGTGGATTAAGCAAAGCATTTAAATGTGCTTAATTTCTCTTAAGCATGATTTAACTGGGAATTGGTCCTGCTTCGAGCAGGGGGTTGGACTAGATGACCTTCTGGGGTCCCTTCCAACCCTTATATTCTATGATTCTATGATTCTATGTGCTTAAATGCATTGTTGAATCAGGGCCTTCTACCAGTATGAATCAGCTCAGCTCACGGTGCCATGATGTGCAGCAGTATTAAACCCGCCTAAAATGGGTGATGGGAGTAGCTGCAGGAAATTCAAGTCAATTACACCCATGTTTGGATCCAGTGTGAGATCAGAATCCAGCCCCATGATTCTAATATAATACTTCTTAGCTGTATTACTCGTACCACCTTTGATTATTACAATAGAAATAATTTCAAAGGTGACATTTGCATTTTCCCCCAAAGAGGCCCATTCCCACAATGTGCTGAACACAATTCCTTTTACAACAGCATATCAGCATCCTCAACACCTTGTAAGATTTGGCCCTTATGGTGCATGTGTTTTGCTTTTTGCATTCTCTCAGTTTGCACAATAAAATTTGAGAGAGTCTGTTTATTTATGGGCTTGATCCTACAAACATGGACATTCTGAGTTTGCAGGATCAGGCCCTATATTTAATTTTGGTTGCTTTGATTTCAGAATATAAATTATGGAAGGATACAAATCCAAAGCACTCGTGACAGGTGTCAAACATGCAGTCCAACAAAGACAGACGACAACCAAACCAGCCACTTTTCTCTGCACACAAGAAGCCAGTGCATAAAACTGTCTCAACTCTCTTAAAATCCTAATCTTCTCTGGCCACAAATAAAATCCTCACCCAAACCTTCCTTAAATCTCGGTTCTAACCAAACAAATGGGCTTTGCAGCATGCTTTAGAAGTCAGCACACTTGAGCTACTCCAGACCACGAGATGAAATCCAAAGTGTCACAGAGAATGCCCTGTCACAGAGGATGCCCAACTTGGCCCTGATTTGGAGAAGGTCCGAGCACCCTCAACGGCATATGGCATTTAGATCACAGGTACAGCAAGAGGTGCCAGTTAGTATCAGGACTCCATTGTGCTGGGCACCATACAAACACTACAGCTCCTCTTCTGGAGAACTTACAATGTAAAAAAGACAAAGCCTGGGGGAAAGGATACCAAATACAAGCAGGGTGGTGATGGGTAGGGGCCACAGTGGGAAGGGGGCAAGGTGTGAGGGAGAGATGGAGGCAGAGTTGATGGTTCTGTAGTGCCTGCCCCTGTCTTAGGGTACGTTTCTGCTTCAGGCTGGGCGTGTTATTCCCAGCTCAAGGAGCCATCCCCCAGGTGGTTCTGATTGAGCTAGGGTGCTAAAAAATGGAGTGTAGCTGTGGTGGTGTGAGTGGTGGGAGGGGCTTTTCACACTGAGTGTGTACCCAGTGTCTTGGATCGGTGTGCACGCGGGGCTAGCCGCTTTTGCTGCCACGGCTACTCTCTATATCAGAGGTGGGCAAACTACGGCCCGCGGGCCACATCCAGCCCGTGGGACCGTCCTGCCTGGCCCCTGAGCTCCGGCCAGGGAGGCTCGTCCCTGGCCCTCCCCTGCTGTTTCCCCGCAGCCTCAGCTCGCCATGCTGCCAGCGCTCTGGGCGGCGGGGCTGCGAGCGCCACTGGGTGTATGTATTAAATTGCACCCCGTAGGAATGTGCTACTGATGAAGCACCAGGACTGGCCACTGTCAGTAGTACACCATGAGTAGTACATTCCTACGGGGAGCAATTTAATACACTACACCCATGTAGGGAAGGCTGTGCCTCCCCAAACAGCCTGCCCCCCGCCCCCTCCCACTTCCCGCCCCCTGACTGTCCACCTCAGAACCTGCAACCCTCTCAATCCCCCCTGCTCCCTGTCCCCCTCAGAACCCGCAACCCTCTCAATCCCCCCTGCTCCTTGTCCCCTAACTGTCCCAACCCCTATCCATACCCCCACCCCCTGACAGGCCCCTCTGGAACTCCCACGCTTATCCAACTGCCCCCTGCACCCTATCCCCGACTGCCCTCGGGACCTGCTGCCCCCTATCCAACCCCCCCACTCCCCGCCCCCTTACCATGCCACTCAGAGCACCAGGACTGACTGCTGTAAGTAGTACAGCATAAGTAGCACGTTCCTATGGGGAGCAATTTAATACACTACACCCAGCCCTCCATACGCTTTTGGAACGCTGAATTGGCCCTCAGGCCAAAAAGTTTGCCCACCCCGCTCTATATTGAGTGTGCTAGCTTGATCAGAGTTAGTGTGGGGGTACATTTCCTTGAGCTGGGAATTACCTCTCCAGCTCAATGTGCAGGTGTACCTTTAGAGCCATCCATCTGCAGTGGAGGAGTGAAGCACAGAGAAACACCCAGGAGGTATGCTGTTCCCAGCTACATGGGCTTTGCTACTCCACTCCTGGCAGCACAGGTGAGGGGCGGAGGTGGGTTGGGAGGGCAGGGCTGTGTCGCTGGACCAGAGCTTAGTGCTGTGGTAGCTGCATGGGTTGGGGACACCTTGCACGCCTTGCACTCACCTCTGCAAGTGTGTAGTTTCCACTGACTGTATCCTAAGACAGCTCAGGCTCTGGTACACTCGTGGGATACACGTGTACATCTTATTAGCATGTCATACAGACATACGTAACAGACACTGTTTCAAATTTTAAGTGCACGCCAGCAGGATCTTCACAGGTTGGGGAGCTTTAGAATCCACACCCCTCTAGTGCACGTTACTACCCTGTGTACACAAGCCCAGCCTTGCCCAAGCCTTTTTTATTATTTTTGTATGTCTTTTATTACAGACTCTGAGCAGACTTCAATGAATAAAGAAGTGCTGGGAGAGTGAAACCCAGCCAGAGAGCAGGGCTTGAGCTGGCTCTTGCTCCTGTCCAGGTTGTATTAGCAATAGGTCACCACACTTCCAAGGTAAAAAGTGAGAGTGGCACAAGATCTTCTGTCTGACTCCTTGTCTCAGTTAGTGAGTTGTAGGGCCTCTCCGTGGACGTTGAATATCCAAACACACCTAGGGTTTTCTGACAAGGGGACCAATAAACTTATTTCCATTTGTGACCCAGAGAGGCTTTGAGCACATCTGTAGGTATCTATAAAAATCCACTAAGTAGCTCATGCAAGATGCCACTGCATCCAGCAACATGCCTGATGGGGTTTCCAACAATTGTAAGATGATGGTTAATAAGCAAATTGTATCTCTGTATATAATAACTAAGCTGTCTCCTGAATGAAAGAAAAATAAAACTGAGAACAGGAGCAAAACGATTATATTATTCAAGCACAAAGAGTATCAATTTAAGGAATATTAAACTTGACCTGAATGGGGAATGGCTAAGGTCTGGTAAAACAAAAATAGGGCTGAAAACAACACAAACTTTTTGGTAAGAAACTTAACAGTAATGATTTGTTTAATTTCTTAGCTGTTTTTGGAGCACAGAAATTTCTCTTATTATGATTTTTTTTGTACTGCAGTAGTGCCTGGAGGACCCAACCAAGGTTAAAGGCCTTATTGTGTTAGGTGCTGTGTACCTCTCCCCCAAGAGATTATTTCTATCCCAAAGAGCTTATGATCCATAATTATTTCTCAATGACTTATGCACAGATTTGAAATGGACAACGGCAAGTACAAAAATGGATCTCATTTGGAATTATGATATTCATTTTTGTGTTTCTTTAAAAAATAAGCATTTGACTGGAAATTGGATAATTTTTATGCTACTGGATCTGTTTTTGTGTAAAGGTCCTCAACTTTGCCTGCTTGTTCATGCAAACTCAAAATGCCAAGCTTGTGAGATTTCACAGTGACTATTTTGCCCATCCCCACACAATAAAATGGCTCAAGAATATATGCATGGATTTCAAAACTACAAAGTGCATTTTAAAAGCAGACTGCAGCCCAGATTTTCAACATCTATGTAAACTGAATTGGTCCTCTGTTTTATCTCACCCTCCTCAATCCAAAAATCTCTTGTGTTATAGGTAGGTCTCTCTTACTATGAGATAGATCGGGGGTGGGCAAACTTTTTGGCCCAAGGGCCACATCTGGGTATGGAAATTGTATGGTGGGCCATGAATGCTCACGAAATAGGGGCTTGGGGTGCGGGAGTGGGTAAGTGCTTCAGCTGTGGGTGCGGGCTCTGGGGTGCAGTAGGGTGGGACTGAGGGGTTTGGAGAACGGGAGGGGGATCAGGGCTGGGGCAAGGGGTTGGGGCATGGGAGGAGGTCAGCGGTGCAGGCTCCAGGCGGCGCTTACCTCAAGCAGCTCCCAGAAGCAGCTGCATGTCCCCCCCTCGCTTCTATGCGGAGGCGCAGCCAGGTGGCTCTGCACGCTGTCCCGTCCACAGGCGCTGCCCCTGCAGCTCCCATTGGCCCCGTTTGCTGGCCAATAGGAGCTGCAGAGGTGGCGCTTGGGGCAGGGGCAGCGGGCGGAGCGGAGCTGCGACCCTGCTCCCCGGCAGGAGCTTGAGGACTGGATTAAAACGTCTGAAGGGCTGGATGAGGCCCCCGGGCTGTAGTTTGCCCACTCCTAATATAGATAGTAGTGATTTTAATAAATAACTGTAATATGTATGTGACTGGCTACGGAGACTCTGTTCTGGCAAATAAGGTGTTAATGGCAACACAAGTTACAGGTGCTACAGGGAGAGACCATAAAATCAGCTGCCCTGGACAGGAAGGGAAAGACTGCATATGAGAAAGCTATCCTGAAAATCTTAGGGCTGTGAGTTAGGGTTAAGAAACCCTTATCTGGGGAGTATATTTGTGTTACTCTTTGATGTATTATCTTTTTTTCCCTATGACTAAGAGATAAGATCCTCTCTGGAAAAGGTGGGATCTGACTAGTTCACCCTGTGGTTTTGTGCTGAGCTGTTCAGATTTCTCTCCTTAGGGCCAGCCTGGCAGTCCAAGTTGCAGCACAAGGCACTGCAATGCCAGGGGAATAGGAGTCTGAGTCAAAGCTATATTTGGCTGAATATTTGGCTTTCCTAGCTCTGGAAGTCCATTCCCTGCTAATCCAATTGGCAAGTCCCATTCAGATTGTTGGGAGTTTTGTGTACGCATCAGCAGGAGAATAGATCACTTAGAATTTAACAGAAGCTAGAGCTGGCAAAGGTCAACCAAGGGAAAGGAAAAGGTACAAGTTAGGAACATAGGAATTACCAGACTGAATCAGAACTGTGGTCCATCTCATCCAGTATCCTGTCTCTGAAAGTGGCCAATACCAGTTGCTTCAGAGGAAGATGCAAGAAACCCTTCAGTAGACAGTAAGGGGTTAGCTCCAAGATAAAGTCTCCTTAGTTAGTGGTTAGAGGACGCCGTGAAGCAGGCAGGTTTATGTCACTTCCAGAAAATCTGTTTGTTTTTTTTAACATTGACTTTATTATAACTCGGTATTCTTGTTAGTCATATAAATACCTAATCCTGCTAAGGTCTTGATCCCAATGATTTCCTGTGGCAATGAATTCCACAGGCTAACTAAGTAAAAATATTTCCTTTGGTCAGTGTCAAATTTGCTGCCCTCCATTTTATTTGAAAATCTTTGTTCTTATATTCTGAGGAAGGGTAAACAGCAACGCTTAATCTACCTTCCCTATAGTAAATCTATAACTACCTGGGTTCCACATAATGGTGAAAGTAATCAATTACTTCAGTAAATAAACCAGCATGTTTAACTACCTTAGGTACATTTCTTTCCAAGTAGGCTGCACTGAGTGAGGGTCATCATATGATGCTGCTGATTTGATTAAATAACCAGGGCTTCCACATGCCATTATAAACAGAGAGAAATGAAGATAATTAAACACTGAGGACGTGACTATGAAAACCACATTATGTTTTCAAATGATCATGCTTTTGAGCATTGGCCTGCTAAACCCAGGGTTGTGAGTTCAAACCTTGAGGGGGCCATTTAGGGATCTGGGGCAAAAATTGGGGATTGGTCCTGCTTTGAGCAGGGGGTTGAACTAGATGACCTGCTGAGGTCCCTTCCAACCCTGATATTCTATGATTCTATGCTACCTTGAACTCAGAATAAATATTTATAGATATGCTGATCTCATGCTGAGAGAGGAAAATTCCTCTCCGGCCTCATTCTTAGTTCAGTCTCTGCCTAGGCATAAACTACAGCTAGTTTGTTTGAAATGAAAGTGATTTTTTTTTTGACAACATCAATATTGAGGAAATAGGGGAGACTAGAGCCTGGTGCCTGAGAACTGAACCCAACAAGGCATACTGCAGTTCAGAAATAGTGACTCGCACGCTTTCTGGTTACTCCAGGTTCTCCAGGAGGTGAGCAGGAGTGGCAAATGTGGCACTAGCCCAGTGCTTAATTTGTGCCAGGGCTTGCCAAGGCTGAGCCCTGACACCTCTAGGTTTGGCAGTTCATAGTCCCACCACCTACAGGTTTGCTACATCAGTTATGAATAGTAAAAAAATTGCTTGAGCCCCAGCACCTAATGTCTTGAGCCCGGGCACCTCCTTCATTGCAAATTAAGCACTGCACTAGCTCCCTGTGCATTGGGGTTGTACATTTCAATTTGCTTAAAACCAAGTGCAGGAGGCTCCCTACTGATTGTTTCTCATTAAAGAGGAGGAAAATATTTATATTTATTTTTCAGCACAAGAGGTGCAGTGAAAGAGGATGACAAAGCCTAGCTGCGAGAGTGGCCAAGTAATTTCAGCTCTCTATGCCTGAGTTTACCCATATGTAATAGGGCTGTAATACTTGGCTAACTTGCAGGGGGCATTGTGAAGTTTAATTATTTAAAAACAAAAAGGGGGAAAAACCCACCTTCGTAGAGCTTTAGCTCAAAGGCACCCTTACTTACTTATCTATGAGGCCAAATTCATTCATATCCACAAAGTGCATTTTGATCATCTGAATGAAGGCATTATAGATTGGCAGAGTACTCTAAGGGTTTCTCTACACTAGGGATTTCAGCCATTGGTGACGCAGCCACTGGTATAGGTGCACTGATGCAAATCCCTCACGCTTGCAACTGGGATAAGTGGCAGGGTGAAAACTGCAGTTTATTTCGGCTTTGCTGGAGCAGTTTCACTGATGGCTGTAACTGGGGATATCTCCAGTGTAGACAAGGCCTGTGTTTTACAGTGACTGGGGGTAAGAGAAAAGCATTACAAATAAAGCCTAAACTTCTCTTTTAGATGCATGAAGGGTGGGGGAACAGCAGGAAAGGGTCAAAGGAAAACACAGACTCAGGGATTCTGTCTGAAGCGACCACTCTCCGGGTTTTCTCACAAATGAGTCACTTAACTGAGGTGGCCTGCCAATCACAGGGGGAGCTGAACAGTACTTAATACATTAGAGATACTTTGAGGGGCTCAGATAAGAAAGGAGGCTGTCTAATAAGAATGGCCTCTTGTTATGGGTTTCACTGTACGTGGCTGAAGGACAGAACCCAAGTAAAGCGGATGTGATCGCTGAGCCCAGGCAAAGTAATATTAATTTTGCCCATGTAGTAGTAGTCTAAGCAATAGAAGTAGCCATAGATGTGAGACGCTGGAGAGGTCAGGACCTTGCAGAATGAGAGAGCTTTCTGCTAAAATGGCTAATCTGTACAGCGGGTTAGAAATTTTGTCAGTTTTTTTAAAAAAAATTTAAAATAGCCTCTTTTCTCAAACAATTTTTTTAGAAAAATTTTATTTCATTTGAAATTTTCCAATATTTGGGCAAACAAAAACTGAAATATGTTTAGGTTTTTGGAAAGAATTTCAGATTTTGTTGCTCTTCATGAGAAATTAGAATATTCCTGTCAACAATTCAAAAAAGAAAACAAACAAACAAAATTATTTTAATAACGTGAGGAAAATACATAGTGATTTCTGGCCATTAGGATCCGATGGGGCCCCTAGATAGAAAAATGGTGGGGGAGGAAGCATCACTGCATTCACGAGAGCTATGCCATTAGGCTTTTTTTATGAACAGGTTAATGGAAAAGTTACTGACATTTTGATCAGTGTAAAATAAACTTGTCCATCCCAGAGGAGGTTGCAGAGTAACATCTGCTTTATGTGACATGTGTCAGGGAAGAATCTCTAATACAGTGTGTAGGGCAATGGATGAGGAGGTTGAAGGCCTGGATGCTATTCCTGTCTCTGCCACTGACCTACACTGTGACCTTGGGAAAGTCACTCTGCCTTCTTGTGCGTCTGTTTCCTCAGGTATAAAATGGGGAAAATGATACTTGGCTTTCTCTGTAAAGTGCTAAAAGATCTGCAGTTGAAAAGTGCTATGTAAGAACTATTATGAAGCAGTACTACTCACAACTGCTCTTGGGGTTGGGGACATCTGGAAAACACTGACTTGAAAAGGATTTAGGCGACATAGTGGACAAAAACCTCAGTATGAGCCCAGCTCCCAGTGCAGTGGTGTGGCAAAAGCTGGAAGCTTTTGACCACAAAACAAAGAAGAAAATGTGATAAACTCCACATGCTCCAATTCCTTAAAAAGAGAGCTGGGTGGTGTGGTTTCGTTGTCATTTAGTATCAGCATCAATGCTGCTGCCCCCCCGCCCCAACCCCTTGCCTTTTTTTGTTTTTATTTTAAAGAGACAAACAATAACGGGGAAAACTTTATGATCATGGCAGCAGCAGAACCACCGCTGAACAGTGAAGATTTTAAATGCATCCATTACGACATCTAAATTAATAGGGAGCTCATCTGAATAAGACCAAAGCAAGGAATTCACACCCACTGGGAACTACCTACAGGATGTGTCTTGGAGTGGCAAGTTGGGCTTAGGACTTTCTTTTAAAATTATTTTATGAAATGCAAAGCAAAGGTTTTCTTTTTTCTCTTACCCTTCTCAACCATAGAATCATAGAAGTGTAGGACTGGAAAGGACCTCGAGAGGTCTTCTAATCCAGTCCCTTGCACTCAAGGCAAGACTAAGCATTATCTAGACCATCCCTGACAGGTGTTTGTCCAACCTGGTCTTAAAAAATCTCCAATGACGGAGATTCCACAACCTCCCCAGGCAATTTATTTCAGTGCTTAACCATCCTGACAATTAGGAAGTTTTTCCTAATGTCCAACCTAAACCGCCCTTGCTGCAATTTAAACCCATTGCTTCTTGTCCTGTCCTCAGATGTTAAAGAGAACAATTTTCTTCACTCCTCCCTGTAACAACCTTTTATGTACTTGAAAGCTCTGAAAACTGTTATGTCCCCTCTCAGTCTTCTCTTCTCCAGACTAAACAAACCCATTTTTTTCAATCTTCCCTCATACGTTATGTTTTCTAGACCTTTAATCATTTTTCTTGCTCTTCTCTGGACTTTCTCCAATTTGTCCACATCTTTCCTGAAATGTGGTGCCCAGAACTGGACACAATACTCCAGCTGAGGCCTTATCAGTGTGGAGTGGAGCAAAAGAATTGTTTCTCATGTCTTGCTTACAACACTCCTGCTAACACATCCCAGAATGAAGTTTGCTTTTTTTTTTTTGCAACAGTGTTACACTGTTGGCTCATATTTAGCTTGTGATCCACTGTGACCCCCAGATCCCTTTCTGGGCAGTCATTTCCCATTTTGTATATGTGCAACTGATTGTTCCTTCCTAAGTGGAGTACTTTGCATTTGTCCTTATTGAATTTCATCCTATTTACTTCAGACCATTTCTCCAGTTTGTCCGGGTCATTTTGAATTTTATTCCTATCCTGCAAAGCACTTGCAACCTCTCCCAGCCGGGTATCATCCGCAAACTTTATAAGTATACTCTCTATGCCATTTTGTAAATCATTGATGAAGATATTGAAGGGAACTGGACCCAGGACCAATCCCTGTGGGACCCCACTCATTATGCCCTTCTGTCTTAACTGTGAACCACTGGTAACTACTTTCTGGGAACAGTTTTCCAGCCAGTTATTCACCTGCCTTATAGTAGCTCAATCTATGTTGTATTTCCCTAGTTTGCTTATGAGAAGGTCATGAGAGACAATATCAAAAGCCTTATTAAAGTCAAGATATGCCACATCTACTGCTTCTCCCCTATTCCAAGGCTAGTTACCCTGTCAAAGAAAGCTGTTAGGTTGGTTTGATATGCTTTGTTCTTGAAAAATCCATGCTTACTTATCACCTTATCTTCTAGGTGTCTGCAAATTGATTGCTTAATTATTTGCTCCATTATCTTTCTGGGTACTGAAGTTGAGCTGACTGGTCTGTAATTTCCTGGGTTGTCCTTGTTCCCCTTTTTATAGATTGGCACAATATTTGTCCTTTTCTAGTCCTCCATAATCTCTCCTGTCTTCCTTGACTTTTCAAAGATAATTCCTAATGGCTCAGATATCTCCTCAGTCAACTCCTTGAGTATTCTAGGTTGTATTTTATCAGGCCCTGATGACTTGAAGACATCTAACTGGTCTAAGTAATTTAGGCAAGCTAGATGTCAGTAATTTAGACAAGTTACACATCAAAGGCTATGGCGCTAAAAACGTTTTTATTATTTATCTGAGGGGAAGGGTGGTGCCTTTTTGAATGATGGGTGGGAGGGATAATCGTTTGTGACTCTCCTCTTAGAACCAGTTGCCTAAGGCACTGTGAAAAGAAATATGTACAGTGGCTAGATAAGGCCTTGGCTGGGAGCTTGACATAAGAGCTCACGGAATCTCAAAACAAAGGCATAATTCTTCCCTTAGATGCACTCCTGCAACTGCATAGACCTGTGAGGGGTGCACAGTTGTACTCTAGAGCAGAATTGGATCCTGTGCTTGCAAAATTCCCTTGGGCTTCTGTTACTGTAAAAGCTCCGTGACTGCGCTTGACTTTACTGGAGCTCTTACGGCTCAGTGATTCAGCACAATGGCTCACATAGCTCTGAGGTCCATCGACCGTCAGCGATAATGAGGCTACAGTCTTCTTGGAAGGATTTGACTCACTGGCTGCCTCTGGGGAGTAGATGGTGACATGGAATCTTTCACCTCTAGATCCCAGTGTCCAGACCATGTTTGTGGTAGCAAATGTTGGTCCTGTTTGACCAAAGTGAAATGAGCTGGACGTTATTGTCTTTGTGCTCTGTGCTGCACAATATACAAAAAGAGAGAATGCCTGGCCCTGAAGGCATTATATTCCTGAAGATCGATACCTAAGAAATGGTACAGAACAGGGTCCCCTGAGGTATGGATACATTTTCCAGGGACCTTAGAGAAGAAGCAGATTTTTTAGGAAGGTGTTGAATAAAGACAGTCGGGGCTAGGCAAAATTGGGATAGGAAAAGCATTTTCTAAGTTTTAGTGGTCTTCTAGTACACAATAGCCAGGTATCATGTCATGGAAGTGACATTTGGCATTTAATTTGGGCTATTGTGAATAGTCTCAGCACAGACACCAAGGACTGATGGCAACTCAACTACTCCCTCACCTTTAGTGATGATATATCCAGGTCAGGGTTGAGCCACATACGCAGGGCACTGGGGGGAGCTTGTCCTGCTGTTGCCCATGTTATGATGCAGGGACCCTTACTTGTGGTGCAGGTAGGAGATGTCTCTGGACTATGTCCGGTTCTGCAAATCAGAATGAAGTGCACTGAGTGTTTCCAAAGTCATCAGTGTCAGGCTGCATGTTATCATTCAATAAAGGGATGCAAGCTTTTGCTTTTTTTTTTTTTTGCATATGCTAAAGCCCATAGTCATGAGCATAAATTAGCCTGTGCTATGTGTGGAGGGGAGGGGATGCATTTGGGATAACCAAACCAAAGCTTAGTATTGCGTACCACATAGAGCGGGTGTAGAACCAAGACGCTTGGGTTGATCTTTCAGAGCTTCAGATGGAACAACAGTCTCAGCTGACTGCTTTCCAGGAGTTGGTGAGAGACATGTCAGCACCAATAAGAAATTTCCCTTGTCCAATAAAACATGCAGCCTTTTTATATTTATTTTTACTGGAATTAGATGAAACACTGAACCGTAAAAGCACGGTCTTTGCCTGTGGAATAGACCACTCTGGGCATGTTCCAGTAATTACATAAATGGCAGGAACATGAAGTATTAACTTGTGAAACAGGGCAGAGTGCCAGGAGAGTTTGGCATGGAAGGTTGACCTAAACCTATACCAGAGGCATAGATGGAAGCTACAAAGATGCATATAAAAGTAAAGATTCTCCCCTCCTGTCATGAATGGCATGAAGTGTAAAGAGCAGAGAGAATTCTGACAATGAAGATGATATTTTGTTATTTAGGATCAGAACATAGCAGGACCAACTCCACCTCTCACTGGCTTCAAGCACAAGGCATGCATATAATGGAGGAGAATTTGACCTGAGATTTTCTTTGTTGATGCCATTGAAACCTCTAGCAACAGTAAATAGTTCGTGGGCAGGGCAGCAGATTTGTTTAGGACATTCTGCAGTTGTTCCACACATTTTCACTGGGAGCCCTGTGCATGGACTTATACCCTGAGAAAGTATATAATTACCCTGCTGTGCCAGTCCCAAGGAATAAACTGCCCTGAGTGACCAAGGAAAGAAAACGTGAAACTGGCAGTGAACGCACTGGGGCTAGCTGAAGCACTTTCTAAGAGGAGTGGTGAGGGGGAAAGGAACTACAGCCAGAGCGAAGTCTGTCCCTATTTCATCAGGCCACAGCCTTGTCAGCTGATATTAGTCCCATGGCAAGACTTCCTTGTGCACTTTGGAGAAGTTTTGCTTAGTCACTGACACAGCATGAAAAGTTTGTTTGCATGGAGTTTCCCGGCTGCGTTTAACTTTATGCCCAATATGGATGCCAGTAAGGCTAGAGTTAACCCTTGATGTGCCAAAACGTGGTGCTCAAGATCACAAGCCCTTATTTCACAAACAGCTTGTTCTTTAGGAAACACAAGCTCTCTAATGCCCCAGTTCTGCAGTGTTGGATTCAAGTGAGCCTCTGCTAGATCATGTGCTATTCTGGATTAATTCAGGATGGCAGTAAGTCTTACATTCTGTTGTCTGTCTGGGTCTTAACTTTACTGTTAATTCATTTTTTAATATTGAACTTATTTATTTCTAATAGCAAAATTTTGAAAGAGTTGTAAGAGTAAAAAAAAAGAAATCCTTGCAATTCACCACCTGCTTAATTACTGGACCTTCCCTTTTGGTTTCAGAAATCTGTTTCCATCTGCCACGCTGCACAGAGGCAATCTGATTCTTTAGATGCCACTAAGATTGCATGCCATATGCCTTGCAGCAATGTAAATGGAGGTAATGAATGTCTACCTGTGCAAATGGCCTACAGACTAATAGTTTGTAAAAAAATTAAGCTTTGTGCTGGAGAGAGTCTGGAGCTGAGCAAAAAGAGACTTCAGTGTACAGTTCTGGAGTGTTTGTGCCAATTCTTAGCACAAAGTGAACTGAAGCTTTGGAGTTAGAGAAATCACCTCAAAACACTGTTTGCTAGAGAATATGGAAGTCACACTGACGTTCTACACAAGATTTACATGTAAAGTTTTCCTCTGGGGCGTATTAATCTGAATCACACTCCTTACAAGATTGTCAACAACGACTAAAAATGAACTGGTGATCATAAGTGTACTTGTGGGTCAAAGGCTGCTTGACTAACTGCAGATTATGCAATTGCTTCCTCTTCTGGAACATACCAGAAGACAAAGACAGACTGCATTAGACTCAGAAAGAGATCTGTGTTCAGTTCCACCCTCCCGTTTCCCATGGGCAGAAGGCTCACAAAAAGAGGAACAGATCAGAACAAAACTTGAATGGAGTCAGTGAAATTTTTATATTAGGAGAGTGATAACAAAAGCAAGCCAACAATAAGCTATTTTCAATGGTCCTGCAGTGGAGGCAAATAAACGAAAAGTGACACTGTGTGCTATTGTAATATTAAGTCATTTTCCAGGGCAGGATCATTTTGTCTGCAAAAATAAAATAACGGTTGTAGATGGGAAAGAAATCCTGGATTTATTTACATGGCATGACATTAAATAAATCTGATTTTCCCTACATGTAGTAGAAATTGTGTATTGACTCCTCATCTCTCACACAGAGGATGGCCCAAGCAATCTTAGTTTTGCAGATGTGGACACGTATGATATTTCCAAATCTATTGCTTACTCAGATGGCCCAATAGCCCTGTAGTATCCTTTTGTCTCTCTCTAACAACAACAGGTATAGTATGGAGGCTCAGTTTTGATGTGTCTTTGCAATATAATATTGTGTGATTTTAAAAATAATTTAAAATATATTTTAAAAAAATTAGATATAGGGCAGCTCTGTTTTAATCATCTACCTGAACAATCTTGTTTCTTTGAGAAGTTTAATTTCTGTTAGGTGATTCTGATAGAGGGATCTTTTAGGAGTAAGAAAACCCAGATTTGGAAAATACACGAAAAGGTCTTGACTATTTTACTCGTCAAAGATTTAGGATAGTTTTCATACCAGATTTATACAAAATCTCATAATTCTCACCACTCTGGAGAGAGGCAAAGGCAACCTGAAAGAGAAGTACAGAAAAATATTCACTCAGACCTAAGTATTTAGTGAGTCAGATTTCAAGAAAGATCATTTGATAGTTTTAATATTTAAAAAAATACAGTGAAACACTGGCTTCATAGTTATTAAAGCAACTGATTGTGGGTGTTTTAAACCAATGAGTTTGCAGTATATATATTCTTTTTTGATGTGGCTCTTAGGCAATCTAGAATTCTCCTCTCATGAGCTATCTTCGTCTTGCATTTTTCCTGTCCCCTTATCAGGTTTTTAAAAGCTATGAGCCTTGACTTAGCATCAGGAGTCACTCTTTATTCCCTGGATATCTTTGATCTGAAACAAATTCTTTCAGACTGCAAATAGAAAGTGCTGAATTGATCTCTAACTGAATTGTCTCCTTCATCTGGAAATCTACTGGTTTTAATTGTGAAGAGAACATTGAGTTCAGAAAAGACTCAGTTCTGCTTGCCTTACGGATGCAAGCTGTCCCGTTGACTTGAGTGAGACACTAGGATGACCAAATTTCGCAAAGGGAAAACGGGACACCGTGTGGGGCTAGCCCAAGGCTCCTCCCATGCCTCCCCACGCAGGGCTGGCCCAAGTCCCCCACTCCCTGTGGCGCTGGCCCCCTCATCAGGCTGGAGCTGGTGTCGCTGCAAGTTGCCCAAGCCTCTGCCTGCCCCCTGGCGCAAGGCTGGGGCTGGAATCACTGTTTGCTCAAGCCCTGCCTGCTCCCCACCACACCCCTGCCTCCCACCTTGTGCAGGGCAGGTATCGCCGCTTGCCCCCACCCCCTCCCACATTCCTCTGCACCCCACTTTGACAAAAGTGGGCATTTGTCCCGTTTGTTCTTGCCAACTTGATCAGTTAGCAAGAACAAACAGGACAAATGCCCACTTTTTCCAAAAAAGTAGGGACGGCTGGGACAGGGCTTAAAAAAGGGACTGTCCTGGCCAAAAAGGGGTGTAGTATGGTCATCCTAGTGAGACCACCCAAGGGCCAGATCTGGCAACCTTAAAGCATGTAAGAAAACTTTACTTTTAAAAGTAACTTTTAGTAACTTAATTGTTAGTTTCCACAAGGGTTGCAGGATCTTCCCGTGATTAAGGCAATCAAAATGTGGCCCCACATATTTATAGGCTGGAGAGAAAGTAGTAACATTCATCCATACACTATGAATACTGTATGAAGGAGACATTGCTTAGCAATGATGTAATTGAATTCTTGTGGCCGCAGCAAGTTGGGTAACATTACTATACAGGGAGAAGAGGTCAGAGTGGCAGTCCCAGAAATGGGAAAAGTGCCTTAAATAGCTGTTTAAAATAAATAAACTCTCTACATGAGGAATTAGCAAATCCCTTATTACTGAATAAGTAAAACAGAAATATTGAATGTGACCATAAAGAGTGAAAATCTCTGTTCAGAGTTATGTAGAAATAAATACAAACCCTAAGTTTTAAGAACCATTGAACTATGGGGAAACTCAGATTAGAGCCTAGATTTATATCTGAACTTTGTGGCTCAGATCCAGTTGGGGTTACATGAATCAACATGGCCTGAAAACAACCTTCCATCCTCTCAAACTTAATTCAGTCACTTTCACTAGGATTTAACTTTACTGTACTTTTATGGCAATAAGTGTCACACATGTCAAGTTAAAGAGGAAAAAAATTCTTCTGGGCCCTTGTTGGAGGGTTCGGTGTCTGAGCCTAGCAATATCTCCCAGTGGCAAGAGTCCTTGACAGTATCGCCCAGCGGCGAGAGTCTACAGCTGGTGGTAGGGGAACCCGGGCCCACCATGCTCTACCGAGGGCCCTGTGACAGGTCGGTCAGATACACAGCATGCCGCCAAGGTCACTGCCTACAACTTTCTTAGTCACCTCCAAAGTTGCAACAAGGGTTGGCTCATGACCTCATGGTAGGCGTTCTCACGGACAGTGATCTGGAGGCTCTTCTCCTTCACCCGTGGCCCTCTGTTCCTGGTCTCCATGGGGGCCTTTTGCAGCTGTGCAGCAGGGTCTAGTACAGGTGGTGTGGAGCACCAGCAGCCTGCTCCTGTGCTCTGTCCGCCCTGAGTGAGCTGGGCTGCTTCCTTGTGAGCGCCGCCTCCATTGTGAGCATGCCCAGTAGGTGCGGCTGGTGAGGCCTTCTTGGCTCAGAGCTGCTTGTTAACCTGTGGTTCTCCACTGTGGGACTTATACACCCCCTCACATACCCTTCCCCTAAGGCTAAGACCCAAGATTGGGTCCAGAAATTGGCATTTCTGTATATCTTTACTGGACAATGGAGTACCTGGAAGTTGTAGGGCTGCAGGGAAAGTTACCACTTCATGATCTGGGTATTGGTGTCCTTCATGGAGTTTAGCTAGTGGAAGGGAGTGTGGTCTGTGACGAGTAGGAAGGAGTTCCCTAGGAGACAATAGTGAAGTGCCTCTATGGTCCATTTCACAGCCAGGGCCTCTTTCTCAATCATTGAGTAGTTCACCTCCCAAGGGAACAGCTTTCTACTCATGTAAAGGACTGGATTTTCCTCGCTTTGGAGGACTACTTCCGATGCATCTGTTTGCAAAATGAATTGTTTCGTGAAGTCGGGGTGTAAAAGAACTGGCCCCTGGATTAGCTGGTTCTTTAAGGTTCTGAAGGCCCTGTCACAGGCTTCCGTCCACTGTACCTTCCTGGGACTGGTGCTTTTCACCAGGTCAGTGAGAAGGGCAACTACTGTGGCAAATTTAGGTACAAACCACCTGTAAGAGCCCACCAAGCCTAGGAAGTATCGCACCTACATTTTGGTTGATGACACTGGACAACCTGTCTGTTCTTGGACCTTGTCCACTGGGGGTGCATCTGAACCCATCCCACAGTGTATGCGAGTCACCTCTCTCTGTCCAAAGTGGCATTTGGCAGAATTTGCCTTCCTTTTCCCAGCTACTAGCGCTGGACCTGCTGGCTGCTTCCGGGGCATGTGCAACGCGGTGTCAGGACAGGCAGGAAGCCTGGCTTAGTCCCGCTGCACCACTGACCAGGAGCCACCTGAGGTAAGCCTGCTCCCAAGCCCCTGCCCCAGCCCTGAGCCCCCCCTGAAGTCCAGACCCCCCTCCTGCACCCCAATACCCCTCATCCCTGGCCACACCCCAGAGCCCACACCCCCAGCACAGAACCCTCACCCCCTCCTGTACCCCAATCCCCTGCCCCAGCCCAGAGCCCCCTCCCACACTCTGAACCTCTCATCTCTGGCCCCACCCCAGAGCCCTCACCCCCTCCTACACTCCAACCCCCTGCCTCAATCCGCAGCCCCCTCCCACACTCCGAATCCGTCGGCCGCAGCCTGAAGCCTCCTCCTGCACTCCAACCTGCTGCTCCAGCCCTGAGCCCCCCCAAACCCAGAGCCCCCTCCTGCACTCCAAACCTCTCATCCCTGCCCCCACCCCAGATACTGCACCGCCAGCCCAGAGCCTTCACACACTCCTGCACCCCAACCTTTTGGCACAGTCCTGAAGCCCTCAAACCCAGAGCCTCCTCCTGCACCCCAAACCCCTCAGTCCCAGCCCCACCCCAGAGACCACACCCCTAGCTGGAGCCCTCACGCCCTCCCAAACGCCTGCCCCAGCCCAGTGAAAGTGAGTGAGGGTGGGGGAGAGCGAGCCACCAAGGAAGGGGGAATGTAGTGAGTGGGGCAGAGCCTTGGGGTAGGGGAGCAGCTTCAGGGAGGGGCCAGGGCTAGGGTGTTTGGTTTTGTGCAATTAGAAAGTTGGCAATCCTAATTGTAAATGGTGGTCTTGAGAGCCTTGGTCTTCACTAGATCGCACAATACCCGCATCAGTTTGGATGAAAAGTTGGACCCCTGGTCTGCCAGTATTTCACTAGGGGGCAGTGGTGTGTATGTAATATGCACTAGCCAGCTTCTTACAATAAAGTGTGGTTGAAATTCAAAATCTCAACCAGAAGGGGAGGACGTTGCAAATCCCCCTTCCCCCTATTTTTGTTGATCAGCTGTAATTACAATACTGCTGACTCTACATAGTCCTAAAAGATCCTTCAGTTTTAATGAAAGCATGCTGTGCTATCCTGCCACCCTTAATTACAGTAATTATTGCTGTGTCAGCTAGGTGTTTTAAATAAGAATAAAACTCCAAACACCACCACAATAAAACTCAGATTAATTTACGCAAGACTCTTAAACTAAAAATAAAAAGGGATTAAATCTACTGAGTGTTGGATTCTTGTCATATGGGAGCAACAGGGGCATAGTTCCTTCCAGGCTGTTTTTCACCATATTTATTTCCTTTATACTATCAACTTAACAGCACAAAGTGACTCTGCATTGTTCGTTCATAAACAGGGTAAGTTAGGTAGTGTTGCTGACTCATGCTTATGAGCCATTTTCCTAGTCCCTCCCACCCAGGCTTCAACCCCACCTCCTTAAACTAGGAACTGGTTGCCTAGTATATTTAACAGCTGCCTTGGAGCTGGGAGCAATATACGGTCAAGATGCATGGGGTGTTCTGCTTCTCTAAAAATACAGGTACTGACACACAGACTTTCCTTCTCATCACCTTCATTTCCTGAGGTAAGAGGACTGTAGATGAATAAAGAAAGCTTTATTAGCCAGGCATGAGTAGCATATTGCTTTCTAGAATGGCACAAGGGAATGCTCTTAGAAAGAAGGTGTCAGCTTAATGAACCACATAACTGGATTGTTCCTCAGTTGTGTCTATGGAATGCTTTGCATTGGAATCACAAGAATAAGACTGACAAGGAGGGTCAGCAAACTTCTGTTGCTGAGAGACAAGCTTTTGAATTTACACAGAGAAGAAATGCAAGCAGAAAGATTCTGTTAAAACTTTAGAAGGATGCAGTAAAGTTTAAACTGCACTCAACTGTTGGAGTTTCAGTATTTTAAAAAAATGAATGACTGAAATCAAATGACATTACAAAAAGCTGCCTATCAAATTAACAGAGAAACAGAAAACAACTGATGGAAACTGCTGTGTTTGTGACAAGTTTGTGTGGCTCCTGTTACACCTGAATCTCACAGAAACACCTGCAAGCTGCTACATTATTTACAGCTGCACTGCCCTTCTTAAAATCTCTCCATGTGTTGTACTGGTCTAGTTTTATGGTTCTTACTTAAGTAAGACTCCTGTGGATGACTCTGGGAGCTTTGGTTGCATCAGGGCAGCAGAACTTGGCTCTCGCTACTAAAGTTGCTCCAGTGTATTGCTAACAGATCACTGCTCACGCACGCGCGCTCTCTCTCTCTTCTTTGGATTTTTAATTCATTTCAGTTGTATTTTCAGGGTGCACTAGAGGTCACACTGGTTTGCTTTACATGAGTGATACCTTTAAGTCCAATGGGAGTACATGTGTAAGGAGAGCAGGATTTGGCCCTAGATGGATAAGTTAGGCACTTCTCCTAGCCAGAACATTACCTAATCAGTGAGACACATTGGTGGTAATGAGGGAGATGGATTCTGGAGCACAGTAATAATAGAACAGAAAGCACTTCCAGATTGGGGCGGGAGGTGGGTTGCAGGGAGAGGAACATTTAAGGTGGAATCCTAAATTAGAAGCCAATACTATGAACGGAATCATTGAGCTGGCTGACTTTGAATACTGGGTGTTGTGTTTTACATAAAGGAAGGTGAAAAGGAAAACAACCTAGTTTCTTCTATTTGACCAGCTTCTTCCCCCATTGCACTTCCATAGCAAGTTCAGTATAAACCCTGGGAAAACTCCCACGCACCTTAGGCACTTGTGCAATGCTGCTGAAGGTGAGTAGGATTTGACCTGCTGTCTGGATTTCAATGGAGGGACTGAGTCCTCTCCATTCTGAGAGTGATCCAAAGATTTTATCTTTGGCTCTAATGGCATGAGAGAATTTTTCCCTCCTGTGTCTTCAGCAGTTTCTAGTCTATATTGAGCTAAATCCTGGTTTCCATTCATGCAAATGAATGGAACACATTTGCAAAGGTGTAAACTGGTGCAGAACCTGGCCCATTGGTGTTAGCTTTCTTATTATAAAACAGGTAATTACTATAAACTATACAGGTGACAGCTGTAAAGCAGGGAGGGAATACTTATTTAATCAATAGAGCTGTGCTAGGATAAGTATTAACTTATTTTCCATCACAGTTGTTTGCATATTACTCTACACAATAAGGAAATGGTATCCAGAGGTATTCGTCACCTAACTTTAGCTAGATGCACAGCAATGAAATTGGCATAAGGAGGTACACTTGGTTTTTATTTTCATCTGTTTTAGTGCTAGTTTTATCCAGTCTGGGTTTGGATCCAAGACATCCCCCCAGTGTAGCCAGTGGTGCTACTCTTGCCAATAACTCTGGGTATAATTCTCATGAATGTCTCCTTCCTTTTACATATCAAAAGCCATAGAAGGGGGAATCGACTTATCGTGGGCAGTCCACAGCTCCTGGGCCTCTGCTGTAGGGGTGGATGACAGCAGAGCAGAACAGCTAGAGGCCAAGGCAACCTGCTACTGATGAAGGCAGAACTACACAGCTGGTTCTGGCCCATCTTGCCCCACCCATGTCCCCTAAAAGAAGCACTTATGCTGCTGCTGAGACTGCTGCTAGATATTATCTTACGCTGTGCTGCCAGTGGCTGGTTCATGGTCCATTGCCCATCTGCAGACAGCATGCGGCCATTTTATCAGCAGTGTTTCTGCAGAGTGTTGGAGAAATACACACGGCTGTCTTTTAGGGACTTTGTATCCCTCCTCTTCCCCCGCTTAATCTAAACAAATTCTAGTCTGAAGGTGCATGGTTAGCTCTGCTAGGAAACCTAACACGGACCTGTATGTTGTGTGGAACAGCCATGGAGTCAGAGCTCCTGCCACTCTTCAGGCGGGCACTACCCAGGTAAAGTGCATTATAATTTATGCTGCCTGAGAGACTATCCTGCTGTATAGAATGGCAGTTCCAACTCCCTGGTCTCACACAGCCACCCCAACTGCTTAGAGCTGAACTCCTGCAATTGCATCTGGGGAGGGGGGAGAGATGTGGCTGTATAGCAGGGAGTTTACCATGTGCCTGTTTCTGATTAGCTCTGGCACATGGCTGGAATGCCTTATCCTTCAGCAGCAGGTAAAGTAGTTGTGAGCGGGAGGGTTGTAACCTGTCTGCATATAGTTTAGTGCTTTTTGTCAAGGCTACAATATGAAACTCTGCCTAGAAGCTGCACAGATAGATGTGAAAAGGAGGGATCAAGAAAGGAAGCGATTTAAAGGCAGAGTGGGAGGGAAGATGCGTCCAGTTAGACAGAAAGTCTCCACAGTTAGATTCCAGGGAAAGTTATTGTTAATTTAGTTTAGAAATTCACCATGCCACAGTCTGTGTATTGGTGCTGCTCAGATCCTAGTATGCCCAGAGGCAACACCAGCTGTCCTGAAATAGTTAAAGTTACGACTGTGTTTTTCTATGACAGTGCTCTATTTATAGAGGACTTAGAACCTGGTTATAAAAACAGGCCCTGGGCTGATAAAAGTCTGAGACTTTACACTTATGTTCCATGATTACTATAGTTAGAACAAGTGATGAGCTGGAGCCGGTTCACGCAAACCGGTTATTAAATTTTGAAACTGGTTTAGAACCGGTTGTTAAAGGGGTTCAGCAAACTCTGGCCTGCAGGCCACATGCAGCCCGCAGGACTGTCCTGTCCGTCCTGCCTGAGCTCTCGGCTGGGGAGGCTCCCCTGAGAATTTCTACTCGCCTGGCAGCCCTGCGGTCCTTCAGCTTCTGGCAGCTCAGCACTGGTTCGAACCCCTCGTGTTTTTTTTTTTTTTGCAAATGCGAAATAACACAAAATTAAATTTGAAAACCTAAGTATAAAAAGGAAAAACTCGCCTTGCAGCAGTGGCTACTGTGGTTCCTGTCCTGCAGGGGTGGGTCTGGCTTCCCACTCTGGCCACTGCAACCTGGTGGCAGAGCGAGCAAGCTGCCCCAAACATAAGTGCTGGAACTAGTGGGGCTAGGGGTGCTACTACACCCCCAATTTGAACTAGTAATAACTCACATACATGGTTTCCGCCTCCCTCCCCGGTAAAAATTGTTCCAACGCCACCTGTCCCGTGAGGCTGGGCCCAGCTCCCTGCTTTGGGCATTGTGACTGGGCACATGGGATTGAAGCATTGCTCAGGTTTGGCCTGGTTGCCCCTCCGTCATGACGAGGCTGGGTCAAACCTGTGCAACACTGGGACCCCGTGTGGCAGGAAGCTGGGCCCAGCCATATGGGATGGGAGCAGCAGGAGCCATCTCTGTGGGGTGAATGCATGGCAGGCTCACTCTGCAATCTCCCCCCCCCAGGGGCTCCCACCTCTCCAGGGGCGGGACTCAACACTCCCTCCACCCCCAGCAAATACAAAATAAAAAGAAATCCCCCCTCCCCATTATAAAAAAAATACAGAAGAATTTCACAGGCTCAAACTAGCTGAGCCTTTCCACAGGATCATCTGGTTCACCGTTTAAATGCTTCATGCTTAACACTCACACACATTTAGTAGGCCGTGATCAAATGTTACTTAATGTCACAATAAATCATTTCATTTCTTTCACCCATAAATTAATAACAGTTAAAGGCCAATAGATATCATTAGAGTTTTGATGCAGAAATATAGATCTCTATGTGCTAATTCCTAATGACCAGGTAAGCATGGACTCTTTGGCATCACTCATTTCCAGGTGGTGGAATGCTGTCAAAAGAAACGGTACAAAGCAAAAAGTAGCCAGGACTTGATTCCAGAAGATCCATGATGCTTTTGTTTGTTCAGATGGGAGATGTTACTGGCTAAAACTGCATGTTTGTCTATTTTTTTCCCTTGCATGAAAACACTGGCTATTTTGTGAACACCACCCACCAGTGTAACCTTCTTCAAAAAGTTAGTGAAATGCCTACTTTTTGACTTTACCAGTGCCAAAGCTGTCTTGCTTCTTGCCATTGGTCTATCTACCTATTGCATTTAATAACTGGTTTTTGATGCCCAGAAGTAAGATATTAACTTCCCTTCATCTTTCATGCAACATGGCTGAAATTCACTTTTGTGCAGATCTTTACCAGAAAGACTATACACAATGTACATAGGCCTTGCACTTTCTCTCTGCTCAGGGGTGAATTTTACCCTTTTGGAATAGTTACCATCTTCTGTTCCACAGCTGGCTACATTTCAGAGGCAAGTTACTCCAACACACAGAATATGTGAGAATTAGCAACATGAATTGAGATCCTGCCAGAGGAAAGGCAGTAGGTAAAAGACTAATTGCAGTTCATTTATGGCAAAGGGATATATTGTACAGTACAGGAGTATCAGCGTCTCAAAGACTATATTCAGAAAACCTGATTACTAGATTTTTTTTTTTGAACTTCAAGGTAAAATTTGTGTGGCTTCTCATGCAATCTGCTGGCAATTTAGTAGATTCTTGCATTAAGTAGTGAAGTACACTTCAGTTTAACTGAACGGCTGCACAGTTGGATGACATTTGTGGTGAGAGGATTATGTCAAACATTATGACCTGCCAAGCTTGTTTGGGAATGTATAGCACACTTACCAAAGATCTTTCTACACTCAATGAAAAGACGAGAATGCCCTGCTGAGCCAAGTCATTCCATTCAACAGATTCTGATAGGTTTTCAAAATTATGACCGTGTTAATTTAATTTCATTTTCTGGAGGCTAGCTGAAGATTTCTATTGAGAATGTTTGTTTGTCTAGACTTAGTAACAACAGAGAATTCGTAACCCTTTCTGGACTCAGTGGATTAGCAGCACTGAAAGTACAGATGAATAATACAAATTCATTCAAACAACTTTGGAATTATTTATTTACGGTGGGAAAGTCACTGCAGCCTCAAGATAGCAGTGAGTTAGGTGTGGCTAGCTTGCACTTAGCGTACATGCCTGGTCACTGTGCTGCTGAATTAAAATTGACAAGGGACAGGACAGGTAAGGGTTTACCAACCCGTCTCACTCCTATTCTCCTACTCAGTTGCTAGGAGATTGGATGATAGGTTTGTTATTTGTCACTGGATGGCTTAACAAGCTCTGATTCAGAACTCTACATATACATGGGATCTCAGTGTTGTTAAGGACCTATGTCAGATTAACAGATGGACATAAATAGTTTGTCACTCCATGAATGTGACAGTAACACCTCTCATTGCAAGAGAACAAGGATATTGCTTTTAAAAAAACTTGTTAACAACTGCACCCAGTGGTTTAGTGCTTTAGCAGTTCAAATTACTCAAACCTTTAGCAACGTGATGGGGCATTTTTTTTGAAAATGATGCCAACAGCTTTCAAGTCTTCAAGCAGAAGTTTAGACTCAGATGCAAACTCCAACGCTCCATGAATGTGCAAATTTCTCTAAAAAGACAAATGTCACAAGAACCTCCTTGAAGAAATATGTTGGGTTAGCACAAACAGCTTGGAAAATTACCAAATGGCCCTTAAAGTCACTGTAACAAGAACTTAGCCCATGATATGTAGTCTTCATAGGAGAAGGGAAAATCTTCCCATGACCCATCTGCAACGTTCCCTGTTGTTTGAGTCCTTGGCCTGTCTTGAGTAGAGGCTGGCAGTTGTGTCATGTGGACCAAAAATGTCCATGAAGGACTAAAATAAGGACATCTTTTTTTTGTTTAAGGTCAAATCCTAATTATGCCATAGGTTTCCAATACAAAATTTACACCTATACTGTATGGGAGCTGAAATTGAACTCCATTGTATGTAAAATGAGTGATAATATTTTAGATCAGCTGCTACCGAGGGCTATGAAGAGGAGAGAGTATTTGTTGTTTTTTTTTTTTAATAAAAAAAAAGAGTTAATGGTTGTGCTTTTTTGTCATTACAGGTAGATTTTTCTGGTCCTGAATCCTTTCAGATGTGAAGATGTATCCAGTGTTGAACAAAGTCCCAAACAAAAGTTATTCCAAACCACTTCCCATTGTTGTTATAGGTAAGTAATATTTTGGCAATGTAATCCGTGTTCTCCAGTGCGGTAGTCTTACTAAGACCTATTATATCTGACATCCTCATGCATTGTTCCAAAAGCTGTAATTAAATCTAGAAATGTTCTGGGAATGATATCCCCTCAGTTTTTGCTACAGTCAAGAAAGGATA
This sequence comes from Caretta caretta, assembly GCF_965140235.1. NCBI lineage: Eukaryota > Metazoa > Chordata > Testudines > Cheloniidae > Caretta > Caretta caretta. The sequence goes on along the minus strand of NC_134217.1, from coordinate 10,197,106 downwards.
ATTTGGCTTAAGAAAATAAGAATATCAATGATCATTTATTACTGTTTTAAAACAGAATTGTCTGACCTTTAGGACATTCGGTTGAGCCTGTTTGTTTGTCTCATGGGTGTTTTGGAGCGGTTTGAAATTATTGTATTGTGACTTTCACCTGGCAAGGAGTCAACTAGTGTTTAATTTTGTGAAGTTTAGTGTTTGAGTGTATGTGTTTAGGGCAGGAGTGAGCAAACTTTTTGGCCTGAGGGCCGCATCGAGTTTCTGAAATTGTATGGAGGGCCGGTTAGGGGAGGCTGTGCCTCCCCAAACAGCCAGGCATTGCCCAGCCCCCACCCCCTATTCGACCCCTCCGCCCTGCTTCTTGTCCCCTGACCGCCCCCAGAGCCCCTACCCTATCCAACCTCCCCTCTCCTTCCTGACTGTCCCCTGTGACCCCTGCCCCATCCAACCACCCCTTCTCCCTGATCGCCCCTGGACCCACCGCCCCTAACTGCCCACTGCTGCCCCATCCAACCCCCCTCTCCTTTCAACCCCTTTGTTCCCCACCCTCTGACTGCCCTGACCCCTATCCACACCCCTAGCCCCTGAGCACACCCCCCCCCCCCAAACTCCCCTGCCCTCCCTCCCCCCTTACCGCGCTGCCTGGAGCCCTGGGTCAGGCCAGGCTCTGTAGCTGCACTGCCCCGCCCCAGGAGCTCAGAGCCCCACTGCCCAGAGCCTGGCGCTGTGAGCCGAGGCTGAGGGGAAGGGGGAACGGGGGGGAGGGGCTGGGGGCGAGCCTCCCAGGCCAGGAGCTCCGGCTGGGCAGGACGGTCCTGCAAGCCGGATGTGGCCCGCGGGTCGTAGTTTGCCCACCTCTGGTTTAGGGTCTGATCCAAAGCTACTGAAGTCTCTGAGACTCTTTACATGGAGATCGATGGGGTTTGGTTCAGGTTTACACAGTGAAAAATATGTGTAGTAGTTTAATTTTTAAAACAGCTGTTTGTAGGAATGCAAAAGTTATGCTTCTCTTCACAGTTTTAGAAAGCCAGTTAGTTTGATGTTTGGTGAGTGAATCAGGAACAGGAACTTCTTGTTTGCAAATGCCCTCTTGAGGTTAGTTAGACACGCTCACTCTTCATATCAGATGTGTCACTGACGTGATCAGCTATGACCAAGCAGAGGCTTCTCTGGCATAAAGGAGTCCTTCCCTTTTCACTCAAGCTTGTGCTTAGGTGCCTTCCTAAATTAAGACATGAGCCCCATTGACTTTCCTGGGAGTCAATGTGCTTCAATGCTTTGCTAGTGCTGGGCTTGTTACATGCCCACCATCTAAACCAGGGCGAAATTCTCCCCAGTGGAGTGAGCCCGTACAAGGTTTATGCACCACAAAAGTTCCACTTAATCCTTTGTATAGTAGTTTTGTGAGGTGGACACTTGTCCCAGGGGGCTGAATCCTGAGAGGCATTCTTAGACAGACAATTGAGAAGCTTGTTTTTCTTGGGATGGGATTGGTAAATTCTTGGTACTACCTTTTTAAAAGGGTCCAATTCCAAAACAAGTTTAACTTAAAGACCACTCTGAGTGTTACCAGTGCAGAGATTTCGCCCCCTGCACGGGAGAAGGGAGGCTCTGGTTTTCTGAGCAGCTCCAGGAACATTGCCAGCTGGAGATCCCTGGAGAGTACTCCAGGGGTTGTCTATACTGGCTCTGTGACAGCTGAGAGCTCCCTCGTGCCAGGGCAGTCAGTTGATCAGATCCAACTGCTGTCTGGTTCCTTGTGCCATTGAAGTGGCATGAAGGGACACAAAGGCAGGAGTGTATCTGGCCTACTTTATGGGACTTAAAGATTCATATTTATAACTGCAGCTTTGTCCATAACTCCGCCTCATGTAACCAGATGTTTAAATACTGGACAGGAACTCTGATGTAACCCCAACAACAAAAGAGCAAGTTAAGGATGACTTATATCCTGGTTCTGTTTCAAGTTAATTATTGGGGTTTTATTTCCATCATTATTTACACTTGGCTTTTTCTCTAATCTAAGTGAGAACAGTGTTAGGAATAGAATTGAGAAGTGGCCTTTGCTCCCTGCAGTTCATTGCTCCCAGAGCAGGGATTATGTCCACAATGCTATGAAAGTGCACACAGAATGTTACAGGCTGCTGAGTCACCCTGACTGGTTTTCTGACACTGCATTATGTAATGGTGGTTAGTCATATACTAAAGAGCAACAAAGCTTTGAGCTGTAGAGGCTGACAGCTAGTTATATAGACACTGTAAAATATTAAACATATTGGAAAACAGCCACGTGAAAACTTTCCACACACTACTCCACTGTACACTGACATAGAGTATGTATATTCGCTTCTGAAGCCAGTTGTTGGGTGGTCAGTAGGAAAATTTTAGCCATCCAGCTATTTGTTCAAAGTGTCATATTTTGAGGGGTGGTGGTGGTGGGGGAGGGAGAGCTCTTTGCCCAACCTCCAGCTCACTGCCTCCTTCCAGTGAATAGAAGGAGAGAGAACAAAGACAGGAGAGAACTAAACCTATAGGGCTGATTGGAGACCTACTGTAATCAATAGCAACTCCATTAGCTTCAGTTAAATCAATCAGTCAACAGGTTAGAGAGCGTCCAAATTTAAGGTGAGAAATTTGGCCAGTTTCAGAACAGGGTCTTCTGCAGAATCAGTGACCAGTATCCCAGTGACTAGAGAATTGGCATATGAGACATTGTGTGCCCACCCCCTGCTCTACATATCTTCTGTCACATAGTGGTAACTGGGAAGAGTCCAGGTCTGAATTCCTTGGCCCTATGAGGTAATACCTTGAAGTGAGCAATAAAGATCCTACATCTCTTCCTAATAACCTACTTGCTTCAAAATGACTGTAGACAGTGGCGTTGAGTAGTAGGCACCAAGGACTTGATCCTGCTGTCTGATGTACAGCAGCACCACCTCAGATCTCAGATATTCGCTATCCCACGTGAATGCACATCATAGCAGTGTCTGATTTTTCCTTCAAGATTATGAAGTGATGCAAGTTGCATTTAGGCAGGAAAGAATGAAGCCTTAACTCTTCTGGGGTTTGAGCCCCCCCTTCCATCCATATACAAATCATTCTGACTCAGGTCAGCAAGCACTCAAGACGTGGGAATTAGGACCCTGCTAGGGGGTGGGTCAGAGCCGGATTCCAGCTGTGGCTTGGGTCCTGTCGTTTTACAGTGTGGACTAGGGTCAAGCTGTAGACCTGAGTCAGAAGCACAGCTGCGATCTGGGTGCAGCAATTGTAAACCCAGGTTTACAATGCAGTGTGAGTGCTCAAACACAGGCTTGGAAACAGAGTCCACAAGTGTGGGTCCCACAGCTCTGGGTGTAGTGTGCAGTGTGTGGATGTACCCTCAAAGTCCAAGAGCAGGTTTAATTCCTGAACATCATCCTTTGAAAAATGCAGCTCTCTTCCGAGCCTGCTACTTTGCCAGTGTTTGACAAAACCCCAGCTTATTAGTGTCAGTAGCACTAAGAGGTCCCAACTGGGATCAGGGTTCCAGGGTGCTAGGCTTTGTACGTAGACCTTGTAAGAAACAGCCCCTGCCCTGAACAGCTTATAATACAAATAGATATGACAGACAAAAAGGGAAACAGAGAAGTGAAGTGATTTCTCCAAGGCCATGCAGCAGAACCATGGTTGACTTGAGACTAGAACCCAGTTCTCCTGAGTCGAAATCTATCCACTGGACCATACTGCATATCTGGTAAGATGCTTTAAAAGGACTATTGTTCCAACCACAGTGATGCAATATTAATTTAATTGTGTTTGTTCAGGGAATGGTCCTTCAGGAATTTGCCTTTCCTACCTGCTGTCTGGTTATATCCCTTACATCAAAAGGGGCTCTGTTCATCCTCATCCTATCCTACAGAGGAAACTAGAGGAAACACCAGAAGTCTCCATTATAGACCAGGTTTGTATCAAATGAATTTGCCTTTTACCAGGAAGAAGTAGATGGAACACATCACCACCATCATATGCCCAGAGCATGCTGACAACAGAAGCCTTAAGCATGGGTTAATTTGTTTCCCAAATCATGATGGTATATAGGGCCAGCACAAGGGCTGTGCGCTGCTCAAATCATCCAGACCGGGCTTATGTGCCATATCGGACTTATTCTGACTAAGAGACGTTCAGCTCTACTGAGCACCTAATGATATTACATTACTGCTGCATTTTGAGGTGATATCATGTGTTCTATGATGCAGGCTCTAAGTATCTGCCTTGTCTTTTAGGATCTGGAGTACCTGTCTGAAGGTTTGGAGGGACGATCCCAGAGCCCCGTGGCTCTTCTTTTTGACACTCTGCTGCGTCCCGATACAGACTTTGGTGGAACTGCAGAATCTGTCCTCACTTGGTGGCACAAGACCAACAGAGCCATTCCCCATCTGGTCCTTGGCAGAAACCCTCCTGGGGGTGCCTGGCATGTATGTAGACATGAATGCTTAACTTTATGAAATATGTATTACACAATAGTCAGTATCATGATTAAAGATGTAAAGGGCTGAACAAGCTAATCAGCTAGACAACCAGGATCCAGCAGGGCTCTGCTTTTACACCCACCAAAAAGTGAGCTGGTTTGAATGTGCAGGAGAGATTTGCCCTCCCAGCCTACTACTGCCGTTTGTTCCATCCAAACATCTGGATCAGCCGAGGTCCCTTGGTGACACTAAAGCTTGATTTACTGGAACTTAACAGAACAGTGTTCTTGTTCCATTAGTGCTTATTCCCTTTCATTTTCAGTTGCTTAACTCATTCGGTGTTTGTTCTTGCAGTTTATTGAGGGATCTACGATCACTTTGAGCCAAGGGGAATGGATGGGACTTCCAGACCTTCAGCTCAAAGACTGGATGAGGAAAAAGAGGAGGTGAGGAGACTGATGTGACATTGCCCAAATAGCCAAAGGATTTTTGGGCAAATAAGTAATTTGGTATGAAGTCCAGCTGGCTACCTATTATGGCCAGTTTCAGTGAGTCGAAGAAATCCCCAAGAAAAATCTATTTGGTACTCAGTGCTGGTGGTATAAATTCAGAGTAACTCCATGGACCGCAGAGCAGTTAGTTCTGAATGTACACTGGGGTAACAGATCAGCATGTGGCCAGCAGTTACATTTAAAAATCTGAATTAATAGGTGTGGAAACCATAATTTTGGGATAGTGTAGCCCATTTATATATTGTCCCACATTTACAAGTATTCTAATCAGACAGATGTACAGTGGGACAGAAAGTACAGTGTAATCATTCAGATGTTAGATTTCAAATACTTAGGCTACTTTTGCTATTGTTAGAATGTACATGCTATAAACCTAGGTCTGGAAAAGCTCACGAGAAAAAAATAAATTGGAAGTGATAGGGAGGGTAGTAAAGGAGTAAATATGTTGCTAAAGTTTTTGTGGGGTTTTCATATCCAACCGTATTGCCTCTTCCAATTATTTCTGATAGTGAGCCCAACTGTTCAGACTTGTGTATTAGGAGTAATTCCACTGAAATCAATTGGATTGCTCTGGGGTAAAACTAGCAAGGAAGAGAATGCAGGCCCAGTTTCTCCATTAGTGCCAGGATAGATAGCCCTTCAGTACATGCAACTGAGGAGGGAGAAGCCTCTGAATTTCACTGTTCAACCATCATTTATAATATCCTGTTACAGGGGCCTCAGGAATAACAGAGCCACAGCAGAAGACATTGCTCAGTATTACCAACATTATGTGGCAAAGAAAGGGCTGCAGAAGAACTTTATCTGTGGGAGTGTTGTGACATCTGTGAGGAAAGTGAGCCCAGATGTAAGCTCCAGCTATGCACAGCAGGATTCTGAGGGGAACAGTGACTCCTTCTGGGATTTCCCCGAGAAAGAGAAGGAAGATGACCCGATTGCTAGTGGAAATCTTTTCCAGGTGGATGGATTCATCAAAAACATTAATGGTGGTCAGCAACCCTTCTCCATCTATGCAGAGAATGTGGTTTTAGCCACTGGAACATATGACAGTCCAACCAACCTTGGAGTTAATGGAGAGAACCTTCCTTTTGTCCATCACAAACTCTCTGCCCTTGAAGAAGCAGTGAAGAACAAGAAGGTTAGCATGACATCAGATCCAGTCTTGATTGTAGGTGCCGGGCTGACAGCTGCTGATGCAATTCTCTTTGCTCACCATTGCAACATCCCAGTGATCCACGCCTTTCGCAGAAGGGTCAACGATCCAGGTCTCATCTTCAATCAGCTCCCCAAAATGATGTATCCAGAGTACCACAAAGTCCACCAGATGATGAAAGAACAGTCAGTTGCTTGTCCCGGGCCATATGAATGTTATATCAGCCTTCCTGAACATCATGTCCTGTCCTTCAGAGAGGACAAGAAGTGTGTCTTCCAGGATAAGAGCGGTCACCAGAAAATCTTTAACATTTCTATGGCTTTTGTTCTCATTGGCTCAAACCCCAACCTCTCCTTCCTACCAAATAATGGCATTGACTTGGCAATTGACAGTGAGCAGCCAGTCAACTCCAAGAGGAACCCCATCGACGTTGACCCATTCACCTACCAATGTGTTCAGGAGAAAGGGCTTTATGCTGTGGGGCCATTAGCTGGGGACAACTTTGTGCGTTTTGTGCAGGGAGGGGCTCTGGCTGTTGCCAGCTCTCTGTTAAAAAAAGCAAACAAAAATCCTCCTTAACAAACAAATTGCCCTAAGCCAAAAGCGTTCAAACGGGTGATTCCTACTCTCTTTGAGAAGTAAGGCATTTGATATGTGCACTTTCCCCTGCAGTACTCTCCAGGGCAGTTCAGAGTGACCAAACTCTCAGTGGGTTCATTTGGGAATGATAAATCAGCAAGTACATGGTTTGGGATTTAGATCTCAATGTTGCCAACATTTGTGCCTTGCTGAAAGGTTGAATTCAGGTGCAACCAAGGGAATAGCCCCATCTCTGCAGAGCTTTGCACTAAGGGAATGGGGAACTTGCATCCTAGCTTCGAATAGCTGGGGGCAAAGCCGCAATCACTTCACCATATAAATGTCTTGCAGGCTGCAGCTGGTTGAAAAGAGTTCTCATCCTTTCTTGGTGGCCATATTGGCAAGTCCTGTGTTTAGTTAGTCTTTTTCAAATGTTACTGGGTAAATACAGGCAATACTACACAACACACAGTTGTTGCTGTTTCATGCGCTTATGTGGCACACTCTACGCTGTTCTTGCGATGCAAAAGTCCATTGAAAGCTGTGCTGCAAGTGTTCTGTGCACCTAAACCAGAATTCTGCCATTAGAAATGGTCACAAAAGCGTTGCCTAAAGGGCTGCTGTAGCAGTCCTCTTCTCCTGCAAGGAGCACCAGCACCATGTTCTGTGTGTCCTATCTTTGGATGCAGCACACTTGTGTATCTGTCTTTTTTGGAAGACTCCTTTTCAAATAATGGTACAAACGTACTCCTGTTGAGTGCACAATCTTTAAAGAGCTAGAAGGCAGAATGATAGAGTGTAACAGTGCTGCATTCTTAGAGACCTCTTTAGGGACACCAAAACCAAAGTATAAAGAGGAATTATCCTTGGTTGGTGGGAACTGATTAATACTCCAAATTCATCCTGCTCAGTGGAATTGAATGTTTGTTTTTTCTTTGGGAAGCTTTACATTACATATTGCAGTATGGATTCCCAATATAGGATTACTTCAGGAAACGGGTTCTGTAAATCAGAAATGGCATTCCACAAATTGTTCTTGAAAGAGAAGAATTGCACAATTGCTTTTAGTTGTTAAATTGCTTTAGTCTATTTACTTCATTACGAAAAATTCAAATATAGAAGAGATCCTAGATTAATACTGGAAGAAAATATTCACTATAGATTTCTGGATAACTGTGTAACAAGATCTACCTGCATTTGAACAATGGCCCTGATCCTGCAAGGCCCCTGTATATGAACTTCAATGGGAGTTCCACATGCAGAGAGACTACTGTGTTCTCCATATAAGGCCTGACTCTGCTCCGCTTAGTGGGGCAAAACTGCCGTTGACACAGCAAGATGTGCAGAATGAGGCCCAAAGAGGCCACTTTACTGTGTGTGGAAGTTGATGTGCGCAATCCTTTCACATAGCTGCTGACCTGGAATAGTCAGCCACTTCACTAAGTGCATACAATGCCAGCAAGTCTTTCAGAAAAGTTCCGCACACAGAGAAAGTGTTAGTTTGTAACTGCCTGGTCCCAGAAGTTTTTAAGCAAGGCAGGTGTAAGGAACACATCTGGCCTTTGTGTTGCTGCTGTGTCTTAGCAATGTTGTACAGCACTCTGGAAACTAACTAACTGTTTTTGTATTTTCTAAGTTAGCTGTATGTATTTTATATGTGGAACAAGTTTAAATAAAATTTCAAACTTATTCCAGGTGAATTCATTTATTTGAGCTGTAGCTGAATCAGTGACCAAGGTGGCATGACCTATAAGTCAGGAGTTATGCGAACCATTCATCACAAGGATTACTGGTAGGGTCCAGGAAATTACTAAAGAGGATTTACAAACTACAAATAATTAAAAGGGAAGCACTGCTCTTGGTGATTTGACTTTGAGTCTCCCTTGGTCAGATGAGATGAAAAGCAACAAATGGAGAAGGTATTGATTTTCATAAGGTTATAAAGAACCCTGAAAAGAAGGCAAGCCAGATCTTACCCCTGTGTCAGCCCAGTAAGCCAGCTGTGAACAAAGGAGTTTTGCAGGAGTCTAGCAGACACGGAATCCCTCGCCCGCTTAAAGCTTGACTAGCTGCTTAGTGACCATTACTAGTCCCATCTTGGGTTTACCAGTGCATGTATTGATTCACTGGTCCCGTCACACTCTACCCAGTTTGCCCTACGGCAGACCTCTGTGGCTGGGGTGGAGGGAGTCCCCACAGAGCACAGCATGTGGGCTTCCCACACCTTGCTCCCAACCACACATGGATGACCTGCACTTTTGCTGCTACTTTCAGGGCCTTCTACAAATCAATTTCCACAAATAGATAGTGGTGGGGGGTGTGGGTGTCTCATTCTCCACTTCAATGAAGTCTGTGGAAATGGACAGGGGAGCTGAGAGCCATGGAACCAAACTATAAACCCTGTATATGATAACCATTTCAAGCTAGGGGGTGCGACAGCACCCCTAATTCCAGCACATATGGAAATAGGATGCACAGAAACTCAGAGTATCAAGGATTAACATTGTACACCTATCTTCCACAAAGGTATAGTACAAGTAAACAACACTGTATCCTGTCAGGGTTCCTTCCCCACTCTGAACTCTAGGGTACAGATGTGGGGACCCACATGAAAGACCCCCTAAACTTATTCTTACCAGCTTAGGTTAAAAACTTCCCCAAGGTACAAACTTTGCCTTGTCCTTGAACAGTATGCTGCCACCACCAAGCGTTTTAAACAAAGAACAGGGGAAGAGCCCACTTGGAGATGTCTTCCCCCAAAATATCCTCCCCAAGTCCTACACACCCCCTTTCCTGGGGAGGCTTGAGAACAATATCCTAACCAATTGGTTACAAAAGCATCAAAGACCCAAACCCCTGGATCTTGGAACAATGGAAAAATCAATCAGGTTCTTAAAAGAAGGATTTTATTAAAAAAGAAAAGTAAAAATCATCTCTGTAAAATCAGGATGGAAAATACTTTACAGGATATTCAGATTCAAAACACAGAGGATCCTCCTCTGGGCAAAACCTTAAAGTTACAGAAAACAGGAATAAACCTCCCTCTTAACACAGGGAAAATTCACATAAAACAAAAGATAAACTAATCCGCCTTGCCTGGCTTACCTAATACTGGTTGCAATATTGGAGACTTGGATTAGGATGGGTTGGAGAAGATGGATTTCTGTCTGGCTTCTCTCAGTCCTAAGAGAGAACAAAGACCACAAACAAAAGCCTCTTTTCTCTCTCCTCTCCCCCACCTCCAAGATTTGAAAGTATCTCGTCCCCTTATTGGTTCTTTGGGTCAGGTGCCAGCCAAGTTAGCGGAGCTTCTTAACCCTATACAGGTAACGGGATGTTGCCGCTGGCCAGGAGGGACTTTCTAGCACTGTATACAGACAGGGGGTTACCCTTCCCTTTATATTTATGACCTATCCCAATTAATGTGTATGGGGCAGAAGGCTCAAGGGTCCTGATGTACCACAGGGCCCAACCCCCACTGGTCCCCAGGGATTTGTGGGGGCCCAAGGCCATCTGTGTATTGGTGTCTCTGCATTTGCCCCTGGAGACCCTGACAGCATAGCTCTGATGAGATTGCACTGGTACAGCATATTCCCCACCCCCTACTATGGTTTCTTCTGGCATCCTCCTTAATAGCTATTCTTACCGTGCAGGGTATTCTATGAGGCAGGTAATAGAGCCGTAGTCTATGCTTCCTTTTTTGGGCAGTTTCTGTGGGTCATGGCCAAGGAAGTGATAAGTATCTCTTCTGCCCAAGCCACTGCTCCCCGAGTCCCTTGCTCTTCACCCTGCACAGATCAGTAGAGAGGCCTGGGCAGTGTCTAGATGAAAGAGGCCAGAGCCTCAGAGCCCTGCTCTGCTGGGAGGAAGGTCCATGCACACTCCCTCGCTGGCTTCTGGAGCCTTTGAATAATTTGACTGTCCTGTCATTGGTTCCTGGCTTCACTTGAATTTCATTGTCTGCACAGAGGTCACAGTGCTGTAAGTTTTCAGTTTTACGCTGTATTTGTGGTCCAGTTGAAAAGATCAATACACTTGGCAGAATGCACCTTTCTTAAAATAGATGTTCTGGCCAAGCCTAGCATTCCTGCATCAGCAGCAAATGGAGCAGAGTCCAAGAAGCAATGGGTCATCTAAAAACATTGGACTGCATGGGCAAGGAGGCTGGGAATAACGGGTATTTATAGGAGTGACACTAGCTGAAACACTGCAGCTATGCATGTCATTAAATCCAAGCTCATGGAGTAGAGCTCATACAGTACATTCCAGCCGCAGAGGCCATGTCACTAGGATCTAGTCTAGTATCTATATGTCAGCTTCTCAGGATCAGGGTAAAAACCACCCCTTTCCAGTTGAGGGGGCTTATTTAAAAAGTATTAGCTGGCTTGCTTTTCCCAGTGGGAATCAATGTATTGCATGCTGTGGAGGATGAGAAAGGGAAGGAGGTTTAGCAACAGGTACTTAGGAAATATCCTGTGTCCCATCCTGCTACAATACTGAGGAAATAGTCCCCTCTACAAGACAATTTACTGCTCAGTGAGTAACAAATCCCCAAGGGCAGGAGTATGTCGTGTAAATCAAAGCCAATTATCTCCCACTTCTTTCTCTGCAACACAGAAGACCATTGTAAAATACGCTTTTACATTAGTCACTGGAGTCAATGGACACGCACCACTGCTGGGTGAGGGTGTTGTTAACCTTTTGTAACTCTGACTGATATCATGTGACAGGGGCCAGGAAACAAAGCTTAGTTTCTTAGCAGTAGAGAAACTTTATTTCATCAAAGTTTGATGATTTGGCAAAATCAGAATGTTTTGCAGACAGTCCAAGGGACCCAGGCTTGGTTTCTTGCCAGCTTGCCTGCCCAGCTCCACGGCAGTCAACCTGCTAACCCAGGGAGCCAGGGCTTCCAGAGTTCACGACTGCGTGGTTCCATTCCCTGCTGGAGAATTTGGAAGTTTGTAGGGTTTGCTCCTAAAACAAAATGTCGAAGTATCCCCCATCACAAAACCTCTCTAGTACGTACTGTACAGAAGCCTCCAGTCCAAAATTAAACTACACAAGGGGTTCTCCAGCTATCTTATTCTGAAGACCATTTTGCAAGAGAAATTTTTAAGTGTCCATTTCCCTTCCAACACTCAAAACTTGGGTCTCACCCTTCATTATGCTCTGCAATACCAGGGGCTCCTACAGGCCAGTCCGAGAACTACCAAACTGCAGTGCAGTGACATTCAGTAAGTTTCTAACATTTATTATCTTGATTTAAATAAAGAGATGTTTATCCAAAGCTCCTGGTGCCCTAATGCATTGATACAATAAAATCCCAGGTTTCAGAGTAGCAGCCATGTTAGTCTGTATTCGCAAAAAGAAAAGGAGTACTTGTGGCACCTTAGAGACTAACCAATTTATTTGAGCATAAGCTTTCATGAGCTACAGCTCACTTCATCGGATGCAAGAAATCCCAGCAACCTTAAAATGATCCTTTTAACAGGAACTCAGAGTCAGCCCTCTCCAAAAACTCTGACTCATGCAGTGTGCCTGGAACTGCATCTCATGCTGGTTATTTTGGACCAAGATCTCCTTATCCTTATACTCTAGATCTCTTTAGAGCCAGAGAGGCCGTTTCTATTACCCTAACGAAGTAAGATACAAAAAAGGGCAAAACCTCTCTTACTTTTCCCTTACTCTTAGGCCTAAAAGGTTTTTCTACACGTTTTTAGCTTAAAAGTGTCAGGAATGCCACATCTGGTCCTTACTTTGGTGGAGGACCTACTGGGAGTTGCAGCATATTTATTGTGAGTGTTCGCTCCTTGACTGAAGAGAGGAGTGTCATCTTTAACAAAAGACTTCCTCTTTTTAAAGTTTTCCTTGGCTTTCTGAGTTTAAATAGGTGTCCGAAAAACAGTTTTGAAACTGGCTGACTAAGAATACCTCCTCCTGCTCAATGGCTTAAATTTCACTCTCTTGATTCTTGTCCCACCTACCCTCAGATACGTTATGGTGTCTGCAGAACTAATAAAATCATGGCGACCAGTATTTCTATAGTCTTTAAAAGCAGGCACCCTCTCCTATTTAAAGTGGCTCTAGAATATCAACCTGCTTGTTACTGGAGGAAATATTACTTACTTGGACTCAACCACTGAATCAGTTTTATACGTCATTTTTCAACTGGGGCCAGATATGATGGGAGACTTCCATTTAAGCTATATGGCCATCAGTGCAGAAGGGGGATCATAGCATAGCACAGCTGAAGGGCATGCTAATATACTGATGTAAGTGACCCCCAACTGGATTATATAAAAGGCTCTCAAAAGGGAAGATTAGCAGGAGCACACGATGAGAGTGGACCACTTACCATAATACAAGAAATAAGAGCTTTCTAGGAGTTAAGCTGCCTCCTTTGTTTGTTCTGAACCCACCTCTGCATGGTCCCATTCATTTCAGGGAATTGTTCTGATTTACAGACACTGATTTACTAACGGGTGGTAAATGATTCATAAAATTAAATGGCCTCACCAGCACAGTGCACATGCAAAGGGAGCATGGACAATGCTCTGCAATCAACAGCAGCTGGTCAGCCATGCAGTTACACATCACCACAAGATAAAGGTATGAGTTATTTACCCAGGTATTTACATCACCACAAGATGAAGGTATTAGTTATTTAAAATTTTTACCCAGGTAGAAATGTCCATCTGGAAATGCGTTGTCAATAAAAAATAAAAAGAGGATGAAGTTACAAAGCAGTAACTGCCACTACATAATCAGATCAATTTTATCGCGATACTGTAGGAAAGCTAGCTTGCCTCTATCAGATCAGTTGCGTGACTATGAATCCTTAGATCAATTTAAAAATAATCCCACTTAATGTTCAACATAGACCTGATTCCCACTTTGTTGGAGTAGCCTAATTTACTTCAGTGGAGCTATACAGATGTAAAAACCAGCGTAACACCCTAAGGTTTGCAGTGGTCCACTGATTTGGCACCAGTGTGACAGAGCAGAGAATAAGTCCCACACCTGTTTCATTTGAGGAACGCTGGCCAGGTGAGACTCGGTGGGACTCAACAGGACAGGACATGGCATGGCTTTGTGCCAGTCTGGTGACAAGTCTGCTGTAAACCTGGCTTCAGGCAGTTAAGCCAGGTTTATGGCCATTTTACATCACCTGGGCATCGCAAAGCACCCAGAGACTACCAGTAAGCGTAGCCCCATATTTAAGAGGCAGAGCTTTCTCTGTGTGGCCTGTTACCCTAGCAAACACTTCTTGCAATGGGCAATATCATGAGTGTTTTCCTCATAGTATTCTGGGCCCTGGAAGTCTACAATTTACTTGACAGTCCAACTCCATCATCCCTTGGGCAGGAGGACATCCCCGTATTGCTCCCAAAGGGATGCATGCTGGTTTTTTTAGGATGTCTTGGTTCCAAGCAGGAAAAGCCTTTTTTTTTTTTTTTTTTACTAGTGCTAGAGCCCTCAGGGAAAAGGATTCATTAGCAGCTCAGGTGGTAATTTACCAGATGCTTGTTTTACATACATCAGCGTAAATCTGGACTCATTTCACTAGTCAATGGAAACAATGCAGATATTTAGAGGGGTTAGTTCAGAACCTGATCCATTGAACCTTCCTCAATAAAGTGCAGGGTGAACATGAGCTGGGCCTAGAAAAGACAGTTCCAAAAATCTCACTGAAAGGAGCTACAGAAATGCAAAATGTTACATTATAAATGGGAGGCTTGTGCCCTTAAAATGGATGCATTTGCAAATTTCTGTCATAATTAAGGAGGCCCACTGAACGTTTTGCCTTGAAGGATATAAGTTTTAGCCAGTGAGCAAACACAGGGACAGCAAGAAACCCAATTAGCAATATTAAATAATCCCTTTAACGGGAATAAACTAAAAATGAAATTTAAAATTGGCAAGTTTGGGAGAATTGTTCTCTCACATGAGGCTACAGAACAGCTAAAGTCTTAGCAAGATCATTTGCAATGTCTTGGCATTTATCACACTAGTTATTCTCTATTACCGTAATTCTAAATCAAATGGAAGTCTCAAAGGACCAGATAGTTTTCAGAGTTAATAATGTGCCCATATGCCTTTCAGTTAGGAAAGCCATTGACAGTTTAAAAACAACTCCTTGGTGTTGCCATTGGGTAATAGAAGTCCCTAATCAGCCATTATGCAAATTAATGTAAGCTCAACCAAAAATTTTGTAATGAAAGTCCAAGTTCTAACACCCACGCGATGCATCTAAGACAAAGGCAATCATCAATACATCCTTTCCAACAGCAGAGCACAGAATAATTTCCAAAGTTTATGGAACATGCAAGCAGGAGGTTCAGTTCAGAGAGAAAATTCTGGAGTCTTATTTTTAACTCTGGATTAAGTTCGCTTTGCTCTTACATGAGTACAACTCCTATTGATTTCAGTCGGCAAGCACAGGGCTAAGGACTCAGTCCTACACCCACTGATGTCAGGGGGAGTGTTACTATTAACTTCAGTGGATGCAGAATCAACCCTTACATGAGATAGAAATGTGGCCCCTGGCCCTGTCAGTGGCTCCCTGCTGAAATGAAGGACTCCGGCGTACTGCACTGTTCAGTGAGGAGGACAGTGTTTCAAAGAGCCTTACAGGATTGAGCTGTTGAACTATACACATGCAGTATAGTTCAGGTTTCAATTAAGAAAACCCTATAATCTGTCATTAAGATGTTTAAATCTCAAATGTGTACAGTAATTTAACTGTACAGTGAACAAGAAACCGAGCATCACCAAAAAGCAAAAGCGTGTGTTCTTAAGGACATAGGCCCAGACCCTGTGCTGCAGCTCACCTCCTGAGCCAGCTTTGTGTCTCCCAAATTTGGGGCTCAGTCCAGGTCTGCCTGGTCCCCAGTGTAAGAGAAACTCCTGAGACTGCTCTACTGTATGGCCCAAAGCCACGTATGGGGTACACTGCATCTCAGCGCTTTGACTCCATGTTGGGGGCTGTGTGAATGACTGGTATAGAGCTCCCATGTCAGCTTGGTACCAGCTGGGGTGGCTTCCTGCATGCTGAGGAACTATCTGCCGCTTTTACACCAGCTGGAGTATAATGTGGGAAAACCATGAAAGACAATCAGGGCCATAACATTTCCTGATAGTAACAGAACTGGAGAGACTGCGAATCCACAATATTCTACGTAAAGGATACTTGTGGCAAGATAGAGCATTGCAATGCCCAACTTTTAAAATCAACAGCCCCAGGTTAGGCACCCAGGCTCCCTGTACAAGGCATGGGGAGAGACAGGGGTCTAAGGATGGGACTCACAAAAGCCAGCATGCTGAGTGGGAAGCTGCCAAAGCTAGCCACTAGGAAACACCAAAGAGAGGAGTATGGCCTAATCCCTGCTCCACAGAGGGAATTAAGGTGCTTCTCACAACTTAGGATTCAGAGCTGTGAACCCTCTCCTGGAGTCAGGCACCTAAGCCAGGTCAGCCCTTACTCTCAAGAAGCAGTAATGCTCCTGCCTGCCACCCACCCCTGCACTTATACCCAACAGTTAGAGCACTTAGGCAGGATGTGGGACACAGGTTCAGATGTTCCTTGAACCCAGGTTTTTCACTACTACAGGGTATTCAAGGGTGGGGCTGTCTTGGTCTCTCCTGTTTTATGGGTATAATTCAATGACTTCATTAGAAGTTTTGTTTGTGGCAATGAGGCAGGATTGTAAGTTGAAAATTGAGAAGCTGTCATAACAACAATTAGCCAAAGGGCAAAATAAAGAAGCAGATAATTAATAGCAAAGACAGACACTTGCAAGAAAGCATCCACAAGAGAAGCAAGTGTGCTACTTAGGCTAGGCCTTTGTTATGAAGTGTGCTTATCATTCTTCCCTGACACAGGATGGAAAAAGTGCTGTGTGTAGAGTGTTAGCGTTGTGGTGTTGATTTGTCCCTGCTTTCGACAACGTGAGTTTTCCTGAACCCTTCATTGTCTTTTTTCCCCTTTGCGAGGTAGTTCACCTTCCCTGGTTCTTAACTTCTCTCAGGAGGACTAACAGGCTGGTGTGAATCCCTTTATAGGTGGAGTAATTTGAAAGCTCTTTCTCTTAACAGAAAGACAGCATGCCACTGCATAGTTGCTTATTTTATTATTCCAGTAAAGTATCATATCAGTAATAGGAAAATTAACAAAATAGTCAAAAATAGGTCACCTAAAAAACTTCTCACCAGAGGCTGGCAGGGAAGGAGTTAACTCTCCCCCTCTGGGTAGCTGGAGTATAGTTTGTTTTCCCACAGCTGCAGGGATTTGCAGAGTAGCAGGGCTGGGCCAGCTGCAGAGAAGTAATTACTGTGCCCCTCACCCTGCCTGCTATAAAAGGAAGGAGGCAGAGGCAGTGGGAAAAGGTCTGCTAGGAGAAGAGTTAAAAGGTAAAGGGGGGGTCTTCCCTTTTTAAAGGAGTCCCTACTCTGGTAGGGGGAGGGTCCTGTTGTATTTGTGACCGGGCCTGGGAGAAGCTGGCCTTTTCTGTGATCCCAAACGATTGCAGGGTGTTACTCCACCCAGCACCACAGAACCCTCCCCGGCTTTGACTAGGCAGTCATACACCACAGTGAGGCTCCCAGGTTAAGCCTGGGTGCAGGCAGTAGCAGATGGTGCTCTCAGGCTAGGAATTTAGCTGTGAAATTCCTTATGTAATGCCCCCTACCTTAGGCTGTGCTCTTCTGTACCCAATATGCCCTTCTTTCCCTTTAGAGAGGGGATGATCCTGTAAGGTATTGAGTGCCCTCCCCCCCCCCCCCCCCCAACCACTGATTAGCAACCGATTGTGCTTGCATTGTCTTTAAACAGGGCCTGGGCAAGTGTGCATTGTGTTAGCTGAGGGTACGCCTACCCGGCAAAGGAAAACCCGTAGCTAGCCTGTGCCAGCCGACTTGGGCTGCGGGGTCTTGTTGCTGTGTCAACATCTGTGCTGGGGTGGGAGCTGAGACTGTAGGACCCTGTGCGGTGGGAGGGTCCCAGAGCTTGGCCTCTAGCCTAAGCCCAGAAGTCTCCCCTGTGGTGAAGTAGCTGGAGCCCTGTGAGCCCATGTCAGCAGACACAGACTAGTGGTGGCATTTTCTTCCCTGTGTAGACAGAGGGGGATAGCTCTGTCAACACAGCTCAGTGCTGACCTGTGGCAGGCCTGCTATTCTGCTCTGTGGCTTCTTGTGAGGTGACACTGGTAACGGTGCAGGGGGGTGACAGTCACAAGGAGGAACACTAGGATGAAGTCCCCCATCTCAGTGCCTTTATAGTTAGACCCCATCCCTAGAAAGAGGCCTGGTGGAAAAAGGAGAATAATCCTAGTGACTCCATGAAAAACTCAGTGTAGAACATACAACAAGGGAGAGACTCCCTGTCCCTGAAGTGTGAGGTAGAAATGTTGCCAAGTCAAAGGAGAATTGTGCCTCTGCAGAGAGAGAAGAATGGAAAGTAGGTGGCAATTCTACTGTCTCAACCTCTTCTTCCTGCCTGTTGCTGGCTGGCTTAGGTGTGTGTGCCGGTGACTCCCGCTGCTGGGCAGGGTAGCTGGCTCTGCTGGTGCTGAATTTCAGGAGGGAAAGTGAGGGGCCTGTTTGAGCTCAAGCCCAACTGTAGCCACCCTTCTTAATTATGTATTAAGATAGGGGGCAAGAGTTCATGATGCAGGACTTTGTGGCTGTGGGCTGCCCTTGCGACGGGAGACCCTCTGTTCCCTCTTCAGCCATGCAATCACCAGGCTCGGAGAAAATCAAGGCTCAGAGAAACAGGGTTGTGTAGAGCCAGTAACTATTCTAGGACTGCAGCCATTTTGCCCATAATACTTGCACTGTCAAGAAGAAAAGCTGAAAGTGTTTAATTAAAATCTTAAGTAGTCTGGGATCCTAGGTGTAGGGCCCTACCAAATTCACGGTCCATTTTGGCCAATTTCACAGTAATAGGGTTTTAAAAATGGCAAATGTCACGATTTCAGCTATTTAAATCTGAAATGTCAGGGTGCTGTAATTGTAGGGGTCCTGACCCAAAAAGGCGTTGTGGGGGGAGGGGAGGGTTGCAGCACGGCTACTGGCGGTGGTGCTGCCTTCAGACCGCAGCTGGAGAGCGGCGGTGGCTGCTGGCTGGGAGCCCAGCTCTGAAGACCAAGGCAACACCAGCGCAGAAGTAAGGATGCCATGGTAGTGTATCGCCACCCTTAGCTCTGTGCTGGTGGGGAGCTGCCTTCAGAGCTGGGCACCCAGGCCACAGCCATCCCCCTCTGATCAGCCTGCTCTGAAGGCAGCGCAGAAGTAAGGGTGGCAATACTGCAACCCCCCCTAACTCTTTTGGGTCAGGACCCCCCCATTTGAGAAATGCTGGTCTCCCCTGTGAAATCTGGCTAGGGTAAAAGCACAGACAAGACCAGATTTTGTGGTCTGTGATGTGTGTGTTTTTTTTTCATTGCCGCGAATGTGGTAGGGGCCTACCTATGTGTAAACCAAAAGTTAAGTCTTGATGTGCTTCTATAGGCTAGGCACCTCCAGAGAGATGAGACCCCTAATTCTTTTTTCCTTCCAGCGAAGCACAGCACCGGCATGATGGTGGGGGGAAGAGGACAAAGTTGGTCTTATTTCCTTTGCTCTCCCAGAGAGGAAGAGTGGGGTTAGGAACACTCCCTGACCTAAGATATAGCAACCCCTGAGGCTCCTTTGGCGTAGGCTTTGACGGTGCCAAAAGGCAATATGGTGTAGTGTATAGACAGGCCTGGATTAAAGGATTTTGGGAAATGGGGTGGGGGGGCCCTCCACCTTCCATGAATTGGATAGCAAAGTGTCCCCCCTTATCTCCAAATGCCCTTCTCTTCCCATTCCCCACATAGACCCCGAATGCTACTCCCACCCCACATAGACCCTAACAACTCTCCTCCAGCCCCCATATGCATCCCAAGAATGCTCACCACAGCCCTCACAATTCCCACCACTTGCCCCCAACACTCCCAACTCCCCCCATAACCCACCAACAACTTGTTCCCAGCCCCTCCCCCGTACATCTTTCTGGCCACTCACCGGCACCCCTTCCCCAAAGCTCAGTGCTCCATTGGTGGGCTAGGGTGGTTCCTCCTATTCCTGGCCACCCAGCTTTGCTTGCTGTGCATTCACAGGGCCCTGTACCTCTCAGATTTGGCCCAGCTGCCCCTCTGTTATGATGAAGTGGCTGGGCCAAATTTGGCATTATGACACCACACTGCTCAGTATTGAAGGGGAGGGACCCAGACAACTGGAGTGGACGCTCTGTACAAGTGCACTTTGGCTAATCTGGGCCTGTAGGTATAGCACTGATTGGAATCAGGAGGCTGGATCCTGTTTCTTGCACTTTATTTTTGTGCCTCTGCTTCCCCTCCTATCCTTGTCATTTAGACTGTAAGCTCTCAAGGGCAGGTACTGTCTTAGAGTATGCAGAGCACCTAACACAGAATGGCTCTGATATGAGCTGGGGCCTTTGGACACTGCAAATAATTACCATTATAGCCAGTTGCTCTGATCTCTCAGTTCAGAGAATCTGATCAAAGTTGTGGTGTGTGTGTGTGTTTGGTTTTTTTTTAAGCCATTAAGAGTATCCACTGATCAATCCAGGAGTTTCGTTGCGAAGCTCTGTTATCTGGTTTATCAGATGATGATCTGCACATAGCACTGCTGCTGCCGCAGGAAGACTTGGCCAGTTGCCTAACAAAGTTGTGGTGTTTTGTTTTTTTTTAATGAGCAATGTGAGACAAGTGACAGGAACAAGGATGCGTGGAACTGTGGACTAAAGAACTGCAAACTGCATTGCTTTGCAGTGACTTGTGTTCAGGGAAACATGGCTTGTTGCTTTCGTAGCATCTTCTTGAATTTTAACAGTGAACAAAAATATTTTAAAGAGAATTAATTTTCAGTTACAATTTCTTCTGGCTGGTTCATCTCTGCAGGTGACTGAATAAGGCTTAATTAAAATTTAAATGCTATAGAGTCATGCTAAAAATAGTCAAAGATATGTAGTAAGAAAGTGCCCATCACAAGTGTGCCCAGGTGGCACTAAGATGCTTTCTCTAATGAAAGCTTTGGAGATCTTGTATTGGAACAATGGAGACCTTTCCAATATGGTGTCACTATGTAGTGACTCCATAGTCCTTTTATATTCAGATCTGGCTTAGTTTGATGGCAGAAATTAGTCCCCTTTTTCCCCTTATCAGTATGCACCGGGGATTAAGCATTGGTCCTTGCTAAAGAATAGTCCCATGTACAGCCCCACTGTCCCAGTTCTCTGGTGGTGTCACTCCAATGGAGCCATGCTGCCTTGGTCAATGGCTGCTCTTCGACTTGAGGAAAGGCTTCCCTGGCAGCAATGTAGAGAACCAGAGCAGTACAGTACAGGTGGGACTGGGGAGGGTGGAGAGCTCTAAATGAGGAGAAGCTTAAATGCTAGGAAAAGAGAAGGGAAAGTCAGTGCAGGAGCTGATATCTCTGGGCAGCAGGCAGGGAACATGATAGTAGCTGCTGTATTTTTGGATGAGATTGAAAGGGGCAGGGATGGGAATTGAAAGCTGGAGGAAAAGGCCTATGGGTGGGAGGTGTTCCTCGGCCCTTAAAGGGAGCTGTGAGGCAGCTCTGGGCTCAGACATGCAGTGTACTTACTGGGGTAGAAATTTATGGTTTGTTTAGCACTCTTGCCATCTGCCCGGTGGGGATCGTCCACCAAGGACTGCACCTGACTTCCATTGGAGTGTGAATGAAACGGCCTTCACTGACAAAGCTTCTAGATCCAGCCTGCCCATTTTAGCAGGGGAAACACAAACCATTACTCATCCTGATGGGTTTTGTAATGGTACAGTGCAAGATGGGCTTCCTGGAAGGCCTTAACAGAGAGTAGATGGGGAAATCTTTCTATGGCCAGTTGTCTTCTAATAAAGTTAGATTTATTCAAAGTTAAGTGCCCTCACCCTTCCCCCTGAACACTTAATCGTAAAGGTAACCTACAAAAGGGGGCACTGAGCTTTTTTTGCTGTTTTGATGCAGCAGAGGTCCAAGGGGCATGGTAGGTGTTTGTCTGCTGTTATCTTAGAAATTTAGCTTTGTCAACCTGGGAAGATTCTGGTCTGGCCTATGCTAGCAATTTTCTGAAACACTGACCACTGTCATAGTTTCCCTGGTGACACTAGCATGGAATCTTCACTAGTGCTATTAAGTGTCATCAAACCCTGCTCTGATCTCAAGTAGCATCTTTGATGCACAAGCACTGGGCTCCCCCTTCGGTACTGGCTGCCCCAGCAGAGCTCTCTGACCCAGAGGCCTCTTGTGCACACTCTGGTCCCTTCCGTAAGCATGCTGTATCCCTGCCCACTCCCCCCTGCTCACCCCCTTTTCCTGGGGAGCCACTGTGTAGGGGGCTGGGGATGAGTAGGGAAGTGGTCACAAAACACTGGCTTTTAGTGTCTGTTTTGCTAAATTCAGATGCCTTAAATTGTGCACATAAAATGCATCTAAAGCAAACAGTTGTGACTCAACCTGGAAAACTGTATTAGTTTTGCCCCTTTCTAGTGTAACTTTAGCACCCTCGTGGCCAAGATGGAGTCTGCTCTGCAGGCAGCTCTGGCCAAGAGATGGTGTGCACAGGAATGCAGCAGGAAAAATTCCCTCCACCCCAGGGGCACCTGTTCCAAATCCCCCAGAGTGAACCAACACACCCACAGAAAAAGTACAATGGGTATAACGGAGGGCGATATTTATTTACAGAGGGATGAGAGGAGAAAAAATCAAGGGGAGGTATAGGGGGAGCAGTAGAACAGGGTTGCATCCAAGCCAAGGTCCCACAGGCCCAGTGGTAGCACAGCCTGAAAGGGCAGACACTGAGCAATGGGGCTGCACACAGAGCAAAGTTCCAGTTAAGTGGTGAGTCTTGGGTGCCCCTGGTAATCTTCAGTGCCAGTGAACTTTCCCCCAACAAACCCCTCCAGTGCCCTTTTCTGCTGCTCTCTGCAAAGCCACACAGAGCGACCACCTCCCAGCTAGCTAGCTAGCTGCCTCCCTCCTTATTCCCAGTGCAGAGTCACAAGCCCCAGTACTCACAGCCCTGGGCAGCAGGGATACTGGATCCAGCTCCAGCCTGTCCTCCTTGGCGATTCCTCCCTGGCACAGTGCTGCTCCTAGCCTGGGGTGTCCCCTATCAGCCACCCTGTCCTTCCCAGGCTTCAGGCGGGTTCTCTCTCCGTCAGGTTTGGTCCAGGGCCTCCCGCCTGCAGCCCTTCTCTCCCCAGGCTCCAGAGCCACACCCCACAACTTTCCCTCCTTTCTCTCCCTGCTCCCCCTCCCCACTAGGAAAAAGATTTAAAGGGGCCATGCTCGCTAAACCCCAAGGGGTTACAATCTTCTTTCTTCCTTCCATAGGTCTTTCCCTAAACCACATGGATGTTGTAGAGCCCCCTGGAAGCACTGGTCTCTCTGTTTTCCATTTCCTGACACAGGTAAGCCTTAAGACTAGCATCCAGCTAGCGGTCTTATCGGTGTAGCTTAAAATGTATAGTCTGTGACAAATGACCAAAATCTGCAACACCTAGAATTTTGCTGTGTATCCTCTATAAGCTGACAATTCCTCCCCCCCCCCCCCCCGCCCATAAAACATATTACAAAGGTTTGGTGTGTGAGTTAAATCAAACCTCTTGTATAAGGAACACCGGAGGAAATGTATCTTTTATGTGCAGCCATAGGGACAATGCCTCATGTCCTGTGAGCAGGGACAGAACCCTGGACCTTCAGCTCATGAAGTAGAAGTCTGGGTGTGAAGGAGAGCTCCTTACCTAGGTGAACAGCATGGGGGACAAATCTCCCGGTGGGTTACACAGCTATCTTCTAGATAGCAGGAGAATATTGGGGACCAGGATTGCTGGGCTCTCTTCCTGGCTCTGGAGGGAAGTGTGGTTTAGTGGTTAGACAGGATAACAAACTACATATATTAGGCAGGGGAAGAGCCTTTTTAGTCTGCCATTTTGGAGATTTGGATTCTGTTCCCAGGTGTGCCAGAAGTGACCTTATGCAGCTTCTCAGTCAGCTTATTTGTGAAATGGGATGACTACTTGTCTGTCTGCTTTCTAAGGTTGGAGGACATGAGCCTTTGCTCTTGAACAAGGGCTCTGACATGCCCAGAGATGTGAAGAGACTTGCACTCCTATCCTGGATCTCAGCCCCATGCACCTTTCCCTAGGCCATAGGGCATTTTATGGGGGAGGGAGGGGGAGTATCTCTCTCAAGAGAGGCATCAATGAAAACTGGCTTAAGGGGAAAAAGTACAATTCTCTTATTGCCATAGTGCAGGTAGGAGTGACTTTGCCTCCTCAGACTTGTCTGTTTATAGATCTGTTAAATCTTAATTCCAAGAGAAACCATACATCGAGTTAGTATAGCAAGTATGCTATGCCCCTTCATGCCAACTCCATACACTTCAATATATGCTCCCCTGTCCTGCCGCATGGAGGACAAGTTACCTTAAAGTGCTCAGTCCCCTCAGTGTAAGAGCCACTTATTGAGTTCTGTCCCTATTTCCTTCCCCTTTTTCTTCCCTTCCACTTCAACATACTGCTAATGGATCTTGCTACATGATGATATTTGCCAGGCTTCAAAATACTTCATGGTGGGAGATGTGGAAGGACAAGTTTACACTCCTGTCGTCTTGAGTGGCATTGACTCAAGGGGGTACTTTTTTGCAAGTGAGGTATAGAACAGAGGTCTGTCAGTTGAATCTGGTGTCTCTCTGAGTTTTGGCACAAACTCCATCTATTACTCGTTCTTTTATGTATGATCCTGGTCACGTACATGCTGCTTTCCACAAAGCAGCATCTCTTCAGCATTCTAAGGTTTTGCGTATACCTAAAAGTTGGGTCAACATAGGCCAGGGAGTGTGTTTTCACACCCTGACATAGCTGAATCAGCTATGCTGATGGAAGAGTGCTTCTGTTGATGTAGCTAAGGGTATGCGTACACTATAGAGACCATCCTTGCATAGCTATGCCGCATAATTCCGGAGTGTAGGTGCAGCCTACACTGATGGAGAGGGGTTTCCTGTGTGTGTAGGAACAATACCTCTCCAGTCAAAGATGTCTACATTGCTAGAAGCACGTTTCCCTCTTTTTTTTTTCTCTTCTCTCCTCTTCTTGCCCCGACCAATGTAACTATGTCAATCTAACCTTTAAGTGTAGACCAAGCTTTACTACTTTTGGGGTTGTGGTGTTCCTACAACATTGGAACCCCCCCCTCCCCCTTCTGTCAGCATAGGCTGTGTCTACACTAAGGGGGTTATGCTGGGCTAGCTATGCTGGTATAATCTCTGTACTGGAGAGGCTGCCTTAGATGTTCCTGAAATGTCACCTAGCCACGACTTTGAGTGGTTTTTTTTCCCCTTGATTGTGATTTCATGGAGGGTGGGCTGAGATATGGCTAACTATTGCTGTACCACCTGGGCAGAGTTACACATGCATGGCCTTTTATAAATTAAGGTTTCTGTCCCAAGGAGGTTAAATAAGCCTGTGCCCCTATAAATAGAAACAGTCCATAAACATAGAGTGCATAATTTTGACACCCACGTTTCTTACAAATTTGGGAATGTATCCAATGAAAAATCCAAATCTCATCTCTTGGCAAGTGGCCTAAGTCTCTGACCAGGTCACATCCAGAACACATTTGGCTCATCAAAGACCTGCAGATTAAAATAATTTAGAGCCTACTTGTTCCCAGGCTCCTTTTCCCATTAGATTGTCTTTGCCTCTTTAGCACAACCTTTGCCGACAAAAGGCATGTGGGTTGTCAAGACATTAAAGACCTAATCCTGCAGCCTTTCATGTGAGCATGAAACACCATGGGGAGAAGGACTATGGAAATACCCAGACATTAAGGGGATTACTGGTTTGATTAAGGGATGCAAAATTGGCCCTAAATTCATAGACAAACTGACCTTATGCTGCAGCTTGCTCCTTTCCATTGGATACAGTTAAACAAGGTGAGAAGCCACTGAAATCACTATCCAGATCATCTTTTTGTTCTGTTTGTGCAGCGCCTAGCACAATAGAGTCCTGGTCTCCAACTAGGGCTCCCATGTGCTACAGTATATGAATAATATCACCCTAGGTCAAAGAATTAATGCCAAAACATTTTTCATATGTAAAACTATTTCTCAGTGTTTTTAGGAAGTAGTTTCCCCCTACCTAGGAGTGGGAGATGAAGTGCCTTTGCAAAACTACATTATACATCTTATTTTCAAATGATATGAAGTTGTCTTGAGATTGAAGTTTGGTAACAATTAAGAACACAATTGGATTTTGGTAAAGATGGGAGAGAAGACAAAGGGAAGGGGATATTTTCTTATGGAGAACATTATTTTTCCAAGGAAGGCAGATAAAGTGTATTGGTGTGTGTGGGTTTTTATTGTTCATAGTCTTAGTGGTCCTCCTATTTCACAAGCACATTGCAGCTTCCAAAGACTGACTCAGTGAACAGGGAGTGTCCCATTATTTGGTAGAAGTGAGAATAAAGGATTGACTTAAATTTTACAATCCATATTTTGCTGGATGTTCTGAGGCCCTAAATGGAGAGGCATCTAGCTTTTTTTTTTAATTGCCTTTCAAAACTACTCTGTGCTTCATGCTAATTCTGTTCATGTCAGGCTATTTGTTGAACTTTCACATGGCTGAAGTTAACATAATGCCCAAATTTAAATCCATGAATGGACTGTTTGCCCTACATTGTTTTCCCCTCCTGGAGTGCGGCTATCCCTTCTGTGTGCAAGCTAGACTGCATGTTCTCTATTTACTGGCTCTCAAGGGAATGTGGTTTGTTTGGTATGTTAACCTCACACCAGGTCTTAATTCTACAAATTCAAGGGTTGTCTAAATAGATGTATGGAGGAACACTGAAAAGGCTCAGTTCCCCAGGATGTTCTGATCACTTATCTCTCTCTCAGCTGTAGCCTAGGGGACTTGGGCTTCTAGCCTTCAAACTTGGCTTACCACAATCCCTGGCTCTTGAATGAATACTACTAGTTCCCATTAAATAATCCACGCACACAGATAGCTGGGCTGTGATGAGAACCTGGCTATCTGGATCACTCGCTATAATCCCCACTCTGTGCTTTCCCTTTTTATGAGAGCTTTTAACCCCCTCCCCCCCAGGAATGCTACTGACTATAAAAGACCTTTGCTGTTTTGCCTTATAGGAAACTGGACTGCAAGCCAACCTAGCTCATTAAGCATTAAAGTGGGAGTAAGCAGGCACAGGCTTATCTGGGAGATGAGTTTTATGTTTGCATTAATTATGGCCTGTATTGGTTTTAACAAACAGCTGGTCTAAGAACAGGACCTCCTGTCCACCTGCTGGATAATGGGTGGAGGAAGCCAAAGGATCAGAACTTGCTTCTGGGGGGAGAAGTGTGTCAGATTTTTTGTGCAAATCAAGTTTTCCCAACTCTCCTTAAATTGTTGTTCCAGAGGGAACTGTTAGGGCTCTTATGAGGATAATACACAACTCAACCATTCACCAGTACTAATCCAGCCCAGACCTATGGCAGCTGAAAGCCATTTCTCCAAAAGCTGCCGGAGACTGGTTTCTAACATGTTCACATTTAAAAGTCACCAACACAGGTGCACCATTAGGTACCCAGGACCAAGAACTGACTGGACATGGAGTTAGCAGCTTGTGTCCTGAGTTGCTTCCTCCAGGTCAGACCTGAGGTGCAATGAATGGCAGGGCTATAGAAGTGAGGTTATTAGTGGCAATCACTTGGCTGCGGCTCCTGCTCTTTGCAGAGAGGTCATTCCTCAGGGCTATTTATCCACCATTTATCAGCACCACGTGGCTTTACCTGGGTGGGTGGGGGGGAAGGAGGAACCACTTTGTCCCTGTTAAATAGTTCTTGATTAAATACAAGATCAGGAAATAGTATTTATCTTGACACTGATTTTAAAAACAAACTTGGTCAGACCTTATCAAAGGTTTTTTAGAGTCAAAATATCAGTCTCTTATTTTCAGAGCAGCCTTTCTTTGATGAAAGAGAAGCTTAATTTTACTCTGTCATGAAAGGCATTCACTTATTCTGTTCTTAACAAACAGCTAGACACAAGGTGGAGGAGATGGGATAGAAAAGATGGTAAAAATATGGCTTTTGTTGATGTTTTGGGAACATCTGGACTGCAGACTAGTTCCAAGTGGATGCAACTTGACCATGACACCTGCTGCTTGGAGCCAGGTTAATTGTGTTCTGGTCAGGACCATCCTCTGGTTGGACCCTTTCTCCATAGACCAAGCAGGTGTGGATGAATGCAGGATGATTTACTTCAGGATCTGATGGAAAAACCAGGAGAGTGAGCCAGCTGGCCTTCCTCTTAGGAAGAAAGTTCTTTAGATGAGTTGCAGTGCTGGCAGATTGAGGGATGAGCTGGGGGGAAGAAAATGAGATGAAAATGAACTAGGATGCAGAGTGGGATAGAAGGAAGAGAACTGAAGTGTGGGTTCTCCCCCCGTCTCTCTCTAAGACCCCTGAAAAGTGGGTGATCTTGTTAATCCCTTTCATTTTGTCCACCAATTAGGTCTAATATTTGTCGCTCCGGTTTTGGTCTGTTAGCGTCTGGTTCCACA
The DNA here is from genome assembly GCF_965140235.1 of Caretta caretta. Classification (NCBI taxonomy): domain Eukaryota; kingdom Metazoa; phylum Chordata; order Testudines; family Cheloniidae; genus Caretta; species Caretta caretta. The sequence goes on along the minus strand of NC_134217.1, from coordinate 10,168,790 downwards.
GCTTCTGTTTTTTACAAAGCATGATTTCAACAGTCCTTGAATTATATCAACAAGTCATTTTTGTTTGGACTAATCCAGCTTCTTTGTCTGCTTGTTTTACACTTGTTTATAATTGGTTTTTCACAGTTAATTTCCAAGTAGCTAAAAATTATAGGTTATTGTAACCTCTTATGAACTTTCTCCCTTTTTACATTTGAGCTTACAGTAGGGGGTACATTTTGTAGGCCCAGCTGTCACAACTGTCTTTAGCTCTTAGCTCTAGTTTCGGTATCCTCAACTTTAGTTGTAACGTAAGCCTTTTCAATGCAGTAGGTGAATACAGCTCCCTGCACCAGTCCTGGAATTGCAGCACTACACTTGTAGTGGCCTGTTGTAGCTAGAGAAATTGAACTACATTAGCCAGCTTTCTGGCCAATATGCTATTTTATCCCTGTAGGGCAACTCTTGAGAGCTTACTTTTTTTTTTTTTTAAATGACACTTTTACATGCATCTATTTTATGTATTTATCTGGCCCCTCCATCACCATAACAACTGAGTGCTCAGATTCTAATCTGTGCTCACTACACCCCTGGAGGGTAGGTAGAACAGACCCATTGTTGGAGAACAGACTGACTGACTCACCCAAGGTCACAGGAAGTCTGGGTGGCAATAGATTATGACTTTTTTTGAAAACAATATTATTTATTGTGGATGAGCTCCAATATGAGTCTCATGTGACTGCATCTTATCAAACTGCATATTTTAGGGTGTTCCCAAATTTAATCACTAAGGATGGGTAATATTTACTGCAGGGGTGGGCAAACCTTTTGGCCCAAGGGCCACATCAGGGTTCCAAAACTATATAGAGGGGCCAGGTAGGGAAAGCTGTGCCTCCCCAAACAGCCTGGCCCCCATCCCCTATCTCCCCCCTGACTGCCCCAACCCCTATCCACACCCCTGCCCCTGACAGGCCCCCCATCCCCTAACTGCCCCCCCGCCCCCTTACCATGCCAGAGCCCACCACGCCGCCTGGCAAGAGCGGCAGGCCAGAGTGCTGGTGGCACGGCACACTGAGGCCGCAGGGGAGGGCTTACAGCAGGGGAGAGGCTGGGGGCTAGCCTCCCCGGCTGGGAGCTCAGGATGTGGCCCGCAGCCTGTAGTTTGCCCACCTCTGCACAGAGAAGCCCCGAGATAAGGGGTGGTACAAGGCAGCGCAGCCCCGGCTCCCTGGCAGGACTTGCCCTCTCCTCCCCAGGTAGCGGCTGGGCCCTGGCAGCTCAGCATCCTGGGGCTGGGGCTTCCCCTTCCTGCTGTGGCCCGGGGCACAGCACCCTCGCCCCATTTAAGTGGCACAGCTCCGAGAGCACAACTGCCCCGAGAGAAGGGCGGGGGGGGGGAGGGGCTGGAAGGCCGCCTGTGGACATGTGCTGCCCCACGCATGTGCTTGCTTTGCTGGTACCTGGAGCCGGCCCTCCATGGAACCTCCAAGCACAGATCACAAGCCCTTCCGAAAGAGGGAGGGGAGACTCCAGCTGGAGCAGCATGGCAAGTGTCCTACTAGTTCATCTATACCCTGAAATCTCATTGGTATCAAGGGGGGAGGGGAGGTTGTAAATGGACCCCATACAGCTAGTGATGAGCTGCCAAAATCTTAACAACCAGTTCCCTTCTCACCCCACGAAGGGGTCGTGGCCCACTCCTGCCCCATCCACCTTTGTCCCTTGACTGCCCCCAGAACCGGGAAGGAGGGTCTTGAGGGCCACTGTAGTGGGTGCCCACCCCACCCCTAAGAGCCAGAGGCAGCTCACCACTGCATATGGCTACTAAGTGAGTCAAAGCTTAAGGATTCTGCATGGTTTGAAGGCAGCTTGTGTGTGTGTGTGTTTTTTTGTTTTTTTTTAAAAACACATTGTAAAGATGCTTGATAAGGTGTACAGGTCTTGGCATATTCTGAAGGGGACCTTGAAGCACTCCCTGTCTACACCTAGTCCTCATGGTGTCCCTATGTGACACCTCCAAGCCAATGGCCTGGAGTTTCAGGAGTTCATTCCCAGACAGAGGTGTTACCTACTTAATTTTCTTTATGCAGTTTTCCAAGCAATTAAGTCTAAGATGTGGAGGGGGGGGAAGTCCAATCCCCACAAGATAGCTCTTATGTTTCCCCATTACCAGCTGGGATCTTACAAGGTGGGACAGCACCAGTTTAGGCCTAACCTCTCTACAGGATCTGTTACTGACCAGGACACCCCGTTGTGCAGCCTACTAATATGTTGAGTCTGTTTGGGCTAAGCTACATGTTAGCTCCCAGCTGGTACTGTAGAAATGGAAGAGCTACCCTGTGTGGATGGCACTCTCTTTATATATAAAAAAGTTAATTCCTTGGAAAAGTACATGGAGGAAATGAAATCCTGCACCCTGACAATAAAACCCCAGAGAATGTGTCTCCAAACCTGAACCACTAGTGACCCCTCTTCTTTCTGCCCCACTACAGGTAGCTAACTCCTGTCCTGTCAAGGTGTGACAGTTTGGGAAGCCATGTATTGGTGCTTTGGCATTTTAGGCTTGCTTAGCCATTCTGTAAGCACATCCCCAAGGTGTACAGTCAGCGAGATAATACCCTTCAGGCCAGAAACTGTTCAGCAAGTATGGGAACCTGAAGCATGGGAAGAATAAAGCTCTGATTTTTTTTCAAAAGTGATTTAGGCTTCTAAGTGTTTAACTCCCTTTTGAAAATGAGACTTAGGCTCCTAAATTAACTAGGCAGGCCAATGCTGAGCACAGAGTCGCCTGCATACCTTTCAAAATCTGAATCCAGAATCTCTCAAGACCCAGTTTTGGGCTTTTGCTTTTTTGTGTGAAATCGGGAGAGAGTTTATAGGGTTTCATCAAAAACAGATCAAGGGATGCTTCCCTTAAGGATATCAAACATTTAGATAATTCCATTTTGGACACCTGTGAAATTCACCCAGCCATGGAGAGCCCATGCATGACCTGCACCATGTAAATCCTTCATTGCCCAGCTCGTAGAGGCCCATGTTTCAGAAGCACCGAGCACCTCCCTATGGAAAACAGGGCCATTGAGGTCTCACATACAGCATCCCAGATCACGAGGCCTGAGATGTTTCATAGAGAACTGTGAACAGTGCACAGTTTACAACTGTTGGCTGTAGTTAACAGCCAAGATGACCAAGCTGGCTCTGATGTGAAAATCTTCATAAACTACATCAAATCTCCTAGCTCTAGAACAGCAGGCCTCTTGCTTTTAACTGCAGGCACTTTGTGAGGGGGCATGTGATATGAATGAAATTTCTCAAGAGGATATTTAACCCTTTTAGCCCCAAGACACCTTAAAACAGTCTTAAGTCTTAACTGTCAGGTAGTTTGGAAAATGGGGGTTCTGCAAGTAGTCATTTTCCTCCCAGTGAATAAATGACTCAAAGTTTATCTGAATCTTCATTTAGGACACATACAACCGTGATCAGAGGCATAAACTGCATTCTGCTGTTTAACAAGTGCCCCACTCCCAGAACTCGGAAACACAACTGAGGAGCGCACAGCTTGTACATCGATGTGGAACTATGTCTACTGCACCTTAGTACTCTAAATCCTTGTTATGATCACTTTTCTGAGATTCAAAATAATCCATGCAGGGGCTACAGAAGATCTAAGCCATATCAATGGCCTTGTTCTTGCCCCCTCCTGCATGGGAGGATTCACTGGGCTAATTAATTAGCGTCATACGTTTACAACAATCAATTTTGTAAAAAGAAAAGGAGTACTTGTGGCACCTTGGAGACTAACCAATTTATTTGAGCATAAGCTTTCATGAGCTACGGCTCACTTCATCGGATGCATACTGTGGAAACTGCAGAAGACATTATATACACAGAGACCATGAAACAATACCTCCTCCCATCCCACTCTCCTGCTGGTAATCAATTTTGTGTTGCACATTACTCTGGTTTATGGGAGCTGCACAATAGAAAAGCATGGATTAAGGAATTACCATATTTAATTCATTATAAATTTCTACTGTCTCAGTCCTTATTTTGCTTTGACTGTTGTCTCCCACCTACCAGAGAGAATAAGAGCCCATATGCTCTTCCAAAGGACAATGTGGTAGCCACCTGCAGTTGGTATGTAGCTTCCCCCATAGACATGTTTTGTTATGTAATTATCTAGGTACAGCATGTTCAAACATTCTTTCAGTGAAATTATGAGTAATGCTACAAGTACTGTACTGTCCAAGGGTGCAGGTCTTGCATCACTTATCTGGGCTTGCACAGAAAGAGAGCCTCTCTGGGACATGTTTCTTTTGGAGGCAGTTTGGGATTCTGAAGGTCTGACTCAAACTCCCCTTAGGAGCAGGAAGTGAAGACCATATGTCATTTGAAATCTAATCTGCAGTGGGTGCAGTCAGACTTCTGTGATCTTGCCCTCCAGTAAGAAAGGTGTTGCTGTCTGAGCAAGTATCCCTGTTGGGAATCTTACTGGAAATCTAGACTACAGTAGGGGAGAGGTTAAAGTGTGTGTTACACCAGCAATGCCTTAGACTTAGCCTGTGGGAAGGGAATGTGCTCACTCACACCTGGCTCTTCTAGAGAAGAGCCTGTACTGCAAAAATATCAAGATCTATAGCTGGTTATTAGTTACTGTGGCTAAACCTTTCCCTATACCAGCTGTAATGCAGGGCAACCAACCACTGGGAACTGCTGGGGGAGGGGCTGGGCTAGCTTTTGTCCTTAGAGGCTGCAGTACAACTAGTGGGGGGAGGGGTTTCTACCCTGCAGCCCAGAAAGCCAGAGGTGGGAATATACAGGCTTCAGTGGAGGTAGTCCCAGGCAGTATAGGGGCACCTGTAATCCTGTCCCCCTTTCTGGAGAAATGGAGCAGAGTTCTGAGCCTGAGAGTGGTGGGTGCCTGGTAGAAGAGGGGATGACTCTGAACCTGGATGATTGTTTGGGTGTGTCCTGAGTCCAGAGATGTCCATTGAGTGAGTGGATCTGAGCTGTGGGAGAGGATGACTAATCAGCCCAGGCATCAGTGTGTGGGGGTTGTCTGAGCTGGTGGGGCTGAGCAGGGAGCTGAACGCTTGGATCAAGAGATAGCTTACCCTGAACCAGCAATGCAGGGGGAGCTTCTCCGTAGCTTTCTTAAACAGCACTTGCTCAGGCATTCTCTCTAACAGCTGTTCCAGGAAAGAAATCCTCTGGGAATGCCCTGGAATCTCTAGGAAGTGGGTTTTAGCCCTCGAAAGCTTATGCTCCTTGTTTTTTTCTTTAATTAAAGATTGTCATAAAACCTCAAGGAATATGTCCAACCAAACTTGGTAACCCTACTGTTGTTGTAATGCCACCTAGCAGCACCAAATTGTCCTTACCTCATTAGAGACGAGCCCTTTTTCTGTACTGAAGACATGCCCCTCTGTTGAACCTTCACTTGTGTATTTATTTTTTTCTATTTCTGGTAACAGAAGGCAACACTGTGACTAGTCAAACCCACTCTGAAACAGACGTACTGTGCGGTAGTACAGTTCCCTCTTGTGACAACAGAATATACTGCCTGAAGAACATTTTTATAATCCTTTCCTTTTAAGGTCTCCAAACTGTCATGGAACAAATTCACTTTCTAAATGTGATACTTCCCTTACACTTTACAGGGCTCCATTTCCTGCATGGCAAGGGGCACTGAATGAACTGCAGGTTGGGATGGGATGGGCAGGGACAACGAGAAGTGAGGGCAGAGGATGTGGAAAAGTAAAACGCAATAGGAGAGAGACAATGAGGGGAATTACTTCTACTCTTTCCCTCTAGTTATGCACCCAAGATAACGTGCAACCCCGCCAGAGACGCTGCTTGAAGAGGAACCAATGATTTGTCATTAAGGGGTGGCTGCTTCTGAATTTTAGGTAGCTGTGGAATTCAGATTTTTTTCCCCAATCCCAGTTACCTTCCTTTTATCACTTTCCCTTGCAATCAAAGCTACTTCCCCAATATTCCTTGGGTCAAGGCCATAGGAGCTTGATGAGGGGTAAAAGTAACTCTTCAGAATGTACTTGGATTAAGCTGCAGGGGGCCCCTCACCCCTGTCCTAAATTCCAGCAGCAGTGCATTGTTTCAGACTTGGGATATTGCACTGAGACCTTTCAGGTCCTTGTATATGCATCTGTGATTTAACCACCCACTAGCTACATTTAAAGATTATCCTTATTTCAAAGGGTTGGTCAAGAATTCCTACTCTTTCAGTAGTACTGGTACACCATCCATCTGAGCAATTGGCTATACTGCAATCACAGAAAATCTTGCAAACATCCTAGTCAAAGGTAGCCCGTATTCTCAGGAAGTCCCATGAAGCTTTCAGATGTCTTGGAGACCTATAGAAGAAGTCGTAATAGTTACTGTAGTGTTTTGACCCCAGGTATTCAAATCGCTTCATCCACCACTAAATGCAACCATCTTCATCTGAAATGGAACATGACTTAACAGCAATGCCACATCAAGTTAGGGACAGAAAGGAAAATTGATAATTCATCTAATTAGAATTTAGATATGCAGAAGTTGTCTCTAACCACCAACATCCCTGAGAGACCCAGTTCCTGCAGAGCTGTATGCCATGGAACATGGTCAGACTCCCAATGGAAACCTACCTGTGTTTTGGTAAATGTTTATTCAAATCTCTAACAGATTTGGTAAAACATTTTGCTCCAGTGAATTGGCACCAGCTCTACTGAAATAATCCTTTTATAAGTATTTACATGCCCTGGGCTGACATCAGATTCCTTGCTATGTGTTGAGTACCTTTATTAAAAGTAAAGGTGCAAAATTGCTCAAAGAGATTAGTCTCAATGCTGAATCGCAATTAACAGATGCATCTTAAGAGCCACATTCTAAATTGGAGAGGTGATATTTCTGCTTGACTAAATCAAGCAACTGAGGTCAGTGCCCAGTTGAATAATATTTCATGTTGCTTGTTTTATAGTATTTCTCTCCATACATAATTTCAAGTTAAATATTGGGGGGCGGGGGGAGGGATAGCTCAGTAGTTTGAGCATTGGCCTGCTAAACCCAGGGTTGTGAGTTCAATCCCTGAGGGGGCCATTTAGGGATCTGGGGCAAAAATTTAGGATTGGTCCTGCTTTGAGCAGGGGGTTGGACTAGATGACCTCCTGAGGTCCCTTCCAACCCTGATATTCCATGATTGATACCTTGCTTTTCAATTTATGACCTAGTTTCTGTTTTTAGTTTAACTTTCAGAAGGAAATTGAGATTACATAGTTCTATTTACTTTTATAATGTGGGACTTTGTTTGGAAAGCTCACAGCAGGGTATTTAGTAAAATAAGGCTTAGCACTGGAGGTTATCTAAAGGATCCGAATCTTCACACATTATTAGCGTCTACTGTAGTGTAGTGCATTGCTTAGCTCTTTCCTCCTCCTGAGAGCAAGCAGTAGGGACTCCCATGTTCCATTATAAGCTCTGCTATTAAATTGCCAAATCACTTTAGAAAGGGGTGGGGGGAGCAGCTAGGTCTAAATTTTTACAAGTGTCCACTCATTTTGGATGCCCAGCTTAATACACATACATGTTGGACACTCAAGTTGAGGCACCATCAAATTTAGGAGAAGAATTGCAAAAATAGCTCTGGGATTTTAGGAGTACAAGTTCCACTGACTTTCAAAAGGTGCTTCCAAAAGTCGTCTCCTTATAGCTTAAGGTCTCCTTGCCTCGCTGCACCCTTCTGAAACCTGAGTGGCTATCAGCCTTGGAAGGGGCCTGCGAGGCTTATGTTGGTAAAGAAGCCAGAGAGCTTTGGAGGACAGGGACTATGTAGTCTGAAATTAATTCTTTTCCCTTTACGCTGACAAACTCCACAGGGACAAATTACAAGACATTGCCCCTGTATTTCTGACCTTTTCTTCTTGTGGTTCTTTTGAAAATGGTGGCGGGGGGGGGGGAGTAATCAAGTAGCATCCATGTTCTACAACTTGGATAAAAATGGCTTCTGAAAGCAGATATAACCCTGCCTTCCATTTCAATATCTTTAAGTAGCATGACATTGTGAGCCTGTGGAGAGCCTATTCCCTCTTCAAACGTTACCAATCAAAACACCCAATTCAGTGGGAAGCTTTTTCCCCAGAAACTAGGTTCTGGTCATTGGAGAGAAAGACAGGGGTCTGAGGAATATTTATTTGGTTCATTTCTCTCACTGATTTTGTTCAGAACAGTCTGTTTAGTAGCCTTCTTAGGATATCCGCATTGATTACTCCTCTATCCAAAGCTTATTCTTCACCACTGTCTTACTAATGTAAGAAACCACAGGAACAGATGTTTAAGTAAGAAGCTCTCTGAAGTGATGTCATTCTAGACATAGGCCAAATGTAGAACTAGTTATGGCCCATTGAGCCGGTACCAACCCATCACAGATCAGCTCGTTGGTTTTGCACAGTCTGAGCTTTCGTTTTTGAGTTTTTTATCCCCAATCATGGCAGATTAAACCCTTCTGGATGAGAGACCCTAGAGTACCATCTTCCCCAGTGTACAGCCAAGGAGAAACAGTTTAATTTTGGAGGGCATGTGCACTTAATTTAGAATGTTACGTTAGATATACCAGCCCCTCCCACGGGTCAGTGAAGAGAGATTGGCCTTACTTCTAGTAGATGAGAAGTGTCCACTTTTCCTTGAAATGGAGTCTTGACAATAATGCCAAATGACAACCCAAGCGTTAAGTAGTTTTCCCTTTTGCCGATTTCAGAAGAAATGTCCATATATTCTGGGCTTTGGGGCAATTGCCCCTTTTCCTCTCCCCTGCCCAGTCTGTACTTGATTCAGACCCCACCCCTGGACTTCAAAGATCTGGATAAAGTAGAACCTGGAGCCAAAACACCATGTGGAGATTTGTGGGCAAACCCAGGTGTGAAGTTTTTCCAGCTCAAGCCCTCCCCAGTTTGACATCTCAACAAGAAAGTAGCTGGGTCCCAGATCCAGTGCCTATTGGAAGAGCAGGCCTGGGGACATATCCTGCCACCCACCGTATGGCAGCAGAAGGCCCCACAGGCAGTAGAACCCATGTGGTTCTGCTGTACAAGGCAGTGGTGGGCAGTATTTTGTAGAGACAGAGTTGTGGTTATGCACCCACTGAGGGCTGGGCTTCCATGCTAGTCCCTGAACGGCAAGGTTTGGGGGACTAAAGTGGTCTAAAGGAGGAGCAGGACTGGAGGATTTGTTGGCATGCAGCTCCCCCAGTCATTTACTCTGCAAACTATTGGGTAGGTAAAGGATTCCTTCCATACCCCTTCACTCCTACTCTCATTTAGCCTAGCCCCAGAAGAGTGGACCTCTTAGAGTCGGGTCCATGCATGGAGGCTGCCTGTTTGAAATAGCAAGGTCACCTAAAATACCCTGAACACAGTAGTGTGTGGTGGTCCTGTACTCAAGTGTCCATGCATGTGGTGGCTTTTCAAGTAAGAAATTGTTTGTTGGTTGCAGGTACCGGGACAACAGGAGAGGCTGCAGTGTCAGCAACTTTCTAGAGCTGTCATGCCTGGCTCCCATTGTTTTCTTTATTCAAAGCATTTCTATTTGGAGGAGGAGATGAAACAAATGACAAAATATTGTGCAGAACAGACACTGTAAGCATCAGTTTTCCTACTGTTCAGATGAGGAAGGTAGGAGACTTCAGGTTGAAATGCTGGATGTGTGGAACGATAAATATTTTAACGTCAGTATTTGTATGTGAATGTGGCTTCAGCTGAGGATGTGAAACAAGTGATGTGCTCCAGGTACAAATTTGTGCTACAGGGAGGAAAATGCACCTCCACTGCAGTTTGTATAACTGGATTTGTTTCCCACTGCAAGTCTGATCCATATTTTTATTTTAAGCCAAAGAGAAGTTTTGAAACAGAACCAGCTTGACTTATAATTTTAGAAGTGAAATCGCTGCGATGCCCATACAAATGATGGGGGAGTGAATTGGAGTTAAGTGATGAGAGACTTGGCAAGAATGCTAAGCTTGCGTGCAGTGAAGTTTGAAGCCATTCCATAGTCGGTAATACATAGGGTGTGCTCAGAAAATGTGCATTTCACTCGGTGACTGTGTGGAGCAGTGGCTGTCATTGTGCAAGGACTTGGGTGTGACTGAAGAGACCCTCCATTTTGGAAAGTGGAGTTAGGATGCAGGGGCAGAATAGACTGTTAGGATGCAGTTTACAGCTGGGTGTTATGTAGCACATCTAGTATGTTAAACAAAAATTAAATCTCTCCAGGCCTTAGCACCACTATGATGACTGGGTGGCACTGGAGTGCCTGAGAGGAGTCATCCTTCAAAACTGTCCTACTTTGGCAGATTAGCAAACTACTTTGTCCCAATCAAGAAAAGGAAATAGTACCATGTGACCATGGTGACCAATCCCCCCACAAATATATCAGACACTGGCTGAAAATAGGGTGAAAAAACACTCTGAACAAGACACCTTAAAAGTCACAAAAGTATTACCCTGCCATAGAGTCTAACTCTATGATCTCTTCAGTCTTGCTACTGCAGTAGCACTTAAGGACCCTGAACCAGGATCAGGACCCTATTGGACTTAGCATTACACAACCAACATAAATAGTCCCTGGACCTGACCTCTCAATTGAGCATTTGGACAATATGCATCAAGGGACTATACAAAAAGGTTAGGCGGAGCTGAGGGGACAGGTAAGAACATAAGAATGGCCATAGTGGGTCAGACCAGTGGTCCATCTAGCCCAGTATCCAGTCTTCTGACAGTTGCTGATGCTTCAGAGAGAATGAACAGGACAATTATTGAGTGATCCATCCCCTGTTATCCAGTCCCAGCTTCTGGCAGTCAGAGGCTTAGGGACACCCACACCATGGGGTTGTGTCCCTGACCATCTTGGATAATAGCATTGATGGCCTATCCTCCATGAATTTATCTAATTATACTTCTGGCCTTCACAACATCTCCTGGCAGTGAGTTCCACAAGTTGACTGTGCATTGTGTGAAGTATTTCCTTTTTGTTTGTTTTAAAACTGCTGCCTATTAATGTCATTGACTGACCCCTGGTTTGTGTGTGATGTGAATGGGTAAATAACACTTCTCTATTCCCTTTCTCCACACCATTCATGATTTTATAGATGTCTATCATATCCTCCCTTAGTCATCTTAGAAAAAGAGATGAACAGTCCCAGTCTCCTTTTGATCTCCTCTGGATGCTGTTCCATACCCCAATCGTTTTTGTTGCCCTTCTCTGTAATTTTTTCTAATGCATCTTTTTTGAGATGAGGTGAGCAGAATTGCACACAGTATTCAAGGTGTGGGGTTTAGATTTTTGCTGTAGGATGGATTTACAGCTGCTTATCTAGAGTTAAGCTTGATCACCTACTTGATTGCTTTGAAGTCATTCATATCATACAACTGAAAGCTTCCTTAGGTTAGTTGTTAAAATAAAAATATTGAAAAATATTTGAGATATTAAGCCCTTGCCCATCAGGATTTTATAACAAATGCACTATTCACTAGGCCTCCTGGAAAGTGCAAGAGGATTTTGCGTAGACAGGAATGAACTGAATACTGATTTGAAACTCCAAAACTCAAGTAAATTTTCATCATTAAATTAATATGGTGTGATACACTACCATAAAATCCATCAATGTCACTTTGACTATTTTTCTTAGTGAGGAGAGGGGTAGACAAGGACCTAGTCTGAGGGCTTAATTACTATGAATTGAAGGAGTGGTTCTTGAGTTATTGGCAATACTGATGGCTTTGGTAAAGCTATTCCCTGGTCCCATCAGAGTATTACCGGAGAGTTTCTAGAACCTTCTATTTCCAGTCATTTGACTTAAATACTGGAGCATAATATGGAGTTAACAGTGATCTGAAAGTAGGAGAATAGTGAGGTAGCAAAGCTTACAGCTGCAGCAGTATTTAGGTTAGTCAAGACTAGAGAAGATTTGTGAACCTTAGAGAGACCTAAGCAAGCTATGCCAACAGACGAGTTTCCATAATGAAAACTAAGACGCACTGAAAGCAAGAAAGTGAACTACTTGTACACATTGTTGGGTTCTAAAGAATGAACCACACAGGAAGGACTTAAGGATCCTTGTGGACAATTCAAAAGCTTCTACTCAATATGAACTTTTTGGCATTTGTTCTCATTTGATCACACTGATGCTTTGAAATGAACAGGAGTGAAGCAATTGCGATTTTGTAAAAATTTCTTATGTGATCATAAAAGAATAACTAGGAGAACATCAAGGACATGGTATTCACCCATTTCTCTACAATATGGGCCATGCAGAGCCCCAAAGAATTTGCGTGGCTTTGTATGTTTGAGCAAATGTAATGGAATTTTGCTGAGCAGCAGAGAAGACGTTGGCAGAATGGACGGAAGTGTTCAAGGGCTGTTTACCTTGGGTTATTAGTACTCCTATATCTGCACTGATGCAAACCTAGTGTAGATATGCTAAACCAGAGCACTACGGGGCTTGCAGCAGTACAATTTACAGCTTCAAACCAGGGTAAACACTGGTGCCACATGTGTGGCACATATATGCTGGTATTTGTACTGGTAGGTACAAATATCCCCATTAGAGACAGGCAGTAAGTCTGAGACTGTTCACACAATGGAATGGAAAGGCTTTTCCTCCTTTATTTTTTAAGGGACAGCAATTTATTTTCATTCGAGTGCTTATGCCAATATTTCATCTTCTGCTGGTTGAAGTTACCCGCTTTTTGTCTGAAATTGCGCTGTTTGGGGTCCATCTCATCCCCTTCCACATTTGTAAGTTTCAGCAGGTCAGTCAGATCTCTTCTCTCTCTCCCCCCCGCCCCCATTCCCTTTTGTAGGTTTTGACAAGTTGCAAAATGTTAGTTCTTTCCTTGGTTCAACAGCTCAGTCAGTTAATATCCCATTGCACTTTTTTTTAATACCCAGAAAGCTTGACTCACTTTGGACTAGACACTCAGCTGACACCAGTAATGCAATGAAAAAAACTTTCCTTTTAAAAGTTCCTTTAGATTTTTTTTGTTACGAGCTCAACAATAGAAGCAAAAATGATTAAGGGGAAAATAGATCTAATTTCTGAAGGCCCTTTTTTCTTTTTGTTTAGATCTCTCTAAGGGGAAGAAAATGTCAGGTTTCTTCAGGGGTTTCCTTGAATTGATGCACAGAGAGAACAGTAGAAAAAATATTGTTACAAGAAGGGGTCTAATGGAAAGGTTTCCAGAGCCGCTGCCACCTCCTATAGAAAGTCCTAGAGTTGAGATTCTGGCCAGCTCAATTAGTCATCAGCCATTCTTCAAATTCTGTTTTTAGATAGTATTAAAGCTACGCGAGAGCTATTGTGTGCACAGAGCTGGAAGAGATGTGGTGGTAAAGAGTAGGAAAAGAGTCACATAGAAGGGGATGTCCTTAAATTGCAGATAGCTTTTGTACAAGCACCCATGACCATAACATCAGGTCTCCTGATGGACAGGTAATTGAAATGATGCATTAGTTCATAATTAGTTCATCAACCTCATAATGATGAGGTTGTACCCTCCAATTGTAGCAGTCAGTAAGGGCCCAAGTACCAAGCACTTATTGTGGGGTTCTTAGTCCCCTCCATGTTCAGTGGCCTTATTGAAAACTGAGAGCAACTGGTACCATGTTGGGTTAGATCCTAGAGAAATACCACTAGCCAGAAAATTGGTAATGGCTCATTCTGTTTCAAGAGCGTTTAAGATGCTCGAAAGCTTTTGTTCAATCCCAAGACGCTGCAGCGTAATGGAAGCCAATGAAACAGAAGGTATGGCAGAGAGAATTTTTAGCACGAGAGATTTCAGAGTGGCAGCTGTGTTGATCTATATTCGCAAAAAGAAAAGGAGTACTTGTGGCATCTTAGAGACTAACCAATTTATTTGAGCATAAGCATGAGAGAGTAACTAGTAATAATGAACTCATTGAAAAATGAACTAATGAATAAGTACTATTTCAAACCAGCCAGGTAAAACTCTAAACAGGAGATAGCAAAACATTCTTTGCAGGCTGGTCCCTATGTCTATTCCACACGTGGGCAGGCATGCATACCATGCGCCTGAGTCTGGAAGTTTTTCCAAGCAGTGTCCGTTGACCCACATATGCACAGTATCTTCCCTTGTGCTCCCAACCAAGGGTATAAGGGATGATGTGGGCCAATGCCACTCCAGTTCCCTCTTACCACCACATGGCCTGAGACACAACCCTGTCCTCCTTTGCTCTTCTAATCTCTCAAAGAGAATTATTGCATATGTTTGCTGTAAATAGTTCTATTGTAGTGTAGGAACCCCTTCCTCCACCCTGGTTGGGGGAAAACCCTCTTTATCCCAGGTCCTATCCTTCAAGAACTGTCTCCTGCCCTTGCTCCTTTTCCATCTGCAGCAAACATCAATGATTCCTCTACCATCTGGGCCAGACAGATGCTGCACTTTGCAGAGATGCACAAGTCCTTCCTCCCCAGAACCAGAAAGGCCCAAGAGCTCAGGCTGATAGAGGCTTTGAGGCCCCAATCTGATCCTGACATGGGAGACCCTCACATACATTGGACTCAGCTGGCCAGCAGTATCCCTCTGAACCCCTCTGTCTCAAGTTGCAGTGTGGGAGGTTTAGGTTGGATATTAGGAAAAACTTTTTCACGAGGAGGGTGATGAAGCACTGGACTGTGTTACCTAGGGAGGTGGTGGGATCTCCTTCCTTAGAGGTTTTTAAGGTCAGGCTTGACAAAGCCCTGGCTGGGATGGTTTAGTTGGGGTTGGTCCTGCTTTGAGGACCAACCCCAACTAAATGACCTCCTGAAGTCCCTTCCAACCGTGATATTCTATGAACACAAGCCATGGAGTGGAGCCCAAAGACTCAAGATGCAGGGCTCCCCATGAGAGTAAGAAACACTCTTGTGGGTATAAGGGCAGCTGCCTGCAGTGGACCGCCCACAAGAAATGCATTCTCTCCCCAAGCCATGCCAGGTCAGGTGAGACATTGTGTACAAATCCTGTGGAACTGGCTCTGAAGGCCCCCCAGCTGGAGGGTAAGATGAAGAAAAGGGATCTGCCAGTACCAACAGTGACCAGGGTGCAGAGGTCACTCCTATTCATGAGCACTGGTCTGGATGTACCATGGTACAGCCTCAACGATACAGAGATCGGCCAGCTCCAACGATAGAAATGGCTCCCTCTGGTGTCTCGAGAGGAACCCTGCAGACCCAGGCCACACAGACTTTTCTGACACAGAAGGAGGTCTTTCTCCCCTACTCACAGTCTCCACTTTCGTCAGGCCCGACAGTTTTCAGGGAGGCTCCTGCATTGGAGGATGAACCACTGCTATTGTTGCAAGAGAGACCCCTTCCCTATCCATCAGACAGAGGCCTCTCAGTACTGACGGTACCACCGTTTCCGCTGCCACTGTCTTCCTCGGAAGAGTCAGAGGAGATAGTGTGCCCCGCAATGTGTCTGATGTGGCACAGGAGCCCAGACAGCTGCAGCAATCCTCTCCTCCCAGCTATGGTTCCCCCACCCCCAGCGATGCCTGGTATCACTTTCCATGGCGACCACTGTGACCAATTATGATGGGGGTCCCAGGGGAGCCACACTGAGGTTACTTAATTAGGGCAAAGTGCAAAGAATGGGGCAGACAATCCCCAAAGCTGGTGGTCATTCCAGTACTTAGATCCACCAAGCTAGCCTCAAAACAGCTTCTATAATACCTCATTGGTTACCCAGAAGCCAAAACACAGTTCTCTTAAAGCAACCCAGCCTTAGGCCTCCACCCAGACACCCAAGTGAAATATGATAATTACTGAATCTTATTCATCCATATAAGAAAGTTCTACCAATCCCAAAGGATCAGACACATTACCTCTCAGGTTAATGAATACTCCAGATCTTACCCAAAGACACGCTTACAGCCAATTCTCATTAACTAAACTAAAATTTATTAAAAAAGGAAAAGAGAGAGTGAGTATTAGCAGAAAGACGAAGGGGCCAAGCTGTATCCTCACAGAGAATTTCTAAGTGGGTCTCGGGATGCATGCTAGTATGCTATAAGATAGCAAATCTTCCTGATCCCAGGGGCATAGGCTCAGGCTTCCTCGGGGCCTGGTGGGTGCTTAACCCCCCTGCTCCACCCCAGGCCCTTCCTTCACCCAACCCCTTTCCCCCAAGCCCCTGCCCTGCCTCTTCCTGCCCAGTTCCGATCCCTCCCCCAAGCGTGTCCCATCCCCACTCCTCCCCCTCCCCCCAAAGCCTCCCGCATGCCCCAAAACAGCTGATTGCGGTGGGTGGTAGGCGCTGGGAGGGAGGGGTTGATCAGCAGGGGCCACTGGCGGGCAGGAGGCTCTGAAGGGCAGGGGGGAACTGGCCCCCAGTGGGTGCTACGCACTTGCTAAGTTTTTTTCCGTGGGTGCTCCAACCCTGGAACGCCCATGGAGTCGGCGCCTATGCCCAGGGGTGTTACAGCTTGCTCCACACAAGTACAAGCTGCCTCCACGGGATCCTTATCAGATGCCCTGTTGCAGGACATTTGCAAAGCCACAACTTGGTGATCTGTCCACACGTTTATGGCATGCTACTCAAGTGACAGCTGTGGATGCAGCAGTAGGAACAGCCATTACAAACAGCTCTGCTACACCCTTCTCGCACTCACCTCCTCCCGGGTGACTTGCGAGCAGTCATCAATGTGTGGAGTACACATGGGGACCAGCACTTGAAGAAGAGGAGATTACTTAAACTGGAGGTTCTTTGAGATGTGTGGTCCTTATCTGGATTCCACTACCCGCCCTCCTTCTCCTCTGCGTTGGACTTGAGGAGGAACTGGAGTGGCATCAACCCACACTGCCCATTATGCCCTCGGTTGGGAGCACGAAGAAAGAAACTGCTTGTGCAGGTCAACAGACACTGCTTGGAAAAACTTCCGGACTTGGGTGCATGGAGCACATGTATACCCATGTGCAGAATACGGATAGGGACCACATGCCTCAAAGAACCGCTAGTTACAGTAAATAACCTCCTTCCCCACTCAAGGACACGCCACACCACTTCCATGTCCAAGTTAAGCTTTCAGGATCCTAAGTAGGTATGTTCATGCCTTCTGTTCAACCCCACCTTATGATAATGGACATTTAGACATTAAACCCCGTGTTTTTGGACTGTTTTCCCAAGTCTTGTCTTAGCAGATGAGGGCAAACCAGGAAAACCCTAGACTGCCTCGATAACTAGATACAGCTGAGCCTTATTAGACTCAATCTTAAAGAAGCAGTCTGCCTTTTCAGGCTCTGGGGTCTGCTCAGTTTGTCCTACTGCCTGGATCCAGACCCTGTTGCACAGATCATTGGTTCTAGAAGGTTCCATGGTCAGTAAACCCTAGGAGCTGACAAAGGAGGAAAGCCAAATATACATGTTGAAGTCTAGTGAAGAGAGATTTCTCTGTTTTTAATTAACAGCTGTGACCATCTTATCTTTAAGAGCACAACATGTTGGCATAGTTATAGGGTGGCTAAAGCTCTTAAGAGTAACACAAACATTCAGAAATAGCTACTGCAGTGGAGGAGGGATTAAAGGTGACTGTCTGGTAGGTGTTTTTTAAAGTTCAAGCCGCTTGCTTGTGTTTTTGTGGTTTTTTTTGTCTACTCTATAGCTGAATTGAGGATCTCCATAGAGAAAGTGCTGTCTCTGAGCTATGGCCATTGTGCAGGTTGCTATGGAAACAGTGGATTTTTGTAGGCCAGGTTCTTGCCACTTCCAATTGAATCGTACAGGGCATTTAGAAACCAGATGGGCAGGCACAATATAAAACCCATGCATCGAACTTCTCAAACTATCCGCATTTTAGGCGAGGACCCAGGACTAGAATAACTTCATCCTATTCACATGCTGGAAGGTGTTTCAATTGGGTTGACAGCTGTACATTTTATCCTTCTGGTACGTACTCCATTTCTGTTGGAACTGGACCTGGCCATTGTTGTGTTTTGGCACCATGTACTGTTTTGTTTGTTTGCATGAATATAGAAGGGGGGAGGGATAGCTCAGTGGTTTGAGCATTAGCCTGGTAAACCAAGGGTTGTGAGCTCAATCCTGGAGAGGGCCATTTAGGGATCTGGGGGGAAAAAATGGGGATTGGCCCTGCTTTGAGCAGGGGTTGGACTAGATGATCTCCTGTGAGGTCCCTTCCAACCCTGATATTCTATGATACTGTATGCATCAGCTCTAACTTGTAAGATAAAGACAGAGAAACCAAGGAAGAAGAGACTTCACTGATGTGCTCAAGATGGAAAACTGCATTACAACTGTACAGAATTCCTCCTCTCACCCCACAAGAACTAATATACAAGTTCTGTTGACTTGAACGCTGTTAAAGCACCATTTGGTGGCTCCGAATAGTGTTACGGCTGGGACATTTATTGCTGCAAGGAGGTAAACCCAGGAGAAAGATGCTGTCCACAACAATCACTCAGATAAGTCTACTTGTAGTATAGGAGTCAGCAACTAGATGTCCCTGCATGCCATGTAGAGTTGCAGACGGGATTCAGAAGTCTAGTCCAGAATTTAACGGGTGGTAGCACAAGGTAGCTCAGCATGAACACGGACTAAATTGGCCAAGTTTAAAATCTGTTTGTCTAGACCAGACTTGAAATGTTTTAGGACCTGTTAATTAATGCCTGGTAACTAGGGCAGGCTGGAAACCAGAATTCCATTTTGCAAAATCTTGTGAGGTTTTGACATTTGTTTGCCTTCTGAAGAGGAATGAAACCAAGACCCTTCCTTTTTTTTTTTTTTAGTTTAAAAAAAAAATAAAATTAGAGAGGCCCAGCCCAAAGTAACCAATAGTCCAGTGGTTAGAGCACATCCCTGGATGTGAGAGGCTCAACTTCAAATCCCAGCTCCGCCTGATAGACTCGGGAGAGGCTGAGAGACACACACAGACTCTGCAGCCCAGTGCTTAAGGCACTCACCTGGGGTATAGGAGACCTGCATTCAAATCCCTGCTCTGAATTTGGCAGAACATGGACTTAACCTGGGACTACCACCTCCCCAGTGAGTGTCCTCTCAGTGGGTATTGGCTATTCTGAGGTGGGTCTCCCTTCCCTCCCCCCCACTCCATTCCCCTTCATTTTGACCAGAAATTCCACTCTGAACCCTAGAAATCTTTTTGGTGAAAGTTTTATCAAACTGATAAACTGTTTGTTGGTTCTGATGAAGAACTCCTGATTAGCTGTAATGCTGACTACCATCACACCTTAAGTCTTTAGGTAGACCAGGCCTGTGTGACCGACTCACTCCTGGGAGGGGTAGAATGGATATTTTAAAACAATCTTCATAATGATATTGGTCAGATCCTCAGCTGGCATAGCTCAATTTAAATAGTAAATAGAACTATGACGTTTTACGGAGGCTGAAGATCTGGTCTGTAAAGAGTAATGCTGTGCTTCATACTAGATAACTTTCTTGAGATGAAAGAAAGTAACAAGTGTCTAAAGTATGCAGGCTTCATAGGGCCAGGCTCCCATGGGAAGCCAATGAGAGCTCTGCTTCATTTAAAGCCCTGCCAAATTTGGCTCACAGAAAGGACGAGTATGAAGTCCTCAGGAGAGATCAGTGACCCACCAGCATTCTGCATCTGAACTGAAACAAGATGGCAGCTGGCCCAGCAGCAAGCCAGGAGTCTCCTCTTCGTACATGGAACGGTACCATACTCCCATGACAGGACAACTCTGTTTTGCACACTGTAGTATCCAGAGCCATAAAAGCCAAAGTGCAGTTCCGCTCAATTAGTGTCAAGTTCTCTGTAAGTCTATTAATTTAGTTACTCTGGATTTACATCAGTAACTGAGCAGAATGTGGCCTATTGTTTGTCCAACATTTCCTGGTTTGCAGTGTCTCAGCAGCCCAACATAATGTAACTATGTACGTTGCTTTGATACTAACTGGATAAAGAACCAATCATTTAATGTACTATTTCTCATCGTCAAATTGACATATGCTCAACACTCGACTGTTGTCTGAGTGCCAGTTTCACAAGGACTACAGAAACTGGTCTACTTTTGGCTTTAGCTTTTCCTGTCTGAGCTTCTATTCTCAGGGGAAGTTATGCACACAATCTGCTCTGCTCATCTTTGTATTCCACATTGAACTCTGAGTCCTGTGTTCTTTTAATTGTGCTTTTTTTTAATTTGCTGCTACCATAGTGCATAAGCTTCTCTGTTAACTCTCAGTAACTTCAAAAACAAGACAGTCAGCTTTCAAATTGTAATGGTGCTAGAATTCTATCCAGTTTGATTTCAACAATTCTATACACGCGGGAGGCGGGTGAACCACAGGCTCGGGGAGGCTAGCCCCTGGCCCGGCCGGCCCCTTCTGCCCGAGGCCCCACCCTGCATGGCTGCCAGCCTTCCTTCCCCAGCTCTGGAGCTCTAGACAGGTGGGTGGGCAATGCCCCCCAGTCCCAGAGCACAGGTCAGCCCCCTTTAGCCCAGTTACATTATAGTCACACTCATTAGCATATTTCCATAAAACACATGGAGTACAACATCATAGGTGGCAAATACAGCTGTATTTTAAAATGGATTTACATTGAGGAAGCCATGCATGTGCTTATAAAGTGAAATCCTTGTGCCTATTGGTAATGACACCCACTCTGGATTGGTGGAAGGCAGTACTGACAGGCCCTCTAATGAAGATTTATTTGGATGGGTTGAGTTAGTCAGATTTTACTCATTTCTGCTATTGATGCCTCTATGAGGGCAGTGATTATTTAAAAGCAAAATTTTAAGGGACAAATTAAAGTTAATTTGCTCAGTTCTGCACCAATAAGGAGCATGATAAATTATACTGTTTAATGTAATCTTCATTATATATAAGACCCCATTCTGTCCTCAGAGTTGAGAAGATGAATATCATGTGCTGTTTTAGTATAATACGTTTATGGTAAAAGTCACAAGGTCTGTTCCTTTTGCTCCTTTCAGAATTCTAGTGCAAACCTACAAAAATACCAGCCATTCTGAGTTGACCTGTAGAGCGTGGATAGCACCGGACTTGCTTATGTCCAGCACTCTGTCCCTGAAACTGTAGGGCACAACAGCCTGGCTCTGTTTATATCTCTCCTTATAGAATAAAGGATGCAGACAGGCACTGGGGCTAATTTAGCATTAATTTCCAGCTATTTACCTCAGTATCTGAAGCATGAAGAGAGATTTAGCCGTGTGACTTCCATAAGAGTCAGTGAGTCGCATGACTAGACCAGTGCATGATGCTTATGCTTGTAGGAGTGAGAGAGTGATCTGTCTTACAGATTTAGGCAAGTAACAAACCTTTGTCTTCCTGACTACTCTGCTGGGAGCAGCTTTGTGACTTCACTGAGCACATTAACCATCTGCACTAACAAAACCCCCAACACCTAACACAACTGACTTATTCAAGTCCTCAAACTCTAGTTTGCAAGTGTTGCATTCTTATCTCATGAATTCCAAAGTAGTAGCAGTATAAAAACCTCAATTGTCACAATTAAATAGGAGCAAGAATCCTTCACTTTGATTTAGAAGCTGACAATTTGAGGCCCTGGCTAAAGTTTGAGACCAGAGTAGAAAATGATGAGAGAGAGTTTTACATTTGATCACAGTAGAATGACAAACCCAATACTACATCTTCAATCACTGAGAATTCAAGTTAAAATTAGCTTGGTTTTCAAAGGTGCTGAACACCTGCGTTTCCCTTTGAAGTCCATGGGTTTTGTGGGTGCTCAGCACTTCTGAAAGTGAGGTTTTGGAAGCCTAACTTCCAGCACCAATTTCAGAGTGCTGGTCATGCTGACATATTACATTCTCCAGTTGGGGTAGTAAGAGCTCTCTGCTGTAGCTGACGCTGGGAGGTTTAGTCCCCAAAACAACCTTATCCTCCATCGCATTAAGGCTTTTTTGTGCTGTTTTGGCAAGTTGTAAAGTAGGTTGAACAATTCTGTGCATGGGATAGTCTCAGAATGCCTCCCCAGTCAGTTCACAGCTGGCACACGGGTCTTATGCCCATCCTGCTCCCAGCAGGGGTGGATTGAGGTGTGGCTGGAGTATAGCGCACATTTGCTGTTCACTTCTTTTCAAGGATGTTCTAAGGCAGTGGTACGCTGAAGCCCGTGAGCCACAAGTGTCTCTGTAGTGTGTCTCCTTCAGCTCTTTGTAGCACAGGATATTAAAACACTGTGACTTAATTATTAACCAATCAGGATGCTTTCACTATGTCATTAACCAATTAAGTTATCAGCTGGCATTGCATTATTAACTTATTTGCTGTGAGACTATGATACTCTTACTATAGTAAATGAAACAATGACTTCACAGTACTGTGGCTCTTCTGGGTAATGTTGAGCGCTAATTTGGGGTCTGCGTATTCCTGCTCTGAGGCCTGTCTATGCTGCGATTCTAGGTGTGATGGGAGCACAGGAAGACACACCTATGCTAGCTCCACTAAAAAAGAGCGGCGTCGACATGGTAGCACAGGCTTCAGTGTGGGCTGTGTAAGCATGCCGGGGGCCCAAGGTAGCCTGCATTGAAGCCGGTGCTGAAGCACCAGCTCTGTTGTTCTGAGCTGTGCTAGCATGGGTCAATGTAGCGTCGGTGCACATCTACTTGAGCTGCGATCGCACGTTGGACTGAAGTGTAGACATGCCTGAGGTTAACACAGAGACAAGACAGGCCCCTGCACGGCCCCAAGTGCAAAAGGTAACTTAAAGCTAAACCCACCAGCCTCTCCACCAAGTGCAGAAGCAGAGTAATTAAGAATCATGCTCCTGGAGTCTGTCAGCAGCAACAGGGATACAAATAGAAAAGGAGGACTTGTGGCACCTTAGAGACTAACCAATTTATTTGAGCATAAGCTTTCGTGAGCTACAGCTCACTTCGTCTCACGAAAGCTTATGCTCAAATAAATTGGTTAGTCTCGAAGGTGCCACAAGTCCTCCTTTTCTTTTTGCGAATACAGACTAACACGGCTGCTACTCTGAAACCAGGGATACAAATGCACACTGTGAAGTGATGGATGCAAACTCGGGAAATCCCCTTCTCTAGTTAAGGGCAAAGACTCCAGATTTGGATGAGCGGCTGCGTGGCAGTTTGGAAGTCCCACAAGATTGCCCAGATTCCATCAGGGTCAGAAACAGCCTTTCGTCTTATTTTGGCATCTCTGCTTCAAGCCCTTGACTGAGGCAGGAAGTTGGTGTTTGGGGAAATTAAGCATACGGCTGGAAATAGGGCAAGGCACACAAGCTGTGATATTCCTTTGGGCAGGAATGTTTGTTTCAGCCATATCCTCTACTCCAGGGGTTCTCATCCTTTTTCTTTCTGAACCCCCCTCCCCCAACATGTGTTTAAAAACTCCATGGCCCACCTGTGCCACAACAACTGGTTTTCTGCATATAAAACCCAGGGCCGGCATTAGGGTGTAGCAAGCAGGACAGTTGCCCTGGGCTCCACACCACAGGGGCCCCCTAGAAGCTAAGTTGCTCAGGCTTCAGCCCCATGTGATGGGGCTTCGGCTTTCTGCCCTGGGCCCCAGCAAGTCTAATACTGGCCCTGCTTGGCAGACCCCCTGAAACCTGCTTGCGGCACTGCAGGGGGCCCTGAACCCCTGGTTGAGAACCACTGCTCTACTGCAAGCTGATCAAGGCACCCATCCCCTTGGAGTCTGCCCACTGAAGCTTTGTACATTAAAATTTATTAGGCTTCCCCTGGTGTACAAAATTCTAGCTCTCCCTCCCTTCATTCCCCCCCCCCCCCAAAACAATGCTGTCAGTTGGATAACTCGCCTCTGCTACACCTCTAAACAAAACACCCATTCATTAATGCAAATCCTAACTAAAGTAACTAGCATTTGCTCTTTCTAAGAGTATCCTGAAAACCTCATTTATCAGTTTTAAATGCATCATTGATTCCTAGCCATTGGGGATCCCCTACAGAAATCAACTGCCTGCCATTATTTAGAATGTATGCACACTAGCAAAAATTTGAGCTCCCTGAAACAGTTTGTCACAGGTGTCCCAAGAGGGTAGATTATATTCATTTGGCACTTGCGCCAGCAATCCATAAGCATGAATATAAAGAGTTCTTTGACACATGTAATTTTCATGTTAAACCCTTCCTAGAGGCAGTTCACTTAGTGTCTGGTGTAATGCAATTCAGTCATAGACTCTAAGAGGAGTTTTTCCTTCCAATACCGTACAGTCTTCATGGACAGATTATTGTTCGGACAGACGAGTCTAATAAGTGAGTAATAATATGTGATCTCAGTAGTTTGAGCCAAATTCTGCTGTTATGCCAAAGTAAATCCAAAGTAATTCAGTGACTTTATTGGATTTAATCTGGTTTGACTGAAAGCAGGTTCTAGCCTTTTATGTGTAATGGAGGCCACGGTCCTCCTTACCCAGTGCAAACAGTCAGGCACTTATTAGACTCGTCTGTCTGAACAATAATCTGTCCATGAAGACTGTATGGTATTGGAAGGAAAAACTCTTCTTAGAGTCTATGACTGAATTGCATTACACCAGACACTAAGTGGACCGCCAGGGGCTGAATGCCACAACTTGCCATTCAGTGGCCAAGATTTCAGAGTTTAAGCCTGAAATCTAGGCCACTGAATGGCAAGTTGTGGCATTCAGCCCCGGCGCATATTGGGGGCAATGCAAAGCCACCCTCTTGTAAAGAAGGCAGTGCAAGCGTGGCCCTGTTTCTTGCCTTCCCTTAAGTCAGGTGTGCCCCCCAGCTGTGCAGTGTGGGAGCAATCCCTGCAGTGACTGCTGTTGTCAGTGATACTTATTCAATGTGCTTTGCACATTCACTTGCAGAATGTCAGCTCAGTCTAGCTCCCCTCATTTTGCCTAGTAGGGTTTGTACGAAGAGGTTTGAGACCCTGTAAGTCTGGGGCCCTCACTTTGTTGAGGACTTATCTTAACAGAGTAAAACATCCACAGCTCCTAGTTCTTGCCAGCACTGAGTTCCCCTAGGGAGGCAGCATCTGTTCAGTGGGTACAGGGCTATGGAAGAACAGGTCAGTCGGTAAGCAGAGGGAATGCTGGTAGAAGAGACCTCTGGAAATCCATGCAGGCGTCAAGCTTGTGTTTACTGAGCCTCGTCAGATCTCTTGGCAAATGAGGATCATATTATCCATGTCCTCATTTAATATAGCTATAGAACTTGCCATTCATGTTTTTATTTTGTGAGCAGCATGACAATAATACAGACAATTAGACTGTATAATACTCCCACATGGCAAAAACTAAGCTGTTTATTACAGTTTTGCAAAAACACTAAATGCTTTGAGTGTTTGCCTTGAATTTTTCTCCTGTGGAAAACAAAGGCCAACACTCCCCACCTTGCATACTGTCGCTAGAAAACTCTTCTTTCCCCAAAA
This sequence comes from Caretta caretta, assembly GCF_965140235.1. NCBI lineage: Eukaryota > Metazoa > Chordata > Testudines > Cheloniidae > Caretta > Caretta caretta. The sequence continues at coordinate 10,143,408 of NC_134217.1, read as the reverse complement.
TTATTTGGCTCATGTTGGGAGCAAAAAGCTGCTTTCACCAGCAGAGGTTGGCAAAGTTTCACTCGAGGGAGGGAACTTGGTGTGGTTCCTGGCATGATGGGGCCCTGAGCCTTAATGTGGCTCCTGGGTACTAACATAGGGATCAAACTGGCAAATTCTAAGTTTCTGTGCACAAATTTGTAGCAAAAAGAGTTTGTCAGAAAAACCTGAGCCCATATAATGATTGCTCCAACAGCAGTCCTGCTGTGCCCTGTTTAAACAGGTGCTCATGTTTCACCCCAGAGGGGGGGGACACGATTTTCATGCACAAGGCCAGAGTCTATATTGTTCTGGTGAAAATTCAGAATAACTCCACTGGAGCCACTGGATTTACACTGGCAGAATTTGGCCCCCTTGTAAAGATTTTTTTTTTTGGCAAGTTTTAAAATACCCCTAGCAACCATAGCTGCGGATCCAGAGAAGAAGAGCTCTGGGGTAGGTCTGTATTTGGGGTGGGGAGGTGAGGGTGGTTGTTTCTTTCTTTAACCATTCCATAACACTTGTCTGGATGGAGCACAGCTAACTACGAGTTAAATCTGCTTCCCGACCAAACACATCCCAATTCTAACACTTGCCCACTCACCACATCTTCCCTGCTTGTGCTTTTTCAGCCCAACTCCTTCAACAATCCAGCACCTCCTGAAGTCCTTGGTATGGCAAGCCAGCTTGGTGGTGGTATGGGGATGGACTCCCTAGCATGCATAGAACAAGCTCTTTTGTATTTCTACTTTCACCCTATTTTAAAACTTACTATGCAGGTAGGAAATTGATACTATATCAGCCTCTTAAACAGGAGGCAATTACTGAAGAAGATGGCAGCTGACTACAGACAGGATTCCACAGTTTGTGGTGCAGCTTTATCTTTTGTTTATCATGGACCACACTTTATCTGGAGCTTTCAGCAGTACACAGAGAGAGATCTAGTGCAAGTAAATAGTTGCATAAGCTACCATTTAACCTTATTTTCATAGATACTCAAAGAGCACATGAACTACAGACTAAAAGAGGTCGGGCTTTCTGGATGAAAAGTTCTACATAACTGACAGTCAACATTGCTAATTTTTACCTGGTTTCGTTTTACAACCCAGTGCCTATAGCAAATAGTGCTGCCCTCTTTCCATGCTGCCTGCTGCATCTGTTGAGAATGGATCAGACCTCCAGAATGCACTGTTTTGCTTGCTGGTTTTAGGGGGAGCAAGGGGGAAACTTTTCTGACTTTCCTTATTTTAGGTGAATTCTTATTTCATCAAGTTATCCACCTCTCTCAAACTTGTATGTCCCAGTGCAAACTCCTTGCCCGAGTCCATTTGTGAATGAAGAGGACATAAATTCCTTTTTTTATAACCTTCAGGAGTCTGCTAAATTGAAACTGAGCATAATTGTTGTAATCTCCTATCTTGTCATCCAGGACAAACGATGTCCTGTTTTACTCAGTTGTCTTCACTCAGGGGTTTGAATGGTCTTTGACCTTGGTTTATATTTAGCTCTCCAATCAAAATAAAACCCCACTCCACCTAGGGAAACAAGAGTCCAAGTCAAATACTTTCTTCATCCAGTTTCTAGATCACAGGTTCTCTAAAAGATGTGTGCAAACCTTCTTCCTTTGGTGCAGTGGAGTGAAGGGGATTTTCTGTTCACTCTTTACTGAAAGGTCCAGGACTGGGTTCTGAAAAAGACATTAAGTGCTCAGTTGGAGCCTTGAGGCCTTTATGCTTCCAAATCCATGGCACTTGCTTCATTCATAGATTCCAGGGCCAGAAGGGATTTTGATCATCTAATCTGACCTCCTTCCTGTACAACACAGGCCAGAGAACCTTCCCAAAGGGATTCTGAGAGCAGATCTCTTAGAGAAATATCCAATCTTGATTTAGAAATGGCCAGTGATGGACACCCCACCACAAACCTTGGTAGATTGTTCCAAAGGTTGGTTAACTCTCTCACTGTTAAAAATGTGCACCTTATTCCAGTCTGAATTTGTCTGGCTTCAACTTTCAGCCTTCCCTACTATATCTCTGCCCTCTGGGATTCCCAAACTAAGAACCCCAAATAAGTATCTCCATGGTTTCTGCTCTACCCTTCTGGCTCCCTCTCCGGCTTCTTCCAATGTTCTTACTGGAGAGCATGTGTGCAGCTCCTATTACTTCCCAGCCCAACCTTGTATTGAAGACAGGCAGCCATATATGTGTATTTTGCTCTCTTCCCAGCATACCTTGCCTTGGAGCCTGCAAGACCCATCAGCTCTGGGAGCTACAAATTCCAGCATTCTTCTGATCTGGGCTCAAACTTGGAACAGTAGCACTAGACCTCAAGCATGCCTTAAAAGGCCAGCACATCCTGTTACTGGGGTTACAATCTAATTACTCAATGGCTAGGATTAGTATTAATCTCTGTATTGCCCCAAATCTTAAATTTGGGACGCTATCAATTTTTTAAAAAGATGAACTATATTAGTGTCTTACAGGAGAGCCCGTTAAAAGCTAATTAGATTCTATCATAAATATAAAGGGAAGGGTAACTACCTTTCTGTATACAGTGCTATAAAATCCCTCCTGGCCAGAGGCAAAACCCTTTCAACTGTAAAGGGTTAAGAAGCTAAGGTAACCTATCTGGCACCTGACCCAAATGACCAATGAGAGGACAAGATACTTTCAAATCTGGAGCGGGAGTGGGGGAACAAAGGGGTTTTTCTGTCTGTGTGATGCTTTTGCCGGGAACAGATCAGGAAGGCAGCCTCAGAACTTCTGTTAAGTTAGTAGGTAATCTAGCTAGAAATGCATTAGATTTCCTTTTGTTTAATGGCTGGTAAAATAAGCTGTGCTGGATGGAATGTATATTCCTGTTTTTGTGTCTTTTTATAACTTAAGGTTTTTCCTAGAAGGATTCTCTATGTTTTGAATCTGATTACCCTGTAAGGTATTTACCATCCTGATTTTACAGAGGTGATTCTTTTACCTTTTCTTTAATTAAAAGTCTTCTTTTAAGAACCTGATTGATTTTTTCATTGTTCTTAAGATCCAAGGGTTTAGGTCTGTGTTCACCATACAAATTGATGAGGATTTTTATCAAGCCTTCCCCAAGAGAGGGGGTGTAAGGCTTGGGGGGATATTTTGGGGAAGACGTCTCCAAGTGGGCTCTTTTCCCCATTCTTTGTTTAAAACGCTTGGTGGTGGCAGCATACAGTTTAAGGACAACACAAAGTTTGTACCTTGGGACAGTTTTAACCTAAGCTGGTAAGATTAAGCTTAGGGAGTCTTGCATACAGGTCCCCACATCTGTACCCTAGAGTTCAGAGTGGGGAAAGAACCCTGACAGACTCTTATTGAAGTAAGACTGACTATTGAATAATTAATACATTTGGCAATTCTAAAAACCTCTGAACTGGGAGGATTTCATTAAGATGGAAATCTTCCTGATTCCAAATTGGTTAAGTCATTTTAGATTAATTTCCCCTCACATTCTCCTCCCTCCAATAGACATATAATATGTCTCCACTTGCACTTTCTTTAGTTATGGGTAATTCACTACAAGAAAACATTTGGCTTAATGCAACAGGTGATTGAGAACTAGCAGAATTAGCAATGTCTGTTCTTGGTAGTGTTCACGGGAAGCAATTTAAAGCCTGATCCTGCAATGAGCTCTGCATGGTGGGAACCTTGGATTTGCACAGAACCCCACGGAAGCCCAAGGGTTCCATGCAAGCTCAGGATTTACCTATATGGGACAATTTGCAGGACTAGAGTCTAGAGAAGGTACTTAGTGGGAGCAGTTTCCTTCTGAATGTTGTATCAACCAGGCAAGGTACTAACAAGCTTCAACAGGACTTTATTTTTTAAAGTGGAAACCTCTTTACCAAGCTGCTGCTGCACCCTCTGTAGCTCTCACTCCGCCTCCTCAACTTCCCCCACCTCATTTCTGTTTTCTGTCCTTTCAGACTCCCAACAGCCAGTGCTCCCAATTCTAATAATTACAAGCAACATCTAAACACCACATTCCCTCCGCTCTTAAGAAACTCTCCCATTTAAAATAAACATTATCGTTCTAACCACAGGAACAAATATGAAACAAGACACTATACTGTTGGCAGAAGTATTACACTGAAAACACTGTAGATACTACATAACATAGTCTCTAGTCCAGACAGGTGGTCGTCTGGGTCTGACAGGCCATCTCTCAAGCCCCGGTCCCAGTGCAATGTCTTGTTGTGTTGGTACTATGGTGAAGTCATCCAATACCGACTGGGTGTTGGCAGATTCTCCTCTTGGTACATAGGCAGGTGCAAGATAAGAAGCATTCCATACCCACCCATCAGAAAGTCGATAGGTGTAAGGTCCCTTCTTCTCTATGATTTTAAGAGGAGCTGTGAATTTATGGTCCCCTTTGTGTAAAATTCCAGATTTTCGTATTCTAACGAAGGAACCACACTCAAACTTTGGTTCCTTAGCACCCCAGCGCTTGTCTGTGAAAGCCTTAGATTTTGCTTGGTTCTGTTCAACTGTTTTTTTCCACATCATCCTCGGTTGGGGCATCAGGTCGTGCCTTTAACAATCCAGCAATGTTCAGTTTAGTATTCATCCGTTTCCCATGCAGTAACTCTGCGGGTGATCTTTGCGTTGTGGCATGTCGTGTAGCCCGGTATGCTTGCAAGAAATCAGTAGTGAAGGGTATCCACAATCTCCCTTCCAGTTTAGCCGTTTGCAAACTTTCTTTCAAACTTCTGTTAAACTGTTTGATTTCCCCATGGGCTTGAGGGTAATATAGGGATGACCTTCTGTGTAAAATGTTCCTCTCTGCTAGAAAAGTTTCAAACTCCAGGGAAGTAAATTGACTACCATTATCTGAAACCAGTTCTTTGGGGTTACCTTCTCTGCTAAAAAATGAAGAGAGGAACTTAATTACTGTAGCAGAAGAGATTTGCGATGTAAACGCTCCCTCAGGCCATTTACTGAAATAGTCTATTAAAGTGATGGCATACCGGCAGTCACTTGGAACAGTATCAAAGGGTCCTACCCCATGGTCAATCACCACTTTTTCCCCATGCAGATTCAGGAAGAGAAACAGGCTGTAATGGAGGGGTACATGTCATTGCTGTCTTATCATGCATTTGGCAAGTGACACAGGATTTTATGAGTGCTTCAGTTTGAAAGTCCATCCTTGGCCACCAATACAGATCCCATAGTCGTTGTTTGGTTCTGACAATTCCTTGATGAGTATCGTGTGCCAGGTGTATGAGTTTTGACTGTAATTCTTCTGGCACGAGGAGCCAGTATGTACCTCGTAGCACACAGCCATCAAAGAAAGTTCATCCCAAACTCTAAAATAAGGCAGCAAAACTGGGTCAAGGTTTTAGGGTTACTGGGCCATCTCTTTGTCAGAAATTCCCGTAGTTTTTGTTGAATTGGACACCCTGAACAAGCAGCTTGAAATTGTTCTCTTGTAACTGCAGTGAGAGTGCTTGTAATAAGCGCAACCACTACATCCTCACCCTCCGGTGGACCATCTGGTGAAAGCAAAGGTGGGCGAGAAAGGCAATCAGCGACCACATTTTGGTTTCCAGGCTTATATTCCAGTTCATAATCGAAAGAGAGTCGTCTTGCAGACCATCGAGCAATACGGTATCCTGCTCTTCCCAGTCCTTTCGTGGTGAGCAACGTCATCAAAGGGCTGTGGTCTGTGCGCAACTTGAACGTGCAGCCCCACAGGTAAGTTCTCCTTTTTTCAGTAGCCCAGACACAAGTGAGTGCATCTTTTTCGACGGTAGACTATTTTCTCTCAGCATTACTTAGTGTCCTCGAACCAAAAACTTACCTGGCACACGATACTCATCAAGAAATTGTCAGAACCAAACAACTACTACAGGATCTGTATTGGTGGCCAGGTATGGACTCTCAAACTGAAGTACTCATAAAATCCTGTGTCACTTGTCAAATGCATGACAAGACAGCAGTGACATGTACCTCTCCATTACAGCCTGTTCCTCTTCCTGAATCTGCATGGGAAAGAAGTGGCAATTGACATTGTAGGACCCTTTGTTATTGCTCCAAGTGACTGCCAGTACGCCATCACTTTAATAGACTATTTCAGTAAATGGCCTGAGGGAGCGTTTACATCGCAAATCTCTTCTGCTACAGTAATTAAGTTCCTCTCTTCATTTTTTAGCAGAGAAGGTAACCCCAAAGAACTGGTTTCAGATAATGGTAGTCAATTTACTTCCCTGGAGTTTGAAACTTTTCTAGCAGAGAGGAACATTTTACACAGAAGGTCATCCCTATATTACCCTCAAGCCCATGGGGAAATCAAACAGTTTAACAGAAGTTTGAAAGAAAGTTTGCAAACGGCTAAACTGGAAGGGAGATTGTGGATACCCTTCACTACTGATTTCTTGCAAGCATACCGGGCTATACGACATGCCACAACGCAAAGATCACCCGCAGAGTTACTGCATGGGAAACGGATGAATATTAAACTGAACATTGCTGGATTGTTAAAGGCACGACCTGATGCCCCAACCGAGGATGATGTGGAAAAAAACAGTTGAACAGAACCAAGCAAAATCTAAGGTTTTCACAGACAAACGCTGGGGTGCTAAGGAACCAAAGTTTGAGTGTGGTTCCCTCGTTAGAATACGAAAATCTGGAATTTTACACAAAGGGGACCATAAATTCACAGCTCCTCTTAAAATCATAGAGAAGAAGGGACCTTACACCTATCGACTTTCTGATGGGTGGGTATGGAATGCTTCTTATCTTGCACCTGCCTATGTACCAAGAGGAGAATCTGCCAACACCCAGTCGGTATTGGATGACTTCACCATAGTACCAACACAACAAGACATTGCACTGGGACCGGGGCTTGAGAGACGGCCTGTCAGACCCAGACGACCACCTGTCTGGACTAGAGACTATGTTATGTAGTATCTACAGTGTTTTCAGTGTAATACTTCTGCCAACAGTATAGTGTCTTGTTTCATATTTGTTCCTGTGGTTAGAACGATAATGTTTATTTTAAATGGGAGAGTTTCTTAAGAGCGGAGGGAATGTGGTGTTTAGATGTTGCTTGTAATTATTAGAATTGGGAGCACTGGCTGTTGGGAGTCTGAAAGGACAGAAAACAGAAATGAGGTGGGGGAAGTTGAGGAGGCGGAGTGAGAGCTACAGAGGGTGCAGCAGTAGCTTGGTAAAGAGGTTTCCACTTTAAAAATAAAGTCCTGTTGAAGCTTGTTAGTACCTTGCCTGGTTGCTACAACAATCCCAAAGTGGTCCATGCTGTGGTCTGTGTACATAGATCTTTTTGGGGATAATTCTCCCTTACTCCACTTGGAACAACTCCTTTCAGAGCTGTGGGCAAAGTAAGGATGCAATATACCCTAGATATGGGTGACCTGGCACAAACGTATACTAATGACTAAATTCTGGCCTGGGGGTAGTCCACTCTCTGGGTATAATTTCATCAGAGCTCATCGGCATAAAAATTCAGTCTGTGATTGAGGCAAGGCCTTAATTATGTCAAAAGTCAGGCCCTATATGCCATTGGTGCATCTCGGTCTCTCCTGTTCTCTGCCTTTGGCACACAATGGTTTAGTCTTCTGATGGCTGTGATAGCGGTAGAACTTTTGTAGAGTTACAAATGCCAGAGGTACACACTAACCGGTCAACCACACACCTCGTTTGGATCTGGAAGTACACAGTCTGGCAGCAGCAGAGACATCCCCCACCCCAAAAAAATACAGTACTTGGTTAAATGTAAATTGTTACAAAAAAGAGTTTGTTTTAAAAAAAGATTTGACGGGGTAAGGAAACTGTTTCTGTGCCTAATTTAGACAAAACAAGGTGGTTCAAAGCAGCATTTTTCATCTGCATAATAAAGTTTCAAAGCTGAATTAAGTCAATGTTCATTTGCAGACTTTTGAAAGCACAATCGTAACATTTTGTTCAGAGTTATGAACAACCTCCGTTCCTAAGGTGTTTGTAAGACTGAGGTTCTGCTGCACTTTGATCTAATGCTGGTTGTTGGGCTTGGTGGGAGCGGGGCGTAGGTGAGAGTGCTTAAAATTGTCTGAAAAAATATGTGGGGGTTCTATCATAGTCTGGGAGTAGCAGCTTTGGTAAAACAATGCTTAAAGTTCACCTCTTAGTGACCCAGCTTGAGGGGAAAAATATATATATATTTTTTTGGCTGGGTCTCTGACCCCTGGTGGCCCCAGCCCCCATTTTAAGTACTGGGTGCTGTTTGGTGGTGTCTTGTAATACACAGGAGATTGGACTGGATGATCTGGTGGTCCCGTCTGGCCTCAAACTCTGTGGCTTCATCTCAAAGCAAAAAGCTGCTTAACACTTTAACATCAATTCCATTTTAAATAAGGCCATTCAAATTTAAGTGGGCTATTTCTCTCACACACACCCTCGCCCCACAACTCACTTTGGAATGAGGGGTTGTGTGATGGGGTCCACAACCTGCAAAAAGTGGAAACTAGGTCAAATTACAAAGGATGAATATAAACAAATAACACAAGTATGTAGGGACAAAATTAGAAATGCCAAGGCACAAAATGAGTTCTCACTAGAGACGTAAATGGTAGCAAGAAAACATTCTACAAATTCATTAGAAGCAAGAGGAAGACCAAGGACAGAGCAGGCCAGTTACTCAATGAGTGGGGGAAAACAATAACAGAAAATGTGGAAATGGAAGAGGTGCTTAATGACTTCTTTGTTTTGGTTTTCACCAAGAAGGTTGGTAGTGAGGGGACATCTAACATAGTGAATGCCAGTGAAAATGACATAGGATCAGAGGCTAAAATAGGGAAAGAATAAGTTAAAAATTACTTAGATGAGTTAGATGTGTTCAAGTCACCAGGGCCTGATGAAATGCATCCTAGAATACTCAAGTAGCTGACTGAGGAGATATCTGAGCCATTCGCAATTATCTTTGAAAAGTCATGGAAGACGGGAGAGATTCCAGAATACTGGGAAAGGGCAAATATAGTGCCAATCTAAAAAAGGGAAATAAGGACAACCTGGGGAATTAGAGACCAGTCATTTTAACTTTTGTACCTGGAAAGATAAGGGAGAAAATAACTAAGAAAACAATTTGCAAACATCTAGAACATAATAAGGTGATAAGTAACCTTCAGGATCGATTTGTCAAGATCAAGTTGTATCAAACCAACCTGAAAGCTTTCTTTGACAGGGTAACAAGCCCTGTGGATAGGGGCATAAGCGGTGAGTTATATGTGCCCGTGCTCCACCAATATTTAAGAATGTGGGCCCGGTTCCACCAATGTTTGGGCTTACCGTGCTTCAGGGAGCCCTGTGGTTTAGAGCGATGCAGGGTCCAGGGTGGCCTGGGGAGCTAGCGGGGACCTGGCACCAGCAGCAGCAAGCGACCCAGCCTGCCCCGCTCCGCTCTGCTGGCTCCTGGCGTTGCTCAGGGGAGGAGGTGGAAGCCAGAAAGAGGTGAGAGCTGGGGCTTGAGGGAAGGGTGGAATGGGGATGGAGAAGGGCCGGCTGGGGCCGGGTCACTTGCTTCTGCCAGCACCAGGCTGCCCTGGACCCCGCATCCCCCTGAAACACAGGGTCCCCAAAGCGCAGGGTCAGGGGCAGTTGCTCTGGTCTGTCCTATGGACAGGACTGCTCTGGGTCCATTTTCCCTGTCCATCCTATGGATGGAATGGCTCTGCTTGAACCCATTCTGGGCACCACCAAAAATTATATAAATCTGGTGCCCAGAGATAGGGGGGAAATGGTATATCTTTACTTCAGTAAAGCTTTTGATACTGTGACCTTCTCGTAAACAAACTAGGGAAATGCAACCTAGATGGAGCTACTATAAGGTAGGTGCATAACTGGTTGGAAAACTGTTCCCAGAGAGTAGTTATCAATGATTCACAGTCATGCTGGAAGGGCATAACGAGTGGGGTCCTGCAGGGTTCAGTTCTAGGTCTGGTTCTGTTCAATATCTTCATCGTTGATTTAGATAATGGCATGGAGAGTACACTTATAAAGTTTGCGGATCATACCAAGCTGGGTGGGGTTGCTAGAGCTTTGGAGGATAGGATAGGATTATAATTCAAAATGATCTGGACATACTGGAGAAATAGTCTGAAGTAAATAGGATGAAATTCAATCATGGCAAATGCAAAGTACTCCACTTAGAAAGGAATAATCAGTTCAAACACAGAAAATGGGAAATGACTGCCTAGGAAGGAGTACTGCAGAAAGGGATTTGGGGATCATAGTGGACCACAAGCTAAACATGAGTCAAGAGTGTGATGTGTTGCAAAAAAAGCAAACATCTTTTTGTGATGTATTAGCAGAAGTGTTGTAAGCAAGACATGAGAAGTAATTCTTCTGCTCTACTCTGCGCTGATTAGGCCTCAACTGGAGTATTGTGTCCAGTTGTGGGCACCACCTTTCAGGAAAGATGTGGACAAATTGGAGAAAGTCCAGAGAAGAGCAACAAAAATGATTAAAGATCTAGAAAACAGACCTATTAGGGAGGATTGAAAAAATTGGGTTAGTTTAATTTGGAAAAGATTAGACTAAGAGGGGACATAAATTTTCAAGTACATAAAAGGTTGTTACAAGGAGAAGGGAGAACAATTGTTCTTGTTAACCTCTGAGGATAGGAGAAGAAGTAATGGGCTTAAATTGCAGCAAGGAGGGTTTAGGTTGGACATTAACCACCCTGACAATTAGGAAGTTTTCCCTAAACACTGAAATAAATTGCCTAGGGAGGATGTGGAATCTCCATATTGGAGATTTTTAAGAACATGTTAGACAAACACCTGTCAGGGATGGTCTAGATAATACGTAGTTCTGCCATGAGTGGAGGGGACTGGACTAGATGACCTCTTGAGGTCCCTTCCAGTCCTGTGATTCTACGAAACCCCACGCTGGGCAACACCAAGTTCATGAGCTAGTGTGGGATCAGTTGGCCCTATCCTACCACACCTGTGAGAGATATCAGCCTTGAAGGAGGAGCTTAAAAAGGGAAATAAACAGCACAATTGGTGGCAGACCAGAGAGAGAAAAGCAGCCCTCCAGTTTTTGGAGAGAGGGCTGTATGAAGGCAAGAACTCCTTGGATGATCGGTGCCTGATGGTCCCTCCCTGAAGGAAGGGAGGGCCTGATTCTGATCGACCTTTGATGGCATTATTTCTGCATATTAGCCTGTGAGCCTAGTTGTGGACACAGCTTAACAGAAGCTCTCTGTAAAAAGAGGGTCTTAGCCCACCTGTGGGACAACTTATTTGTGTTAAGTTCTTTTAGTTAGTTGACAACCCTGGAAGGGGGGTGGACTGCTCAGGGCCCAGCCAGTAGGCTGAGTCTCTAATAGCTGGGCTGTTGTGGTGGAACACCCAAACGTGGCAGAGTAGAGGCCTTGTGAGTGAAGGGGCTCTGCCCAGGGTCTAGGGGTACTCTGGGGAAGGAATCCAGTGGCATATTGGTTCTGAATTCTCTCTCTATGTTTCCAGTGATAAATGGATTTTAAAATGTTAAGTATCTTTGGATAGGCTTGTCTTTGTTATGCATACCATAAAGCTTGCAAAATTGACCTGCAAATACACAAAAATAGGGAGTTCAGGTTGGGCCAGGAGTATTGTGAACAATCTTTCTCACAATCTTTTTGTACTTCCAGAGCCACAATTTAAGAAACATTGGGGTGGGGGGAATAAGAGAACTTTTTTTTTTTTTTTTTTTTGGTGGAACCTCCATAGTCTATTTTGAGTTCACATCAGGCTTTGAGTGGGAGTTCGGGAGTATTCTCTTTATTGCAACATATTTCCAGTACACATCTAAAACGTATCCAATTCTGCAGTATCCTGTCAAACTGTACTTGTTCCTCAGCAAGAGGATTTGGGATTGATACTGAAGTTTTCAAGACCAGACCTAGGGAGGAACAGCATGAGGAAAACTTTGGTGAGCCGCTTGTGTGTGTGTTTTTGAAAAGATAATCTTGTTTTGTTTTCTAGAGATAGTAAACGTATATAATATACACACAATCTGCCTTCAGTCTTCCTGTTTTTTCTCAGTTACGCAACATAATGATAAATATGTCTTAACCTTTGTGTTAGTTATAGTTTGATATTTTCAAAATTTGGTATTTGAGTAAAATTCTATTCCTTTTGTATGGTGGTTATACTAATGCTACCAATTGTGACATTGTATTAACCCAGGAACTTAAGTAGAATTTGAATCCGAATCTTTAAGCAGACAAACAAAATATTAGCTATAGGCTGTATAAGGAGTATGGCCCCAATCCTGCACACACTTGTGCAGTTGCTTAACTTTATCTCTGTGAGCTGTTCCTTTGACATTTGCTAGACCGTTCATGCAAACAAGATAAAACATACAGTTAAGTGTTTGCAGGCTCTAGCCCTATATAGTTGAGTACTAGTCCACTATGCTGACAAATGGATCTCTGAAGCAAGAGAGAAAAAAGACATCTTTAATGATAAAATGTCTGTCTTCTAGAAAATGAGCATTTTTTTATGTCAATAACCATTTAAGTCTAGATTTTGGTTTTACTGCATTCAGTTTTCTCAGCTTCTTTGTTTTTCAAGGATCAACAGAGTAATTCATATTAAAGATATGTGCAAAATAACATTGAGTAACATGCAAGGAATTCCAATGATATACCAAACTGTGGGTCTGAGCCTTCTCCCATTAAAAGGAGTGGCAAAAATCCCATGGACTTCAGCTGGTGCAAGATTGGACCCAAAGTCTTGCTGCTTATTAAATCAATACAGGACTCACAACCATATGGGACCGTGAATCCCAGTCTTATGTAGAAATCCTTCATGCAAAAGCAGTCTATGTTGTACTCTTTAGGGCAGTGGTTTTCAAACTTTTTAAGCTGAGCTCCCCCTTTGGGCTACAATTTTTGATTGCAACCTCCTCCCCGCCCCATAACACAGACAAAAATAGACCCATGCAAAAGTATGCTTGATAGCCGACTCATAAACCTACCAGAAACCTTAACACACTTTTAAATTCAATTACCTACATCTGCTACTCTTGGGGGAAATCTGCAAACAGTATTTAAAAAATCTGCATATTTTATTTATCAAAACAACACAATATAATCACGCCAGTTTCAATTATTTTGGTAATTTATTTCAAAATACCTGTCAGCAAGTAGGTCTGTAACAATATAGACAACAAAAAAGATTGACAGATCCTTACTAGGCATATTAATACAGAAATTTTTAGTAATTTATTTAAATTACAATACAGAAACATATTTTTCGCATGCCTCAGAAGCAGTGCAAAGGCTTGGGGGAGTCAGGGGTAATGGAGGAGCTGAACAAGAGAGAAGTAATTGCTGGGAAGGAGCCTGGGAGTGAACCTCTGGAGGGTTGTTGGGTGTGGGTGGGAAAATCATGAAATGGGTTTTTTTGCAGGGAGGGATTATTAGGGAGTTGTGGAGCCTCCCCTATGCAGATCCTGGCTGACCCCTAGCCTCTCCCATTCAGTCAGGTACATCTGCCCCTGTCCCCATGTGTTCCTGCACCCTTCACTCAGCCAACTTCCCCCTGTCCCCATGTGGCCCTGCACCCGTCACTCAACTGCCCCATTTCCATGCAGCCCTAACCCCTACTCAGCCACTATGTGGCCCTGCACCCCCACTCACTGCTGGTGCCACAGCAACTCCTGGTGGGCGAAAGGCATAACTGCAGAGCCTCTTCAGCAGAACGTATTTTCTGCAGAGAAAAAAAATCTGCAGGACACATTAATTCTGCACATGCACAGTGGTGCAGAATGTCCCCAGGAGTAACCTGTAAGTTTCAAATACACAGATACTTACCAGTGGTACAGCAGCAGGCTTCCCTTGGGGGAAGGCACATGTGACTGTCTCTGGGGGTGGAGCCAGCACTGGGCATGGAGGCTGCCAGTAGTGGAAATCAGTGCGGCTGCAGCGGATGTGGACACTGACCCACAGGCTGGGTGACCCACTGAGGTGAATTGGGATGGAGGTGGTGTTCCCTCCCCACCTTCTGTAGTGGGGGCTGTCCTGGGCCCTGCCATGCAGGCCTAGCACAAACTGCCTGGCATTGCTGTTTGCTCCCCCGAACATTCCTCCACGTGCCCTAGTGAGGCACACTCCACAGTTTTAAATCCTTTGCTTTAGGATATCAGAGAAAAGTCAGGGAAGTCATGACTTCAGTTGTTTCTTGGTGAAACCCAGTGAAGTCCAATTTTTTGTTTAAATAGTATGCCTTTTAAAATGGCTGTGTATGAAACAAGTTTCTAGAACTTATTCTTCGTTTTATGGCCCATATTGTGTATAGTGCTTTAGACAGTGATGACAGTAACTTTTGTAGGCAAAGGAAATTGTTTAGGGTAGTCTACAGTAAGTGTGATATTGCCAAACAAGTTAAAGAGCATCAAACACACATGATTTTGTTCTAGAGATTGAGATCATCCTTGAATGGCTAAAGTTATCACCAGATCAGGTTTCATTTTCAGTAGGTTACCTGTTTTTTTTTAAATTACATCTCTATGGTTTTGAATGCCTCCATTGCCTTGTGATCATGTTATCAGTCACGGAATGCTACTCATGTTCTCTCTGGCCACAGGTCTGATCCTAAAACGCTTCCTTGTTTGAGTGTTTGGAAGAGCTGGTCCTTTTTTTTTGGTCAGAATAATTTCTGGTGAAAATGGCTTTTTAGCCAACATGGAAAATTTCATAGCAAGTTTATTTTAATCCTAACTTCCCTTTTTTAAATGAAAAATAGAAAACTACAAACTTTTTTGGGTTTTGAAATCTGAAAAGTTTGGTGGGTTCACTTTTGGTTTTAAAAAGGGGGCAGAGAATTTTTGTTTGGGGCTTAACCTAAACAATAAAGGGAAACATTTCAAACTAAATGAGATTTTTTTTTTTCAAATTTTTTCATAGAAAATAAATAGCTTTTTTTCCTAACCATCGGTAGTGCTCTGCTTGATATCATCGTGTTCATATTACAGGTTCATTAATTTATCTTCCCACGGGAAAGTCAGCAAAATGCTCAATATAGGCCATACGTGGAACTTAATCGTACCATAGGCTTTGAGCTGACTCTGCCCTGGAGTGAATTTCACACTCCATGTGGAGCCAGCCTGAAACAGCGTATCTCGGCTCCCTTCCCATCCTCCATCAGTCCAGCCTGATTCCTCTCACCCATTTTGTAGAGACAGGGCTGAAAAATGTCACACTTGTAGAGTCTCAAAACAATGAGGGCTGGATGTAATTTAGGAGGGGCACAGAAAATGAAACCAAGGTACTATCTTTTCACGGTCTGCAGATGTAGTCAGACAGTCCCTAAAATTAAATTCAGACCTGGTCTCAGTTCTCCCATAAACTCTATCCTGAACCTCAAATGTTAATACTCATATTGCTTAGACAAAGTAACATTGCATCCATAGGCCTGTTCTTCCTAATGTGGTGGTTGTCTGGTGTTTCTTCTTCTTGATACCAAACACTTGGATTAATCTTAATCTGTCAGTCATTAGCAAATATTAGTAAGTCATCTTTGACATTTTGCTCTAACTGAAACTGTAGGCTTTGCATTTTGGAAGTTATTAATTAAATAAAACTCCCTGCTGTGTGGAAGGGGGAAAAAGTATAGTTCAAAAGGGGAGATGAAAGTTGCCTTCTCTGTGTCTCATGCTGAAATGAAGGCATTTCTTCTGATCTCTGTCTCAGACCTTTCTCTCTTCAGACGGCATTAGATTCTTCAGATAACCTATTATTTCCAATTACAGCAAGTGCCCTTTGGGATAGTTTGATATCTGCATAACTTATCCAGGTAACAGCTACCTTAGGAAGTGCAGGGCTTGAACTGAAGGAAACCATTTCATGCAGTTTTTTCCAAGCGAAAAAGATTTAATTTCTCCTTTTGCAGTAGCCGAGGCAGCATTCAATTCATGCTGGAGTGGTCCCGTGTGCTGCTCCGTCATTTTTTTTTTTTTTGGGGAACCGGAATGGTTTTCTAGTACTTCTGAGAACTGTGAAGGAAGCCATCCTGTGTGACATCCCAGCATGGTGGTTTTTTTTGTTAGGGCTCCAGCACTGAGCCTGGGTAACGTGAGTTTATAACAACATAAGTGTATAGGGTGCCGTAGAGTACAATGGGTTTTTCAATCTTTCGTATTTAGTATGGTATTGGGGCATATACCAGAGTGCCTCTCAATCTGTAGTGTGTTTATCCTCAGAGCACCTCTGCGAGATAGGGCAGTGCTATTATCCCCATTGTACAGGTGGGGTAACTGAGGTGCAGAGAGGCTAAGGGACTTGCCCTAGGGTCACAGAAGATGTCTGAGAGAGAGGTGAATATTGTGCTGCTGACTGCCTCATCTAGGTGGAGTGCTGAAGATTCCACCACGATATGCTCCCTGCAGGGTGTGGGTTGAACGTACTAGTTCTGGGGTGGTGCCGCATCATCCATGCTCTGGGACAAAGCTGCTGCTGGGATGATAGTGCTTCTGACCTAGACACTTAGGAGAATGGGAGAGCTACTTCCCGTTACCTCCAGATGCAGTGCAGAGAGAGAAGAGCGCATTCATTTAACTTTGCTACCACTCAGTAATACCATCAGGAGATATCCCATTCAGGGACTGGACATGGTGGTTTAGAGCTGTCTTGGGGACTAGGAGAGAAGTATTGAGTTGCTCCTGGTAGCGATTCTAGCCTAGCCAATGAAGCTAAGAGCTGGCACCTGAGGGAGAGTGCCCAGGGAGTGAAGATTCCATGTGTGCTTGTCCCTTTTTGGTATGTGGTTGGGAAGAAGAAAACAGGAACTCTTGTTGCCCGGGATATCGGGCAGGACTGCAGCTATTGAGGATGGGTGGTGGAAGATTTTCCACAGAAAAAACCTTGTGTGAATGGCCTCTCATCTGGTGAAAAAATTGTCTGCTGGTTGCAGATTACAGACACACAATTTGAAGTGGAAACGTTTTCTTGAGGATTTTAGGGAAAGCAGGTAAAATTGGGCTCATAATGGGAAATCATGTCTGTCTTAATTACAGAGGGACTACAACCTCTCTAAGGCTTTAGAAAGTCAGTCTGTCCTTGCTTTGCCCTTTTGTGTATTTTAGGGCTTTTCTCTTTTGGGATTTATTAATTTAATTTTTCAGGGTTTATTTTTAGCAATTTTTGAGTTTTTATGTAGCTGTCAAAAATCAGGGTTTTCAAGGGCTTTCTTGTATATACTGTATTGAGTCATGTGTATATATAATATACATTAATCACAGTAGTGCATACTGTAATGAGTAATCTCTTTGTAATAGTCTCTTGTGCACTTTGACATAGTACTGTTTCAAACAGCACTACATTAAAGTACACTAAGGAACCTTTAGTGCACACCAGCAGGCTTTACACAGACAATTAATATGCAGCACTAGTGTGCATTAGAAATCACACCCTTGTAGTCCACATTGCTGTTCCGGTAGACAAGCACTTAGACATTTCTGGTGTTTTTGTCGGTGTTTATTGGATAAGCACAGGTTTCTTTTTTTATAGGGGCACTTTATCAGCGTTTATTGCTTAAAACCTGAAATCAGAAGCCCTATGTATTTGCAATGGTCTGAGATCAGCATGTGATATTTCAGATTATACCATGTGTGTGCCTGGTTCGTGCAATAATAAGGAAGTTAAATATAGCATGTCAGGGAACTGAAAGTGGAGCCCAAACTGTAGCTTTTAAATGTCTTTTTGCTGGTCTGCACCCCTCCTCACCAGCACCCAGTATTTCAGGGTCCTGCTAGCTAAGGAACATGAAAAACAAAATGGCAGTTGATCAATCGGCTAACCTAAGAAGCAGAGCAGGCATCGCTATATTTTGGTTTTTGCTACTTTTGGTTTACTGCAGGTCCTGTGGTCTCATAATTGATTGCAATAACTTACAGGATGCCGCAGGAGTGGAATAGCTATTAAAAACCTCCATGAGGACTCTAGAGTTGGCTGGCGTAAGAGCAGGGTCCATCAGGCTGAAATCAGTTCTGTGCATCTTGCTGGTTCTGCCTAGGTCTATAATTAACATTTTGCTAATTTCATTGAAATGCATGCTGGCTACAGGAGGCTGGTCTGTTGGAAGATTTTATCCTGCTTTTTATTCTGTTTTATTTCCAATTAAGTGGTACTCTCCATCCATTAAGCTTTCAAAGCAAGCGGCAGCTGTCAATAATATTGCTCTCTGCTCCTCTGGTGAAAAAACGAAAAGTATATCAGGTACCCCTCTCCTGCATGTTGGTATCTCAAGAGAAAAGAAACTGCTTTCTTGTTAAAGTGCCAGGTACTGTAAAGCAGGCAAAATGCACTGTCAGGTGCATTATAGTAGGCACATCAAATATCTGCTGTGAGATCAGATAATTATTGAAACATCAAGGTAATGCTTCCATGACAAAGATATTTGTGTAGGATGCATTAGCAATGAAACAGTTAATAGCTAGGGCAGTTTGTGTTAGGGTTCATTGGCCATTTTATATTTCTTCTATATTATTCTTCTGACAACAGCAGGAAGGAAGAAGAGATCACTGCCTAGCGTTCCAAAGAGTATGTGGACGTAGCCACATACCCATGTTAACTTTTATGGGAGCTGTTTGGCTAACTATCCTGGAACCCATTGGGAAATATAGCTGTCTAGTGTCTAACTTCACTTTGAATTCCCTGCCTTTTGCCATTTAGCCATTGGTTATATATACTTTATTTCCCTCCCTAATTCAACGCTCCCATCAGCACTCTATGTGAAAAATAAATTGGCCCCCAGCTAAATTTAATTGCCCTGTGGAAATTGCCAGTGTTTTCCTAATGTCACTTCATATCATTGAAATATTTTTTTCTAACATGTTATGTTGGAAGTGTTATTTTTCCACATGTTGTATACAGAGCCCAAAGTTTCCAATGTGAATACTGATAACAAATTGTTAGGAAAAGGCACAGAAAAACATTATTTGTAAATTTATTCCTTGAACAATTTTGAATAATAAGTAAATGAGAGACCATCATAAACTGGAAATGGGAAATAGGATAATGAATTGACTGAATTATTCACATATGTATTTAGCAGAGATGGCATTTCTAAGGGATGGCTAAAGGGGAAGGATAAGCGTATGAATATTTGGAGCAAGTAAATACCAAGGAAAGAGTGGAATCATGTAGTGTACAAGGGGGTATAATTAGGTATATGGAGAAATTTCTGGTATTTATCACCATGGCACAATCTACTGAGCTGTGGAATAATCTCTCTCGAGACGTGTCACATCTCTTGGCACATTTTAAAACTAGACTGCCAAAAAAGTGGGACAATTCTCCACTAACAAGGAGGGTTGGATTTGACCAAATAGATCTTTTCATGCTCCAACTTCCATAATCTACTCTCCACTCCACCCAGAATGGGCAATGCAGCCAATTGAATTCCATACCACAGCTATTTTCTATGGGAGAAATTCACTGCTTTGGAGAGTGCCAGGAGAAGGCCTGTGCATCACTTAAGTCCCATTTAAGCCTTGTGCAAAGAAAGTTTAAGATATAAACCTTATGCCTTATCTTATGGTCTCTTTGCTATAAGGCTTACGTAGGCTGTAGGTGGTGGTGTGTCGGCCTCGTGCTGGTCCTCTCAGAGGAATGAATTTCACCATAAGTGAACACAGCCCAGTTAGCACACTGCATGCAGTTTCAATAAACCACCATAAAATCCCTGCAGCTTTTCAACTTTTTAATTTTGAGCTGCTGGGGAAAAAAGTAAATACTGCAGCAAAGTACTACCTAAATGAGGGGTAGTGAGGATGAAAGCAGTATCCCACCGCCAGCCTTTATGTGTGCTCTATTTATAAAACATTTTCAGAGCCCAGAGCCATTATATGCTTATTCCAGCAGAGAGAACTGAGCTTGCAATCACTTGTCTTCAAGCAGCAGCTGAGCACCTACGCTTCTGAAATGAAACAATAAAAAGTTTCTTCCTGGTTCACTCGAACAAGGAAAAGATGCAGCAAGAATGAAGTGGAGTTCTGCAAGTCTACACCTTGGATTTGCTCTTGGGTAGCTGCACTGGTGTAGATAAACTGTACAATCCTACACAGGAGCTCCCATTATAATAATAATAAAGGATAAGGGAGAGAAGGAAAGAGCAATTAATGTGCAGGTCTGATAGGACCTGTTGTGCAGAGGATGGATCGCTTGATGATTACCTGTTCTGTTCATTCCCTCTGAAGTAGCTGGCATTGGCCACTGTCAGAAAACAGGATACTGGTCCAGATGGACCCCCGTATGGCTGTTCTTATGGTATTTTGGACTATAACACACTGTGACTCTCTAAGTGGGTAGGGGTGCAGGGCTCAGCATAGAAGCTTAGCAATGAAATTTTTACCAAGGAACCCAATCTTGCTCCTCACTAAAGTCCAAGACAGCTGCCGTCTACTTCAGTGGGAGCCTGACTTTAACATAAGGATTAAGGTTGCACTGACGACCGCCTAGAGGATGGCTAGCCAAGTACCTTCAGAGAAAGTTCGGCATGTTCATATTATCCTAGTTGCTTAAGGCCAGTGGTTCCAAACAATGGTTCCAAAATCGTGCTCTGTGGACCACTAATGCTCTGCACTCCTTGGTGGTTTATGGAGAACTGGTTAGTCATATACTGCTGGGTGGCTTCTTTCCTTCCAGCTATGAAGTTGCATTACAGCTGTTTAAAAATACACACTTTCCTAATATTACTCTTCCACGCAAGCAACTGCAGTAGCTGCCACAAGTGTTTGATGTAGGTGGTCCCTGCATATACAAACTGGAGGGGAGGTGGTCCATGCTATGGAAAAGCATGACATTTCTATTAAGATGTGGTCCATGCTATTAAAAGGTTTTGGAGCTCCCCAGTCTTAGAGGATCATGAAGCAAAGCCTAGCTCTGTCTCAACTCAGCCAGCTACGAGCAAGATATCTTGTAACATGGAAGGAGGTAGCCTTGAGGACACCATTAATATTTAAAATATATATGCATATTTATATGATTTATGTATATCTATAATGCCAGATCATTTTGAAA
Source organism: Caretta caretta (assembly GCF_965140235.1). Lineage (NCBI taxonomy): Eukaryota > Metazoa > Chordata > Testudines > Cheloniidae > Caretta > Caretta caretta. Next base: position 10,122,360 of record NC_134217.1, on the reverse strand, counting down.
CTGCATATTGACGTACTATTAACCAAATAAAACAAAGTTCACTGGAATTGACATCAAAACACAGTCTGGGTCAGTACACAAAGCAGCACAAACAATACACTTCTAATTAGAGATGACTCCCTGAGGTCTACTTTGAGAGGGTCTGGATCTGCACTTTGCTGCTTGGCTCTATCTCTAGTCTTAATTTTCTCCATTATTGTCCTTCCAATTTGTGTGTATTTTGTGTGTGTGCAGAGAGTGCTCAGAGGGAAGATAAAGTGGGCTATGGCACTTTGACACAAGGATTTATAAATAATACTCTTGGTCTGTGGATGTAAACGGCACAAAGCATGTCTTTTTACAAGATGAATTATAGGATTAGGAATATTTGTCTAGTTGAGCCATGCAGTTAGTTCAGCAGCTCTAGAAAGAGCCAAGTGGAATCAGCTGGCTGGTTTTGTGAGGGCTTTTGGTGGGGTGGTGGAGGTAGGTTGTATTCTGGGCTGTCCTACATAAGCAGGGGTTCAAATTTTTGGTCTGACATGGTAATGATGGTGTGATAAGTGAAGGGGGGAGGGTAGCTCCCTTTTATGGACACCCAGCCAGCCTGTTATCTATAAAGACCCTCTTGGTGGCTGTTCTCTGCTTGCTTTACCTGTAAAGGGCTAACAAAGTCCCCCCAGGTAAAGGAAAGGGAGTGGGCACCTGACCAAAAGAGACAATGGGAAGGCTAGAACTTTTTAAAATGGGGAAAAAACTTCCCCTTTGTGTCTGTTGTTGGATTTTTGGTGTCCTAAGAGGTTTGTGCGTATGTTGTTTGTTTAGCTGGTGGCAATAGCTAATTTCCTTTGTTTTCTTTCTCAGCTCTTCCCCGGAAGGGAGGGTGTGAGTGAAAGGGCTTGAGGGCACCCTACAGCAAGGAATTCCCAAGTGTGCCTTCCTGAGTTCCAAAAAAAGCGGTTTTGCATTTGGGTGATGGCGGTGTTTACCAAGCCAAGGTCAGAGAAAAGCTGCAACCTTGGGAGTTTAATACAAGCCTGGAGTGTCAAATATTAATTTTTAAAAATCCTTGTGGGCCCCCACCTTCTGCACTCAAAGTGCCAGAGTGGGGAATCAGCCTTGACAGATGGAGACCAAGTAGAGGCATTTCCAGCAGCTTGTGCGTGAGAGAGGTTCTAGCTTCATCGGCAGCCACGCAACCAAAATGGGCCAAATGTGAGTGGCATTGTGATCCTGTGTGCCAGGTCACACCATCATTCATTCCAATTTGGTCCTGACATGAGTCAGGACCGGTGGGTTCCAATCCTTGTAGTGGAAGAGGAGTGGGTCTAGTGATTAGAGCTGGGAGCCCGGACTCCTGGGTTCTAACCCTGGTTGTGGAAGGGGAGTGGGAGTGATTGGAGCTGGGAGCCAGGACTCCTGGGTTCTAACCCTGGTTGTGGAAGGGGAGTGGGAGAGATTGGAGCTGGGAGCCAGGACTCCTGGGTTCTAACCCTGGTTGTGGCAGAGGAGTGGGGTTTAGTGATTGGAGCTGGGAGCCGGGACTCCTGGGTTCTAACCCTGGTTGTGGCAGAGGAGTGGGGTCTAGTGATGGGAGCTGGGAGCCGGGACTCCTGGGTTCTGAGTGGGGTTTAGCAGGAGCTGGGGGGCTGTGAGCAGAGGGCTGCATCGTTTATTATTTAGCACAAAGCCACTTCCCCCCACCCCCGTGTGGCCCCTTGGATCCGCCCCTGGCTGCTCCCCTCCCGTGAGAGTGTGCAGGGTGGGGTTTGCAGCGGTGCCAGCGAGCAGCTGTCAGGGGTGATGCAGCCTGTGTGGGAGGGAATACCCCCGGCTCCAGCATGAGGACTGTGTGAAAGATGTGTGAGCAGGCAGCGCGCTATTGCAGGGAGAGCGTCCACAAGATCCTCCACAAACAGCAGCCGCAGATCAGGGGACTGGACGGGCTGCTCCGCTGGATAGTCACCAAGATGAGCGACAAGAGCATCCTCTCCGACAGGGAGCTCCTGCAGGAGGGGCCGGCAGCCGCCGGCCAGGGCTTCTTCCCCCCGGGGCAGCGGAAAGGCACCTCGGTGATCCTGGATGTGAGTCCGAAGCCCCTGCCCGCGGGGCGCGCTGCGGGGACGGGGCTCGGGGGAGCGGCGGCGCTCGGGGCTCCCAGATGCTGCACGAGCGGCTTGTGCGACCCTCGCCCGGCCCCTGGACTGGTGCAAAGCGCCGCAGAAGTGAGGGCGCTGCGAGTCGCACCCGCGCACCCCCCCCCCCGCTTCGCACGGCCCCGCTGCCTCCTCATGACCCCACTTCTCCCCTTCTCCGGCTCTGCCTCAGCCCGCGCCGGGGCCACGCCTCCAGCGCCCCCGAGCCGGCCGGGCAGGGAGCCCCCGGGCAGCGGCGGGGTTTTGCAGCCTAGGCAAAGAGCAGCTGGAGGCGGGGGGAGGCTCTTGCGGTGTCCCTGCGCCCTAACACAGCGGCACGTCAGCTCGGGCGAGAGGGGCCCCCGGGCTGCGCCGCTTTCAGCGCCCGGGAGAGTTCGGCTTTCAAAGGCGCAAGCTGCGGGGCGAGCTGGGTCGGTCTTTCCTCGCAGGGGATCTGCATCTCCCAGGGGGAAGGCAGTGGGGGAGCGCGGGGGGGGGGTCCCTAGAAGCGGCCACGTGAGTGTTTTGGGCAGCCGGGGCCCGGGTCTTCGGGGCAGCTTCTGGGAGCTCCCTTCCCTGCTGTCAGGTTCATGCCAGGTGTTGCAGCTGAGCCATTGGGAGAAGCGGACCCCCCCGCCCCGGGCACTGTGTCCATAAGAGCATTCGGTGCCCAAGCCAGGGCAGGCTGAGCCGAAAGAACCTCCTCATGCGCCTTGATTTGGTAGCAGTGTCCCCCGCCCCCCTTGTGTGCTGGCGGTTTCCCTCTGAAACGCACATGCTGCCGTCTTCTGAACTTGAAAAGTATCTGGCCTGTTTGTGTGGATCAATAGTGCCGGGAGAGATGGGGGCCAGAAAGGGCGATATCTATACGGACCGTCCATTTAGAGGAATATTTTTAAGGCAAACATCTGCTGCACGGTTTGAGAGTAGATTAAATGGGCTCGTTTGCGCTTCAAAACCCGCTGTTTTCTAGCTACGTTTTATCCATGCGGTTGGCTAGGTTTCAGTCAGTGGAAAGCAAATGGCACTTTAACAACACTGAAGCGTAGGGCTAGTTACGGTGGTCCTAAACCTGGCTTGACATGCTGGTTGAGTGGTGTGATGCGGTTCCACTTCGATTGCGGGAAATGAGATCTCTCTTAATGTACAAGTGAATGGCAGGTGTTCTGTGATGATTGCCCAATAGCTGTTCACACCCAATCTGTATTGAGGTTAAATAAAAAATAAAACACAGTAAATGATATTATTTCTGGCACATTTCCGCAGGTGAAAGTGTAAAACAGTGGCTCTCCACCAGGGTACCCGTGCCCCTGCGGATACACAGAGGTCTTCCAGGGGGCACATCAACTCATCTAGATATTGGCCTAATTTTACAACAGGCTACATAAAAAGCCCTAGCGAAGTCAGTACAAACTAAAATTTCATATAATGATTGGTTTATACTGCTCTGTGTACTATACATTGAAAGTGCAATACTTCTATTCCAATTGATTTCTTTTATAATTATATGGTACCAATGAGAAATACTGAAAAATTGCTTGGCAGTGTGTTGTGGCACATTTTTGTACGTTTGTCAGATTTTGGAAGCAAGTAGTTTTTAAGTGAGGTGAAACTTTATGATACACAAGACAAATCAGGTCCCTGAAAGGGGTACGGTCGTCTGGAAAGGCTGAGAGCCACTGCTGTAAAGTGGACATTTTTTGAACGTTAAGCCTCAGATGAGCTTGATCATTTGGCATTTAAGGCACATTAAACTGGATGTTTCAATCTAAATGAAATCAATATCTGAGACACTTAATTTGGAGTGTGAAAGAAAAGTGTGGGGCATATTAATGTAATTAACCCTGTACGAGAGTAAGAGATACATGGAATGAGTTCATTCCAACCTTTGAGGTAGATTTCTTTTCTCAACTGTGCAAGAAATTAGTTTAGCATATTTTAAAATTCTTACAAAATTAACCAAAAGTTTAAAAAAAAGTCCTAGAATAAAATAACTATTAATTCATTGATCTTGCAAGACTCCGGCATGTGAATTTCAGCCAAGAGATATAATTTCACTTAGTAACTAACTAAATAACTTGGGGGGGAACATAGCCAGCCTGTACCATACATGAGAGAGACTGTGTGTGTCAGGCATGAATGCTGGATTGCTTTGTAAAATGAAGGTGATAACATAGCAAAAGGTATTCTGTTTACTTTTCTTGAGATGCCAGGACATGCTCTCATTATGTGTGGCATGCTTGTTAAACATAATTAGGCTTGTCAGATTTTCTTCTCTGCTATTCTGATGATTACAATAGTCTCCATTTTTAATCATAAAAGTCTTGTGAGAACTTCGGTAATCTAACAATTTTTACGTCTGATGTTTATACATAATCCTATTTTGTTAGCTTGCACCTGTACAGATTTTGCAACTTTTCTTGATAGTATCTTCACCAAAAATTTAGAATCCTCTGAAGAGTAGTGAAAAGAATCCCTAAGGACAGCTATGCAATAGCTTGCACTGAGCTGTCTTTAGGGCATGCAAGTGATTTGTAACTTTTATGTCAATATTGTTAAGGAATGTGTGTTTAATACTTTATATTATTTACAGTTGGTTGTTTTAGTAAATTCTTTGCATTTAGATGGAATTAAAAGAGAACAAAGTTGGGGGGGAAGAAACAAACTCTAGCACTGGCAACTCCTGAAGAAACTATAGTGCAAACTGTTATAATTACATATTCGCTCAGACAGTGGCATCTAACAATTAAAAATATACACATCAGTTTTGCGGTCTTCCATCTTTAAGAAAACAAAACCAAAAAACTGTAGTTCTCATAAAAAAAAAATTAGCTACTGATGGCACTAGCTGGAGTCTGTTAATATCCCTAAGTCCAAACCAGCATTATTTCTTCTATACTAGTCCTTAGATTTCCTGACAAATCTTGTTGAATCATGCTGGAATCTATGGTAGGCATTGGCACCTGCTAAAGACCCCAAAACTCATTTCATTTGTGATCTAAGCCCAATTCTGGGCTCAGACCGGAAGAGGTGATGGGTTTATGAATTAACTAGTTCTGCCAAATTGAGCTTCTTCAGATTGTCTTTGGCCCAACTAATACAATTAAATGTTGCTCCCAATCTAAGTATTTTGGTGGGAAGAGACATGCTGCTGTTTAGAAATAATTGATGCATAATGGAGACATTGAAAGAGCCTAAGTAACTAATGTGTTTTCGTGGATCTGACTCTTGCTTTACCTACTGAAGGTTTAACCAAAGATGGTTGGAACCTGAGTTGCCAACGTAAATGATACAGTTGTGCAAACAACAACAATCTTTTGGCCTGGCCAGGTGCTCAATAGGTGGAAGATATTTTTATAGTGAAAAACAGCCATATTAGTGTTAAGCTCCGTTCAACATGCCAGAATTTTTTTGAAAATAGGAAAAGGAGAGATTGATATGAGAAAATGTGAAGTATAAACTTGAAAATTATGTAACCATGGGGAAATGAAACAAACTATAATGCACACCACATTAATCTGTATCTGAATCATTCCTTTGTTTTCCAGTGAGATTGTTAAAGATCTTTTTTTTTTTTTTGCATTATCTCTTATGGGTTGGAAGTAGAATTGGGTGAATGCTGCAAAAATAATTTGAGAATTTTGTGGTTCTCTAAAAGTTTGCTTTACCTTTATTATTTATAACTACAGCAAGAGCTTGAACTGAGATTGTGACTCTGCTGTCTTAGGCTCTTTATAAACACCTGCTGAGACAGTTGCCAAAGTGCTTACAATCTAGATAAGAGAGACAAAGGGTGGGAGAAAGGAAGTATTATCCCCATTTTACAGATCTGGAATTTTTTAAGGCATAATGAGAAACTTGCCCAAAAAGTCTGTGGCAGAGCTGGGAATGCAATTTAGGGCTCCAGATTCCTTTTCCAATGCCCTAATCACAAGACCGTCCTTCCTCTCAACAGTTTATGGGCAGACATGCCAAACCTGTGGGAAAAAATGCAGAAATTGGGCTTGTTTTTGGCTTAATTGGCTTATGAGTTGCTTGTTGGATAGTTTTTGGCTTGTAGCTTGTGTGCTGCTTTTTTTTTTTTTTTTTTTGGATTGGCTCCCGGCAAGCAGGGGTAAGGGGCAGCAAGCAGGGACTGGTGGGGTGGGGGAGAGAGTCAGGGGTGCATAGTGGGCCCACCAAAATCCCAGACTGCACGCCGGGGGGAT